>NC_091952.1:85319398-85919398 GCF_031021105.1 Erythrolamprus reginae | reverse complement strand
CTCCCACATGCCTGGGGCGGGGCTTACATGCAAGGGTGCAGGCTGGACACACCTCACCCTGCCGAGGCACGGAGTTACGCCCATTGATTGCCCAAGTATGTTATATTGAGGAAATTCTGCCCCATTTGGCGACCTCTGCAGGTCTCTCTGTTAATAATTTAATAAAGTGACCCTTTATTACCCAGCTTGGTGTCCGAGTGTTCATTTCGTGTCTGATGCAAAGTAGCTTTAGTAAACTAACACTGCATGTGAAGGGAGAAGTTTATTCAGCGGCGGGATTCAAATTTTTTTACATCCTTTTCTAGTAATACCATAATAATGATTTGGAACGTTATTTTTGACATTTTTTCATTGTCAGCGGTCCAATTAGTTACTGACTTTATATGAGAAAATGTCACAAGCTAAATTTTAAACACTTTTCAGCCTCACATCCCTTTTTACCATTACTGCTTGAGCTGTGTACAAGGGAAGAAAAACACTCCACGTATAATTTGTGCATCTTCTCAAATCCAAGGCTGGAGGATCATTTCCTCCCATTCTAAAGCCCCTAAATCATTTCTGCACATACAGCATCTATTACCTTATAATAGGCTAAAGAAAGCTTTAGTTGTTGACTAAAACTTCCTTTTATCTTGTTTTGAACAAGTATTTTAAAAAACGACCACCAATGCCATTAGAATTTGTATTCCTGAGAAAAACAATTCCAGTGCTTTATATCAGAGGTCCCCAACCGCCAGTCCGCGGACCGGGACCGGGCCGTTGGGGTTTTCCAGCCGGTCCGTGGCGCCGCTGCCCTCCCGGCAGAGGACATTATGCAGGACAGGGTGGGGCGTCGGGCAGGGCGGGGAGAATCAGGAGGCTCCTTTGGCGGCTGGGGGCTGCCTGGCTTTGTGATTTTGGCTGGGGGGGAGTTAGGAAGGTCCTACTTCTCCCCCCCCCCAGCCAAAAACTCAAAGCCTATCTGCTGGATACGGGCGATGAGTGGGACGAGCGGCGCCGAAGCCAGTGGCTGTGGCAGCTGCTGCAAGAGGCTTCCGCGCCGCTTGTCCCACTCATCGCTCCTGAGGGAACGGGCGAGGGCGTCGGAGACCCAAAGCCCATCCTGCGTGGAGGGAGACGGAGCCAAGCGGGGCCACCCGGAGACCTTTTCCCATCTTCTTCTCCTTGCTCGCTCCCTTCATAACCATCCCTCCAGCCGCCACAGTTCATCCGAAGCGGGTGCCCCCACTTGCAAGATCTCGGATCGTAACGCGCGCCGAAAAGTGAGTCTTTCTCTTCATGTTTTTCTCCAGGCGAGGGTCAAAAGAGAACAGCAGCCGCCCCGCTCGCGGGGGGATGCCCGTTCGTAGCTACGCCAGCCCGCCAAGCATCGAGGGGGCTTCTGAGGCTGAAGGGAAGCGCCGGAATGCCCTTCCCGCGTTTAGATTGCTTGCCGTTGGGGGAAACGGAGGAGGCGGCGGCGGTGGGGCACGATCGCCAAGTTTCTGGAGCGAGGAGAAAAGAACCGCTCGAGCTTTGAAAAATAAAGAAGGGGGGTTATGGTTGGCGCTCGCTGATTTTATTATTATTATTGTTTGGTGGCTGAGTCTATTGAAGCCTCCCTTGAATGGAAGAGATGGGGAGAAAGAATCCAGCCTTTTCCCATCTACGGGGTTATGTTTTTGTGTGTGCGTGTGTGCGCCCGCGCGCGCCCTGGGCAGCCAAAGAGCCTCTGTTGTTAAACTCTCCCGAGAGCGGAGAGCCTCTTGCAGCAGCTGCCACAGCCACCGGGTTCGGCGCCGCTCGTCCCGCTCATCGCCCGTATCCAGCAGATAGGCTTTGAGTTTTTGGCGGGGGGGGGGAGAAGTAGGACCTTCCTAAGTCCCCCCCCAGCCAAAATCACAAAGCCAGGCAGCCCCCAGCCGCCAAAGGAGCCTCCTCATTCTCCCCGCCCTGTGGAGAAGTGTGGAGGGCTGCGTCACTAAGCTCCACCCCTCCATAACCCCACCCCCATATGACCAAACCCCCCCCCCCACCGGGCCGTGGAAAACTCGTCTAACTTAAAGCCGGTCCCTGGTGCTAAAAAGGTTGGGGACCTCTGCTTTATATAATCAGTACTAGGCAGCACTAACATGTGTCTAGGGCAGTGTTTCCCAACCTTGGCAACTTGAAGATATCTGGACTTCAACTCCCAGAATTCCCCAGCCAGCATTTACTGGCTGGGGAATTCTGGGAGTTGAAGTCCAAATATCTTCAAGTTGCCAAGGTTGGGAAACACTGGTCTAGGGATTATAACTTCTAAATGTGAAGAATCAGGAATGAAAAAAAAATTAGACACATAATTTCTAAAGTTTTCAGAATTATACATAGCAAACGAAACCCAATATTTCTAAATAAATGAACCAGTATCTACTTTGTAAAAATGGACCTGAAGTTTACATTAATTTTTTTTTGTATAATTTGGGAATCTAATATCTGAAGTTGGTAAGATTAACAATTTTAGCAAAACAAGGGATTATCAGAAGCATAACTTTTTTGGAATGGGGGAATAAAATTTGAATTTAAAAATCCTGCAATACGCTTATTATATGAATAGAATTGCCAAAATATAAAACTCTTTTTTGCACTAGTGTGCTATTTACTGTATACAAAAATGCAGTTGCAAACAACATAATCTCCATTTAATGAGATTATATGGTAATTTAATATTGGTAAGGACTAGTAAGGGTGCAAAAGGAAGAGACTAATGTTAATATAAAACATTATCCCACCAGTCAGGATCGCAAGAATATATTCTAACACCTCTTCAGAATACTGGAAGTACAACCAGAATATAAGAAACTATTATCATAGGTGGTGGTCCTGTTCAAAAGCTAAACAGTACTGGCAGATGGTCAGGAGGTGGATTGAGGAAATTACGAATCAGCACATTGAAATGAAACCGGAACTATTTTTTCTAGGAATATTTACAGGAAATCAAGATAAGGAAACCCAATATCTAATTTTACATATCATTATAGCAGCAGGATTATCTTCTGCCCAGGTGTGGAAAAATCACAATATACCAACAGAAGAATGCCTAATCAAGAAAATTCTAGAATGTGTCGAAATGGATCAGCTCACCTAAATACTTAAGGAGGAAGAGAAAACAGACAACTATAGGATCTGGAATGAGTGGTATAAATGGTTAGAAAATAAAGGATATATAGACTAGCAATGATTTGTTTTAAGTACAAGTATGAAAGTGAGGAGTTTGTAGGAAAAGGTACCAGAAGAGAATGGCAGGAATTTATTGAATTTAAAGAACTACTAAAATATGTTAATTATTGCAGAAAAAAAGCCACAGTGAAAATATATGTATTATATATAAAGATTATATATTCACTTGATATAAATGCTAAGAAGAGACAAACAAAACAGATATGTATAAAAAATGGGTTGATTGTCCACAAACTGGAGAGTAAATACTCTTTTAATGTAAAAGCGTAATTATTTTTTTTTTAAAAAAAAACATGATTTTCAAAACCAGAAAATCAAATGTTCAAATCAGAGAGCGAGCATTATGACTCACATTTTTCTTGAGTCATTTTTACATCTGGTTCTTTAAACAAAATAATCTGTAGTTCATCCAGTATAAAATAGCGCTTTTTCATGAGAATCCATGTTGTATAGAGATTAAAATCACAATGGATTCTCCCAGTATATCTTGGCTTCCAAGGACCTGGAGATACAGTTCTGCAGAGCAATTATTGAAACTGTCATTTGCACCTCTATTAAGTGTCTGGTTTGGCACAGCGATATATTTTAACTAGTTAAAACTGCAACTATTTTGCCTTCCATTGAGGACATGTATACTCATGAGCTAGAAAGAAGGCTGTGAGATATCTACAGACAGACCCCCTCACATCCTAGACAAGAATTGTTTCAATTTCTTTCCTCAAGAAATGCTAAACAACAGGACATGAAAACAGTTGTTGTCCCACCCATCACCCACTCCTGCTTCATCCTGTTAAACAACGAATTACCACAACACTGCCTTATACTCTAGGATGTCAAACTACCTATATTTATTTATTAGATTTGTATGCCGCCCCACTCCGCAGACTCGGGGCGGCTTACAACAACAATAAAACAATTCATAACAAATCTAATAATTTAAAACATTTAAAAAACCCCATTATTATACAGACATACACACAAACATATCATACATCGATTGTATAGGCCCGGGGGGATATATCTCAATTCCCCCATGCCTGACAGCAAAGTGGTTTTTTAAGGAATTTACGAAAGGCAAGGAGGGTGGGGGCAGTTCTAATCTCCGGGGGGAGCTAGTTCCAGAGAGTCGGGGCCACCACAGAGAAGGCTCTTCCCATGGGACCCACCAAATGACATTGTTTAGTCGACAGGACCCAGAGAAGGCCAACTCTGTGGGACCTAATTGGTCGCTGGGATTCGTGCGGCAGAAGGTGGTCCTGGAGATATTCTGGTCTGATGCCATGAAGGGCTTTATAGGTCATAACCAACATTTTGAATTGTGACCGGAAATTGATCGGCAACCAATATTACTATTACTCTTATCCTTCTCATCTTTCCTATTACCCATTTCACTAGTTTCTTATGACTATAACTTTGCTGTTTGTATCTTATGATTTATGTTATAGTCTCTTATTGTTCTCTCCCCTCTTTTTCCTTTTTGTTGTCCTTTTTGGTGTATAATTTTGCTTTTATTTTTTCTAGATTTTTCTTTCTTGTTTTCTTTCCCCTTCTGGCTTTCTTTTTCTTCCTTATCTTTCCCATACCAAAGATCTCCCCTTTCTGCTTTGCTACCTTTTTCACCCGCTATATTTCAATCATCCCTTTGTTATATTTTCTTTCCTGCTGCTTGTTTCTTAGTTCTTCTGTTTCTTTCCAAAGTTCTCCATGCTTTCCTCATTTGACTGAACTGCACTTGTTCTTTTTTGCATGATATTTTCCAGTTTTAGTTCTGTACGATCCATAACCTGAAGTATTTATTTCATTCCCACATGCTGCTTGTTTGAAATAATATCCTGAGGTATGCTTTCTATTCTGTTATTTCCATTTGATATCATTTTTGCAACACGTTATTTGTCCAACAAAAAGAAGAGTTTCGAGAGTTAAACCTCCCCCCCCCAAAAAATGGCGCTCTTCATTATTCTGTATTTTAAGTTTTGTTATTTTATGTTTATAAATCCAGTATGTATGTATGATAGTCAATTTCTGGTACGACAGAGACAACTTCCAATTCAAATATCAATGTTTTTTCTTTCTCTAGAATAGAGTATCATTTCGAAACCACATATTCTTTTAAATCTTCCAAGAAAACTTTTTATTTTCCTCCTAGTTCCAAAATATTTTACAATTTTAGCATGCTTGACCTGCTGCTAATCTTTAGCTTCCTTATTTATCCCCCTCATATTTTGGGGGTTGTTTTTAAAAAAGAAACAGTTCTTTTTAGCCCAGATCACAAATCATTCATTTTTCCTCCTGCTTGGTCTTATTGATTCTGATTCTCTTTCAGCTTCATGGAAGCCATATTTGCTGACACAGCTCCGCATCATCAGTTAGGAGCTTGTAAGCTCAAGGAGGGAAGATGTGGCTCCCCTCTATCCTCCTGGTGGCCCACCTACACTACACCACCTCTATGGGGGGGGGGCTTAGGTCCATATTCGGACCCTCAGGTGTGGCATGTTCGGAGCTGCTGCAAAGGTTGCGGTCCTGGCTTCCGATATTGCCAAAGGAAGAACTGGAAGTCATGGTTTATGTTGATTGCTTTAAAAAATGTAATTTTTTAAAATGACAGTTGTGTTAAAAGCATGCCATTAAATATCTTTTGTAAAGATATATCGAATGTTTATTTACATAAATAATTGTATATCCATATTTCTTAATATAAAAGTCAGATACACACTAAATGCATCTTTAATATAAAATATGCCCCAAAACATCATCTGAACTTAGAAGGCATTTCAAACCTTGAACTGATATGCTAAATGGGTGTATACTAATAAACAAATCAAAGAAGATCAAAGTTAGAAGGAATATACTGAAGTAGTGCACAGTAAAGATGCCAACATCCATTATAACACAGAAGTGATTCCCTACTTACAAGAACCCTAGAACTAGACTCCTAGCTCAAACTCCAGTCAATTACTGTTCTGCCAGGCTCTACGGTATGAGTCTCCCGAAAATTCAAGGATACAAATTTCAGACACACACACACTTGCAAGTTCAAAAACAATGTTCTTTATCACAAAAATTCAAAAGAAACAAAGCACCCTTTTTGTATTGCAAAGAGCACTCGTCCCAAAACAACCTGGTAGTCTGTACAATCCCCTTAATCAGTTCTTAAGTACTTAGCTAGCAGCTGTGAAGGAACGTCACAGCCCTCCTTCTTCCATGAAGTGAAACCCCCACACTTTGCTCTGCTTTGGTTTCAAAGTCGTGAAAAATCAATAAAGTCCGGAAATAGCAAGGCATGGTCCTGAAGAACAACAATCAGATAATCTTCCACAATGGCCAAGCCAGCATGCTGCTATTTATATCAGCAGCTCTAATTACTGGAGCTCCACCCAAACACAAGTGGCCTCTCTTATCTCCTGTAATATTTCTTCAATTGGTCTCTTCGATGCATAATTTTGCGCATGCGTGGGTCTAACACTTCCTCATCCGAATCGACTGAAGATAATGGAGATTGGCTTCCTGGGCTGTGTGCCAAGCCTCCCTCTTCCAAGTTACCCCCACCTTCTTCTTCGTACGAGGAAACTGCACTACCTGACTCTGTCGGCAATAAAACAGGCCTATGATATGTTGATGTTTCCCCTGCATCCACCTCCACATTCCTTGGGGCAGGAGCTGGGCCAGAGCCAACCACAACAATTACCAACTTGGAAGGATGTAGGAACTGTTGAATCCTATGTAAATAGTTGAATCCTTGTACAAAGCTGTCTCCGGGCAGAAAATGTAAATAACAAGAGGTCGCGTCTGATTGGTTCAGACGCATGACAGTTCCTTTTGGCGCGAGCCGCAAAAGTATAAATAGAGCGGCTTTTCTCATTGACAGCAGACGCGTTCCCTGCTGAATGTCACTTTCCAAAAAGAGCTAAATAAAGGAACCGTCTTTGAACCTGACTGTCTCGAGTATTTTTCACTGGCGACGACGGACGGAGAAACCACGCGTGCAAGATGAACAACCTTCAAATCGGCCGGGCTCCTGAATACTTCGATCCAGAGAAGTCATCCTGGGACGCCTACATGGCAAAATTCGAAATCTTCCTCGAAGCCGCCGGGATGAGGGACGCCGACGCCGACCGAAAGCGGGCAATTTTCTTAAACTACTGCGGCCCAGAAATCTTTGACCTCGCACAGACTCTAACCGACCCGCTGCCAGCAAAATCCGTTCCATGGGACGACCTACAAGCAAGGCTCGCTAGCCACTTCAAACCCACGAAACCAGCCGTCGTGTTCAGGCACCACAGTTCTCTAGAATGACACAACTCGACTCCGAGTCCATTAACCAATTTGCCACGCGACTTCGAACGGTGCTGTCAAAATGCAAGTTTGACAGCCCGGAAGCTCGCCTCACCGATGCCCTCATTTTCGGCATGAGAAATGCCACAGTCCGCAACAAGCTCCTTACCAA
Source organism: Erythrolamprus reginae (assembly GCF_031021105.1). Classification (NCBI taxonomy): domain Eukaryota; kingdom Metazoa; phylum Chordata; class Lepidosauria; order Squamata; family Dipsadidae; genus Erythrolamprus; species Erythrolamprus reginae. The sequence continues at coordinate 85,911,756 of NC_091952.1, read as the reverse complement.
AGACGAGCCTACTCTCCAGGTGGTAATCAAGTTGGCACAAACCGCTGGGGTCGCCGACGCTGCCGCCAAACAGCTAAAAGAACATGACAAAAGAGAAACCGTTTCCAAAATCGTCTCTTCGCCTTCCCGCGCCAAGGCCCCAGACGACCTCAGCCCACCTGCCATCGCCGAGGACAACTGTCTCCTACTGCAGAGTGACCAATCGAGACATCCCAGATACCCTCGCCCCACTGCTCCTTGCTCCGGCTGCCGAGGAAACCACCCGCGCTAACGCTGCCCCTTCTGGGACGCCATCTGCCGCCGCTGCAACCGACGTGGCCACATGGCCGAGGCCTGCAGAGCCCCTCTGCCCGAGGAATCCTTCTCCACTCCTCGTCCTCTATTTTCCAACCAGACAATCCAACCGCGAGACAACAGATTTCCCCAAGGTTCCAGCCGCAGAAACTACCCAACCGCTAACCGCGACTACACAAGAGGTAACGAACAATTTTCTGTAAATAGCACAACAAAAAATGGGAGCAAAATCGTAATCTCGCTGCTCCTAAACAACAGACCATGCAATCTGGAACTGGACACGGGGTCTAAATATACTATTATGCCATGGGAAAAGCTTAAGATGTACATGCCTAACCTCTTAAAATCTGATCTATTACAAACTACATTGGTAATTAGGGATTTTCAAGGGAATATCATACCTGTGTTAGGAAAAGTACATGTACCTGTTGATTTTAAAAATGTTAAATGTCTCCTTCCTATGGTTGTGGTTGCAGGGGCTAAACACTCTCTTCTAGGATTAACTTGGATGGACCCATTGGGTATTGAAATTTTGGGTATCTGTACTGTTAACTCTGATAACATTCCCAATTTTTTACAGGAATTTCCAGAGGTTTTTAGCCCCACCTTGGGAACTTATAAAGGGCCCCCTATATCGTTTTCTATTGACCCTAAGGTCCCCCCGTTCAGACTCAAGCCCCGAAGGGTGCCTTTACCTCTTCTCCCCAAGCTTGACCTACAGCTCAATAAACTCATAGCCCAGGGCATCCTGGTCCCCTTAGAACAAGGGCCTTGGGAAACGCCAATAGTCACACCTCTAAAACCAGATGGCTCCTGAAGAGTCTGTGCAGACTATAAATCCACACTCAACAAAGCCCTCCAACATCACCCATACCCCATTCCAGTGGTGCAACAAATCCTTCACTCCCTGGGGGAAGGGAGGGTATTCGCAAAGATCGACCTCGCACAGGCATACCAACAACTCCCAGTTGATGAACCAACATCTCTAGCACAGACTGTCGTTACCCACAGGGGTGCCTTTAAATGCACCAGACTACAATTTGGGGTCAGCATAGCCCCTGGGATTTTTCAAAGCATAATGGAACGTTTATTGACCGGGGTTAAGGGGACTATCCCCTACTTTGATGATATACTAATTTGTGGGGAAAACCAAGCACAACTAAACCAAAGAATAAGAGAGGTTTTGCATAGACTGCAATCTAAGGGCTTGAGGATCAAACCTGACAAATGCGTGTGGGGAACTGAAAGTGTAGAATTCTTAGGATATAGAATAGATGGGAATGGTATCCACCCCACTGCTGAAAAGTTAAAAGCTATTAGAGAAGCGCCAGAACCAAAAAATAAAACAGAGTTACAGGCTTTTCTAGGCCTTCTTAATTTTTACTCTATCTTTTTGAAACAGAAGGCAACGGCAGCAGAACCCCTACACCGGCTGCTTCAGAAGGGAATTCCCTGGACCTGGGGCAAAACTGAGCACGAAGCCTTTTTTCAAATTAAACAATTATTAACCTCCAAAAGCGTGGTGGTTCAATATAGTACATTACTACCCGTCAGGCTTACGTGCGACGCATCACCTTATGGGGTAGGTGGGGTATTGGCACATGTTCTGCCTAATAATACTGAAGCCCCAATCGCTTTCTTTTACAGAACAATGACCAGCACTGAAAGAAATTATAGCCAACTAGATAAGGAGGCTTTAGCCTTAGTGGCTGGTGTTAAAAAGTTCCATAACTATCTGTTTGGAAGGAAGTTTGAATTGATCACTGACCACAAGCCTTTATTGGGCCTTCTGGCCTCTAACAAGCCAACACCTCCATTTATGTCCCCCAGACTAATTAGGTGGGCCTTATTTCTTTCGGGATACCAGTATGAGCTCATTCACAAAGGGGACAAAACCATCAACCACGCTGATGGCCTAAGTAGGTGCCCTATGTCAGACTTAGTTGAAGACCCAGCCCCATCTGAGGATGTGTTAATAATAGATTTTGAGGAAAATTCAATAACAACAGCAAAGGAGGTGGCTGCGCACACCCAGCAAGACCCAACTCTACAAAAAGTTATAAATTGTGTACTAAAGGGATGGCACGGAGACCCCGAGGAGGCAAAATTAAGTGAGTTTAAAACCAAAAGGTTAGAATTGTCAGTTATTAAGGGTTGTCTATTGTGGGGTGATAGAGTAATCATTCCTGAAAGCCTGAAGACCAAAGTACTCACTATGTTACATGTAGGCCATCCTGGTATTGTCAGAATGAAGAGTTTAGCCCGGGGGCACTTGTGGTGGCCAGGTCTGGATACAGACATTGAACGGTGGATAGCCAAGTGTGACCCATGCCAGGAGTCACGGCCTAATCCCCCCAAAACAGCTCCAGTAGAGTGGGAAAAGCCTGCTGGGCCTTGGTCCAGGATACACATTGATTTCGCAGGCCCAATGGGGTCTCAGTATTTTCTGATTGTGGTAGATGCTTTCTCCAAATGGGTTGAGATAATTGCAATGAGTAATATAACCACTTGTGCTACCATAAGGGTTTTGCACCATTTGTTTGCCACTCATGGTTGTCCTGACATCTTAGTGTCAGACAATGGGCCCCAATTGACAGCCAGGCAATTTGAAATATTCCTCAGTAACTTGGGGGTCAGACACACACTCACATCACCTTACTCGCCATGGGTTAATGGTCTGGCGGAACGGTACGTAAGGGTGGCCAAAGAAGCATTGCGCAGAGCAGGCCCTGGAGAAATTCAGCAACATTTGGACCAATTCTTATTAGTACAGCATATTACACCCAATTCCCTTACACACAAGAGTCCTGCAGAAATCCTAATGGGTAGAAAACTCAGATCACCTCTGGACAGGTTACACCCACGATATTGTAATAATAAATGTCTTGATTATATGTCTGTAACTCCTGAAAGGAATTTGTACCTGGGACAAAATGTTTTTGCTAAAAATTTTGATGGGGGGTTAAACTGGATTAAGGGAAAGATTGTGCAGCAAACTGCTCCCCAAACATATTATGTACAATTAGAGGATGGCCGCATGTGGAAGCGGCACATTGATCACTTGAGAGGACGCATTGAATCCTCCCAGGGACAAACCGCTAATGAAAACTCTTCCCCCCTATCAGACTTTTACTCACAACCCGATTTACTGGAATTACAAATGGACTTACCAAGCCAGGAAAGGTCCTCCAGCGACGCCGAGCCATCTTCGTCCTCAGAGGTCGGTGTTGTGCCTGCCCACTCAACTCAGCAGGCCGGAGCTTAAACTCGGCCCCAGCCGCACTGTGGAGGTACAGGCGAACCAACCTCCACCGTTGAAAGCGAGGACTCAACTGATCTGCGCAGGTCGGAGAGAGCCTCGCATAGACCAAGCAGATTGGAGGACTATATCACATGGTTAACTGATTGACCTATTCTGAACTAAGGAGGGAGGGGTGTTGAATCCTATGTAAATAGTTGAATCCTTGTACAAAGCTGTCTCCGGGCAGAAAATGTAAATAACAAGAGGTCACGTCTGATTGGTTCAGACGCTTGTATAAATAGAGCGGCTTTTCTCATTGACATGAGACGCGTTCCCTGCTGAATGTCACTTTCCAAAAAGAGCTAAATAAAGGAACCGTCTTTGAACCTGCCTGTCTCGAGTATTCTTCAGGAACCAATAGAATACCCACTTAAAAGAACAGTGTAGAGTAGAGTAGAGTAGAACAGAACAGAACACACATGGAATTTGTTTCCGGTGTATAAGCTCTCAGTGCACATACAGACAATAATATAATCAGTTTACATACAAATATATAAACAGTATGTACAGATAATATAAGAGAAGGTAGTAGAAAAGATGAAGGCGATAATAATAATAAGGCCCTACTACAGGGTAAATATTCTTAGACATAAGACAGTATTGTAATAATTAGATACTTAACAGTGATGTCATTGTGTCTAATTGTTTTGGCAGCCAACAAAAGAAAAAGCAGCAAAGTTTCTAGCCAAACTAGGGCAGCAAATTTGGAGAATAACACAGTGGCCAACTGATTAGAGGAAATCACTCTACAGAGCAATATAGAGTCTGGGGGAAGGGGAGGAGAGAGAGAGGGAGAGATACAGTGTGCAAACTATTATACAATATTCTTGATTTCACAAACTTGCAAAATAATGCTTTGGATCAATGGTGGGTTGCTCCCAATTCAGCCCGGTTCTTCCAACTGTTAGTGGTGGCGGGAGGCTGCACCCATTTGCCTGGGACGCTTCTGTGCATGCGTGGGAGAGTCGCACATGCATGTGAAACTATAGCAATGGGTTTTTGAACCCACTTCTACTTTGGATCATCCAACATAGATTACAGTGCTGCATGGGAAAAAAGATGCCAGATGTTTAAGCTGGCTTTAGAAAAAGAAAATGGGATTTTATTGCTTATGCATGTGGGGCAATTGAGAAAGTCAAAGAATGTGAAAAACTCAGAAAAGGTTACATTGATTATAGAAAGGCTTTCAATGGAGTCAATCATGTCAGTGTGCTCAGAAAAATGGGGAAAAGATCAGTAAAGGAGTCAGACCAGGCTGTAGAAACTTCCATTATGTATTTAACCTATAGGAAGTATGTGTACATGTGCACAAACACACACACGCTCACACAGACACACTCATACATACACGCACACATTAAGGGAAGATGCTACCTTGATAGCCAAAATTGCAAAGGATCTGCAAGTTCTAGTAATAAAAGTTAAGCGAACAAATAGGATTAAAATAAAAAGACAACTAATTACAACAGGTATGGCAACAGCCTTAGAATGGACAATTCTGCCGCATGAATCCCAGCGACTGGTTAGGTCCCACAGAGTTGGCCTCCTCTGGGTCCTGTCGGTTAGACAATGTTGTCTGGCAGGGCCCAGGAGAAGAGCCTTCTCTGTGGTGGCCCCGGACCTCTGGAATCAGCTCCCTCCAGAGATTTGCACTGCCCCCACCTTCCTCACTTTTTGCAAGAGCTTCAAAACTCATTTATGTTGCCAGGCATGGGGCAATTAGATAAAGCCCCCTTCCTCTGTTTACGAGATGTAATGTGTAGTTGTGAATGAATTGGCTGACTGATTTTATTATATATGAGATTTTAGTAGTAATTTTTAATTAATTAGATCTGTTGTTGTGTTGCTTTTGTATCCTGTGAGCCTCCCCGAGTCTTCAGAGAAGGGCGGCATACAAATCTAATAAATAATAATAAATAATAATAATTAAGGTACTGAAATGGTAGCTAGCTTCTAGGATCAACCATGAAGAAAAAAAGAAAAAGGTTGAAAAAATATTGACGCTTTTGAACGTTGGTGTTGAAGAGGACTCCTGAGAATATGAAGATAACAAACAAATGGACCCTCAAGCAAATCCATCCAGAGTCCTCACTTATCCTACTTTGGACATATTGAAAGAAAACCTGGCTGCTAGAGAAAGCGATAATGCTGAGAAAAGTGGAAGGAAAAAGAAGAGGGGAAGGATCAGCACTATGGGAGATTGATAAATGCATCAATGGATGACCTGATAGAACAGGTAAGAGAAGATCATCATGGAGAAAATCTATCAGCATGATCAATAAAAGGCAACATCAACTAGATAGCACATAACCTAACAAACAACACCTAATTTTTTGGACGGTTTTAAAATTTACTTTTCCATAATACCCAAGGCAACAGCAATATCATTCTATAAAAGACTCTTAGAAATTTTCACATGTGATGTCAAGGACACTGTCCTGTATGGCATTGTACTGCATATGTAGCACTAAACCATAATTATTAAGTAAATTGGTGGAACATTAAAAAAAATGTAACACTTCAGCAAGCTACATTATCATCAACAACACGTTCTTAGCACACTATCAGTGAAAAGGGTTATAAAGGAAAAGTAAATGAAAATCTTACCCTGAAAACTATATTTCTCTTATGCTATTGTTTTGAAAATACAAAAGAAATTTCCGAAAGAAAAAGCTGATGAACACAGAGACAACAAGGAAGGCAGTGATAATGCAATTTTTTTAATGATAGTACAGTGGTACCTCTACTTAAGAACTTAATTCATTCCATGACCAGACTCTTAAGTAGAAAAGTTCTTAAGTAGAAACAATTTTTCCCATAGGAATCAATGTAAAAGCAAATAATGTGTGCAAATCCATTAGAAAAGAAATAAAAACTTGGAATTTGGGTGGAAGGAGGAGGAGGAAGAAGAGGAGGAGGAGGACAGTCGCTGCTGAAGGAAGAAGGTGAGGTGAGGGGAATGAAAAAAATCCAAAACTTTAAGGCTTAAAAAAAAAAGAGGGACTCTGAGCCGAGTTGATCTGGCCAGGGCGAAGCGCCCTCTTTTGCCTTTCCATGCCCAGACACTCCAGGAGGCAACCTTGTGCCAGATGTACGGGGGCAGCGCGAGGGAGTCACCACAGCGAAGTGGTTTATTCCCTCTCCAAGCGCCCAGACAAAGGAAAACGCTCCATTCACTCAGGGCTACCAAAGCCTCCTTAAGCACCACTGAAAGGCTCATCTGGCAGCCCAGAAAAGCCCGAGATGGCCGGAATTAAAGGGGGAATGGCAGGAAACTGGCTGGGCCTTTCTGCCACTCTCAAATTTCCTGGGAAATTTTTCTGGGCTCGGGTTCTTACTTAGAAAATGGTTAAGTAGAGGCAAAAAAAATCTTGAACACCTGGTTCTGATCTAGAAAAGTTGTTAAGTAGAGGCGTTCTTAAGTAGAGGTACCACCGTATATGCATTTCTAATATATCCTATTAGAAAGTATATCCTGTTAGATAGTTTAAGCCCCAGGCCCAACAGTAAAAATAAATTTTATGAGAATCTGAGATTGCCTGCAACCGCCACCAGCTTGCATTGTTAAATATAATGGAAGGTAAATGAGATAGCAATTATGGATACTTGGAAATATAGAACTCTAATTTGCAAAAGGTTGAAACACAAGATCAACCACACATATGCATGGACAGGAACACATTATTATATTAAGATCTGTTGGATCGAGAACACCTGGAACACTGTAAAACATATAGCAATCTGCCTCCTGTCTTGAAGGCTGAAGCCTTGAACATCTGTTAAAACCAAACAAGGATGTGAGCAATTCAAGGCTAGGTAGGGAACAATATAGGTAGGGCTTTTAACTTTTGTATCTTATTTTACTGTTGTTCGCTGCCCTGAGTCCAGGAAGAAATAGGCATCATATAAATGTAAGTAAGTGAGTGAGTAAGTGAGTGAGTAAGTGAGTAAGTGAGTAAGTGAGTGAGTAAGTGAGTAAGTGAGTAAGTGAGTAAGTGAGTAAGATTGGAAGCAAGGATACAGGTGCTGACTTGACCCAAAGCTTGAATGATTGACACATTATGCAATTAAAATCCCTAGATGTTTTTTAGAACCATTCCATCCTGAGTGGTTTCCAAACTACTGATCACAGAAGGGATATGACATTTGCAATTGGAATAATTGTACTATGTCTAGGCCTCTAAAACCCTGATGTGTTTTCCTGAAAGACAGAAACCCCCAAAGTAAAAAATTAGCTTGACTTCTTAGAATAGGTTAAGGTGGGTTATTCCTAATTAAGGGAAATCCCTCTTTCACATTTGTTGTATCGAGCACATAGATGGAAAATAAAATGATTGATTCATAAATCAACCAAACTCCATTGTTTTTCTTATACGTGCATCACAAATGGCAAATGAGATGTAGCACATACCGGTATATGGAATTACTCAATGTTACATTTAGTTCCTTTATGTTATAAGTTGTTTTTCCTTCAAGGTCAACATATATATATTATTTCAATTTTAAAAAAAAGAAAGCAAGCACAGAACAATTACAAGACTTGTCAACAAAGTGACATTCCTCTGCAAAAAATTAATTGGCTTGATCCTAGAGATTCATGGAAGTAATTGGCTTCAACAGAACCTCTGCCGATAGTCAAAGGAAAGTACAGTGTTCCCTCGATTTTCGCGGGTTCGAACTTTGTGAATAGCCTATACCATGATTTTTCAAAAAATATTAATTAAAAGATACTTCATGGGTTTTTTCCTATACCACGGTTTTTCCCACCCGATGACGTCATATGTCATCGCCAAACTAATAATTTTTGCAAATAACTAACGAAAAAAATAATTACTGTTAATAAATAATTATGTTTATAAATATCAGGTTTACTAAGTGTCTTATTCAATGATGAGTACCAGTAATAATGGTGAGTAAATGGTTGTTAAGGGAATGGGAAATGGTAATTTAGGGGTTTAAAGTGTTAAGGGATGGCTTGTGATACTGTCCATAGCCAAAAATGGTGTATTTACTTCTGCATCTCTACTTCGCGGAAATTCGACTTTCGCAGGCAGTCTCGGAACACATCCCCCGCAGAAATCGAGGGAACATTGTAATTGTATTAGTTTCCCTTCAGGCCCCTTTTTCAATGCCACCTACTTCTACAATGCCACCACTTTAATTCTCTAGCAAGGATTTTATGGAGATGCAAATTAATAATTAACAAAAAGGATTGGAGACCAACCAAGATCAGATATCATGTTTAAAATTCTGGATCATGATTGAACTCTTGATCCAATCTTCTGTGTACATTTCTCTAAGATTGGGTTTTCTTTTTGTTTAGATTGAAAAAGTATGCAGAACTACTATAAAATCCCATAGAAAATGCTATAGATCCCCTAGAAAATGCCATAGATTAAAGTTAGATGATTATTGTTCCAGTTATAAAAAAGGAATAGGAACAAAACATTCATTATAAGGCAAGATGTGAATCTCATTTAAAAAGCTGGAAAAAGTCATACATGATGACCATACATGATGAACGTCATTGGATAATTCTAAAGTATAAATGGGCAATTCATAATTTTTATAAACTGAACAACACTAGTTTACAGGGGGAAAAATTACTTTCTAAAACTGCTAATGTATAATTCAAGTAGTTAATTAGTATAATTAATTAATTACACCGATTAATGGAATAATAGCTTATTATTTAGGAGATTTTCAGTATGATGGCAAGCTCTACAAGTAGTAGCACAAACATTACCTTTATGTATGTATAGTGCAATGACTATAAAATGCAAGGTTGATTGCAAAGCGTACTAGAAGCCTTGGTTGACAGAGTCAAGTTCCTTAGTGATCAGTAACTGAAATTGTTGTTTTTAAAAAATATATATTTATTGTATAAATAGTCTCTCTTTTTACCTTTATAAGAAAATAATCATAACAGTCGAATGGACATTGTAGCAATAACCCAATTTAAAGATGGTTTCTGATTGAGCCTATTATGTCTACTGAGTAGCCATAGCATTAACTATACTGAAAAGTAGAGTAGGTTTCCTTGTTTAGGAGAAGCCGATGGGCTTCTATTAAAATATAAGAAGAAGGATGTTTAAAGGTCCAAGCCAATATGCTATGCACTACTTACCTTCAAAAGTCAAATAAAACTTTCCTCTGTCAAACCAGACGAGAGAAGGCTGTTCATTCTCTGTATGGCCGGGAGTTGAAGCGGAATGGGAAAGGTTAAGGAGAGGAGAGAGAAGGACATAAGTGTGAGTCAGAAAGGCAGGTTATTAATCTCACTACAGGGAAAGAGGAGGTGCTGCAGGCTGTTAATGAGCAAGGAAAATTGGAGAGGATTTTAATCGACAACGGTCTTGTTTTGTTTTGGGAAGAAACAAAAAAAAGCAAGTATGGAATCCTACCAGATTGGGATAACTGTGTACTCTGAAAAAGTGATTGAGATCCCCCCCCTCTATCTTCTTTAATGCTATTTTATTTTTTCTTGGTAGGTATAATATCAATGTTGGTATCAGTTTAATATAGTTTAACCCCAATAGGGTTTTGTGTGAAATTTGCCATTTGCATATCTTTTCCCTTTGAAAGATGAAGCTGCGATCTTGCAAAATTGTTTGAGTATGAAGCATTTCAAAATAGAGAACTAAATAATGCTACAATTATGTCTTAAAACAATCATGGATCAAGGGGAGGCCTGAAAAAATCTCTGGAGCCATGTGCACTATTTGTAAAGGTAACATACACTGTATATCTAATCTTATGAATCCTCAAAATTGATGGGCTTTGCAAGGGGGCATTAGTATCTGGCTCAGAGTTTATCCAAGGAGCAATGCTTAATTAAGATTAATAAACTGGTGGACAGAATTTCTGTAATGCTTGTTAAATGCAGGGTTTTATCCATTCTTTTTACTTCATTAAAATTCCAAACGAAGAAGCTTTCAACATTACTTGTCAGCAGACAGCAATTTATTTGACTTTCATTACTTAAGGATTCGGGCAACATGACTAACAATTGGAACTACGTGATGAACTTCTATTACTGAAGTTAATGCACCCTAATTCTGAAATTCCTGGAAACAATATATGTATCCATATAGGCATATGTCTTTCTATCTCAGATTTGGAAGAAGAACATACAGTATATAAATATTTGTGTGTGTGTGTAATAATCCTTAGTAAGTTTTGTTATTCCTGTATCAAACTATGAAACATTATGTTGCCACTTAGAAACTCATCTGAGGATTCGGAAGGCTGTATTTTTAGGTGCAATATGAGTTTCTCTACATCAGCTATGCATTTAATGCATTTGACTCTTATAGAGTGGTAGTGAAAAAAGCCTTTAAAACACACACAACTCTGCTTGTACGGTACCTGCAGATGTTTCACAGTGCCTTGCAAACATGGACAATTTGTCATTATAAGTATCATCTTCCGAAACCCACAAGCAAAAGAAACGCAAAAGAAAAACAATGAAAACACAAATTCTAAATGAAAACCATGGAGCTCCATATTAACCAAATCTACAAATATTACAATTAAAAAAAAGTTTTACATAGAAATGGTGGACACATCTCTTTTATTATCAAAGTCATGTTCAGTACTTCCACAAAAACAAATACATGAAAGGGCAAATGAATGAATAAAAGCTATGCAGCATTCTTTTGGACACAATATAAATGTATGGAATAAATCTCCGAAACTAAAAGAACAATGCATGATGAAATAATGTAAGACTGAGAAGCATGAAATCTCGGCTCTGATAAGCATTATTCTTCATTTCAAATGAATGTGTGGGCAACCACTTCATATTTTTTTTACATTCATAAATTTAAAATCTTGTCCTTCCCACCTCTTCCTGGCTATCATACCTGTTGATGTGTTATTTTTTTAAAAAAAATCCAAAACCTTAATGGATTTCTCTGTTTTCAAATGTATATCATTCAATCCTTTTTGCAATATGAGTATTTTCTCCAAGTTTATCCCCCATCATCTGTTTTGCTGTAAATGGGAGTAAGTCTCATGTTTTGTGATCCAGCTGTGTTGAAGATCCAGCAAGAAAGTGTTCCTGCTCCAAAGGACAAGTTCCTAGCATGTATTTCGAAGTCTCTGTTGATTGTTCAAATGAAAGGCCCAAACTAATCTTTGTACAACCAAGATTGGTTCAACTGTAATTGCCATTTCATCCCCACAATAGAAACTGTCCATCACATTTTTGCCTCCAGCTAGAAATTATTACATGCTAAGCCATTCAGGATATACAGCACACCTTAGCCAAGCCCATTCCATCTCATTCAATAACCAACCACATTACCAATTTTGACAGCATCAAGAGGCTTTTGGAGTATATTGATGCTTCTGAATAGATGTGATAAGTAAACACTCTTGTTTTTTTTAAAAGACTAAATACATTCTGAAACATTCCCCAGTGTGTGTTTTCCATCCCCTCATCTTGTAAGAAAAATTTAAGGGAGATTGTTAAAATTAGGGTACCTGTGGGAAATACGGTCCTTCCCTCCGTCCCTGCTCAGCGAGAACATGGGGAGAATACAGAATTTGACATTTTAATGATTGTTTTCTTAATTTAGAACAATGAAACAAATTTTTGAGCATGGCCACAAACATCCAACAATATCGGTAAAACAGGACAGCTCTATTTAATACAAGAAAAAAATATACTCTTGCATTCAATAATTTCATAATTCTCATAATCATTTTGTACTACAGCCTGTCTATATCCTATTATAATTTTATCAAAATCTTCCAAGACCATCAATCTACTGTAAACACAACTGGTATATTTTGGTAACTTTATTTTCTGTAGAAGTTTTAATTAAAAATATATGAACAGTTTCCCTAAACAAAATAATTTTTCTAAGCTAAATTATATATGGTTAATTAAACGTGCTTTTGTTTTATCTTTATAGTTTTTGCAAATCAGTCTGCAGGATTTGCAACTGAAATACCCTTGTTGTTTGAAGATTTGATGCATGCTCCTTAAACACTGTCTTGAATAAATTCAGTTTTCTACAAAATGCACTAATGGATGCAACTCAGCTTCATGTACAATACAAACTTTTCAGTCACTGAAGACACAGTCTAATAAAAGACCACATTTTACAACATTATAGCATTAATTGAGTTGCTATTCATTCCACTGATTGATATACACTGATTTTTCACTATGCACTGTTTTATGTTGTGTGTATATTAAACTTGCTAAAAAAGCAATAAAAATATATATTTTTAAAAAAGATATACACTTATAAAACATTCACGGTTTTATTGACCAACAGCAAATAAAAACAGAGATAAACAATGAATTTGCAAGGAAGTCAGAAACGTGCCTTAGACTTTCTTCCCAATTTCACATTATGCATAATAGGTAATAAAATTAAATTACATTTTTCAGAAAGGCAACAGAGATTGTGAAGAACCTGATTAGGCGTTTAACAACTTATTAGTTGAATGCATGCTCTAGCCAAAAGGAAATTCATTTCCAAATCACAAAAACAATCACAACAAAATAAGAGTTAAAAGATGGAAATCTTTCTGTAAAGGGTAAGAAATCTCAATATCCAGTGTGTGAAAAATACAATCATATCAATTTATTCTGATGCAATCAGAATAAAAATACAATTATATCAATTTATTCTGATTTCTCATATTGTCAACTTTGGCAATATGAGAAATCTGCAGAAAAACTGCAACCCCCCCCCCCATTTCTGCCAAACTTCCTTCCATCGAGGACCTGTATACTGCACAAGTCAAAAAGAGGGCCATGAAAATATTTACTGACCCTCGTATCCTGGACATAAACTGTTTCAACTTCTACCCTCAAAACGTTGCTATAAGGCACCACATACCAAGACAACTAGACACAAGAATAGCTTTTTCCTAAATGCCATCACTCTGTTAAACAAATAATTCCCTCACCACTGTCAAAGTATTGATTAAGGCTGCATTACTATTAGTTTTGCTCATAGTTCCTATCACCCATCTCTTCCCACTTGTGACTGTATGACTGTAACTTGTTGCTTGTATCCTTATAATTTATACTAGTAGTTTCCTGATTGCTTATTTAAGTGTGTACCTCATGATTCTTGACAAATGTTTCTTTTCTTTTATGGGAGCATATGCATGTGTCAATCACACTTGGCCAATAAAAAATTCTATTCTATTCTATTCTATTCTTTGATTTATTTTGAAAGAATATTCAAATTGTTGCCATTCTGACTTCAATCAGATAATTAGGTAACCAAAATGCCTTTTCTGTCCACATAGACTAGAAATGAGTTGAGAGAAAATTGACATAAGAAGAGCATAACAGAAATGGTGATAAAGCAGAGTTTAAATTAATAGTAGAATGAGACCAACCATATAAAATAACAGCAAAGAAAAAGAATGTAGCCTAGCAATAAATGAGAATTAAATGCACAAAATTGATGCATAAAAGGGCATAAATATTGATGAAACAAGAAGATCAAAAAGCAAATCTGAAATCTGCAGCAGAATGAACTATATCTTAACAAAAATGTTTTTTTAAATAGTTATGCAACTGAAACGGAGAAGATCGGTGGGAATCATAATATATGATTCAAAAAGATGAGAATGAAAACAAAAGTGAAAGAAGCACAAAGAAAAGGGCAGGAAGAACAAGAAAGACTAAAGAAACAATGAAACAAAAGGATAACTGGAGAACTTATTATTCTAACAATGCAGTTTCTTAAGGGAGAAATAATATTTTAAGTAATTTTTTTTCATATTGCAAATTCTTAGAAGGTTCATATCAAACATTTTAAGATGCTTTTAAAGTTTTATTGTTATTCATTTTATGCAGTTCAATTTTTTTTAAAAAACACCACATCTTGTTCATAACATTATTTTGACAATGTCAATATGTAGCTAGGTCCTGCTTTTTCTACTCACAATTGCATTTCCAGAATCTTGCATATATTCAGCATAAGTATATTTAATTTAGCAATGATTCCTTCAATTATCAAATGGTCAGACTGCTGTTCTTCTTTACAGAGTCTCTTAAGCAAGTATAAACCTGACCCATTCCAGATGTTTTCAACTCTTAAGTACTATGGTCCATTGCTATTACAATAATCAAGGCAGAGCAGAAATATACTTTTTTAAAAAAATACCTAGAAGACACCAAGCTATCTACCTTGTTAGTCTTTCCCAAACAAACAAGCTCTCTCCTGATGAATTGCTGTTTTATTTAGATTGGATTCCTCCACCTGTGGTTATGATCTACAAAAACTAGGAGTTTCTCTCTGCAGGCAGTAAATAGCGGCAATCCACATCTTGTTTTTAATTGGGCATCTCGTGTGGCCATAAGATGAAACCTGACAATTTTCTACTTCCCAATTTCTACATACCCACTAACGTCACAGGGTAGAAGGACATGATTTAAAAGACCAAATTCCATAAATAGTCCACCAAGGGATGTACCACCATGATGACAAGGTGACCTGGTTATTGGTCTGAGCTCCAGGCTCAGCAATTTGGTTGTGGACAGATGAGCACAATTCAAAGGGCACTGCTGATGTCTCTTTGAGTGGTGACGAAATATTTGCAACCAAATTGCCAAGCTCAGAGCTCAGATCAGTAGCCCAACTACCAACCCAAGTTACTTATATTCAAATGCATTTCAGATTACTCCTTTTTTTAGGGGGAGGGGGATGATTTCTTTGATGATAGACACTAAGATAATCTGTATAATGCTTTTTGTAATCTATAAGCATCCCTCAAACTTTCTGGTGCCAGGGAACAATTTTGTAAGAAAAATTATCTTCCTTGAAACACGGGGAGGGATGGTTTAATGTGCAACCTAGATTCTGCACATGTGCAGTTGAATCTTTGCTTGCTTGCTCCAATGTCTCCTAACAGGCTGCAGACCAGCACTGGCCCACATTCTGGGGATTAAGGACCACTGATCCATAAGATCCTTCTATTATGTACATAAAGATATGTAAAAAAAATGTAGTGGTCTAAAGAGAATCACAGCTGCAATCATCTGTTATGATTTCCCTGTTTTTTTCTGTTTCCATGCAGCATGATGATGACAACAAAACAAAGAAAACATATCCAAAATAAAAATAATTTCAAAAACCAAAGGATTTAAGCCATTCTGCAAACAGAAACTATTGTTCAAAAGGAAAAAAAAAGTTGTTACCAATTGTAGGAGTAGTAGCTGCACTCAAGGAATTGGTGGATGAAATAGAAGAGGTGCTTTCGGCACGAGCTAAAGGTGCTATTGGAGGAGGACTAGATGAGTGAATTGGAGGGCTGAAAGGTCTGGACTATAGATAAACACAAAGAATATTAAAAATAACACACAATAATCACTTAATGAACCCACTCAGTATTCAAAAAATATTCATAACTCTACATAGATTTGGGTATAAAGTGAGGATTAATCCATAAATATCAAGTAGATGCTTACTCTGATTTCTCAGCCATTTCCTGGCTACAATTGATCGCAAGTTTCATCTTTAATTAACATAGTCCTTGGTTTGCCAACTTCCTTTCTTTGTCCAAGAAGTGTGTGACGCCAAAAATATGGGCCACTTTTGTTTTGTTTGGAAGGTTTTGATGAATCAAAATGGAATCTTTCCTTTCTTAAAGCACAAAACCATCCATTCATTCTTTAAAAATCCCCAAACCAACCTCAAAACCAGGTATGATTTTATCACATATGAAAGGTCAATAGATGATAAAAGTTACATATTGCAATCCAATATATAGGTTGAGAATTCAGCCTTTCAAGGAAACGGGAATATTGTAATAAGGATTCGCCTGATAGGAGATTTTGACTAAATTGTTAGCTGATTTCCTTTTCAACCCTATATCCCATGCTCTCAGAGAACAGTTTATCAAAGGAGCACAGTGTCCTGACCTACTGACTTTCAGTAAGTTGTAAATTAACTAGGTGTTTTTAATTAATTTGTAAGGAAATCTGACAGTTTAATTCAATTTATGTTCAAGTCTAGAGTTCTATCCCAGGAAATTGGTCTCAAGGGGCAAGGCAAGAAATTGAGAATTCTAGCCTAGAAGAGTAATACTCTTATGGGCCCTTGAAAATAAGGTCATGATAAGAAACTGTTCCAGTTTTAGCTATAATGAACAAAGCATTAATGTCTATCAGTTCTAATTACTAGGGTGTGTACTACTTGAAGATACATATTAATTATAATAAACCCTCCTCGTGCTATAGGTTGTAAATATAGACCGTTCTCTCTATCTTCTATCTCCATGCCCAAAGCTAATGATGCTCCTGTGGGTTGAGTGGTGTCATTTTTGGTGTCTTTTGGTAAGCAAAAATAGTTGTGACTTAAAGTATACTGAATTCTGAATTCTTTGTATCAGAATTGCTATTTGGCTAGACTTCTTTGTAATTATCCAGTAATTTTTCCCCTATTCCTCCTTCTTGGATAAGACTGGAATCATGGAAGTCAAGTTAAGATATTTCAGAAAAAAATCACATGCCAGCTTCATCCTTCAGTCTATTAAGTACAAGTGTTTTACAATCCTATATTTTTAATAAATATGAGATTACCTTGTCAAGAAAGTTATTGATTTGAAATGATAAAACACTACAAATTATAATCATTTCTTTGCATGAGAAAAGCTTGATATTTTTGCTAAAGTACTAATTCAAAAAAACCTTCATGAAAGCCAACAAAATTATCCAATTTTAAATTTAATTCACTTTAAAAATCCAACATTAAATTATAACACTCTTTTGGATATTTTTAAACAAAATGAAGAATTTAACTTGAGACCTAACAAACATAATTTTACATTTTAAAAATTCATTTACTGAATTATTATACTTCTATTTCTCAAACCTACAACCAAACCAGCCCACAGTGGTTAATATAATATAATATACATATCACATGTTTTTTGCTGAAATTTTAAAATTAAGGGACACTAGGATGGCACCATTTCGGCCTTGTTCTGGCCTCATCAGCTAGCCACACCCTTACTGGGATTTGATCCGGCAGCTTCTGCCTTGTAAGGCAGAGAATTAACAGCTGAGCCACCAGACCTGATCCCTTCAGCTCTATACTGTAGATATATATATCTACAGTAGTTAATGTTTCTATAGTAGGCAAGAAACATCCCAACTCAGTGCAGTTAGCAATTTGTAAAAGAAAAACATACCACATCAACACCTGGCTTTCCTGGAGGTAACTTTGGACGAGATGGGGGTCTAGGTGGTGGTGGCGGCGGGGTAGGACTGCTGCAAGAGGTCAATGGGGTCGCAGGGCGAGCAGGTGATGATGACCCTGAAAGAAATGTACACTATCAGTATGGGGGTTAAGCTGCTCCCATCACAGCTCTCCCATATCATTAAAGTATATATCCCACAGGGTGGAGAGTCAACCAAGCTAAACAGCTGCAAGGCCAGCTTGGGATTTGGGTCAGGGGTTACTGAGTAAACATAGGCTTTTATATATATGGACTCAAAGTGGATGAAATAGACAGTTGCTAACCAGACAGGTCATCATGAAGTAGGACATCTTATTTTTTGCTTTTGTGCCAGTGCAGGTTTTTTTTAATTCAAAAGAAACACTGGCTGAACTGCACCATTTTAGATTAAGTGTGACTGCTCAGCATTCCAAAACATAGCCTTCTTCCTTTAATATTAATTTGTAAATAAAGGGACAGTAAGTTATTATTCTGTAAATTTAATGGGGGGACACTGCAACCAATTAATAATGATAAAAATAGATAAACTGCAAAGCTACACATATTTAGAAATATGAATAGACTCCCATGTAAATGGATTTGCAACCTTAGCGAATGGTAAATCACAATTAAAAAAAGAAGAATAAAAAGCTGGCAAATCAGATAACAACCAAGGACGATTCATGAAAACCAGTGAAAATCTGATATTACTCTGGAGAAAAATGCATGTCCAGAATTTAAGAAATTGATATGTTTCTTACTCTTTCCAGGTAATTTTTCCCAAATTGTCGAACACGTTTTCCAAATTGCCACTGACAGTTGTAAAACAAGCTGTTTCATTTAAGTATAATCATTCATTATAAAAGAATAATACTGAAACTGATTTAAGTCACATGCCAATCTAAATCCAACTACCATACAAATTCTTTTTGTTTTTGCTTTTGTTTTGTTTTTTGCCAAACAGACCAGAATGTCTTCTTTGAAACTTAAGAATATGAGGAATCTGTAAAAATTGCCCTGCCAGAGCTTCAGTATCATATCCCAAATGACTTCCAATGACATCTAAGCTATTACGTATGTTTGGAAACAACAAAAGTTTGTTTTAATTGGAAGAATTCAAGCTGTGTCTTCTTTCTACTCTATCAGTATTCTTCCTGGAAACTACAACAGTTGCAGCATGGAAGGAATTCACAGCATGGACTCCTTGTAAGCCCGGTGAGTGTACAACAATGATTAGTGTGTATCACAGGAAGGAAGTATGCTGCAGTTGCTCTCACGCTGCCAAAGGAAAAATATAAAAATGGCCCATCAAACCTGTATGTATACATGCTTATTATATTTATCCATTCCAATGAATAGTACATCTTCTTTCTCCCAAGATGCAAAGTAGAGTGGTACCTCCACCTAAGAACGCCTCTACTTACGAACTTTTCTAGATAAGAACCAGGTGTTCAGGATTTTTTTGCCTCTTCTCAAGAACCATTTTCCACTTACAAACCCGAGCCTTTGAAACTGTAACCGGAAAAGGCAGGGAGAAGCCTCCGTGGGGCTTCTCTAGGAATCTCCTGGGAGGAAACAGGGCCAGAAAAGGCATGGAGAACCCTCCGTGCGGCCTCTCTAGGAATCTCCTAGGAGGAAATAGGGTCAGAAAAAGCAGGGATAAGCCTCTGTGGGGCCTCTAGGAGTCTACTGGGAGGAAACAGGGCCGGAAAAGGTGGGGATAAGCCTCTGTGGGGCTTCTCTAGGAATCTCCTGGGAGGAAACAGGGCCGGAAAAGGTGGGGAGAAGCCTCCGTGGGGCCTCTATAGGAATCTCATGGAGGAAACAGGGCCTCCACCCTCCCTGTGGTTTCCCTAAATGCACGCATTATTTGCTTTTCCATTGATTCCTATGGGAAAAATTGCTTCTTATAATACAACCTTTTCTATTTAAGAATCTGGTCACGGAACAAATTAAGTTCGTAGGTAGAGGTACCATTGTATATACATAGGGCTGCCCAAAGCATTTGGAAGGGATGCTTTGTGAAACAAGTAGTGTGAATGAAGTGCCCCTCCTTAAAAAAGTCAAAGCAGACCCTTCCTCCAGATGGCTTGGAATCAATGCTGGAAGGATTTGGCCTGATTGTTTGAGTCTATTGTGTGCAACGCCACTTTGGGGGGAGTCGGCACAGAAAAAATGCCCCTGCATAAAAATCCACTGGCAGCTAAGAAAGCCTTTGCGAATAGGTGACTTGGATGCTTTCAAGATGAATATTTGCCTTGGGAAAGCCAAATATTGCAATACTTTACAAAGACCCCATTTAAAATATTTGGCACAGCCCTATCCAATGACAAAGATTTATTTCAAGGGAAGAGAGCAAAGAGGTCTCTATTCAACCAATCGGATTTTTGTGGTGTTTTCCTAAGTCCTAAACTGAACCCTTTAGCATCAAACAAGACATTCTTGTCAGGAGGGTTGATCTATCGTGTCAGTATTAGTGAAACTCATAAGCACTGACTGATCACATGCTTCATGCAGTCAGGAAACCACTCAGCTGCAAGGAGAGGGTGGATGGATGGAGCTTTAAAATACAGCATCATACATTATTATGTAATATTTGTTGCATTAATAATGTTCCATTTGCTAAGCATGCTCTGAATAATTTGCTTCTGCAAGATGAGGCTTTGGAAAAAGTTGATAATTTAGGTTTTATTTTTAGTGACCCCTGGAGTAGTACATTTTTTTCTCTAAAACTAATTTTCCTTTCTTTTCTTTTCTTTTCTTTTCCTTTTCCTTCCCTTCCTTTCCTTTCCTTTCTTTTCCTTTCTCCTTTCATTTGTTATTATAAAAAAACCCTGCAAAATTATTGTACAAATATTTATTGTGTACTGTTGTATAGTTCAGATTTCTTTGTTAGTGACAAATGAAATAAAGGGGGAATAGATATAGATGAATCTACTGTATGTCTGTTAGTACATGGTACATAACCTACTTTGGGGTTGCCATATAGTAAACTAACAATGTTGGTCTATGAAAGTAAAGACTGTATCTTTAAGAACTTTGACTGGTTGGCCATAAGGCGGCGCCAGCACCGTTCTCTTTGGGTGGAGTTAATTAGAGATATATTTGCTTGTGAGTTGTATTATTCAAGCTGTGTGTGGTTTGTAATCTATTGTTAATATTGTTGTATATTTGTAAATAACAATATTGTTAATACTAAGTCTGAGTTTTTATCTGGCTAACCCGCATTATCTACACCAGTGTTTCTCAAGCAGTGTGCCGTGGCATGGTCAGGTGTGCCGCGAAGCTCAGAGAGAGAAAGAAAACAAGAGAAAGAAAGAGAAAGAAAGAGCAAGGGAGAGAGAAAGAAAACAAGAGAGAAAGCAAGAGAGAGAGAGAAAGAAAGCAAGAGAGTGAGAAAGAGAACAAGAGAGAAAAAAGCAAGAGAGAGCAAGAGAGAGAGAGAAAGAAAACAAGAGAGAGAGAGAGAAAGACACAGAGGGAAGTAGGGAGGGAGAGAGAAAGAGCAAAAAAGAGGAAAGAAGGAAGAGAGAAAAAAAGAGGGATGGAGAGAGAGAGAAAAAAAGAGGGAGAGAAAGAGGGAGAGAGAAATAGAACGAAAGGGATGAAGATGTGCCCCATGGTTTTGTAAATGTAAAAAATGTGCTGAGGCTCAAAAAAGGTTGAAAATCACTGATCTACACTACTGCAACAACTCTGCTGATTGTATGTCGAAGGTTTTGCACAGAGCTGCGTCGAGACATACTAACAGTGTCTGTGGAGATTTTCAATCATCCAGGTCATGGTTGTCCCCAAAGTGCTTTTTCAAAAGGCAACCAGGCTGTCCCTGGTTTTTCTTGAAGACATTTCACTTCTCAATCAAGAAGCTTCTTCTTCAGTCAGAACTGAAGAGGTTTCATGGATGAGAAGTGAAATATCTTCAAGGAAAAACAAAGTTTGGTTCCCTTTGGAAAAACCACCCTTGGAACGAACCTACACTATGAAACTGGTGGCACCTTACCTTTGGAAATATACATCTACCTTCTGGAAATAGCAAGGAAAGTTTATATGCAAGGAATTGAAATGTTTTTACGGAATCTTCAGATACCTTAGCAACTTTCTAAAATATATTTAGTGTAGAAATTACAAAATAGTTCTGTCCCTATATCAGAACAAGAAATGGACACTTTTAATACAATTGTCAAATCAGTGTGTACGCTGAAGCTGATTTGATTGACAACAAAAAAGACTTTATTTTGAAACTATTTTTTATCTAACGCCAATCAATCATGATGATAATTTTGGTGGTAACTGATGTTTCAACGGGCTGTTCAACACACACACACTTTTTGTTATATTGTATGTTTCCTAGATATGCTTAGATTTTTTTTCTTTATGATTTAACAGATTAACAGAGTTGGAAGGGACCTTTCAAGTTAGCTTTCCTATTTTTTTCATTGTAACCAGTAAAGTAGAGTAGGGTAGAGTAGTAGTAGAGTAAATTAGAGGAGGGGAAAGTAAAGTAAAAAAGAGTAAAAAGGTAAAAGTAAAATGTTCCCTCTCTTTCCGTTTAATTATTAAGCAAATGTAAATGTATTCATCCTTTTTGAGTTCTTGACATACACTGCAGATTTCAGAATGACCGAATTAAATTACATATTTTTTATTGGGACTGGCATGTAAAAATATACTCCTTTCGTCCACTTTAACCCACATATAAAACTTCATGGAAATCTGTTGTGGTAAGTACACAAGAAGAAATTTCCTCAATAGCCATCAACTGTGTCCTTGAAAGCAAAAACACAACAACCCCAAAATATATTGTAATAATTGATTATAGTTACATAGGAAAGGAATTTTGAAATAGAAAGCATATGTGTCTATAGACCCCTATCTTCCTTAACTGTACATGTTATCATATAGAACTGTAAGAGATACTAAAAGCCTGATTAACTTCCAGTTCCAGTCACTTGTGGGAATAATGAGTAAAACAGATAATACACAATCTATTTTTTCACTTGCTTTTTATAAAAAAAGATGAATCCTAGATTGCTGTAAACAGATAATGTTATCATTTGTCTTTAAAGTTATCATTTTCATTTAAAGCAGGAAACACCCTTATTTATTCCAGATATGATTAATGGAATAGCTTTAAGTTATATAAAGTGTATGTGTATGGGTTGGGCCGAGAGGCAAAAAAGGAGCTGTGATGTTCCTTCAATATACCAGGGTGATTCGACACAAAAATGTAACCCTTCCCTGGTACAGAGCTGAAGGGATTGGATACTGTAGCCTAGAGGATAATTCTCTGCCTTACAAGGCAAAGGTTGCAGGTTCAAGTCCCAGTGGGTATCGCTAGCTGATGAGGCCAAAATAAGGCCGAAATAGATCTATCCTAGTCTCCCTTAATTTTCAAATTCAGCTTAAACATGTGACATATATATATATATATATATGACGGTCTTGGTATATTCGGGTTTCTTCCCGTGTAGGATTTGGAAATTTCTGGCGACGTTTCGATGAGGTCTCACTCATCATCTTCAGGCTGGTGTTTCTGTCCTTTTTCTCAGGCGAAGACTGGCAGTCTTCGCCTGAGAAAAAGGACAGAAACACCAGCCTGAAGATGATGAGTGAGACCTCATCGAAACGTCGCCAGAAATTTCCAAATCCTACACGGGAAGAAACCCGAATATACCAAGACCGTCATACCTGTACCCGTGAAAATCTACGAAAACAAATATATATATATATATATATATGTGTGTGTGTGTGTGTGTGTGTGTGTGTGTGTGACATGTTTTTTTGGTGAATTTGAAAATTAAGGGAGATATATATGTGTTGTGGTTCAGCCTGAGGCTGCTCAGGAACCAGCTGTGTCTCTGCTGGCTCCATGCCCGGAGGAGGATGACAGCTAAGAGGAGGGGGCTGAGCAGTCGGATGGGGGAGGGGACAGCCAGGAATGGCATGAGGATGAACAGCATGAGAGCCCCGGGGGGGGGGGGGGGGGCTCTCCCCAGCCAGTAGCTTGGAATCATTAGGGGATGACGCACAAGCTGTCATTGACATGCGACAGAGACGTTCATGCTGTTCATCCTCATCCCATTCCTGGCTGTCCCCTCCCCCATCCGACTGCTCAGCCCCCTCCTCTTCGCTGTCATCCTCCTCCGGGCATGGAGCCAGCAGAGACACAGCTGGTCCCTGAGCAGCCTCAGGCTGAACCACAACAATATATATATACAAATCCCAGTAAGGGTAGGGCTAGCTGATGAGGCCAGAACAAGGCCGAAATTGCGCTATCCTAGTCTCCATTAATTTTAAAAATTCAGCAAAAACATGTGATACATACAGAACATAGTTTGCTGGCCATGAATAAATTAACTGCCTTGAAATGGCCCTGGGTTGGGCCTAGAGGCAAAAAGGAGCTGTGACATTCCTTCAATATACCAGGGTAATCCAACAGAAAAAACATATAGCCCCTCCCTGGTACATAGCTGAAGGGATCATATCTGGTGGCCTACAGGTTAATTCTCTGCCTTACAAGGCAGAGGCCCCAGGATCAAATCCCAGTAAGGGTATGGCTAAGCTGATGAGGCCAGAACAAGGCCGAAATAGCGCTATCCTAGTCTCCCTTAATTTTAAAAATTCAGCAAAAACATGTGATACATATATATATAGACACACACACACACATACAAACCTAAAGCTATTCCATTAATCTTATCTGGAACAAATAAGGGCATTTCCTGCTTGAAACGAAAATGATAATTTAAAGACGAATGATAACATTTGCTCTGTTTCCTAAAACAGTAATGATGAAATTTACTTTAAGGAACAAAATACAACATGGAAGGATAACTTCTAAGACCCCCTAGAATAGGGCGGGGAATTTTTGCCTCAAAATAGTGTTTGAATATACAGTATCTTTCTTTTCCCCTCTCTCAGAGTTCACTCTTACAACAAAAGGCATTATGTAAGTATCAACAGGGAGAGGTTATCAAAGACAAGAGAGAATTCTTCAGTTTCATCTTAGATGAACACATTGTTGATTTCCTATTTGTAATTAGGCAACAGGTAGTTTTCATTTCCTTCCAAAATTGAACTGGGAAACAGAGAAAAAATACAAAGCACATGTTACACAAAGCACATGTTACCCAAAGCAAGTTACTTACAGGACATGCTCAAGGAATTATTCCTATATAAGCTCTTTTTCAGACTCTGGACAATAGTTTTTACTTACAAAGGGGGGGGGGGTGAATTTAACTTTGTTGCCTGTAGAAATAATGGAGTGCATGTTTCACTCTCATCCCTCCATTTTTATTTTCTAAACTACACAAAGGATACATATTAGGAAACATAACAAATTTTAAAAGTATGTGCAGGGAAAGCAAACCAAAGTGTTGATTATTGATCTGAGATTTAACTATTTTTCTGTCTTGCTAAATTCCCATCAGAGCTCCTATTAGTCTGAGAATAGCCAGAAGACCAGCGGTGGGTTGCTCCTGGTTTGGACTGGTTTTTAGAACCGGTAATGGCAGTGGTCAGAGGCTCCACCCACCCACACGGAACGCTTCTGCGCATGCGCATGAGTGTGTACACAAACCAGTAACAAACTAATTCAGAACCCACTACTGCACAAAACAAGTATCATCACAAAGGGTAGGATGTCATTTGGAGCACCTTAGAGTCCATGGTACACAATAACAGCTTCGGAAGTAGATGAATGAATTTCCTGGGACTAAAATAATTTTACATACTACCCATTCTTTGTTTCTTGGGCTATTACAGTCGTTTGTTGTATCCACACTTGTATTTTCAATGAAATGGCACTCTATATAACTTGCTATTTGTCTTACTATATTGGGATTACTGTATTAAGATTAAATTATTATCTCTCTTAAATTGAATTGTCTCCCGATAAATGTATGGAAATGTCCATCCCCCCCCCCCCAATCTCACATCTAGAGGTTAATGAAGTAAGAAAGACTCTTATTGACTCTTTCTATGCTCATTAACTCTTATCATACCTGTTAGGTGATGTTTGGACTGATTCTCATGAGGGTGTAGTACTATTCTTGAATAGCATTATAGCTATCTTTTTAAAAAGAGCTTAATATAAGCTAATTGAGAGGCTTCTTTTGATTGCCAATTAAATTTCACATTCTCCCAGATCCCCATCCCATTTAAGGAGAGTTTGGTTGATGACGTTTGTTGGGAGAGAAAGTAAGTAAGTCTGGTAAGTCCACCAATTTATGCCCTCAATATTTTCTGTACCATTTGTAGACATCATTCTCTGGTGGGACAAAAATCACTACAGTGGATAGAGGCCTTGAGAGGAGAAAAAAAATCCTATTTATACTTTTTATGGAAAGTATAAGCACATATTAATATGTATATTAGTACACGCCCCCCCCCTTCTAACCATTAAATGTTATGTATGGATATGATTGTGGAATGTTGATTGTGTTTTAAGATAATGGGATTTTAGTCGTAGTTTTAATTATTAGATTTGTACATATATTGTTTTGTATTGTATGTTGTGAGCTGCCTCGGGTAATAATAATAATAATAATAATAATAATAATAATAATAATAATAATAATAATAATAATAATAATAAGTGCTTATACTTTCCATAAAAAGGATAAGTATTTCCTAGACAGATCTGATCTTTACTGCTATTGTTTAAGTGCTATCAAATTGTTTTTTCATGACTGCTGATTATAGAAGTCATGAATCGTATAGATGAAGGGCGGGGGCAAATTCCCGATTCTGTTGCTACTGGTATGCAGCGCCAGTAGCTTTCCTTCTGCTGTAGGCATGCAAAAAATTGCCGAAATTTTGCACGCACGTACATCCCTTTGCGAGATTTTGCTTCACGCACATGCGCAGAAGCAAACTCTCATTGGGACATGCGCAAGCACACGCAGCAGAAACAAAACTGCACGCAGCTCAATTTTCACAAACCAGGGCACCGTCATTATCTATACCAGTAGCAACCTGATACTGTTGAAGGGGGAAAGTCCAATTAGACTTCTTCTTTTTTTCTGCAAAAAGTTCAAGGAGGAACTGTGGTAACTTGGCAAAGTACGGATACTTTTCTTATGCTTCCCCCCAGAGGAAAATTGTTGAGTGAAGTAAAATAAAATACTTCATTTCTTGATTCAGAGCTTTAATAAATTTAGAGCAATCCTCATCAAGGGCAACACATTTCCACCTTGACCCTGGTGCTTAAGACATAAAGCTCTCCCATCAACAATTAGACATTCAGCAAATGGTAGTAAAATAAAACATACTCTCAAGGATTCACAGTTGAGTTGGGTCACAAGAGCACGGAATTAAAAGAAAGAAAAAAGAAGAAGGCCACCGGGCACAGTACAATCAAACAAAGGGAATGATTGATGCTAAAAGCCAAAAAACCAAAACCAAAAAAAACAGCTAAAAAGGCTCGTTGTTTCACACGGCAGCATTCATGGCCACACTGAAGCACACTCAAAGCTGTTTAGACATACCACTGGTGCTTCCTGTGCCACCGCCAGGGCTGGGTCCAGGTGATGACACCACTGTTCTGTAGGTAGGAGGTGGAGGGGGAGGCGGTGTTGCTCTCTGTCCCACCCCAAAATCTTTAGGAGATGCTGCTGGTGCTAAGTTATCATCTTTAACGTGGGTCTGCTCTGAAACTTTCTTCTGAACCTCTTCTAAATTGAGTGGAGAAGGAACAGTGCGAGAGACTTCAGCCTCTGGAGGCCCCTCTGGGATTTCGGATGCCACAGGTGGGGACACCACTTTTTCCCTTGAAGTCACCTCTGGTGTTACATTTTCCAGGGCCTGATCAGAAAAACTGATCCATTTATCCTCTGCGTTATCAGCAACAGAACTGGGGGACAATACTGGGCCAAAAATGTTGTCCAGGTCATTGATTGATGGTAGTTTGTCACTTTTGACCTCTGTTGCTGTCTGGTCATTTCCTGTGGTCAAAGTAGTTGATTTCAAACTTTAACATCCACTGGTATAGTTAACTTGCATTATTGCTCTACGTATGTATGGGGCTTTTAACATTCAAGCTACATTCTAGCACAAAGACATTTTGATAACACATTTAAAAGGTGCTTTTGAGAACAGAGTTGTGCAAAGGTATCCATATAACTTCGAAGTACATTCCATGTAAATTATATTCTTCTTTCAAAATCAAATACCATACATTATATATTGAGAAAATCACCTAGATAACACAATTGGCACTCTGACTTTATTACTAGATATTAGAAGAGAAATGGAAAAACAATAAAAAATGTAAGCGACGTGATGTATGTGCACGTGTGAACATGTATACTGCATAATGCATTGGACTATGTGATATGCAATGTGACATTATTTTAGCAAATCAAAAAGAGTATAATTTGTAATGCATTTCTATGCTTCAGCTGAATTGTCACTACAAAATAAATTTTTAGTAAATGTTGCTGGATGTTTGACAAAGCCGCCCCGAGTCTGCGGAGAGGGGCGGCATACAAATCTAAATAATAAATAAATAAATAAATAAATAAATAAATAAATAAATAAATAAATAAATAAATAAATAAATAAATAAATAAATAAATAAAGATATGTTAAGTGACAGGGAAAGATTCTTAATGAAAAATTAATTACGGTAATGGTAATTATTTTCTATATTCAAATAATAGTTGCATTACTAAATTTCAGTGCTTGGGATAATCTGAAATTAAATAAACAGTTTCTAAATTATTTTCCTTCTGTGAAAGAAAATGTTTAAAGTTCAGCATGTATGCTTAGCCCTGCGATTAGTGATCATTCAATAAAAGTTAAGCAAATTTAATTTTCAATGACAACAAGAAATACACCCCCGGCCCTCCATTTTATCTGAAATGGCTGCAATTTTCCAAATCTGCATACAAAATAGAAAACAATGTAGAACTATTTTCTTTTCATAAAAAAGAAGACTATTCCATATATGCAGAGTTCTGGATTGCAGCTAATAGGTTTGTTGATGGAATATAATTTCTGTAACTATTATTCTATAATTATGAATAAATAATATAAAATCAAAATGCTCAATTTCTTTAGGAATGCAAAATTATATGTGTATATATATATATACATTACTCAAAAAAATAAAGGGAACACTCAAAGAACACATCCTAGATCTGAATGAATGAAATATTCTCATTGAATACTTTGTTCTGTACAAAGTTGATTGTGTTGACAACATGTGAAATTTATTGTCAATTGGTGTTGCTTCCTAAGTGGACAGTTTGATTTCACAGAAGTTTGATTTACTTGGATTTATATTGTGCTGTTTAAGTGTTCCCTTTATTTTTTATATATAAATTTCCTTCATTCCTGATTGCTATATTTCAGACTGGAGAAGGCTACATTTGAGAAACGTAATCATTATATATTTTAATATATTTGTAGTCTACCTTTCTATCAAAGTGTAGCACACAAAGGTAGGTAACCATCTACCAGAAGTCTTGTATATATAAATGAAATATTGATAAAAAGAAAAAAAATTCTGATCCCGAATGTTACATATGTTTGTAAAGAAATGCTTAAAAAGTTGAGTTTGCATAGCAGTTTTCCTTACATAATAGAACCACTTGTTGATTGAAAAGAAAACCCTAAATGCATTGAGATTCAAGACAAACATATTTAAGCTTCCCAACTTCTCTTCTTATACAAAATTGAGTCTTGTAAACAAAATTTTACTAATAAAATTACCATTTTTTTTCCCAAATTTGAGTACTTAAGATAGTACAGGTAACAGAAGCATTACAAAATTTCAAGGGTTTGGAAGATACTGTGTTAAGCTTCATCAGTTATTTTTTGATATCTAAGAAGAGAAACAGTATATGCATAATATTAAGAAATTATGATTAAGTTCATATTAATGTTTCATAATGTATACTAAACAAAGTCATCATTATAATGCAGCAAAATAAACAAATATTAAACCTGACTAGTTGTGTCAAATATTCTTACCTACTCCAATTGTTAAAGGAGAACCAGCATGGGGAGGTGTAGCAGGAATATTTTTGGGTGGAAGTGGTGGAGGTGCTGTAACATAAAAGCAACATATCAAGGACAACGACAGACAAAGCTCAATCAGAGAGGGGGGCAGAGCCTTCTCTGTGGCGGCCCGGACCCTCTGGAACCAGCTCCTCCCTGAGATTAGAACTGCCCCACCTTCCTTGCCTTTCGTAAACTCCCTAAAACCCACCTTTGCCGTCAGGCATGGGGGAACTGAGACATCTCCCCAGGGCCTATACAATTCATGTATGGTATGTCTGCTTTAATAACAGGGTTTTTTAAATGTTTTTAAATTATTAGATTTGTCTTGAATTGTTTTATTGTTGTTGTGAGCCGCCCCGAGTCTACGGAGAGGGGCGGCATACAAATCTAATAAATAAATAAACAAACTTGGTCTCATGTAGATGAAGCTGCAATTCAGAGAGTTCATTGTACAAGCAGAAGACATTTCCACTTGTGCAGCAACACCAGTAGTTAGCTTCTGGCTTTCAAAGAACTTCCCATACCATCAGAAATACACGTTTAATGTAGAAGTAGACATAATAATGTTGCTAAACATTATACATTTTAAAACAAACATAGCAATTTTAATGATAAATTTCTCTTCTGGTTTCTGATTAATTTCTTTTTCTAATATATTACATTGAAGTAAAGATGGGTTTTCATTGCACAGTTGAATTAATATCTCTGTTTCCACACAGAAAAATGAGCCATGCATGATCCCTAGTAGATTTACTTCTTTCTATATATCACATTTCCCCAACAAATTAAACCACTTTTTCTATCAAGAATTATTCTAACTTACTTCCAGATGGGAAGGGTCGTGACTCATTTGGAGATTCTACACTTGCGTTCGCTGGTTGAACAGAACCCCAAACTTCACACTGCTCTATGGGACCTGAATCTACATATAAGCAAATATATAACATATTAATCTAGAAGTAACACAAGAACTTGATGCTTTTTTATTTCTAATAAGAGTTTAATACTGAACTTTAGGTATTACCAAATTGCAGCAGCTATTCAAAATAAAAGAAATAAAAACATATTAATCCGAATACTTGTAAGTAGTATTTTGAGTGTTTGTTTTACCATGGAATGTGCAGTACAATACAGAGGTGGGTTCCTGCCAGTTCAGATCAATTCTATAGAACCGGTAGCAGGAATTTCCCCCTTCTCACCGAACTGGTGGCGATGGCCAGCTGGACACATCCCTGAACTGTCTTTCTCAGCGCTATAGGTGCCGCCATCTTGGGTTTTGCTTCTGTGCACATGCAAAAGCTGTTTTTCACTTCTGTGCATGCGCAGAAGCTCAGTTTTTAGCACTATGTAAGCGCCCTCCCACGTGGCGCATCAGGAAGGGAACCCGCAGCGAGGTAAGCCAGAACCCAATCTTGGTACAATATTGGAACCAGTGGCTTCCTGATGCACGTATGCATTTCACATTTCTCATTAATCTAATATGGTATATATTTTTAAAAAAATATCAAAATGCTTGTTAAAAATGATTCAGATAGGAGCAAAAAAAGAAAATTTAACATTGATTTGATTCAATGTTTTTCTTAGATTAGCAAATCAGCACCCCAGGGGAGCATAGATAAACTCACAGTAAGAAAGCAACAGTCAGCTGCATCTGCTACGAGAGCAGGGGACAGAGTAATGAAAGCAGCATTGGAACACACACCCCACCTTTTCTATACCTGCACCGATGGGTTGCATCCAGATACAAAAGAGACAGAACTTGGAGTAAAACTGATTTTGTTATTCCGATTAAAGCAACAAAGCAACAAACTCTGGTGAAACTGGCATAATTAATCAAATGATGAATAGTGTTGGGCGAACCGAACCCACACAATTCGGGTCTGTACCGAATTTTGTGGTGTTCGGCATGCCGGACCCACACCTGATTTTTTTAAAAAATTCATGCTTTGGTTTGGTGTTCGTGCCAAACACCGCAAAAGCTACTGCCCAGCTGTCATCTGCTGAGAAGAGGAGGAGCTGGGCGCCGGTGGAGGCAGAGGAAGGTGAACCCCAGGGAGCTGTCGGCCGGTTGGGAGGCTGTGAGGGAGGCCCAAAAGGAGCTGGGAAATCCCACGAAGAGATTCAGGGGGCGGAGCTTTGACATCACGTATACCGGCAGATTGCTAAGGACACCAAGGTGACCTTGGCATCCTTAGCAACCTGCCAGTATACGTGACATCAAAGCTCTGCCCCCGGAATCTCTTCGTGGGATTCCCCAGCTCCTTCAAAGGGAGGTCTTTTCATGTAAAAATATATATTTTTATTTTTACGAAAAAGAACGCCGCAGTGGCACTGCAAGCAAAGGAAGGTCTTTTCACGTAAAAATTATTCTTACATGAAAGCACCTCCCTTTGCTTGCAGCACCGCTGTGGCGTCTTTTTTCGTAAAAATAAAAATAAATAAAAATAAAAAATCAATTAAAATAAAAAACGATGGGATTCCGGGGGCGGAGCTTTGGCGCCATGAACCGTTCGGGTTCAGGTTCGTGTTCGGCCGAACTTTGTATGAAGTTCGTCCGAACTTGCCGAACCCCAACACCATTGGGTTCGCCCATCACTAATGATGAATCCGATGATTATTTCAGGTGAGCCAGCCTGATGCAAAATCTAATGGGATGTGCAGTGAAGGGCTACCAAAATTTTTACTACCACACTGTGGGCGTGGCTTATGCAGGACACCCTGCATTTTCTTTCAACATCTTTCAGTGCAAATTGAGTGATCTGGGGTCAAGCTCCATTTTTGCTACCCCATTGCGTTCACCCCTGTCCAGGCAGTAGCCCACCCCTGGGTATGCGGATGAAATTGAACTGGAGCAGGTAAGATCCAAATTCCAATCATAGAAGTTAATTGGGTAGCAATCATATTTTTCAATCCAAAATAACACAAGGGCTATAGGAACAAACTCAAATTGGGGGGAAAGCTAGGGGTTCCCACCTGAGCCCCTGAGAGAAAAGGAAGCTATACCTCTAATACATCGATACAATTTAATAATTTACCTTCCAATTTGTCTTCTTCAAATGCAGATTCTAGGGGTGGACCAAATAATGGTGCTAGGACAGCAGCATCTTCTGAAGGTTTTTTGCTACAGGAAAAAATAGTTACTTGATATTAGCAGATGTGACAAATGGGTTAGATTTTTAAAAAGAACACATTTTCCATAAAAACAAATGTCAAACTTTTAAATGTTATTTTATATAGTGTTCCCTCGATTTTTGCGGAGGATGCGTTCCAAGACCACCCGTGAAAGTCGAATTTCCGCAAAGTAGAGATGCGGAAGTAAATACACTGTTTTTGGCTATGAACAGTATCACAAGACTTCCCTTAACACTTTAAACTCCTAAATTACAATTTCCCATTCCCTTAGCAACCATTTAGATTATTACTCCCCATGTTTATTTATGGAAGTATATTTAAAAAAATATTTATTAAAGGTGGATGAAAGTTTGGTGATGACATATGACGTCATTTGGCAGGAAAAACTGGGAAGTATTTTTTAATTAATATTTTTGAAAAACCATGGTATAGACTTTTCACGAAGTTCGAACCCGCGAATATCGAAGGAACACTGTACTGCTCAAAAAAATAAAAGGAACACTTAAACAACAGACTATAACTCCAAGTAAATCAAACTTCTGTGAAATAAAACTGTCCACTTGGGAAGCAACACTGATAATCAATTTCATTTTGTTGTCAGCACATTCAACTTTGTACAGAACAAAGTATTCAATGAGGATATTTCATTCATTCAGATCTAGGATGTGTTCTTTGAGTGTTCCCTTTCTTTTTTTTGAGCAGTGTATTTACACAAGAATTGAGTTTTATTTCGACATTGCTTGCTATAGATCTGCTAATAACATTGACATTGTAAGGAAAATATTATGTACCACAACAATGATGTGGTTTTACGTTATACTGAAATATATACTGTTGTCAATATAGCCATTCCATGCTCAAAAATTTACATATGAACAATTTTATAAAATCTTACATATTAAAAACAAATTAGGTCCTTAAGTGCTGATCTTAAGAAATCAAATACACTATCCAGATTACTAGATTTGAATACTGCCAGGATTTGGACACATGGAAATGAAACTGCTAATTTATTAACCTCCTAAGAACCACTAAAGACTAAATCTGCACAAGGATACAAAATTCTAAGTGTTGGGAGAATGAAATAGAATATAAAAAGTGGTTACCTCAAGAGTGGGTAAATATGGCAACTTTACAACCTACGGATCTTCAAATCCTAGAATTCCTGAGCCAGCCATAAACTTGTAGTTGCCTACCCCTGGGCTACCTTGAATAGGAATACTGTTTACTGCATTTTATTTCATGTTATCCATGTTACTTTCTATAGTTATAAAGAGAAGCTCAGGAACCAGATTTTGAAATAATTAAGGCTAATGGGGCTCAATTTTCTTTAAAACCCCATTCCGACCTTCTGGTTCTGCAGAAGCAAAGAATCATCTGAAAAACCTTCTTTAATATTTAGAAAATTGTGCCCACTCAGTTCTGGAGATCTTAAACGGAGTCTTTGGAATACTATTCTGTTTCTTTATAAATGCAGACACACATATACACATACCAACCAAAGAAAAAATATTATTCTTGTTAAGTAAAAACCTACAAGCCAGGAAATAAATACTGGAAGCAGCATTTCACAACCAGTAGTGAAAGCTCCTTTTTTTTAAAAAGACCCCTATTCAGTTTATTTACACATAACAGGCAATATGATTTAATTTGTTGTTTAAAAAATCAGAAATTAAATGTCAACAGGCCAAAAGTTAGCAGATATAGAAATAGTTTACCCCAATATGCATATTACATCTATCTTTTGTGTATAACATTTTCTGTCAGGATTACATATATTAAAAGGCATTTTGTTACATTTTCTATTCAAGGATTTCAAAATAATAGCATAATAGAAGCAAGAAACCCTCTACAATATATCCCAATATAATATAGCAAGAAAACGTTATAAAACAGATCAAGTGCCTAAAACCTTTATAAGGCATTTTTAAAAATCTGCCTGACATTTAAAAATGCCCGAGTACAAATAACATTTCAACAGATAACAACAATTATATTCAATTCCCACTGATTTCTCTCTATATAAAAGAGAAATGGCTTACTACTTCAAAAACATATAGCTCCTCTACAATGGATTTATGCTGCCAAAAGAATTTACACACATAGTAGAAGAATTTAGGGGATGAAAACAGTTACTATTTTTAAAATGAAATGAAGTAATGTGTCTACTACCTGAAATGATTAAGGCATTTAAAAAAACAACCCAAGATATATTTTAACAATTAGTATCATGACCAAACATAACTATTCTGTACATTGGGTTAATTCTCTCTCTCTCTCTTTCTTTCTCTCCCTCCTTCCATCTCTCCCTCTCATTTTGTGTGTTTATGTATGTGTACATTTCTGAAAATGTATGTGTGTATATAAATATGTGATATCAGATTGCTTATGTATTTGATCCATTATAGCAGATTGGGATAAAAAAGATATTCTTCAAATATTTTAATTCAAAGCCATTTGGTACCAATTATTCCCTGTGTTTGTTCCTGGACATATTTAATAATCAAACAATATTAAAGAAATGTTGATCAACAATACTTTTCCTTTTATAAAATTCTAATGGTTCTTTTGGTATAATTTGTTTCTTTGTTCAATGTTCTGCCTTAATCAATTACACATTTTTTGATAAACACTCAGAAAACGAATACTGTAATGTAGTAAAATAATAAATCAATTATATTTTGAATGTATTTTATTTATGTATTTGGAGCTTTCTGAATATAAATAACAGAGTAAATAAATATAAATAGAAGGTAAGAACTGACTCCAATATTGTAAATTTTGTTTACACATTTCTGCTAATAGGCTGTCTTAATTTGATATTATCTGGCAACTAAGCTATCATATCTCTGTAAATTCAGTCTGATACAGATGGAAGTCTTCCATAGAATCTCTAAAAGTTATATTTAAAATGCATTACAGTATTCTTTTCACACTCAAGATATAAATAAAAAGGGAATGTCATTTTGCATATACAGTAGAGCCACATACAGGGTTGAAAATTGGTGCTAAATTACCTGAGATCATAATTTTATACCTTTTTAGAGTCAATCTTTTAATGCAATCAAGCACAAAACAATAATCTCTCTGCACATGTTTATTTTGGGAATAAGAATTCCACATTTTTGGGGATTCAGTTCTATACTAACCTGAGAAGCTCTGGAGTAGGAGTTGAACGCCGAGGTCTTGCTATTTCTTCACCTAGCACAAAATATACATTTTAAATTGTTTTCTTGGAGGTTTGTACAGTGTAAACAAACTGCCTGCTGAATATAAAATAAAACCAGCTGAACACTGGGGTCATGAAGATGTGCTGATCTGAGACCACAAGTATATGGCAAATATGGTAACTTTTATAAACTTTTTGTAATTGAGCCAATTAATTTTGCAGGAGTGCAGGAGCTATTACTGCAAGAACAATTCTGCAAAGTAACCTCTTAAGGTATGGGAGAACTCTTGTTTTAACAGGAATTCTCAATTTTCCAGCCTCCTGGCTGCTCAACATTTTTCCTATTCTATCATATCACCTTGCCACCATCTTGCCATTAGTTTTAAATTTAACAAAAGGGTATTTTCTTTCTTTGCTCATAAGACAAGGCTAAGGATGGGAGCTAGGACTGAATGAAAGCCTATCTATCGGTCCCATGGTTGGACAACTGGAAGAAACACTAGTAAAATTGCATTGTGTGAAAGGCTATAATAGCTTTGGACAATATTAGATTATAATTTAATATCTCTTTAAAATACAATCATATGGCCAACAATTGTATAATATTAAAATTATAATTAGGCAATTACATTTTTCTACTTAATGCATTCTACCGGTAATACTTAATAAATCAGGCAGAAACCTAACTGGCCGCTTAAAATAATAGAAGATTTCATAAATCATTTCAACTGAGTTTAATTATGTCCCCAGTCTTTCTACGTATACTGCAACATTCCACATTCTAGGGCTACATGAAAAATAAATGCAATGAAAGTATTTTCATTAAATAGAAGTATTTTTATTAGGCATATGAGAATATTCCATGAATTGTGATTGATATTTCACTTATACTCAGAGAAATATATATTTTATGGCCTATTGATATGGTCTGTCCAATCAGCTACCTGCAAATTCTGCATGGGCATTTTGATTTAGAATGTATCTATTGATTATGTTTATGCATTACTACAGAATTTCATAGCAGTATGCAGATTAACTCTCAATATGTTTTGAAGTCTATTTTACTAATGTTCTGACTACAATCTGTCTTGTTAATTAGTTGCTGTTGCTCTTTTAGAATACTGTATGAAAATTGTAAAGGAAATTTACTGAAACTACGGATATTCACCAGTTAAAGTCCAATATGTTTTTAAATGATACTTACTAGATAGGTGCCTCTTAACTGAACCCTAAAATTAAATACAGAAAGCTACAGTTTAGAATTAAAGGATTATATTTACATAAAGAAAGCATTGCTCTGTTTTAAAATGCTGAAAAGCCATAGATAAACAATATTTGTAAAATAAAAAAGAATACACTTTATAGAGTACACTGTGAGTTCCTTTGCCAGTTTATTCATTTACTCATATTTACATAAACATGCAAACTATTCAAACATTTTTTGAATAGAACTGAAGGTAATAGCTACAAATGTATTTCCACAAGAATTTCACATATACTCAATTTGCCAAAAAGTCCTAGACACCATGTTAGTAGTCACAGAGCTGGATTATAATTTAAAAAAAATCTAATTTGCTTGTACATTGGGTTTTTTGTGCTATTTTTTAAAACTAAAAATCTAGACTGTAGCATTGAAGATGAAAAAACCCCATAGAAACAGAAAGTGGAATTTTCAGGAAGTATGAACATAAGCAGGACATATCTATACAAAAGGTGTTCTTACACGCTCTTATACTTTATATATAAGAATAGAGCAGAGGTCTTCAAACTTGGCAACTTTAAGACTTGTGGACTTCAACTCCCAGAATCCTCCAGCCAGCTATGGCTGGAATAGAGGGTGACAGAGGATTGGATCCAGAATTCTGTCCATTTCTGCATGTGTTTTGCAAGGCAATTCTTTTATTTTCAAACCACGAAATATTTTAGCACCAGAAAATGAGACCCAAACATCACATCCAAGGAAAAAGGAAGTTAAAGAAGAACTGAAATATCCAGATTTCAATAGGGAAGATTTTAAAGAGAATAAAACAAGAAATATTTATTAAATCAATGTGATCCTTATTAAGTGCTGCAAAAATTGTTATCTCCCAAACTCTGCAAGACATGTGAGGCATATTCCCGAAATAAATTTAAATTAATCATATAATGAATAACCTGGTGTCATTTATGCAACTATTTAAACATGAATTTATGACCTACCGGGCTGCGTCTCTGTGATCAGCAAAAAGGAAGAGAGATAGATACCTAGTCAGAGAGTGAAAGATCAGTAGTAAAAATGTCTTTGGATGGTAGGAGGTCTTCTAGCTTCACAAAATACCCATTTCAAAAGTATTTTTCTTCATATAGCTCTCTTCCCAAAACCACTTAAGGCCTTGGGACTTGATTTTAAAAATGAATCTATACTAAGATATTTGCAGGAAAACCAGCAACAGAATATCCACATTTGCTTATTTTATCCTGCATATTAATTGCTAAAACATTGTTACAGTTCTAAAATTAATTGAAGTGTTATAGAACTACATTTAATTAAAATTTCAAATTAATCAAAAATGATGTCCTCTTTCTGGGTATGTTTTGGGCAGTTTGGAAGATTGGCCTTTTCATATTTACAATTATTTCCAATACTTATTTGGAAATTCAGAAACATATGCACTGTCTTAAAAATGTCCGGCATATATTTTCAGCTTCTTATATATATTTTACATTGGCAAGTATTCCTTGTTTTGGAAAAAAGCCATACTATATGGAATTAAATTATTCTACCTTTTCTTTTTCTTTTTTTCTGAAATTATTATTATTATTATTATTTATTAGATTTATTATAAATACACAGAGCACACTTTGAATGTTTTCAATATTCATGTATTCCTATTATTTCTCTGATAACTTTTACCTTATGTTTACTTCTGTCTTATTCTATTTATCCTATCTGTAGTTAAGTTTTTGTTAGTCTTTATATCCAGTCTACTCATTGAGATCCCAAATGATGAGAATCTGTGATTTCTGGTCTCCTCAGTGTGGTTTGAGACAGCATGCTTTGCTTTTAGACTATTCTATATAATATAAACTGTTCTTTATATGATATATGTTATGTACAAAACAGCCAAATACAAAACTCTCATTTCTTTTAAATATTGTCAGGTAAGCATTATCTAATAAGTTATTCCTGGAAGAGTATAATTTTGCCACGAGCCATGCTAATATATCTCTTAGTCTAGAAGAGTTTGCGTTTATTAGAATAGTAAATTTGTCAATCTTTAGTAACAAAATTCATTTGGAATTGGACACTTGCTGTGTGAATTCAGTGCAAATTCTCTATAGATTCTGTGCTGTGCAATTTTGAAGCTCGTTGCTTTTCATTTCCTGTCCCTGCTTCTTCTGCCTTTAAAGACATTTAATAAGAATATTTCAATGCTTTATTGTAGGGGTGTGAAACTCATGTTGTCTTGGTGGCATCATGTGACGTATAGGGACTTTTCCTCCCTTTGCTAAACTAGGTGTGGCCAGCATGTGACACATCCGGCCTGTAGTAGAACTTTGACAGCCCTGCTTTATTGCGTCAAACTTTGAACCTAACTGGTTCAAAACCTGCGGCTAAATATTCCCTAAAGCAGTGATGGCAAACCTTTTTTCCCCCAGGTGACGAAAGTGCGTATATGTGTGCTATCATGCATGCACAAGTGCCCACACCCATAATTTAATGCCTTAGGACAGCAAAAGTGGCTCCCCCTGAAGGTCCTCTGGAGGCATGAAACAGCCCATTTCCCAATCTTTGGTGCACCCAGAGGCTGCTCTGGAGCCTGGGAATGGCAAAAATGCCCTCCTCCATTCCCTGGAGACTCTCTGGAAGCCGAAAATGCCCTCCCAGAGCCTTCGGGCGATCTGAAAATCAGCTGGCTGGCACGCACATTCACACTGGAGCTGAGCTAGGGTAACGGCTCGCATGCCAGCAGATATGGTTCCCCATGTCACCTGTGGCACCTATGCCATAGGTTTGCCATCACTGCCCTAAAGGATTTTCTATCCGTGCCATTTTTTATCCCTTTCTCATTGGAAGATTTGCCCAGGTTCGCCTGGTGCACCAGTTGTGACCCTATTTGGACTGGGAGTCACTGTTCACAGTCACTCATGCCCTCATCACCTCAAGGCTCAACTACTGTAACGCTCTCTACATGGGGCTACCTTTGAAAAATGTTTGGAAACTTCAGATCGTGCAGAATGCAGCTGCGAGAGCAATCATGGGCTTTCCCAAATATGCCCATGTTACACCAACACTCTGCAGTCTACATTGGTTGCCGATCAGTTTCCGGTCACAATTCAAAGTGTTGGTTATGACCTATAAAGCCCTTCATGGCACCGGACCAGATTATCTCAGGGACCGCCTTCTGCTGCACGAATCCCAGCGACCAGTTAGGTCCCACAGAGTGGGCCTTCTCCGGGTCCCGTCAACTAAACAATGCCGCTTGGCGAGACCCAGGGGAAGAGCCTTCTCTGTGGCGGCCCCGGCCCTCTGGAACCAACTCCCCCCAGAGATTAGAATTGCCCCCACCCTCCTTGCCTTTCGTAAGATACTTAAAACCCACCTCTGCTGCCAGGCATGGGGGAATTGAGATTCCTTTTCCCCCTAGGCCTTTACAATTTTATGCATGGTATGTATGTATGTATGTATGTATGTATGTATGTATGTTTTTAAAAAATATATTAATGGGTTTTTAATTGGTTTTAGTATTGGATTATTATTGTACACTGTTTTATGATTGCTGTTAGCCGCCCCCAGTCTTCGGAGAGGGGCGGCATATAAATCCAATAAATAATAATAATACTAATACTAATACTACTAATAATAATAATAATACTAATAATAATAATAATAATAATAATAATAATAATAATAATAATAATAATAAAAATTGATGATACTTGGACACTTCCCTGTTATCCTGAATGGTATTTAATCTTCAAAACTTTTATCAAGCTGTACCTCAAAAGTTCAAAATGAATTTTGTTACCTTGGAATCTCACATCTCAAATGCTCACCGATTGCCTATTTATTCTAACAACTTTAGAAGGACAATTAGCTTGAGAGGCAACCAGGTGGCCTACATGGATAACATGGTTCCTGCTTTTTCAGGGAAAGGAAATGAGTCAAATAACATTTTTTATTTTCCATTAG
The DNA here is from genome assembly GCF_031021105.1 of Erythrolamprus reginae. Lineage (NCBI taxonomy): Eukaryota > Metazoa > Chordata > Lepidosauria > Squamata > Dipsadidae > Erythrolamprus > Erythrolamprus reginae. The sequence continues at coordinate 85,870,482 of NC_091952.1, read as the reverse complement.
TGCTGCTATAAGTGGAAAAGAACTGTGCTTCCTTCTCAGAGCCTATGTTCCCAATACTGTCCTTTGTTTATTCTCTCTTGTGAAATGACATGAAGATGAATAACCTGACAGCACTACCTCCCAAATATTACATAGTATGCATGCACATACATGCAGAAAATGTTTAGATCCAATAAAATGAGAGTATTAGGGAATAAGAAGACTTCTTACCGGACTTTTCCTCTGCAAAATGCATTAAGATAAAGAAAAAAAAATAGGCATTCTCCACTGTACATAATCCATGGAAAAACTAATGGAATGATACATTAAATATTTTATAGATCATTCCTAAAGCCATCTATTCAGAAATAAGTTGATTTTAATTAAACTTACTTTCAAAAGTTCCCATGAAGATAAATTTATAAATGAAAATGAAAATTTAAAATTTAAAATAAGTTGCATTGTTATCCATTAAATTAAAAAAAAATGGTGACATAGCCTGCTTTGTTAAACTTCCAAATACTCCAACATCTAAGTAATGTAATTGCCCTGATAAAAAGTAAATGCTCACGAAATACCAGTCATAAGATTATTATCCTGGCTAAGAAGAAGAATAAAATATAAAACATATCGGTTTCTGATAACATGGAATGATAAATATAACCATAAAAAGCCCCTGACAGACTGTTCTCAACTTGTTGTAGTTAGCTCTGGCCCTGCTCCTGCCCCAAGGTCTGTGGATGTGGGTGAGACATCCACATGCTGCAGGCCTGTTTTGCCCCCCCCCCGGGTGGAATCTGATGATGAAGGCTCCTCTGACCAAGAAGACATGAGTGACAGGGAGGAGGAAAGTGTGGCAGACAGCTCAGAAGGAGATTAATTATCTAGCTCCTCCTTGGAGTCAGAACAAGAGTTAATGATACAGCCACGCATGCAGAGAGCGATGCATAGGCAACAACAACTGAGAGATTATTATCAAAGAAAATGAGGCCATCTGTGGTTGGGTGGGGCTGTGGTAATTAGTGAGGCTGCTATAAATAGCAGCCTGTGGGTTTGGCTATTGTGGAGGATTATCTGATCATTGTGTTTTGTGACTGCTTTACTGACTTTGACCTTTTGTGTGCTGATTTTTCCCTGCTTTGAAACTAAACCAGAGCAAAGTGTGTTTCACTTTGTGAAAGAAGAAGGACTGTGAATTGCCTCACAGCTGCAAGCTAAGTATCACAGAACTGATAAGGGACTTGTACAAATTACCAGTTTGTTTGGAGACGAGTGCTCTTTGCTATACCAAAAGAGGGCTTGGTTTAAGTGAATGTTCATTATAAAGAACATTGTTTTGAATTTTCAAACGTGTGTGTGTCTGAAATTGTATCTGTGCATTTTTGGGAGGATTCTACCAGAGAGCTTGACAGAACACAACTTAAGCAAGTTAAGATCTTATTTCATATTTGCTGATGCAAGACATATTGTGTTCAATGTAATGCTTGCAAGTAATGGTGCATAGCTTTGCAGTCAGAAACTACAATTCAATTGAGAAGAAAACCTACTAATCATGCATTGGAACAGCACACTTCCTTTCATAATAAAATAGAATCCAATTAAAAATTCAACAGAAGGCTCCAAACACTAATTCCTTCACCAGATATAAGAAATGAAATCTTTGCTGCCATTTCATTTTCAGCCCATAATTACCCGTTTGCCATCTCCACAAGGTATGAGACGAGTTAGTGGAGAAGGTAGTTCTTTTTTTGACAAAGTGCCACAAAAGGCTTTAAACTAACCTGATTTTTTTTCTATCGTGTGTCAATTCATAATTATTTTCCCCATTCTTTTTCCTTTTAAATAGTGTAGGATGTTAAAAATTTTACTTGCTCCCATCCTATTTTTTTCTAGGTTTGAGCAGATGGTCATTATCTAAAGTAGACCTTAGAGTACAGCAAAGCCTTGCTAAGTCTATTAGAGTAAGTAGGAAGAAGGAAGGAGGGAAATAGGACGCACTGATATTTTCTTCTTCATGTAATTATGTTGAATTATTTGGGCTTACATTCTCAATGATGAGGTTAGTTGTATAACCATCTCACAAAAATTATTTTATTAACACATCACCTTGAAGTACAGCCAGGGGTGGGCTGCTTCCCGGATAGGTAGCAAAAATGGAGCTCCACCCCAGAGCACCCAATTTACACTGAAAGATATTAAAAGAAAATGTATAAGCCACACCCACAGTGTGGTAGTAAAATTTTTGGTAGCCCTTCACTGAGTACAGCTCATCAACATTCATCACACAAAAACACACACAATCCTCAGATTTTCTTGGTAGAAAAATAATGCATCATCTACCATAGTGGCTTATAATATGTTACTGAGCTAATCATGATGTTACTAAGAAGAGCAAATAATTGCTGCTATAGCTTTAGTTAACATTTCTTCCATCAGATTTCAAGCAAATCTTTCTAGGGCTAGTGGGTCATTATTTTGGAAGGGTGATGTTTGAGGCAAAATGTTTAAGATGGGCTTGTTTCTTGCATTTGCAAAATAAATTCAACAGCGATACCTGAAAAAATAGTTTTAAAATACAGTAGCTTTGCTGCTTTCTAATCTCTTTAAAGAAGGTTATAATAAATCCCATTATAGAAAGAATTATAGCCAACAGATATGCTGCAATGGTCATCTATATATCCCCCTGAAGTCATATAAAGTAGGAATGATTTATTGTTGAGCAACAAAAGTAATATATAGAATATATGCCTTGTACCAGCCTTTCTTTTTACATTTTAGAAACATAGAAACATAGAAGTCTGACGGCAGAAAAAGACCTCATGGTCCATCTAGTCTGCCCTTATACTATTTTCTGTACAGTATTTTATCTTAGGATGGATATATGTTTATCCCAGTCATGTTTAAATTCAGTTACTGTGGATTTATCTACCACGTCTGCTGGAAGTTTGTTCCAAGGATCTACTACTCTTTCAGTAAAATATTTTCTCATGTTGCTTTTGATCTTACCCCCAACTAACTTCAGATTGTGTCCCCTTGTTCTTGTGTTCACTTTCCTATTAAAAACACTTCCCTCCTAGACCTTATTTAACCCTTTAATATATTTAAATGTTTCGATCATGTTCCCCCTTTTCCTTCTGTCCTCCAGACTATACAGATTGAGTTCATTAAGTCTTTCCTGATACGTTTTATGCTTAAGACCTTCCACCATTCTTGTAGCCCATCTTTGGACCCGTTCAATTTTGTCAATATCTTTTTGTAGGTGAGGTCTCCAGAACTGAACACAGTATTCCAAATGTGGTCTCACCAGCATTCTATATAGCGGGATCATAATCTCCCTCCTGCTGCTTGTTATACCTCTAGCTATGCAGCCAAGCATCCTACTTGCTTTCCCTACTGCCTGACTGCACTGTTCACCCATTTTGAGACTGTCAGAAATCACTACCCCTAAATTCTTTTCTTTTGAAGTATTTGCTAACACAGAACTGCCAATACAATACTCAGATTGAGGATTCCTTTTCCCCAAGTGCATTATTTTACATTTGGAAACATTAAACTGCAGTTTCCATTGCTTTGACCATTTATCTAGTAAAGCTAAATCATTTACCATATTACAGACACCTCCAGGAATATCAACCCTATTGCACACTTTAGAGTCATCGGCAAATAGGCAAACCTTCCCTACCAAACCTTCCCCTATGTCACTCACAAACATATTAAAAAGAATAGGACCCAGAACAGACCCTTGTGGCACACCGCTTGTAACCTGACTCTGCTCAGAATACTCGCCATTAACAATAACTCTCTGATGTCTACGCTTCAGCCAGCTGCAAATCCATTGAACTATCCAGGGATTAAGTCCAATCTTCACTAATTTATCTATCAGCTCTTTATGTGGAACCGTATCAAAGGCTTTACTGAAGTCCAGGTAGGCAATATCCACGGCACCACCTTCATCCAACACCTTTGTGACATAGTCAAAGAAATCAATGAGATTAGTCTGACATGATTTGCCTTCAGTAAAGCCATGCTGATTTGGGTCCAATAAGTTATTGTTTTTTAGGTGCTGATTTATCCTCTTTTTGAGTAGAGTCTCCATCATTTTAACTACAACTGATGTCAAGCTAACTGGCTTGTAGTTACCAGCTTCTTCTCTACTGCCCTTCTTGTGGATAGGCACAACACTGGCCATTCTCCAATCCTCAGGAACATCTCCTGTTAACAAGGATTGGTTAAACAAATCAGTCAGGGGGGTAGCAATGACAGATCTGAGTTCTTTAAGAACTCTGGGGTGGATGCCATCTGGACCCATTGCCTTATTTATCTTTAATCATTCAAGTTCTTCTAAGACATCGGCTTCTAAGATCACTGGAGCTGAATCCGTACAGCTGGAAGCAATGCTATATCCCTCTATAGTTTTATTTTGTAAGGTGTCTTTTGAGAAAACTGAACAGAAGTAGCTATTGAAATGGTCAGCAATCTCCTTATTCCCATTAATGCATGTATTATTCCCGGTACTAAGCTTCGTGATGCCGCAGTTTTTCTTCTTCTTATCACTAATATATCTGAAGAAGGTTTTATCCCCCTTCTTTAGAGATTTGGCAATTTCTTCCTCTTTTGAGGCTTTAGCAGCATATATTATCTGTTTCGCCTCCTTCTGTCTCATTTTATACACCTCCCTATCAGCTATACTTCCAGACTCTTTATACCTCCTATAGGCAGCCTTTTTTTCATTGACTATAGCCCTTACATCATTGCTAAACCATAGCGGTTTCTTCTTCCTTTTACCTTTAGTTATTTGTCTTACATACAGTCCAGTGGCTTTTAAGATGGCCTTTTTTAATACAGTCCACTGGGTGCTCGCTCCTGCCATTTTATCCCTCCCCTTTAATTCATTATCTAAATATTCCCCCATTGCATTAAAATTTGTTTTTCTGAAATCCAATACTTTGGTTGCATTATAGGATTTCTCACAATGCGTTTTTACATCAAACCACAAACATAGATGGTCGCTGCAACCTAAATTTTCTCCCACCTTGACATCTGAAACCCAATTCCCATTCGTAAAAACTAAATCTAGAATATTCTCCCCTCTAGTTGGTGTCTTAACCAGCTGTGCCAGAGCTGCTCCTGTAAAGGCCTCTACTATATTCTTACTTTTGCATGTAAGGGCACTGGGGATATTCCAGTCAACATCAGGCATGTTGAAATCACCCATAACCACAATATCTCCCTTTACTGCCATTTGGGTAATTTCATCCACCATCTTGTTGTCATATTCCTCGGATTGCCCTGGAGGCCTATAGATCACCCCAATTCTAATGACAGAACCTTCTTTATTTTGCATGCAAATCCAGAGAGTCTCTAGATCTTGACATGTATTTTGAATTAGTGTTGTTTTTAGACTTTCTTTAACACCTCCCCTTCTCTCTATTCTATCCTTCCTATACAGTGTATATCCTGGTATGGATATTTCCCATTCATTAGAATCCTTAAACCATGTCTCAGATATGGCAATCAGGTCCAAATTATCTCTAGATATTATGGCCATTAATTCACAGAGCTTGTTGCTCAAGCTTCGAGCATTTGTGCTCATTACCCGAAGAACATTATTTTCATTATTAGTTTGCCCCTTATCATCAACAACTACATCTGTTTTATTTGCAGCTCCCTTTTCATAAGCTTCCAAAAACTGCTTTATCCTCCTTGGTCGGGGACAGAAATCACCCACATCAGTTACATCTTTGTCCCCTTTACCTAGTTTAAAAGCCTGTCCAAAAAAGTTCTGAATTCCTCACCGAGTACCTGGGTACCTCTGTATGATGGATGCAAACCATCCCTCTTGAACAACTCCCTATTAGACCACCTACTGACATCATGACTTACATAGCCAAAACCTTCAGCTTTACACCACTGCCTTAACCACACATTAAACTCTCTGATACACGTTGTTTTATCCTCTTGACCACAAACCGGTAACACCTCTGAGAAAGTCAATGAATCTGTTATTTTACCCAGCTCCACACTTAGACATTGAAAATCTCTTTTCACTACATTGACATTTCTCTGGGACAAATCATTTGTGCCAAGATGCACCACCACATCAATGTTATTACCTTTACTCACAGCCTTGACAATGTTTGTAATCCGCCTCCTGTCCCTGCTGGCAGTGGCCCCTGGGAGACACCTCAGCACCTTCACCACGTCCTTACTCTGTCCCAAATCAACACCTCTAACAGTCGAATCACCCACAAGAAAATGTGTCCTCTTTAGATGTCTCATTTACATTTAGATGTCCATCATTTAGATGGACCAGAATACCTCCGGAACCGCCTGCTACCGCACGAATCCCAGCGGCCGATAAGGTCCCACAGAGTTGGCCTTCTCCGGGTCCCGTCGACAAAACAATGTCGTCTGGCGGGCCCCTGGGGAAGAGCCTTCTCTGAGGCGGCCCCGGCCCTCTGGAATCAACTCCCCACGGAGATTAGAATTGCTCCCACCCTCCTTGTCTTCCGTAAACTACTTAAGACCCACCTATACCGCCAGGCATGGGGGATTTGAGACACCTTTCCCCCAGGCTTATTATAATTTATGTTTGGTATGTATGTGCTGTTTGGTTTTTAATTATGATAGGGTTTTTAGTTTTTTAAAAAAAATATTAGATTTGTGCCTGTATAATACTGTTTTTATCGTGTTGTGAGACGCCCCGAGTCTTTGGAGAGGGGCAGCATACAAATCTAATAAATTATTATTATTATTATTTTAACAGTGCAAATTTTCTCCATTTCTGTCCTAATGCTGCACAAAGGTGCAGATTAAGTCATTTCAGTCATGCTATTAGTTTGGCTCTAATCTTTTCAGGTACTGCTTTCCAGCAAGAGACTCACAGTGGATTTTCAGCTCATGACACATCTAAATCTTAAATTAGCATCACTAAGAGTCATATATTCAGAAGCAAAGGAAGAAAATGTTAGTTATATAATCATCTCTGTGGGGCAAAACAACAGTTTGGATTATAGCATTTTAATTTGCTTCAAAAATATAGCACTTTTAAATTTAAATTAGTTATCTCTGGACCTTTGTGGATGACATGATTTTATTTCTAAAGAAAACTAGCATTTTAAAAAGAGTTCTGTTAGATAACAGTGGTTCTCAACCTGGGGGTTGGGACCCCTTTGGGGGTCGAATGACCATTTCACAGGGGTCACCTAAGACCATGGGAAAAGACAAATTTCCCATGGTGTTAGGAACTAAAGCTTCTATTGTGGCACGTTGGAACATATTTTTACAAACTGACCAATCAGGCATTTACAGTGAAATTACCTCTGTGACCTTCCTGCCAATCAGCTTAAAGCTCTGTTGGAAGAATTGGTGCTAGACTTATGGCTGGGGGTCAATACAACATAAGGAAATGTATTAAGGGTTCGTGGCATTAGAAAGGTTGAACAAAAGGTGGGTTAACAATTTTGAGACATTTCTTATTTCCCCACTGTGTTGTTCTTATGCTGTTTTAGGTAGCTTTTCAATCCTTAGAGCAGTTTTAGAAGAAGCTGCAGGGAAAGGAGAAATCAGCAAAAAGTGTTCCCCCCCGAAATATATTAAATTTTGTAATACTACCTGAACAAACTTCTTTTGAAATATTTTAAAAAGGGTATCATTTCTCCTGAAATTTTCTGCAACCATCTATACTATTACAGCTACGAAGAGAAAACTGCTCTAAGAAACAAAACAAGTTCTTGAAAAAGCTGATTATATTCTGACTAGAAACACTAAAAAAATATAAGGATTTCAATCCAGCATATCTAACTTTCTGATCAAGGTAGCATGATGGCCAACAACTCACAGAAATTTTTGAAAAACCCTCTTTCTGCCAAAAGCAAATTCCAAAATAAATATACAGTTGCACATGAAATTGAATTTAAATGCTGCTAATAGAAGAATATTACTTTTCAAGTCAAGAGAGCACAATATTTGCTCCAGAGATTTTACGTTATTATGCAAACAGTTGTATGCAAATACATCTCACTAATATAAAGTATAGCCTTACTCAATTTAAAGAAACAACACATTCTAAGGTTTTGTAGTATAAAGCCATTTAAGTTATTCTTTTCAGCACCCTGCATTCATGAAAAGCATTACAGCTCCAGGAGCTTCCTTAAACTGTATGGCATCACTTGATTAGGAAGCTGCATTATCTCCAGTGCAACAAAGTCATCATTCTGATTAACAGCTTCCATGTCTTCCACAGTCCAGGAAATCAGTGTTACAAATCACCTCTTGAACTTGATTTCCATATACTACAATGTAACACACTGTTGCTTTCAAACCCAGCTGCACTAGCCTTGTGAATTTGTTGCAAGGCTTATTTACTGAAATAAAGGCCACCAAATTGCAATACACATGCAATGCATAAAAGTTGGAACACCATGCAACGGTAAATGATGAAGGCATAGATGTTACCCCAATGTTAAAAGGGACAGTGCCCATTTGTCATGCTTAATAATAATACCAAATCATTCATATTTATACTGTCTTCTACAGAGATGGGGTGGGGTAGAAATAAATAAATGCTACAAAGTTCATTCAGTTTGAGATGAATTCCTTTGGAATTTTTTAAAAAAACCACCCTGATCCCCCATAAGGATAGAATATTTCAATAGGATATTTATTTAGGATATTTCTCCTTAGTTTTTTATTTTTTCAATCAATATCAACTTTATTTGATTAGTCAATCGACCATATCAAAGCGAGGAAAAGGACCACATTGGTCGTCATAAAACTGTGACTGGTTAAAATACAATAAAATTGGCTAAAATAGAGGGAATTTGAATAAATAATAAGTTAAAATTCAGTATAATATGCTAAAGGGATGAATAGGTAACTGGACACAAGCATAGAACGTGTTATTAAGCCATAGTGATCAAATAGTTATACAGAAAACTTGTATTCATAACAATATTTTGGTAAAGACACTAACAGTATTAATCTCAAGGCAAGAGAGAAAAATTGAAGGCTTAATTTTAAAGAATAGGGATACAAAAGTCTCAATAAAAGCCATAGAATGCAGCCATCTCTGAACAGATAGATGAAAGGAAGGACATACTGAGATAGCGCTATCATAGATAGCATCATGTCATTTTAGACATTGCCAACAATTTGGCCAGAATTACTCTGACTGAAAATATCAGGTCTTGAAAATTTGCACTATTGAGAGTAAAAGGTACATTATTCAGTAATGCATCCATCATTTCTGCATCCCCAAAAGACTTATATCTCTTATCTCTGACTTCTGCAAATTTCTAATGACATTCTTCATCTTTTTATACTGGATCCCTTTTGGAAATTGGAAACTCAATTTCCAATAACTGACATAAAAATGGGAGAGCAAACAGCTCAGTTTAATTTTTTGAAAAAAAAAACAATCTCTGAATTGTGGCCATTTCATGACTATTTTGAATAAATGGCCTCTTATTTCTCTTTCAAATGCTTTTCAAAATGCCTTTGAAAATATAGATCCTATCCATGCCACATATTCATTTCTAAAACCATAATAGCAGCACGCAGAGAAAATTGAGATAAATGTTCTCTCTTTAAAAGATCTGTCAAAAGCACGAAGTAGCTATGGAAGTCATGATAAGTCTTGAACCTAAAATGGTGTGTAGGAAGCCCTTATGATTTGAAATACTTGACAAATTTGGGGGAGATGAATAACCTGTCAATGACTACTTCAGCCTCAACCGCAACAACACAAGAGCACGCAACAGATTCAAACTTAATATTAACCACTCCAAACTTGACTGTAAAAAATATGACTCATTACCTGACTCAATAGTGTCAACCCCTAACCCCCAACATTTTCCCCTTAGACTATCCATGATTGACCTCTCCAGGTTCCTTAGAGGTCAGTAAGAGGCGTGCATAAGTGCACCAGTGTGCCTTCCGTCCCCTGTCCAATTGTCTCTCCATATCTCATTTATCTTTTCTTCCTTTCAAATTTGTTCACCTATACTTTTATATCTTTTTTTCCATTCGTTTCTTTAGTTATATTACTAAATATCTATTCTCTTCAATGTGTATTATGTATTGGACTAAGTAAATAAATAAATATAAACTGATTGTATGGCACACCTGGAAAATAAGCAAAATATAATTTGGGAAGTCTTTAGGAAGTAGAAAATTAAAAATATGTTGCTTACCACTGGTGAAGGTGAAAGTGCAATATTGCCTATAGAAGCTTTCAGTTCATCAACAGTTGCTGCACTCTTAAGAGTGTCTTTAGATTGCAAAGGTTTAATCTTAATGTTGAATTTCTTGTGGGCCTCCTCTTCCTCTTCAGATTCACTTGAAGAATAAAAGTGCTTTCCTTTGGTAGGTAGATCACAGTTAAAGAGAAATGCAACCACAGAATAAGTATAAAACAAAGCATATAGAATAAATCTAATACTGTATATTAAAAAAGTACAACTAAAAACCCTATATAACACTCAGTCTGACAGTCCAATCACACCATACATCACATTTATTGGTCAGAGGGGCAAGGTCTAATTGCTCCAAGCCTGGCGACATAGATGAGTCTTAAGACCCTTGCGGAAGGCGAGGAGGGTGGGGACAGTATGAATCTCTGGGGGGAGCTGCTTCCAGAGGATCCCCCCCCCCACAGAGAAGGCTCTTCCCCTAGGCCCCGCCAAATGACATTGTCTGGTTGATAGGACCTGCAGAAGGCCAACTCTGTGGGTCCTAACCGGCCGCAGGGATTTGTGAGGCAGAAGGCAGTCCCGTAAGTAATCTGGTCCGATAAAGAAGCTTCTTGAATGAGAAAATAAACATCTTCAAAGAAAAACCAGAAAGTCCAGTTGCCTCTTGAAAAAACTCCATTGTAGAAAGTTCTCCATTATAGGAGCAGATGGCATTTGGAATCAGGCAATCTCTCCCCAGTGGCACAATATATATTTACTGGGATCTTAAGATTAAAATTTTGATAATACTGGAATTCTATTCCTTTTCTCTCTGTTGGATTCTCCCCCCCCCCGCCAATATCAGAAGAATTAGACATTGGGAAGATTACACTACTGAGTTTGAGAAGGAACTGGGAATTCTGACAGGTGCCACTAGAACATCTGTGAGCCACCTGTCTAAGCAAGGAAGTTGAAAATTAAAAATAAAGGATATAGCCTAGTTCTTCTGGTCTGGTGCTGTATCCTTCTTCATCAAGTTCAGGTGAATTCTGGTATAGCAAATATAGTGAAGGAGTCAAAAGGTAAACATTGTTTTCTTTCCCCCTTTTCCTCAAAACTTCATTAATTAGGCTTTTACTTATTCATTTTGAAAATTTATAGGGCCTCCTAATTCAAAGAAATTACTACAACGGAAATAATCATTAACAGAAAAAGATTCGGCCATGTATCATTAAAAAGTAATCCGACATATAAAGTGTAGGCACAATCGTTCATACCTTATTTGGACTGTTGCAATTAATTATACATATGGGACTGTTCTTAAAGCTACAGCTCCCCCCAAAAGTGGGAGCAAGCAATAAGTCTATGTAATACTGCTGTTGTATTAGGTGCAATGGATATCAGTGGGTTTTCAGATACAATTCAAGGTGCAGTAGTTATCTCTAAAGCTTTGCACAGCATAGACATTGGTGATTTGAAGGACTATCTCTACAATTTCTGCCTATTCTACAAAAAATGAGAGAATTTACATTTTTGAAATCCCATCTACTGTGTGCTATAGAATATTCTCCCATCCCTCACCAAAATTTAGCTGGTCCCAAATCTGCTGCTCTTTAAAGATTTGGCTCTTTTCCCTGGTACTGGGCATAGGAGCCTGCTAGTATTGTAATATAAATATATTTTATATTGGCATTTGCCAGTCCTTGCAACTTCCAGTTCACTGAACCAAATGTAAAATTAGCATCAGGTTCGCCCAAAATGGTCAGAAACAGGTGAATCTCACCCCTGAAATTGCATGATGAAAGATTAAACAAAAGGAGATACTCTATCTTGATTAATTCAGCTCTGCAAATACTAAAGTGAAAATTATGAGTGTGCAACTTCTTTTTCAAGTCAAAACATTATTTATTTATTTATTTTGTTTGTTTGTTTGTTTGTTTGTTTATTTATTAGATTTCTATGCCGCCCTTCTTGAGGCGACTCAGGGCGGCGTACAACATTAAATATAACAATATATACGAAATCTAATAACTATAAAATATGAAAATTTACTAAAACATTTTAAAAGTCCCCATGTACACTCACACTACATTATTACATTGTTAGGTGAAATTCACATTTCTCATGTGAGGATGGTTTTCATATTAGCATTATGTCTGAAACCGAGCTTCCCTTTTGTTGTGGTTGGCTCTGGCTCAGCTCCTGCCCCAAGGAAAGTGGAGATGGATGCAGGGGACACATCAACATGTCATAGGCCTGTTTTATTGCCGACAGACTCAGGTAGTGAAGTTTCCTCGGAAGAAGAAGGTGGGGGTGACTTGGAAGAGGGGAGTTTGGCAGACAGCCCAGGAGATCAATCATCCTTATCATCCCTGGATTCTGAACAAGAATTTATGACACATCCACGCATGCGTAGAGTGATGCATAGGAGACAACAACTGAAGGATTATTACAGGAGATAAATGAGGCCACCTGTGGTTGGGTGGGGCTGCTGTAATTAGTGCTACAGATAAAAGAGCAGCCTGCTGTTTTAGCCTCATGGCAGTTTATCTGATTCATACGGTAGTTTTGTCAAGATCATGGTTTTTGCTGTTCAAGAATGTGTGTGGACTTTCTGGGCTTTAGAATTGGACTCAATTTTCCAGTTATTGGGTGAGAATTTGGATTGCATTTTACCTGTGCCTTGTGTGTACCAGAAAATCCCTTTGCCATTTAAAAAGGGAGCTGTTTCTGTTTTTCTGTTGATAAAGACTTTTGGGTTTTCCTTCTATCGTGTGGTGTGTGTCTTTCTGGACTAATTACCCTGTAATTACGGGCAGTTGAGACACGCCGGCAGAACACCCTTCCTTCAAATGATTTGCAATATTTGTTTTCGTTTCCAAATCAAATGGTCCAAGTGTTCATATACATATTAAATGCTAGGTGGGGAAGACTAACCATTTTTTTTCTGTTTCTGTGGAGAGAAAGCAATATTCTTTTATAGGTATGCCTCTGATAAACTGAGAGAATGAACAAGGTCTCTGGTTATTTCCAACTTGGAAGGATAACCAGCAAGCCCTGACCAGAGGTAAAGAAACATTGAAGTGTTCCCTCACAGCGATATAATAAACATGACTGCACTTGTATTGGTTTGGGGTCCAAATAGAACAGTGAACACAGGTCAAATCAACCCTGGATACCTTTTAAACTGAACTGAGTAGATTTGGGAGACAGAAAGTTGGTTATATAGAAAAGTTCTAAATTTCTGCTCGAGTGAAGCTAGATTTATTTACTGTATTTATCGGAGTAGAAGACGCACCATTTTCCTTCCTAAAATAGGCTGAAAAATTGGGTGTGTCTTCGAATGTAGCCTTTTTGAAGCTTTTTACCCTAGGCCTAACTAGGTGCTAACAATCTTCCCAACTTCCTACTCCCTCCGAAGAAGGGTTTTTTTCCAGCCATAAGTCTTTGCAGGCTTGCTTTCATTCCTACTCCCTCTAAAAAAAGCTTTTTCAGCCCTAACCAGGGGATAAAATAATGTGCTGAAGCTGAAGAGACTAAGGACACTAGCCAGATGAATACCTGGTAGGTAGATTTCTTCCCTATTTTCCTCCCCCCAAACTAAGGTGTGTCTTATACTCCAGTGCTTCTTATACTCTGAAAAATGTGATATGTATTTGGTAAACGTGTACAGCCACCCAAGTCACATATTTCAGCTCCTTCTAGCCTTAATTTTTGCTGGAAGGTTAAAAAAAGTCTCACTGACCACAAATCTGGGGAAGATAATAGATTCCATTGCTATTTCTTTACTTTTCAGTGCTCCAAACAATCAGTAGAAGTTACAGCAGCACCTACATCAGTAGGTGGAGATTATTAGCAAGGGCAAAGATGGCTGTTCTATACATAACCCATTAGTTTCATGGGGGGAGGGGACCCATCCAGGCCAATTGCAGGGATGTATCTGGTAAATAGATGTATCAGCGGAATACTTTACATGCAGGTGTTGTTATTGATTTTGTGCTGACATGATAGGATCAGCTAAAAATATAATTCATAGTCACTAGGACACAATAATAAGCATGCAAATAAGTAACCAAGTCTCACTGGAACAAATAATGTTTTAAAAGACTGCTGTCAACATCGTTTTTTAAAAAAATACTATTACTTACATATCTTTCCCAGTCAATCTCTGAATAAAATCCATTCGGCGCACCATTTGTTCTCTTCTGTAACATATAGTTCAAACAATGTTTTTGCTTTTGTTTTTATAAGAGGGAAGGGGAAATTAAAACTCTCTAATTTCTTAAAAGACATGAAACCTCAATGTTTTCAACGGAGGAAAGCCCCAACATTGATCACTCAATTACGAATAACTAAAAAGGCCATTCCAGGTTCTTCACATTGCATCTGGAAAACAACTTTCTATTCTTGAACCCTTGATTACTCTGAAGCTTACAAAGCAGTGTAGGAATTGTAAGAAAATATGTTAATTTTCATTGGCAAAGTACAGAATAGCAACAGCAATAGCACCTAGACTTATATACGGCTTCACAGTGCTCATCAGCCCTCTCTAAGCGGTTTACAGGGTCAGCATATTGCCTCTAACAATCTGGGTCCTCATTTTACCCATCTTGGAAGGACGGAAGGCTGAGTCAACCTTGAGCCTGATGAGATTTGATCTGCCAAATCGAAGATAGCTGGCAGTCAGCAGTATGCTGCAGCAATGCATTCTAGCCTCTGTGCCACCACAGCTCTTATAAGTAGAAGACAACTATACAAGAGATGATAACCCAGTGGCAAAATTCCCAGATTTAATTTCTGCCACCCCACATCATCGGCTCATATAGCAGGTTTTTAGATGTCTTAGCCTAAGACCCTTAAGTCATTGGGAGAAAGAATGCTAAGTTATACTGTGGGATATCCAAATATAAACTGATGAATTCTTGGCTCATAACATACCAGACCTAATTGTGATTGAAAAGAAGAAAGTGTGAATAATTGATGTGGCAATATTAGGGAATAGTTGTAATAGAAGACAAAGAATGGAGAAGATCACAAAGTATAAAGATCTTTGATATTGATTTAAAACCAGAAACATTTCTGTTGGGTATTCTACTGGCTAATTATAATAAGGGAAATACATATTTGATCCTACATATAATAATTGCAGCCAGAATTGTATTTGCACAACAATGGAAAATTGAAGAGATCCCTACAGATTATAATGTGATTAAAAATATTAGAATGTGCATAAATGAATAGATTAATATTTGAAATTAAGGAAAAGGAACAAACTGAATATTTTATGATATGAGATTTATTTTATCAATGGTCAGATAACAAACACAGAAGTTAGAAACATGGAAATATAAGAAAAAGGGAGATTTGTTAAAATAGAAAAGTAAATATTATGATTACTATTTTTATTATTATAGAATATTTATGTAATATTTTGAGTGTCTATGCGACGTTTCGGTGAAATCACATTCACCATCATCAGGCTGAAGTTTCAATCTTCGTGCTGTTGTAAATATGGAATGGTGAATGTGATTTCACCGAAACATCGCATAGACACTCAAAATATTACACAGGGCAAAACCCGAACTCAGAACAATCTACATACATATACCCGTGAAAATCTACGAATATATATATATATATATATATATATATATATATATATATATATATATATATATATACACACACACACACAAAAAGCAAAGTATAAAGATCTGAAAATTAAAATCAAAAGATTATAACATAACCAGTGGCCCCAACTGTTATTGGCACGCTGGGTGCAATACTACAAAATATTACACAGCAATATTACACTGTGCATTGAGAAAATTTCCATCTGTCAATTGCAAAAGGTCATAATGCTTGAATCCACACATTTGCTATGCTAGTACATTATGATATTTCCCAACGTTGTATATATAACAATAACAACAATCCTAGAATATTTAAAGGTGGTTTTTGGTTATAATATATATAATCAAGATGCAGTGTTTCGTTTCAAAATAATGTATTATTAACCTAATATAGCCAAGGTTTTCTTTTATAAATACCATTTTAAGCCAAGCTTCATGAAACAAACATTCTGTTTTCCATCTAATCTATATGAATTATTATTACTTAATTACCCCCTCCAAAAGCTTTCTATTACAAAACACTAATTAATGTCCATGATTAGGTATATATATGTGCTTCAAGGTGCTAGTCTGGAATGTGGGAGACTGAGTTCTAGTCCCGCCTTAAACATGAAAGCTGGTCAGGTGACTTTGGGCCAGTCACTCTATACTAGCCCAACCCACCAGTAGTTGTTGTGGGTAAAATAGGAAAAGGGAGTATTAGATATGTTCACCGCCTTGAGTTATTTATCAAAATAATAAAGGCAGGATCAAAATCTAATAAGTAAATATGAATATATATTATAAATATGTCAGAAACATCCATGGTTGCTGCAGTGGCTATTGGCCCAATGGGTGCCATACCAGAAAACCTTGAACTGCACTTAGAAAATCAGTTCATTGACAAAAATCCACCTGCCAATTACAAAGAGCTACACCACTTAGATTGTAGTTTGTGTAAAAGTGAAGAGTTAGTTATCCTAAGTAGAGCACCAATGGTGAAAGTACACTGAAATAAGTAACACGTGAAGGATATCAAACATGCATTAGTGTATTTTAAGGAAAAAACAAAACTGTTGCAGTTTTTACATTATTGTAACCCACTTGAAGCTTTAAGCCAATATTCACATTCTTACCGAAACTGCTTTTCCGCCTTCCTGGGTACATTCTGGTTTGCTATTGTAGGATGGATCATGAGGATGAGGGCTGGGTGGCTAGAATGGATTTTGGTTTTTTTGTAGAAAAAGGGTTAAAGTGTTTGGTGGTTTGACTTTAAAAAAAATACATGAAACTACATGGAGTAAGCAAGCTGAAAATGCACTTCCTGAAGGAATTATTTGCCAAAATAATGTTGCGATCAGCAGACTATTTTGGAACATAGAGTATCACTCTATTCAGCAGAAGTTAGGCATTGTAAGGGAATTCAGCTGACAACTATCATGATTTTAAAATATCATTTCATGGTCTATTAACAGAACATTGGATTGCTATGTATTTCAAAACTACACCTTCCTTCTCTCTCTTTTTTCATCAGTCAATAGCCTTTTCAATTTCGTGTTTCAATGCAGTATATCTTTTCCAATAAAACTGGACAGATCAATTTTAGGAATAATTTAATTAAGCCATTATTGAACTGTATGAAAGGGAAGAGATCCTAAATTCATCTTGTTTGTAAGAAAAGAGGTCAATAGTATTTTGGTGTTCAGTAAGTTTTGAATAGTTGCAGGAAAGAAGGTATTTTCTTAGGACTAGAAACTGTAGTCATGGATTGTATTGGGTTGTTACTCCAAGATGGGCTAAAAAATATAAAAATGAAAGTTTGTTTTGTAATAATGGAGATGTCACATCCAGAAACTTGCAATTAATCCTTGAATTTACAAAATAATTCTAAATCTTCTTAGATTTAGGATTATTTACAATATCAAACTTTGAAACTAGGAACAAAATTCAGCCTGATGGAAAATCCACTGACTAGAACATAGCCCCAATCATTCTAGTCAGAGTAAACATGTCCCACAAAGCAAGAAGATTTATTATATCATTTTAAGAGACGTTAAACATATTTTGCAAACTATGGAATATAAATCCCAAAGGTGCTTTTTCAAGAGGCAACTGGACTTTCTGGTTTTTCTTTGAAGATGTTTCACTTTTCATCCAAGAAGCTTCTCAGAGCTGACAAGATAGTAGGGAATGGTGTCAGAGCTGAAGATGATGGAAGATCATAATTCACTTGGATGAAAAGCAAAACATCTTTAAAGAAAAACCAGAAAGTCCAGTTGCTTCTTGAAAAAGCACTTTTGGGAACAACCATAACCTGGATGGCTGAGAATCTACCTAGACTCATAGAAAAGCAAATAATGTTATTTGAAAGAATGCAAAATTCTTCAATAAAAATAATCTTCAGTTTCAGGCTTCAACAGTACTGAAACCAAGAAGAACAACTAGGTGCCACAGACAATGAATACACCAGACTAACCGTAGTAATGGTGAAGCCAAAGATGAAGACAGAAGGCAAAGTTGTAAGAAAGTTGCCTGCTTGATAAGCCCCCTTTCTCACTTTAAGGTTCTCGCCGGGCCGATAGTTGCAGTGGCGGGGAGGGGCGAGAACGCCGCCTCCCAGCTGGGCTGGCCAGTGAATTTGTCATCGCTGGGCCAGGGAGGAAGAACGAGACCGGCCCAACGTCCCTGCCAGCTAGGAGGGGCGGGGTGCCGCCTCCCAGCTGATTGGCAATTCGCCAGTGCGGGAGAGCCCCTTGAGCCATAGTTGGCTCGCAGGGGACGCTGGGAGCGAGGGGAGGGATCTGCAGTCCTATTTCAGGGCCTGCACTTCCCCCCTCTCCCCTTCGCTCCCTGCTCTCCTCCTGATCAGTCGCCCACCCACCCTCCGCTCTACCCAGGGTGTCTGTCAGAGGTCACCCTTTGGGGCCGAGAAGGAATTTTTTGCAATCTGGAAGCATTATGGCAGATTGTTTTTCCGCCTTCCGCATCCTGGTCAGGTGTGAGGTTTTAAAGGGCTAGGGGGGGGTGTATCGGTTGTAAATAGGTTGATTAGAATTTACTTTATTATTGGTCACTAATGGCAAAAACGGGGCGGAAAGGGTGCAGCACCAACTGTGTGTTCTCCCTTGGGCATCTCTTAAAAGGGGATGGGCTCCTTCATCACACAACTTATGCTTCCTCCACAGATGGAGCGATGGGAAGGAGGAGCCCTTGGGGCTCGCCTACGTCACTTCCACTTCCGGGTCATGGAGGTGAGCCGTCCCACATGCTGGGCGTGGCTGTTCCATTTGGGTGAAGGCGTGGCACGCTTCACCCTTACCAAGCAAGGAGTTCGCCCATAGGTTGCCCAGGTATGTTGTGTTCAGGTATTCTGCCCCATTTAGTTCCCTCTGCAGGTCTATTACTGTAATCAATAAAGTGACCCATTTTCATCCAGCTCTTGTGTTCAAGTGCTCACTCCCTGTCCAGCGCAATACGATTTTGCTTGAAAATGGATGGGAGGAATGGAAATCTACACTCCGACACGAGTCTTCGGAGAGGGGCGGCATACAAATCTAATAAATAATAATAATAATTATCAGTATGGCAGATTTAATGGAAACCATATCTGTGTGAATCAATGTTGGCCTGTGACTTTAATAAAGATTTGGTTTGATTTAAACTTGGTATGAGCCAAATTTGTGTGAAAAACAAAAGACACTTGACTATTAAAAATAATCCACTAGCCAATATTGCAGAAAGTGGGGAGAAAAAATAGATCAAGACAGCGAGTAATGGCAGGGAAGACTTACTCTTTCTTCCTTTATTTCCTCAATATAAACTGCTGGTCTCCCCAAGTTGCTAGTAAGATACGGCAAGAGCAAAACACAGATTTTAGAATATTGGTAGGAGGATAACAAGGAGAAAGGACAACACATCTGTCATGACATCATCATGCAAATGATCTGGCTTCTGTATTTGCTTCAAACACTAAGATCCAAGAACACAATTATTTCATCTGTGTGACAAAGTCATGGTGCACATGCCATGTGCAAAGACCTATGGGCTCCTCTTTCAGAGTGATGTGTTTAAAGAAAAGCTAGGATGTGTTTAAAGAAAAAAACATCTGTATTTTGTTGCCTCCATCTAATAACAGCTCTAGGAAAGCTACCAAGTCTTTCTTGTACTTAGACCAGTGGTGGTTAAACCAGGAGTGATTACCCAGATTGACAATTTGGCATATCCTGGGACAATGGAACAATTCATAATGGCTTGTTTGTGAGTTGAAGATCTGGATTGGCACAACTATTACTGAGATGTTTGTGTAAAACAATAGAACCTTTTGTTCTGTGGGAGTAATGACTCCAACTGGTGCAGAATGTGGTTGTATAGATAGTAAATGTTCCCAGATATTTAGCACATGTAACATTACTGCCATGTGAGCTGTGCTGGTTACTGGTGTGTTTCCAAGTGCAATTCAAGGTACTATTCGATTGCCTTTAAAGCCTTACATGGCTTAGGACTGGGGTATCTGAGGGATCACCTTTTAAAAGAGTTTGTACCTGCCCAACCAGGTTGAGCAAAATGGTCACACTGCACAACGCATTCTGCACCAGTTATGGACACATTACTCCCCCAGAAAAAAAGGCTTTATTAAGAATTGTTCCATTTTTCCCAGGATATGCCAAATTATAAATTTGGGTAATTAGCTCCAGTTTAACCACCACTGGTCTAAGAATGTCAGCTGGCAGGACCAGAATGTGAACTTTTTCTGCAGTGGCCCTTGCTGTATGGAACATTTTTTTTTCAGAGATCAGAATGGTTCCAACCATGTTAACGTTTAATAATACAGTAGTACCTCTAGATACGAGCTGCTCCACATGCGAGTATTCCAAGTTACGAGCCAGGACGGGAGGGAAACTTCTGTTCGACACCCGAGCTCAAATTCGGGATACGAGCCGAGCTTCCACTAGGTGGCGCAAGAATCCTTGCTTCTGGTTATCTCCGCGGGGAAAAACAAAGTCTAAAGCCATTTGTTCCAGATACGAGTTGATCGACATATGAGCTCCGTTCTGGAACGAATTAAACTCGTATCTAGAGGTACTACTGTACCTTAAATATCTGGCTATGTACTGGAGCCTGGGCCACCGACTGTGTCAAGGCCCCCATTTCTTGGCTATGTTGCTCAATAGCCATGTATCTTGCTCCTATGTATATTTCATTGTACAGGTCTTGTATTTTTATTGGTTTGACTCAGGGGTGGGTTCCGGTTATCTTTGCTATTGGTGCGCATTGCAATATTTCATCACGCATGTGTGCACATCCTCTTGTATGACTTTACTTCCGTGCATGCTTAGAAGGACATTTCAGCCCAAAACACAGCTGAGGAACTGCTCAGCTGTGCTTTGGATGAAGAAATAAAAGTCGGTGTTAACTCGGGGGCAGGCAGGATGTCTTTTCTTCAAAGCATAGGATGAGTAGAAGCCATCCAAAATTGCTGACAATTCCACAAAAAAGATAGCAGCATACACAAATTGGCATAGACAGTGCTGGAACCGTCACACCAAAATTACATCACCAGTGGGCCACTACCAGTGTGCATGTATTGGTCCACACTGGTAGGAACTCACCGCTGGTTTGACTGTTTTTATTGCTTTAGTGTTGCCCAAATTCTTTGACAAAGATTGATGGCCATAAAATTTTGATTGATTGATTGATTGATTGAATGAATGAATGAATGAAAACCCTAGGAAAAGATGTAATTCATCAAGCAGTTCAAGAATCTCTACTATTTAAGATGTTGGATAACCATTTGTCTGAAGTAGTGTAGGGTTTCCTGCCTAAGCAGGGGGTTGGACTAGAGGACCTCCAAGAAGCCTTCCAACTCTGTAGTAGTAGTAGTAGTAGTAGTAGTAGTAGTAGTAGTAGTAGTAGCTGTTGTTGTTGTTGTTGTTGTTGTTATTGTTATTATTATTATTATTATTATTATTATATTATTATTATTATATTATTATTATATTATCAGTACAGAAGAGACTGCACAATGAATGGGACCAGAGGAATGAATCAGCTTGCAAGGTAGGAAAGTCTATGTCTTCTTTTTCTTCTTCTGCTGAACAGAGTTTTGACCAAACTGTTATACATAAGTGTTCCAGGTATGGTCTACTTTTGTTTTTAAAAAAGGGGTGGGTGGGTGGGAAATTAAATGTAATGAGGGGACGTAAGGGGGATGCAGGATGATGTGTAGATGCCAGCTTTTTTCAACCTACAATTGCAACTACAAGCATTTCTACCCAATTCAGTTTTTTGGAAATCACTGCTATTGGGCTGAAAAGGAATTATGTTAAGGTTTTATGTTAAAAGGAATTAAGGATCTTGGGTCAGATGTTCAAAAAGTTAGGTCAGCAAAAATTGTATTAGGACCTTTCCAGAAGACTCTCAACTAACAGCAATAGTAAGAAGTGTAACTGTAAGGAAATAGAAGATCCCTTACTTCACAGAAGACACTTTTTAAAAAGTACTTAGAAGACATATACATTGATACCTTGTCTTACAAACTTAATTGGTTCCGGGATGAGGTTCTTAAGGTGAAAAGTTTGTAAGACGAAACAATGATTCCCATAGGAATCAATGGAAAATTGATTAATGCGTGCAAGCCAAAAATTCACCCCTTTTGCCAGCCGAAGCGCCCATTTTTGTGCTGCTGGGATTCCCCTGAGGCTCCCCTCCATGGGAAACCCCACCTCCAGACTTCTGTATTTTTGTGATGCTGCAGGGGAATCCCAGCAGGGGAATCCCAGCATTGCAAAAACGAGCGCTTCGCTGGCAACGGAAGTCTGGAGGTGGGGCAGTGAAACTGCAGCATCACAAAAACACCGAAGTCCTCGAAATCTCACCTCCAGACCTCTGTGTTTTCCATGGACGGGAGCCTCAGGGGAATCCCAGCAGTGCAAAAACGGGCGCTTCGCTGGCAATGGAAGTCCGGAGGCGGGGCATCCCAGCAGTGGCAGTGGGTTTGTAAGGTGAAAATAGTTTGTAAGAAGAGGCAAAAAAATCTTAAACCCTGGGTTTGTATCTCGAAAAGTTTGTATGACGAGGCGTTTGTAAGACGAGGTATCACTGTACTTCTATATTAATAAAACCTCCTGAACTAAGAATTCAGTTACAAATTTTTTTTATAATAGATGACTACTTTTTAAAAGGAAATAAAAACATTGCAGTGGTACCTCAAGATACGAACCCCTTGTCTTACGAACAACTCATGATACGAACCCGGGGTTCAGAAAACTTTTGCCTCTTCTTACGAACTTTTTTCGAGTTACGAACCAGCGTTCGGAGACAGCTGGGAAGCCGCGTGGCTGTTTTAAAAGGTGACAGCCGGGTGGCGGGGCTTCCCAGCAGCCTCCCGAACGCCGGTTCGTAACTCGAAAAAAGTTCGTAAGAAGAGACAAAATTTTTCTGAACCCCGGGTTCGGTTCGGGAGGTAGCTGGGAAGCCCCCCAGCCCGGCTGTGACCTTTTAAAACAGCCGCATGGCTTCCCAGCTGTCTCCGAACGCTGAACACAGAAGTTCGGCTTTGGCGTTCGGCTTTGGGAGACAGCTGGGAAGCCACGTGGCTGTTTTAAAAGGTCACAGCCACGCTGGGGGGCTTCCCAGCACCCCTCCGAACCCCGAACCCGGAAGTTTGGCAAAAGTTCGGGGTTCGGGGGGTGGTGGGAAGCCCCCCAGCACGGCTGTGACCTTTTAAAACAGCCGCGTGGCTTCCCAGCTGTCTCCCGAAGCCGAACGCCAAAGCCGAACTTCTGCGTTCGGAGACAGCTGGGAAGCCGCGCGGCTGTTTTAAAAGGTCACAGCCACACTGGGGGGCTTCCCAGCACCCCCCAACCCCGAACCCGGAAGTTCGGCAAAAGTTCGGGGTTCGGGGGGTGCTGGGAAGCCCCCCAGCGTGGCTGTGACCTTTTAAAACAGCCGCGCGGCTTCCCAGCTGTCTCCCGAAGCTGAACGCCAAAGCCGAACTTCCGCATTCGGCGTTCGGAGACAGCTGGGAAGCCGCGCGGCTGTTTTAAAAGGTCACAGCCGCGCTGGGGGCCTTCCCAGCACCCCCCCAACCCCGAACCCGGAAGTTCGGCAAAAGTTAGGGGTTCAGGGGGGTGCTGGGAAGCCCCCCAGCACGGCTGTGACCTTTTAAAACAGCCACGTGGCTTTCCAGCTGTCTCCCGAAGCCGAACGCCAAAGCCGAACTTCCGCGTTCGGCGTTCGGAGACAGCTGGGAAGCCGCGCGGCTGTTTTAAAAGGTCACAGCCGCGCTGGGGGGCTTCTCAGCACCCCCCCAACCCCGAACCCGGAAGTTAGGCAAAAGTTCGGGGTTCAGGGGGGTGCTGGGAAGCCCCCCAGCACGGCTGTGACCTTTTAAAACAGCCACGTGGCTTCCCAGCTGTCTCCCGAAGCCGAACGCCAAAGCCAAACTTCCACATTCGCCGTTCGGAGACAGCTGGGAAGCCACGCAGCTGTTTTAAAAGGTCACAGCCACGCTGGGTGGCTTCTCAGCACCCCCCCGAACCCCGAACTTTTGCCGAACTTCCGGGTTCGGGGTTGGGGGGGGGGTGCTGGGAAGCCCCGCCGCCCGACTGTCACCTTTTAAAACAAGGTGACAGCCGGGCGGCAGCGGTTTTTTTTGCTTGGTTGCACGGATTAATTGACTTTACATTGTTTCCTATGGGAAACAATGTTTCGTCTTACGAACCTTTCATCTTACGAACCTCCCCCTGGAACCAATTAGGTTCGTAAGACAAGGTTTGACTGTATTTATTTCTGTATTTCACAAACTTTATAAAAGAAGGAATGAGAGAAACTTTCAATCAGGAATAATAAAAGAATAGGTTGAATATGCTGGTCATTAATGATGAGACAGATTTTAGATGATTCAGTCCATAATTCAACCAATACAGCTTTCTCCCCAAAATAAGGCTAAACTAGCTAAAAGAACCCACATTCACTAGTGTCATAAATATGCTGGGGAAATGCTTTTATCTGGACATCAATTAGACTTCATGAATCTAGCTCATAACCCATGTACTAACTAGAAGTTCATTCACTGTTCAGAAAAGTATCTTCTGGAAAGGCCCTTAGGATTTATAATTTCTAAGTCTTCTTTCTTTTTTATATAATATTTTTATTAGATTATTGAATAAAATACAATAATATGAAAGCAAATAATGGGAAATTTCTGGGTCTTCATTCTGTTTCTGAAGATCTATTGAGCACACTCTACAATTACCCACATTTTTTTCCTCACCAAATAAAAATGAAGAAGTCTTCCGAAATCAGGAATTAATATAAAACAAAGTTAAATTTGTATCTGAGCCCAACATTCTTTATTGCAAACATAAAGTCTAATAGCTGAGGTAAGTTTCTTTCTAAAATTAATCCTAGTATGTATGAAAATCCTAAGATCATAAATGAAAGCAATAATAATTTAAGAGCAGCCTTCTTTCTTATTTCTATTTTCTCCTGGGTCATTTCTTTGGTTGCTGAAACTGATTTTCCAGTTTTAAATCTTGATATAATACTTTAAACTTTTTGAAACTTGAAGAGGAGGTAAAGGGCTTAGACTGGATTCAAGTAAAATTAGAATATATTGAAATTTATTTTCTAAATTTAAAAAATAGAATATTCTATATTAACTATAGAATACTGTTAATATATTCAAAGTATTAAAATAGAAATAGGAAAGAAGATTTAAGAATGCTTAAGGCATATTTTCTATTGAATACACCTAATTAAAAATAAAGGCTAATTTCAGAACGAAATATCTTTAAAACTTACAGTTCCATCTCGGTCTGGTGATCCTCTGTAATAAAATTAAAATAGGTGCTATTACTATAAGGAATAAAAAAATCTACATTGATTTAATTATCACCACTGCTTAATAAAATAGCTGCACTGAAAATGATTATACAGTACTTAAAATCATATTTTTGCTTCAAATATTTCTAACGAAACACTACTATACTAAAGAATAAAGCAACAAACATATCCCAAAAATCAAATTAATAATAATAATAATAATAATAATAATAATAATAATAATAATTTATTAGATTTGTACGCCGCCCCTCTCCGAAGACTCGGGGCGGCTCACAACAGTAATAAAAAGCAGTATAGCAATAGAACAAATCTAATAATAAAAAGATATATAAAACCCCAACAATTAAAAACCATACAGCATATACATACCAAACATAAAATATAAAAGCCTGGGGGAGATGTCTTAATTCCCCCATGCCTGGCAATATAGGTGGGTCTTGCGTAATTTGCGAAAGACAAGGAGGGTGGGGGCCGTTCTAATCTCCAGGGGGAGTTGATTCCAGAGGGCCGGGGCCGCCACAGAGAAGGCTCTTCCCCTGGGGTCCGCCAAACGACATTGTTTGGTTGACAGGACCTGGAGAAGGCCAACTCTGTGGGACCTTATCGGCCGCTGGGATTCGTGCGGTAGAAGGCGGTTCCGGAAGTATTCTGGTCCAATGCCATGTAGGGCTTTAAAGGTCATGACCAACACTTTGAATTGTGACCGGAAACTGATTGGCAGCCAGTGCAGGCCACGGAGTGTTGTAGAAATATGGGCTGCACTGTTGCCTTTGTATATTAAGCTGTACTGTTGCCTCTGTATATAAATCTCATATCATAAATAGGATTTTTCCTCACTGTCTCTTTAACCTACATTCCCCCCATCTTTAATTGGCAAAAATTATACCGACATCAATTCTGCAACCCCCTTTTCCCACTGGACTTCACTTTTCAGATTCCCCGATCAGCATGGCTACAACTGAGGATTCTGAGTTGAAATCTGATAATGTGGAAAATGTCAACACTGGGGAAAGCAACCGATGCAAAATGTCTGTTTCCTAGAATGCTTGGAAAATGTCTTTCTCACTAAATAAAAAGCATTATTTTTGTCCACGATATTTATTTCAGAATTGATGATGGAGCATCACCAAAAAACATGAAATAATCAACAATGGAATTGTTTGACGTGCCTGTTGATATCTTTGTTAATTCATCTGTTTCTAACCTATATTTTGATTAGCTCATTAAAAATTAGACACATTTATTTATTTATTTATTTATTTGTTTGTTTATTTGTTTGTTTGTTTGTTTGTTTGTTTATTTATTTATTTATTTATTTATTTATTTATTTATTTATTTATTTATTTATTTATTTATTTATTTAATTTGTATGCCCCCCCTCTCCGTGGACTCGGGGCGGCTAACAACAGTGATAAAAACAGCATGTAACAGTCCAATACTAAAACAACAAAAAACCCTTATTTATAAAACCAAACATACATACAAACATACCATGCATAAATTTTAGAGGCCTAGGGGGAAAGAATATTTCAATTCCCCCATGCCTGAGGGCAGAGATGGGTTTTAAGGAGCTTACGAAAGGAAAGGAGGGTGGGGGCAATTCTAATCTCTGGGGGGAGTTGTTTCCAGAGGGCCGGGGCCGCCACAGAGAAGGCTCTTTCCCTGGGTCCCGCCAAACAACATTGTTTAGTTGATGGGACTCAGAGAAGGCCCACTCTGTGGGACCTAACTGGTCGCTGGGATTCATGCGGCAGAAGGCGGTCCCGGAGATAATCTGGTCCGGTGCCATGAAGGGCTTTATAGGTTCTATTTCCACTTTATTTGGTGATTTCAGAGTGCTTAGGAAAGGTCCTTCTTTAAATTATTCAGAATGCCAGCATTTAGCTTGATGTACCTACAAGGCTAGATGTCATTCATTATAAGTTCCTCCTTTTAACATTTCTGTTACTGGATTGCTGTAATTGAATTTCAGCACTGTTATGAAATTATGAGTGTGACTGTCAGGCAAACATCTGGATAATTGACAACACAAGTTAATTCATGTTTACATCTCCTATTCAGATGTGTTCCTTTCATGTAAAGTTCATATTTCTATTTAATATAATCTAACCTAATCCAATTTGATTCCTTGGCAGGATGTGATGTGATGCTGTCAGCAGGATTCCCAGGAGGGATGGAGTGTATTCCAGAGGAGTAAGAGACAGCTCAGTTCAGTGAGTTAGTGTGAGAGAAAGAGGGTGAAGGCAGTTGCTCCTTAATAGTTCTCAGATCATATCTTTGATGTTGATAGTAGGAGGCTTCAGTTTGGCATGATTCTCTCTATAGGTGTGGAACAATAAAGAAATCTGCCACGTGTCTTTCTTAATTTTGGGAGCATGACGAGTCTATGTTAGATTACAATTTCAACAATTTTCAGTGAATGTGGCTACTGTTGAGGAATATGTCAACTAAAGGATTTTTCTTCATGGCCATATCAATATACATCCTTCCAGTCTTTGAAAAAATATGTCACAGCACAATTTGCACTGCCCTGAACTCTGAACCCTAATCTGTCTTATTAAAGGTTGTAAATGGATGTCTGTGGTGAAACATAGAAACATAGAAGACTGACGGCAGAAAAAGACCTCATGGTCCATCTAGTCTGCCCTTATACTATTTCCTGTATTTTATCTTACAATGGATATATGTTTATCCCAGGCATGTTTAAATTCAGTTACTGTGGATTTACCAAACATGTCTGCTGGAAGTTTGTTCCAAGGATTTACTACTCTTTCAGTAAAATAATATTTTCTCATGTTGCTTTTGATCTTTTCCCCAACTAACTTCAGATTGTGTCCCCTTGTTCTTGTGTTCACTTTCCTATTAAAAATACTTCCCTCCTGAACCTTATTTAACACTTTAATATATTTAAATGTTTTGATCATGTCCCCCCTTTTCCTTCTGTCCTCCAGACTATACAGATTGAGTTCATTAAGTCTTTCCTGATACGTTTTATGCTTAAGACCTTCCACCATTCCTGTAGCCCGTCTTTGGACCCATCCTGGTTTTGGTTTGGCTGCGAGTTTGTGGTCTGGTCATACGTTTATGGTGTGTTTCAGTTTGCTTTCTGTGCGTGTCGGGGTGGTGGTGCAGCAGTTGGAGGAGAATATGCCAGAAACACGAATATGCCAACGCCTTCATAACTATATCCGTGAAAACGGATTGGTAAATATATATACTGGTCAAAAAAATAAAGGGAACACTCAAATAACACATCCTAGATCTGAATGAATGAAATATTCTCATTGGATACTTTGTTCTGTACAAAGTTGAATAGGCACAACAGCATGTGAAATTGATTGTCAATCAGTGTTGCTTCCTAAGTGGACAGTTTGATTTCACAGAAGTTTGATTTACTTGGAGTTATATTGTGTTGTTTTAGTGTTCCCTTTATTTTTTTTGAGCAGTACACTGGTTTCACATTTTTGGCAGGACATAACAGAACTTACCAGAACCATTGACAATAGTAAGGGTTATTCCCACATTTGGATTATTCCTTTAACCTTTGCATATACTGTACTTAACAAAGCAGAATAGAAATGGAAAGTGGGACATTGGCTGATAGTTCCTCTGTTCTGCACATTTAAACAATTTAGTGGGGGAAGTGATGCATCAAACAGATTTGATTAATTACTCCATAAGTCTAATCTACATAAATTATTTTATTTTACACATAATTCAAAAACATGGTTTAAAATGTGTCAAATAAACATAATTAAAGGAGAGGCACTTGATCAGCAGTAATCACATTACTCTAAAAAATTGGTGCAGGATGATCAAAAGCCTTTTCACATATGTCAAAAATGGAAAAATTCTTGTGAATTTCCTTGATCTCTCTACTTTCCAATTTTTATTTAGCTTTTCTGATATTTGCTGTGAACCTTCTCAGGGGGAAAAAGGTGAAAGAAAGCAGCAACATAGTTAAAATATTTTTCCCTCACACATCAACCAGGAACTATTAAGTACCACACCACGGAAAACAGTTTCATTTTAAAAACTCTTGTAATAGAATTCTGTGATATAACTGAAAATCCAACACAATTTTTCACAGACATCAGAAAAGCTTTCTCTTTTGAGAATTTGGCCTCTACCTTTGGTAAATCTCTATATTCGCAGTGTTGAATGAATTCAATCAAACTTGAAAGCTTCATCTCCTTTACAATTTGGATACAATAGAGTCATCCTATCAGGGAACTAGAGCAATGAGCAACTGTGCTTTCATTGTTGGCATAAAACAGCCTCATGCATGAAACAGCTCTGGTTATATATGTGTGTTTATTTACAATTCAGATTTATAGGCCACCCATAGAAACATAGAAGTCTGACGGCAGAAAAAGACCTCATGGTCCATCTAGTCTGCCCTTATACTATTTTCTGTATTTTATCTTAGGATGGATATATGTTTATCCCAGGCATGTTTAAATTCACCCACCCAACTAAAAAATGATTTTGAATGACAATTAAAAATAAATTCAAAATCCCCAAAGGGAAATGTGTTGCATGAGATAAACAGCTGAGAACACCACCAACTAAAATAATCCATGGCATAATAAAATTGCCATTAAGGGACATACTCCCAACTCAGGACCTTGACACAGTATTGGAGGCACCAAGGTAGAAAGCAGGAGACCACAATTTCATGCCCTGCCTTAGGCATGAAAGCCAGCTAAGGTTCTTTGGGCCAGTCACTCTCTCAGCCCAACCCACCTGACAGGATTGTTGTTGTGGGGGGAAAAAAGAG
Source organism: Erythrolamprus reginae (assembly GCF_031021105.1). Classification (NCBI taxonomy): domain Eukaryota; kingdom Metazoa; phylum Chordata; class Lepidosauria; order Squamata; family Dipsadidae; genus Erythrolamprus; species Erythrolamprus reginae. The sequence continues at coordinate 85,840,093 of NC_091952.1, read as the reverse complement.
AAGGAAGGTGTGCTAGAGATGAATTTTATTTATTTTTATTTTTTTATTTGTAGCCTCAAGTTTTATTTGTAAAAATCATGAAAAACAGGGTACAAGTCACTGAGCGGCAGCAGCCAGTGTTTCCAGGTACACAGCTCCGGTAGGAAATTCCCAGATGCACTTGCACCTGTGCGCCCCTGACTCACCCCCATGTGAGATTTATTTATTTATTCAATTTTCATGCCGCCCTTCTCCTTAGACTCAGGGCGGCTTACAACATGTTAGCAATAGCACTTTTTAACAGAGCCAGCATATTGCCCCCACAATCCGTGTCCTCATTTCACCCACCTCGGATGGATGGAAGGCTGAGTCAATCTTGAGCCGGTGATGAGATTTGAACCGCTGACCTACAGATCTACAGTCAGCTTCAATGGCCTACAGTACATCACTCTACCTGCTGCGCCACCCGGGCTCATATGCAGTAAGCGAAATTTCACACAAGGATGCGCACGAGAGCACTATTTTTGCTGATTTTTTGCTTCTGCACATGCGCAGAAGCCAATATATAGTTGAAAATAGCTGAAATCTCACTCTCACGTACGGCCTCGTGTGAGATTTGACTTGTTGTGCATGCACAGAAGCCAAGTCTTGTACTGACGGGCACAGGTGTGGCCAATGGGTGTGCGCCCACCTGTGGCAGCCTCCAAAAAAACTCCAGTAGCAGAGCGGCTCTTCACTGGTACAAGTAGAAACATAGAAACAAAGAAGACTGATGGCAGAAAAAGACCTCCTGGTCCATCTAGTCTGCCCTTATACTATTTCCTGTATTTTATCTTAGGATGGACATATGTTTATCCCAGGCATGCTTACATTCAGTTACTGTGGATTTACCAACCACGTCTGCTGGAAGTTTGTTCCAAGCATCTACTACTTTCAGTAAAATAATATTTTCTCACGTGGCTTCTGATCTTTCCCCCAACTAACCTCAGATTGTGCCCCCTTGTTCTTGTGTCCACTTTCCTATTAAAAACACTTCCCTCCTGAAACTTATTTAACCCTTTAACATATTTAAATGTTTCGATCATGTCTCCCCTTTCCCCTTTGTCCTCCACAATATACAGATGGAGTTCATGAAGTCCTTCCTGATAAGTTCATTAGATTGGATGTAGCTGCCCGCCCCAGAGGACCCTGTGCCTTAACAGATGGTTTTACATCTGTTTTACATATATACATACTGTTCCAGAGGCCAGGAACCATGAGAGGAAAGGCATGCCTTCTAGATCTCATTAGGGGGCACTTTTTTAAGGGTGGGACTGGATTCAATCTAACTCTGTTTTACTCTTCAGACTGTTAATTCACAGTACATACTTACGTGGAATCGGTATCCTTTTCTTTCTTCCGTATTCCGAAGGCTTTCCTTGTACGCTTTTTCAATCCTGTGGAGACAGGAGAAAAAAAATAATTGACTACATCAGGCAGCTTTAAACTGGGCTAAGTAATTCAGTAAATCAGTAGTCCCCAACCTTTGGGGCACCAGGCACTGGTTTTGTGGAGAGAGGTTTTTCCATGGACTGGAGGAGGCGTGGTTTCACATGCTGATTTCATCTTGCGGATAGGGTTTTGTTTGTTTGCGGCCCGGTTTGTGGCATGCCATGCCCAGTGCCAATCTACAGGTTGGAGGTTAGAGACCCCTGCAGTAGATGGCTTAGTGGACAATCCGATTCAACAAATTTGGAAGTTAAGTCTTACTGAAGCATATAGAGTGGTGGTTCTCGATCTGGGAGTTGGGATTCCATGGTGTTAAGAACTAAAGTTTCTATTCTGGCACCTTGGAACATATTTTTACAATCCGACCAATCAGGCGTTTACATTGGGTGTATCCCTCTGACCATCCTGCCAATTAGCATAAAACTCTGTTGGGAGAATTGAAGCTAGACTTATGGCTGGGGGGTCACCACAACATGAAGAATTGTATTAAGGGGTTGCGGCATTAGAAAGGTTGAGAGTTGCATTTTAAAAATAAACGGTATTGTCATATGATGAATAAAAAATTATAGAGGACTTTATATTACACAGTTTAATTAAAGCATAGAATGTAGAGGGCTTTTTTTCCACACAAAAGGAATTATGGGGTAATTTACTATTGAGTTTTACTGGCTTAATAGACAATTACAAGTGAATAATAGTTCTGTCTAGGACTAAATTATAAATGGCAAATTCCCTCAGCAGAGTAAATAAAACTAAATATTTTAAGAAATAGATATACTTTTGTTGTGTTTTTACAAGCTGTTCGGAAAATACTATTTTGATATTCCTGACATAATTTTCTACATTAATAAATTCGCACACACACAAACATACACACACACCTAAAGGCAAAGAGTTTTGATTAATTGACATTACTTATATTCATTAAATTACATTACTTATATTTGTCAAATACTGAAGAGAATCATATCCAAAACTTCCCCTCAGAGGAGAAGAGCCATTATTATTGTTATTATTATAATATTATTATTATTAATTAGATTTGTATTCCGCCCCTCTCTGCAGACTCAGGGCGGCTCACAATATGGTCTAGTGGTGAAGGTGCTGGCCTCAAAACTATTGTACATACTCCTGATCAGTTGGAGGATGATGAAGATATTGAGGACTTGGATTCAGATAGTGTTTATGAATTAGTGGGGGGCTCAGGGTTACAGGTAGTAGAACAGGTGGGAGGCCAGCCACAGGATGGGGCTATGAGTTCAGGATCTAGCGAGGGAGAATCAGGTGCTCGCTGGGTTAACCCTAAATTCAGAAGGGCCCAAAAATGTAGAGAACAAGTGTCTGGAAGAAGATATTAAGGAGAGGAATGTATTTGGCATGTCAGGGTGTCAGTGGGGAAGAAGGGTGGAGTTTCAACGTTGCAGAAGGGAAAAATTGTTGTTTTTCTTGCCGCTCTCAAGTAAGCAAAAGTATTCTGTGTTGATTAACAGTCAGTTCTGCTGTTTTTAGAAATCATGCTGTTAGGAAAATAAATCTTGTTAAGTGGAGGAGAAGGAATGTGAGAAATACAGTTAAGGGAGATAACGGACCGAGTGCCTGTATGGAATGTGTTTGAATTCCAGAAGAGCAGAGAAATAAATGGAGTTTCTTTATTCATGATATAATGCATTTAATAACAGTTATTTGTAATTGCTAAATTTCTACCAGAAACCAGAACAAAAACTAGGAGACTGTGACTTCTAGTCCTGCCTTAGGTGTGAAAGTCAACTTGGTGACTTTGGGCCATATGACTTTTCTCAACCCAATCTACTTTACAGGGTTGTTGTTGCTGGGAAAAGAAGAGGAGGAAGAATATTACAATAGGTATGTTGTTAGAAAGTAATTAAGTTATGCTTACTCTCTTTGGGGAAAAAAAGATAAATGAAAAAAAATTATTTTTCTCAAACTGGAGGAGAATAAAAGAAAACTAAACACAGAAGAAACTCATAGGAATCTTCTACAGCTAAAACATTTCATGGACTTTTCATTTGGTAGATTATTGTTTTTTAAACAACCTGCCCGCAGCAGCTTGTTATTTAGTCATTTTCTTACAAATCTATTTAGTTTCTTAACTAATAAACTGTAGGGGCTATAGTACAATTGCTATTTTTGTTTTGCACTTATCAGTCTTTTAGATTTATCACACGGATAACAATTGTATTAACATAATAACGGAGGAGCAAATGTTATATTGTATGATTTATTCTGGTCCTTGTTGGATTATTATTGTATTTACTTGCTTCATTTTGTTTCTGTTCTTATACATTTTTGCTGGTGAGTGATCAAATAAATATTATTGATTTCTACTATCAGTTCTGCCTTCATTGCAATCCAATGCTAGGAACAGAGGCATTGCACCTGTCTTCACCTAGCTTAGGGCTGCAAGCAATTTTATAAGCTTTTCCCTGTGGTGTAATCCATCTCCTTTTTTCAATCCTTGGATGAAAATAAAAACCTCCCCCGAAACCTCCCTACCCACATTTACATGAACATTGTTTATTTGTTTGTTTATTTATCAAACAAGTATAGTATTATAGTACATATTAACATAACATTACATAAGTAGAACATAGTAATAGAAAGGATAATTAGGCACAAAAGTGCACTTATGCACACCCCTTATTTTATTTATTTATTTTGTCCAGTACACAATGAGGGTTTTAATGTGTATATATCTATATACACATAGTAAAATACATGATGAAGGCTATAGAAGAGATACTCATAGTAAAATATATCTAAGAAAGAATAGAAAAGAAGGTATAGTAATAGAACATATCAATGAAAGAATAAAAGAAGAGATATAGGAATAGAAGAAAGGTATAGGAGATATAGGAGAGCAATAGGACAGGGGACGGAAGGCACTCTAGTGCACTTGTACTCGTCCCTTACTGACCTCTTAGGAATCTGGATATGTCAACCGTAGATAATCTAAGGGTAAAGTGTTGGGGGTTTGGGGATGACACTATGGAGTAATGTAATGAGTTCCACGCTTCGACAACTCGGTTACTGAAGTCATATTTTTTACAGTCAAGTTTGGAGCGGTTAATATTAAGTTTAAATCTGTTGTGTGCTCTTGTGTTGTTGTGGTTGAAGCTGAAGTAGTTGCCGACAGGCAGGAAGTTGCAGCATATGATCTTGTGGGCAATACTTAGATCTTGTTTAAGGCGTCTTAGTTCTAAATTTTCTAGGCCCAGGATTGAAAGTCTAGTCTCGTAGGGTATTCTATTCTTACAGACCTCTTAGAAAAGGGGAGAGGTCAATTGTAGATAATGTAAGGTTGAAGATTTTGGGGTTGGGGGAAGCAACAACAGAGTCAGGTAATGAATTCCAGGCGGTGACCACTCTATTGCTGAAATCGTATTTTCTGCAGTCAAGTTTGGAGCGATTTACATTCAGTTTGTATCTATTATTATATAAGCCAGAACAGAACAGCATCTCTTAGCTTTGCCGAGCTAGCTCACAACTTGTTGCTACAGTGACAGCCACCCATTTAACCTCCAGAGGCCAAAGTAATGATTGTCTTGCTACTCAAACACACCTTCGTTTCCTGAAAGTATCTTTAGAGAGTAAAGTCTGCACAACTGTGTTATTTTGCTGGGGCAACAGGGTCATCCGAAGGACAGATGCATAAGGACTGAGAGTGGAAGCAGAGAAAATCTGATATCCTAGGCATTGTGTAACCAGACCAGGCTACTGCAAAGATAAAACTAAAACACACATATTTTGAACAGTCTTTCCATTCAACTATAGGCTATGTCAGAGATAATAATAATAATAATAATAATAATAATAATAATAATAATAATAATAAATTTATTAGATTTGTATGCCGCCCCTCTCCGAAGACTCAGCGTCAAATCTAAATCTGCCATGGAATTTGCTAATCATTGTAGCCAGCAACAGCCGTTCTGAGTCTTTATACATTATGTAGGTAATCCTCGATTTAAGGCCACTATAGAACCCTACATTTCTGTCGCGTTGTAACTCTGATCACTAAACGAATGGTTGAAAGTCAAGGACTACCTGTATAATAAAGGTACCTTCAAAGGTACTTGTCACTAAACATTTTTAGAAGGAATAACAATAACAACAATAATTGCATCTAAAATACAGTGATCCCTCGATTATCGCGAGGGTTACGTTCCAAGACCTCTCGCGATAATCGATTTTCCGCAGTATAGTGGTGCGGAAGTAAAAACACCATCTGCGCATGCATGCCCTTTTTCCATGGCCGCGCATGCGCAGATGGTGGAGCCGGGGAGCGATGAAAGTGCGGAAGCCGACAAAGATTGCTTTGAATGTCGGCTGCCCCCGCCCCCCCCAGCGTGTCCGACGCCCTCGCCGCTACCGCCCGCCCGCCCGATCCACCCCTCTCACCGGCTTTCGGACACAGGTCCTCCTGCAGCAGCGCTGCTGAGCAGATCAGCTGCTGGGCGGCCGAAGAAACCTTCCCTGGGTCTTCCCCACCGCCCACGCAAAGGGGAAACCCCGATCTTCGGCTCCTCGCTACTGCCGCTCTGCCGAGCAGATCAGCTGCTGGGCTGCCGAAGAAACCTTCCCTGGGTCTTCCCCGCCGCCCATGCAAAGGGGAAACCCCGATCTTCGGCTCCTCGCTGCTGCCCGCCCGCCGCTCGCCCGCCCGCCCGCCGCTCGAGAGCAAGAGATAGAGAAAGAGAGAAAAGGAAAGAAAGAGATGAGAGAGGGAGGAAGAGAGTGTGAGAGAGGAAGAAGCAAGATAGAGAAAGAGAGAGAGAAAGAAAGATGAGAAAGGAAGGAAGAGAGTGACATCATCAGGTGGGAAAAACCGCGGTATAGCAAAAAAAGTGAACGTATTTTTAATTTATTATTTTTTGAAAAACCGTGGTGTAGCGTTTCGCGAAGATCGAGATCGCGAAAATCGAGGGATCACTGTATAAGGTAGCCTCATTGTTCATATGAGATACTTTAATTGCAGTTGCCTGATAAATTCCTATTAGAAACCCAACATATAACAGTCTATTTCTTTTACTTCCTTTCACTAAAGATGCTTAAGTGACCATTTTAATTTTGCAATAGGACAGGTAGTTTAAGCAGAAAATAAATAAGAAGCCAAAAGTAAGGTCTAGGACTAAATCAGAATATTCTAAAATACAACGGTGTTGTTAGTGAAGGGCTACCAAAATTTTTATTACCTCACTGTGGGCGTGGCTTATGCAGGACGCCCTGTATTTTCTTTCAACATCTTTCAGTGCAAATTGGGTGTTCTGGGGTGAAGCTCCATTTTCACTACCCCACTGCCAGTAACGGTCAGCCAAAGTTTTTGCTGCCATACTGTGCGTGTGGCATATTTTGTGGGTGTGGCTTGAGGGTCATGTGACTGGGTAGGAGTGGCTTGCTGGCCATGTCACCAGGTGGGATTGGCTTGAATGATCATCATTGTTCAAGTGAACTGTTAAGTCCTCGACTTACAACCTCCCCAGTGTCGCTCGCTGTAGTGACAATTTGCTTTGTGTTTCCCCTGCTTTCCTTCCTCGGTCGCCCCCCATCTCAGGCTGGGTGAACAGGTGCCGATCATCTGTTGAGAAAAGATGGGGGAGGAAAAGAATCCCCTGCAACTCCTGCCGGTGCTGGTCTCCCTGCCGCTTTCCGAGGAGGAGGAAGAAATATCGGAAAGCCGAGGGAGAGTCACAAGGTTATTATTGCTGCATGATGCATTTCATCTCAGCTGTGGGCGGAGCGAGGGCTTCACGAGGGGAAAAAGACCGCAGCCCAGACTGCTTTGGCACAGCTCAGCTCTCTTTTTTTCCCCTGCTGCTGCTGCTGCTGCATGCTCCTCGCTTTTTTCCTCTTTCCTCCTTCCTGGCCTTGGCTGTATGAGGCTGGAAGGGAGCCAGGCAGGAGAGAAGGAAGATCATCTGAGGCTAGGAAGGAGGAAAGAGGAAAAAAGCGAGTAGTGCGCAGCAGCAGCAACAGGGAAAAAAGGAGAGCCCAGACGAGACCGGTAATCCAGGAAGTGACTGCCACCAGTCAGCTGGAGCTGGGCATGCAGCTTCATTTCCGGTGGTGGAACTGAGTTCCACCCCATCCTGCCTGCTGCCCACCCCTGCTCACTCCGTCCCCCCTCCATCCGAGCAGTAGCCTACCCCTGGGTATTGTCTAACAGTACAATAGCATGCACAATATAAACTTCGCGGTTGGCTCTCCTGGTGGAGAAATTTGCTTCATAGTACAAAGTGGAATTTTAGAAGAATCCTTCCACCAATGTAATCAAGAGCTGCACTTTGTTACATAATGTTAACCGAAAGCACTAATAATATGAATTTATACACATTTTCATGTTCTGTACATTTTGAAAGATTAAATCGGAGTGAGCAGACTATGCTCTGTGTTAATTCATTAGCTTTCACAGGAATCAAAATCACTGTATTTCAATCTTTGTCTCCACTGTACAAGGTGACAACATACATTGGGTGCTTTTTGCTCTTTGAAAATATTACTGTGTATGCTGATTATTCAGCTTAGGTATTTGAAAAAGGTAAAAGAAAGGGTTTTTTAATTGCAATAATTTCTGGTTCCAAATAGCAGTCTAAGGTTATGTGCCATGCCATTCTGTACATCAATATAGTAATGGAAAAAATATTGTAACCCCAGTGGAAAGTGTTATGGTCTTGAAAGCTCACTGATTATAGTTATTATCTTTGAATATCCACAGTTAACTATAAGCAGGAAACAGAAATTAATTATATTAATTCTTCAGCTTTGAATACATGTGTTCTTTTCTTTTGCTTTCATTTTTATCTACAATGCAATTTCATTTTTCCAACACGTTTCTCTTATCGTTGTTCCCTAATTCAGGTATAAGAATTTTTGCTGCAAGCTAGAATGGAGACGATGGCAAATATATGTATGTATAGGTTCATTTAATACTATTAATTAAATATATTTTATTTTTTGTACTACACCAGGAATCCAGGTATTTAATCCATTCCCAGTATTTTTACAACTTGAATGAGACAAAATATTTTGTGTAAATTTAGTGTGAAGGCAAATAAAGTTTTGTATTTTTCTGACTTCTTCAATGTATTTCATTGTTGGAGGAGAAAAGGGGAGAGGAGACAATTGCCTTCAGAGACACAAGAGCAATTTGATTGGTTGGCATGGCAATTTGATATGCTCATTAATATTTTACTGAACTCATTTACAAGAAAGAATTGCAGATGTCACATAGAGGGGACGAATGTTAAAATGCTTAGAAATGCTGACATGAGACAGTAGACTTTTAATGCAAAGTGAAAATACCTAACGTTAGAATGTTGGAAATCATGGGTGATGGCTAATAGTTTAAATATCAAGATCCGGATTCATACAGAATTGTAAGTAAACATAATGAAAGCCAATTTGGTGTCATTAAGGTACCAGGCTAGAAACCTGGAGACAATGCCATAGGCACAAAGCCACCTGGTTAACCTTGGGCCAGTCACTCTCTCTCAGCCCTAGAGAGCAGAAACTTCCAAAATTGTGCCAGAACTGCAGGGAACCAGGCACCAGAAGTCAATGTTGACTTGAAGGTATTATAAACAATAAAAAAATAATGAAGACACACCATATTTGCAATAGAACATTCAAATTAAGCACAGGTATCATACTCCATCCAGATTAAACAGATATTTTCTTTGATATCACCAAGTTGTCAAAGACACCGTCAATAGTGAGATATTATGACCATCTAAATGTTTCTATGAAGGCAGATGGTCGTTTTGCAATGGATTCTCACTTACTTATAAGAGGAAAACTGTTAGACTGAGAATTATTTGAAGGAAAAGTGATAAATTGTGATGTTTAAGTGATCAGAAAACCATCCCTCAACTGCAACATTTTAGAGGAGAAAAAGGAAGAAGAAGAAAAAGAAGAAATGTTCAAAAATTCCCTTAAACAATGGTTTGCCACCCACTCTTGATGTATTATAGCAATGCTGCTATATTTTTCCTTAGAATCAGAAATGGTTAGAATAGTTAATTTACAGGGAGGTTATTTTCTTTTATTATATTAGCAGTTTATTAGTTATTCCATATTATTTATTTGTTTATTTTGTCCAATACACAATACATATAGAAGAGAATAGACACGAGGTGATATATATAAAGAAAAATATAAAATAGAGAAGATATATGAAAGGAAGAAATTATATATGATATATGAGATAAAGGAAAGACATGGGATGAAAGGCACACTGGTGCACTTATGTACGCCCCCTACTGACCTCTTAGGAACCTGGAGAGGTCAATTGTGGATAGTCTAAGGGAGAAATGTTGGGGGTTAGGGGTTGACACTATTTCAGATTAGAGGTAGAGGAAAACATTTCATGAAATTCAAGTGAAATGATAAAAGTTGTTTATAGTACATATATTCATATATCTATATAATCTCTGCACACCTTTTGCATATTTATATTGTTTCCACAACTACTGAGTAAGAGATGAGATATGGACACACACTCTCCCGTCAGAAAAGTATACGTTTCTCTTGTGATTCAAGTCTAGACATGTAGTTGAATTTTCTGGAATAGCTCCTCTAACTTTCAGGGGAATTTTGGGATGTAGAAAATGCATCTCTTAATTTTCTGTCTTTGCCTCTGCAGATGCTTTACATTCATTTATAAAATAAAACAAAACAACTATCTTACCTCCATCAATTAATATATTGCCCTTTTCAGGATTAATTTATCTTTCCTGCAGTGCTTTGTAGATTTTCTTACCCTAGGTATACACAGTCTACTCATCTTGTTAAATATTTGCAAGATCAGCTATGGATAAACCAGTAATCATCTGAGGCATTTTTCACTACAGGATATAGAATTATGACTTTTTCTGATCAAGTAAACCAGAGTTTTATCATTGCTGCTTAAAGACAGTTATGCAAGGAAAATAACACCTGATTTTATAGTTGCATATCACAGTATTAGATCTCAATCTGGTATCCCCAGATACTGATATGTTAGGTACTGTAGACAGTAGAGAAGGTGACTTTGAGACAAATATGCAGGGTTTGTTGCCAAGAGAAAAGTGGCCAAATCATTTTAAAGTCCAGAGTAAAATAACATTGAAGTCATTTTGAAATAACATTTCAGGCAGTCATCTCTCTAATTTACTAAACAATGAAAGGAGGAAGAGGTGCAGCACAATCAGACTTGTGAGATTACTAAGCAAATCTCAATAAGAGTGGTTTTTAGTCTTCCTGTGGAATTGATTTCCTGCTCTAGCTTACCTTGTAGAGCTAATAGGTTATTTGCACTCATAGTCACCTCACCTCCAGAAGGATATAATGGAACTGGAAAAGGTGCAAAAAAGGGCAACAAGTATGATCAAGGAAATGGAGCACCTCTCTTATGAAACCAGGTTGGTCTCTTCAGCCTTGAAAGATGGCATTTAAGGGGTGACTTGATCGAAGTGTATAAAATCATGCATGGGATAGAAAAGGGGGATAGAGAAAAATTCTTTTCTCTATCACACAATACTAGGATGATGGGGCACTCCCTTAAGCTCATAGGTAAGAAAGTGAAGACAAATAAAGGGAAATATTTCTTCAGCCAGAGGGTCATTGGTTTATGGAATTCACTTCCAGAAGAGGTCGTGACAGCTGTCAGCCTGGATAGCTTCAAGGCAGGATTAGACAGATTCATGGATGCCAAGTGTATCAGTGGTTATTGAAACGGATGTCCATGTGCCGCCTCTATGTTGGTTGAGACAGGTAGGATTCCCTTGAGTGCCATTTGTTGGGGGTCAAGGGAAAGGGAGGGTCTTGCCTTCTCTTTCTGCTCAAGATCCCCATGGACAATTGGTGGGTCACTGTGTGACACAGAATGCTGGACTCGATGGGCTTTGGCCTGATTCAGCATGGCTCTTATGTTCTTATAGATTGCTATCAAGTAAATAAAATATACAATGAGCTACAAAGTTTCCAATTCAAGCCTTAGCTCAGCTCAGCCTGAATAAGATATTATATACCATAGGGCAGTGATGGCAAACCTTTTTTTGTTTCGCATGCCAAAAGGTTGTATGTCCATGTGTTAGCTAGCATGTGCACATATGCCCACACCCATTTCCTCCCCCCCACTTGCACAACCCCCCCTGCACTGGTCCTGCGCATATGCACACACACCTACATGTGCACAGGCCTCACTGATGCCTGGGATGGTGAAACAACAGCCCAACGGGCAAACCAGAAGTTTGGAAAAACAGACTTCCAATTTTCCCATTGTGCTGTTTTTCACACTCTGGAGCCTTCAGAGGAGCTTCCTTGAAGGCTCCAGAGTGTGAAAAATGGCCGGATGGGCAAACCGGAAATCCATTTTTTTCAAAATTCTGGTTTGTCTGTTGTGTAGTTTTTTGCACTCTGGGCCAAAAATCAGCTGGCTAGTGTGTGCATACACCCTGGATTTGACATAGAGCAATGCCTCCAATATGGCTCAGTGTGCCACCTGTGACACGCATGCCATAGGTTTGCCATCACGGCAATAGGGCATATCATTTCAATCAAATTTCATCCATATGATTTAAGAAGAAGATACTTACAACAGAATCCAAATAGGTTTAAGCATCCCAATGTTAATTTAGTTCAGATTTACAATTGTTCTTATAAGAGCAGTGGCACAGCAGGACATTGCCACATGGTGGCAGAGAACAGAAGCCAAGACAAGTCCCAAAGATGCTTTTGCAAAAGGCAACTGGATTTTGTTTTTCTTTGAAGATGTTTTGTTTCTCATTCAAGAAGCTTCTTCAGTTCTGACTGGAGATTGTTTAAAAAGTTCCCTTAAAAAAAACATCTTTGGGACAACCATGACCTAGATGATTGAGAAGCTCGATAGATATTATGATGGTTCCCTTAGTGATTTCATTGGCACCTATGTGGACTGCTATGGATTGGTTGACTGGACATGCATTTCGCTTTCCTTGGCCTGAGAAGATGGTGAATGGGGCTATGTTTGCTACTGAGATGCATGCCAGGTTTGCTACTGAGATGCACACCAAGACAACTAGACACAAGAACAGTTTTTCCCTGAACACCATTATTCTGCTAAATAAATAATTCCATCACCAGTGCCAAACTATTCACTAAAGTTGCATTACTATTACAAATAGTCTTCTCATTGTTCCTATCACCCATCTCCTCCCATTTATGATTGTATGACTGTAACTTGTTGCTTGTACCCTTACAATTTATTATTAATATTGTTTTCTGATTGCTTATTTGTACCCTATGACAACCATTAAGTGTTGTTCTTCATGATTCTTGACCAATGTATCTTTTCTTTTTATGTACACTGAGAACATATGCACCAAAGACAAATTCCTTGTGTGTCCAATCACACTTGGCCAATAAACTATTCTATTCTATTCTATTCTACTCTACTCTACTCTACTCTACTCTACTCTATTCTTTTCCATTCCATTCCACTCCACTCCACTCCACTCCATTCTATTCCACTCCATTCCATTCCATCCTTGTTTGTGAGGTGGGAAGTTATATAAATTTGACAAATAAAAAAGTCAACAAAGATGAAAGCCTGGCTTTCATCCAAGATGGTTGTCTAGTCAGTTAGGCATTGGCTTGTACATCATGTATTAATAATAGTGTGCTAAATTTTATTGGATGGAATCTATTTTTGAGTCCTTAAATAACTCTCCAGAAAGCTCTGGCACAAAGGTGACAGCCACAAACCATGAGAGAGAGATTAAATCTGCCCACATAGAGAAGAGAAGGATAAACAACAAATTAAAATTATCATTAATTTTGTTAACTACCAAACTGGAGGTGGCTGAGAACAAGCTATCTCAGCTGCAAGATCACAAGAAACCTGTTAACACAGCTATAAATGATTTAATGAAGTCTAATAATAGCTTTCAGGGTATATAAAATACTTAAAATGTCTTGGACCCAATATATGCATAGTAGGAATTCCCAAAGAAGAGAAAAAATGCTACTGTGTGAAATATTAGTTTTTTAAGATTACAAAGATATTGGGAAGGGCCATTTTCTTCCAGTTTTTCTTTTACTTTAACAGCTGAAATATCTTGATCATTTATTGTGAATCTTCTCAGTTGTGCTATGAAAAATTCAATCCCAAAGCCAATCTATTGGTAAATGAGCAAGGAAAGAATAAATCTCACACTTTCATCTCCCCAGATATAGAACATGTGTATATGCTCAATTACTCAGTATTATAATGTGACTATTTTGCACATTGCATTGTTAATATGCACTGTGCTTAAAGTGAACTAGCTAATGAATCATTGAACCACAGAGTTGGAAAATATTATTTAGGTCATTGAATTTGCCTTGAAAGAGCATAGCTGAACATAATATCTTTCTCCCAAGATGAGCATGCTGCTGAACCTATTAACTCACAAAGTGAAAAACCAAACATTAGTACTAATGGGAAACTGTGACCATCCTAGACCAAGGCAAATGCTGGAGAATTCCAGGAAGCTTGGCGCTTTGACAAATTGGATATCAACAGGTACATTGGAGATATACAATACAGTGATCCCTCGATTATCGCGAGGGTTCCGTTCCAAGACCCCTCGTGATAATCGATTTTTCGCGATGTAGGGTTGTGGAAGTAAAAACACCATCTGCGCATGCGCACCCTTTTTTTCATGGCCGAGCATGCGCAGATGGTGGAGTTTGCATGGGCGGCGGGAAGACCCAGGGAAGGTTCCTTCCGCCGCCCAGCAGCTGATCTGCTCGGTAGCGCAGCAGCAGCGAGCAGACAAAGATCGGGGTTTCCCCTTTGCGTGGGCGGCGGGGAAACCCCGATCTTCGTCTGCTCGCTGCTGCTGCGGCCGCCCAGCAGCTGATCTGCTCGCCCACGCAAAGGGGAAACCCCGATTCGGCTCCTCGCTGCTACCGCGCTGCTGAGCAGATCAGCTGCTGGGCGGCCGCAGCAGCAGCGAGCAGACGAAGATCGGGGTTTCCCCGCCGCCCACGCAAAGGGGAAATCCCGATTCGGCTCCTCGCTGCTACCGCGCTGCCGAGCAGATCAGCTGCTGGGCGGCCGAAGGAACCTTCCCTGGGTCTTCCTCGCTGATGCCCCCGCTCGCCCGCCCGCCGCCCGCCGCCCGCCAGCAAGAGGGGGAGAGATAGAGAAAGAGAGAGAAGGAAAGAAAGAGATGAGAGAGGGAGGAAGAGAGTGTGAGAGAGGAAGAAGCAAGATAGAGAAAGAGAGAGAGAAAGAAAGATGAGGAAGGAAGAGAGTGACGTCATCGGGTGGGAAAAATCGCGATATAGCGTTTCGCGAAGAACGAGATCGCGAAAATCGAGGGATCACTGTATCTATATAGATCATCACTAAACCCAAAAGGGGAAAAAAGACCAGAATACCTCCTTAGAACCACCAAGAGCTTTTCCACAAACACTGTCAAGGCAAGCCGCTAGAACAGTGATGGCGAACCTCTTTTGGGTCAGGTGCCAAAAGAGTGCGCGCACATACGTAGCATGCATGCACGTGCCCACAAGGTAATGCCCTTCCCCCATTAATGTGCACAACCCCCCCATGCTCCCCCAGTGCATGTGTACAGGCCTCATTGAAGGTTCCAGACTTCCAGTTTGCTCATTGGGCCGTTATTCTCTGTCTCCAGGAGGAGGAGGGCAAAAAACAGCCCAAAGGGCTAAAATGAAGTTTGAAAACAAGCTTCCTGTTGGGCCATTTTTTTGCCACCCTCAGTGTTCAGGAGGCTTTCCTGAAGCTGCGAAAACAGTCAAAAAGAAAGTGAAAAATCAACTGGCCAATGCAACGCACACATGTGCACTAGAACTGAAATACAGCAACACGTCGCGTGCCCTCAGATATGGCTCTGCTATAGATTCGCCATCATTGCACTAGAATATAGAACGACAAAAAAACCCAAACTCCATTCCCTACTACTGTATTCTAGAGGGGCGGTATACAAATCTAATAAATAAGTAAGTAAGTAAGTAAGTAAGTAAGTAAGTAAGTAAGTAAGTAAGTAAGTAAGTAAGTAAGTAAGCAAGCAAGCAAACAAACAAACAAACAAACAAACAAACAAACAAACAAACAATTGTATTTATATGCTGCTCATTCCGAAACGGACTCAGAGGAGCTAGTCCAGTAATACTTTGGGTAAAGTTATGTAATTTGGATAAAAAAAACTGCAAGAAAACTAGCAAGCTCACAGACCACCAAGGATCCTTCATTCCAACGCTGAGCTACAAATATTCTCTTCCATCAACATGAGGGATTGTGAGCAGTCCAGGAAAGAATGCAATTGGCACACTAGACAAATCTGTGCAAAGGCATACTAAAGGATAACCTTCCCTAACAAAAAGGGAGTGATGTAAAAAGGAGAAAGTTCCATGACCTGGCCAGTAATGGGCAGCCGAAATTTTTACTGCCACACTGTGGGTGTGGCTTATTTTGTGGGTGTGGCTTGATGGTCATGTGCCTGGGTAGGAGTGGCTAGTCGGCCATGTGACCAGGTAGGGGTGGCTTGAACAATCATCATCGTTCAAGTGAACTGTTAAGTCCTCAATTTACAGCCTCACCAGTGTCGCTTGCTGAGCTGACAATTTGCTTCGCATTTCCCGCTTCTTTCCTCCTTCCTGGCCTCAGGAGGTGGCCACGGGAGGCTAGATGGGAGCTGGGCAGGAGAGAGGCCAGGAAGGAGGAAAGAAGAAGCTCATCCGAGGCCAAGAAGGAGGAAAGAAAAAAAAAGCGAGGAGCTTGCAGCAGCAGCAGGGAGAAAAAGGAGAGCCAAACCAAGCCCGGTAATCCAGGAAGTGACTGCTACCAGTCAGTTGGAGCTGTGCACACAGCTTCATTTCCGCTGGTGGAACTGCATTCCACTCCATATTGCCTGCTGCCCAGCCCTGGACCTGGTGTATCTCACATTCCAGGGGGTTAGGGATTTATCGCTTTCCTCCTACCAACCTTGATTAGAACCAATCCCCGTAGGCTGCGCACGTGAGCACGCGCGCCCCCCAAAATATCCCCCTGTGCACCCTTTTCCACGGCGCGCAGTCCCCATCCCCCTGCTAGCCCGGGGGGTCGGGGGCGGGGGCGGGGAGGTGCCGGCAGTAGAAGGCGCTGCCCCCCCCCGCCCGATCCGCCCCCTCTCCTCCTCTTCCACCAAAAGAAAAGCGCGGAGGCTGCCTGATTGAGCCTCACATTGCTGCACCCCGCTTTGCCCTGCCTGTCATCCTCCATTGTGTTTTCGGGGGGGGGAGTGGCGGGAAAGCCCTGTGCCAGCCAGGAAAGCCGGTTTTGCTTTACGGGAAAGCAGCGCGCCTTTTAAACACGCTGCTTTCCTGACCTCTTTCCTGGGGGGGGGGGTGGCCTCCTCCCCCCCCTTTCCAGGAAAGAGTTGCAAGAAAGCAGGCAACAGAAGTCCGGAGGTGGGGTTTCGAGAACTTCCTTGTTTTTGTGATGCTGCAATTTCGCTGAGGCTCCCCTCGCTGGGAAACTCCATCTCTGGACTTCCTTTGCCAGCGAAGCACCCATTTTTCCACTGTTGGGATTCCCCTGCAGCATCACAAAAACAGGGAAGTCCGGAGGTGGGGTTTCCCATGGAGGGGAGCCTCAGGGGAATCTCAGCAGTGCAAAAACGGGCACTTTGGCTGGCAACAGAAGTCTGGGTTGAGTTTTGGGCTTGCATGCATGAATCGCTTTTCCATTGATTCCTATGGGAAACATTGTTTCGTCTTACAAACTTTTTACCTTACAAACCTCGTCCCGGAACCAACTAAGTTCGTAAGATGAGGTATCACTGTATATACATATACATACTCATACATATACATACATACACATATACACATATACATATACATATAAACCCATCTATGTCGCCAGGCTTGGGGAAGTTGATATTCTCCTTAGCTATTATGATTTATGTATGGTTTGCTTGGGTTGTGTGATTAATTTTTATGATAAGGGTTTTAATCTGTTTTTTAAAAAAATATTGGATTTGTACATTGTGTATTGTGTTGTGAGCTGCCCCGAGCTTCGGAGAGGGGCGGCATACAAATCTAATAAATTATTGTTATTAATTATTATTATATCTCGCTATGGTGAAGGCACATATTTGCGACGAATCCCCACTGCTGCTGCACAGAATCTGGCCACCTGTGCTGTAATTATGGCCACTGGAGATAGGTAGTGCCTGAATGGCCAGGATATCTTGCAATTAATGGCAAAATATGTTTTTTCCTAATGTCTGTATAAAAGGAGCATCTCAGGAGCACGTGTCCCTCGGTCTCCACCTCTCCTGATCCGCAAGGGCATCTGCAGCATTTTAAACATGAAGAAAATTTGTTTTTTTAATCTACCCTTATGTTTCTTATAAAATCAAATGTCATTTTAAATTAAAGCCAACCAGGAACCAAACATAAAAATAAGTTATAATATCTATGTTAATATTTAGATTTTTAGTGATCGTTGTGTTCATTGGATTATTTTTTTTTAGTGACTACTGTGTCTATTGATTAATAATTATGTTTCTTACAGATGGAGGATTATGCATTTGAAATACAAGTAATAATATATATTCGCACAGACACCACGTATGTCCCTACTATGTATGGACATACATATTACTTAATCAAATCAAAGAATGTCATCTTTTAAATCAGTGTTTCCCAACCTTTTTTGAGCCGCGGCACATTATTCATATTTTCAAAATCCTGGGGAACATTGAAAGGGGGGGGCGGGCTAAAGAAAAGTTTGGACAAAAAACCCCTCTCTCTTCCTCTCTTTCGCTCTATTTCTCCCTCTTTCTCTCTTTTCCTACCTTCCCTTCTTTCTCTCTCTCCATCCGTCTTTCTTTCTTCCTCTCTTTTTTGCTCTCTTTCTCTCTCCCTCCTTCCCTTCCTCTGTCTTTCTCCCTTGCTCTCTCTCTCTGTCTCTCTTGCTATCTCTTTCTTGCTTTTTTCTCTCTCTCTTTCACTGTCTTGCTATATGTCTCTTTCTTTCTCTTTGCCTCTCTTGCTATCTCTCTTTCCTTCTCTTTCTCTCTCTCTCTGCCTCTCTTGCTAAGTCTCTCTTTTTCTCTTGCTATGTCTCTCTTTCTTTTTCTCTCTCTCTGCCTCTCTTGCTATGTCTCTCTTTCTCTCTCTCTTTCTCTGCCTCTCTTGCTGTCTCTCTTTCTTTCTCTGTCTCTCTTTCTCTGCCTCTCCTGCTATGTCTCTCTTTCTCTCTCTCTCTGCCTCTCTTATATGTCTCTCTTTCTTTCTCTTTCTCTCTCTCTCTGCCTCTCTTGCTAAGTCTCTCTTTTTCTCTTGCTATGTCTCTCTTTCTTTTTCTCTCTCTCTGCCTCTCTTGCTATGTCTCTTTCTCTCTCTTTCTCTGCCTCTCTTGCTGTCTCTCTTTCTTGCTCTGTCTCTCTTTCTCTGCCTCTCTTGCTATGTCTCTCTTTCTCTCTCTCTCTGCCTCTCTTATATGTCTCTCTTTATTTCTCTTTCTCTCTTTCTCTGCCTCTCTTGCTATGTCTCTCTTTCTCTCTCTCTCTGCCTCTCTTATATGTCTCTCTTTATTTCTCTTTCTCTCTCTCTCTGCCTCTCTTGCTAAGTCTCTCTTTTTCTCTTGCTATGTCTCTCTTTCTTTCTCTCTCTCTCTGCCTCTCTTGCTATGTCTCTCTTTCTCTTCCTCTCTTGCTGTCTCTCTTTCTCTGCCTCTCTTGCTATGTCCCTCTTTCTCTCTCTCTCTCTTGCTATGTCTCTCTCTCTCTCTTTCTCTTTCTCTCTCTGCCTCTCTTGCTAAGTCTCTCTTTTTCTCTTGCTATGTCTCTCTTTCTTTTTCTCTCTCTCTGCCTCTCTTGCTATGTCTCTCTTTTTCTCTCTCTCTGCCTCTCTTGCTATGTCTCTCTTTCTCTCTCTCTTTCTCTGCCTCTCTTGCTGTCTCTCTTTCTTGCTATGTCTCTCTTTCTCTCTCTCTCTCTGCCTCTCTTATATGTCTCTCTTTCTTTCTTTCTCTCTCTCTCTCAATTGACCGCCACGTCAGGGCTCCCACTTGCAGTCAGCTGAGAGAGAGAGAGAGCGCTCCCTCTCGCCGCCGCCTGGAGCTCCCTCTCACCGCCGCCATCTCCCTGCGACTGCCTGCGGCCGCTGCAGCCCCCCCTCCCACCAGGCCACAAAGGACATTTGCCGCCGACGCCAGTGAAGCTTCAGCTGGGCGGGGTGCTGCCGGTACTTCCCTCCTGGGGCTCCCGCTCGCAGCTGTCCCCCGGCTTCTGCTCGATGCCGCGGTTTTCGGCACTGTCCTGCTGTGCCCCAAAGAAGGAAGGCGGGAAAAAGGCGAGAAGAATGGAGCTCTCCTCCTTCCTGCCTTCCGTCTTTGGGGCCCAGCAGGACAGCGCTGAAAACCGTGGCATCGAGCAGGAGCCAGGGGACAGCTGCGAGCGGGAGCTCAGTGCAAGGAGCCGCTGACTGCGGGCCCCAATTTGCCCGGGGCCCGGTAGCGCGCTCCCTGTAGTACCCGTCTATCGGCGGCCCTGGCTTTGCGCCATGAAGAGAAAACGGCAGCAGGGAAAAGTCGGCCGTTTTCTCTTCATGGCGCAAAGCCACACAGTCCCGGACTCTCGGATTCCTCGCCCCAAGGCAGGAGGCGGTGGCGGAGAAGAGTGGGCGGATCGGGCGGGCAATGGGGCAGGATGGAGAAGCCAGGGGCGCGTTTGGCCGGAGGCACCGTGGGGAGCAGGGGCAGGGTGGTGCGGCAGTAGGAGTAAAGGGAGCCGCGGCTGCCCCTGCCTCCCCACGGTGCCTCCGGCCAAACGCGCCCCTGGCTTCTCCGCCCTGCCCCATTGCCCGCCCGATCCGCCCACTCTCCTCCACCGCCTCTCGCCGCGGCACACCTGACAGTGTCTCGCGGCACACCACTGTGCCGCGGCACACCGGTTGGGAAACGCTGTTTTAAATGCTAGAGAGATTACTGCTGGAAGGACATACAGTGTTCCCTCGATTTTCACGGGTTCGAACTTCGCGAAACAGCTATACCACGGTTTTTAAAAAATATTAATTAAAAAAATACTTTGAGGTTTTTTCCCCTATACCATGGTTTTTCCCGCCTGATGACATCATATGTCATCACCAAACTTTCATCCGCCTTTAATAAATATTTTTTTAAATAAACTTTAATAAATAAACATGGGGAGTAATAATCTAAATGGTTGCTAAGGGAATGGGAAATTGTAATTTAGAGGTTTAAAGTGTTAAGGGAAGGCTTGTGACACTGTTCATAGCCAAAAATAGTGTATTTACTTCTGCATCTCTACTTCGCGGAAATTCGATTTTTGCGGGCGGTCTCGGAACACATCCCCCGCGAAAATCGAGGGAACACTGTATACCTTTAAACCCACTTTCTAAATATTTGGAAATATTCATTTTGCTGGCTTAAGCTTCTAACTCATTTATGAAGTATAAATACTGAACAGAGAACATTGCAATCCAGCTGCTATTTAGCCTCCAGAAAATATTATACGCACTAGGTATTTTTAAAGTACACGTTGCAAAGCACCCATCTTTATATAGTTTGAAAAATCACAGCTTTACAAGTTGGAGGTAGAGTTTGAAATGGTGCTAGTTCATCACAAGTAAACCTAAATAATGGAGGGAGGATCGGAAGCACAAATAAGTCTCCAACGATAAACAAAAGTCTACACTACTTATCAATAATAATTATTATGTCATCTAAAATATAGTTAAATGTTTTCAGACTAGCATGTGGTTCTTTTTCAGTTTATGCTCTGTTGCTTATTTCTATATGGCCTATTGGGCTAAATATGATCAGCAACTAGATGGCTTTGGCTGATCTTGAAAGATGCTAACCAGGCTCAGACCTGATTGGATGGAAAATTATTTTATTTTTTAAAAAGGCACCTCAGCAGAAGCTACCCTTGAGAAACCAATATGTAGTCATCATACATTGAGTGGAAGTCCAAAGGGATTTTCAGAAAGAAACCAATTCATCAATTTATGTAGAGGAAATTAATTCTATCAGATCATCAATAGGACAGGCTACTTGCAACCAACCAGCCCTATTAATTCTAACAGAGTTTGTGTGGTTACTTTAAGATGAGGAATAAATAAAATTAGGAGCAACAAAGCAGAAACTCTTGTCAATTTCACAGGTTAAAAAAGAAAAGGACCAAAAGGGCCAGAAATTCCTTCTAATGAAATTTACTGTTGTAAAAA
This sequence comes from Erythrolamprus reginae, assembly GCF_031021105.1. Taxonomy (NCBI): domain Eukaryota; kingdom Metazoa; phylum Chordata; class Lepidosauria; order Squamata; family Dipsadidae; genus Erythrolamprus; species Erythrolamprus reginae. The sequence goes on along the minus strand of NC_091952.1, from coordinate 85,818,403 downwards.
CAACACAAACATCCAATGTATCACTGCTGATCTTGGAAAATCAAAGAGCGGACTTTCTCTCCATGATCCAAGGATTGGAACTATCCCCATATGTGGGAGGATTACAACTTTGGGGGCTTTTGCCTAGAAATATGGGGGGGGGGGGCTGTAAGGTAGAGGTACAGTGGTACCACTACTTAATAATGCCTCTACTTAAGAACCTTGCTAGATAAGAACCGGGTGTTCAAGATCTTTTTTTTGCCTCTTTTTAAGAACCATTTTCTACTTAAGAACCTAGCCTGGAAAAATTTCCCAGGAAATGTGAGAGTGGCATGAAGGCCCGGCCAGTTTCTTGCCATTCCCCCTTTAATCCCGGCCATCTTGGGATTTTCTGGACTGCCAGAGTAGCCTTTCGGTGGTGCTTAAGGAGGCTTTGGCAGTCCAGAGTGAATGAAGCCTTTTCCTTTCTCTGGGTGTTTGGAAAGGGAATAAATCTCTGCCAGCGCCCAGAGAAAGAAACGCTCCCTACACTCTGGGCAGCAACTGTCTTTCTCCTCTTCTTCCTCCTCCTTCTCCCACCCAAATTCTGAGCTTTTATTTCTTTCCTAAAAGCATTACAGTGTTCCCTCGCTTTTTGCGGGGGATGCGTTCCAAGACTGCCCCCGAAAGTTGAATTTCCGCGAAGTAGAGATGCGGAAGTAAATACACTATTTTTGGCTATGAACAGTATCACAAGCCTTCCTTAACACTTTAAACCCCTAAATTGCAATTTTCCATTCCCTTAGCAGCCATTCACCATGTTTATTTATTAAAGTTTATTTAAAAAAATATTTATTAAAGGCAGACAAAAGTTTGGCGATGACATATGACGTCATCGGTTGGGAAAAACCGTGGTATAGGGAAAAAACCCGCAAAGTATTTTTTAATTAATATTTTTGAAAAACCGTGGTACACTTTTCGCAAAGTTCGAACCTGCAAAAATCGAGGGAACACTGTATTTGCTTTTACATTGATTCCTATGGGAAAATTGCTTCTACTTACAAACTTTTCTACTTAAGAACCTGGTCACGGAACGAATTAAATTCTTAAGTAGAGGTATCACTGTATATAAAATGACTTAGAGTATGGAGAATATTGTCCTTCTCTCCAATCACTGAATGAGAAGACAAATCCTTGAATTTTTTGGGAAGTGATTTGCCCATGGTCACTCAACTGGCTTTGTGGCTAAGGCAGAACTAGATCTCATGGTCCTAGGTTTTTGAGCCACTACACCAAACTATTTCTTAATGCACATACATGAAGTATTGGGGGAAGCATGATATTTTTGAATGGCTTTTGTTGTTGAGTGAATAACCCTTTATCTTCTTATTTTGGAGTATTCTAGCCATCTGTCTGACAGCTGTGAGAAAGAATGCTAGAAAAGATTAAGAACATAATTTTTTTCAAATCTGTGAATTCTAAGAACATTTCATCCTAGAGTAGCAACCCATAGAAAACATTGATGAATTGAATACACACAAGATCTGACCATTTGGGAAGTTAATTAATGACACTACGATGCACTTCAAACTGAAAGAAAATAGTATCTGGCATTAGATGGCATTAATCAAACTGAATGTAGAAATATAATTCTGTACATCTCTTTTTAAGACCCTGTTTTAGCAAATAAAGCTGGAATGCCCCAATATAAAACAAGGGAAATAGATTCACGGTAAATATGAAAAACACAAAATTAGTCTCTCCTTTTCAGTTCTGACATTTGGCCTCAGTTTTAGTATTTGGGTAGTTTACAAATATCTAATTATACCGTCACAAAACTGGGCATAATTATCAGTTAACAAAAACATGTCACAGCTCTCTGGGTATATTCCTTAAACCATCTACATAGCCACTTTACACTCTCCATTCACCCTGCTGTTTATATGAAAATAATAACCTTGCTATTATTCTAAGATCTGTTTAAGCTATCAGTCTGAGCAATGGGCTGTAAATTTTATTAATATTAAGATATACAATATTATTGTACATATCACAGGTAATTAAATACCCAGTGTATCAAACAGACCAAGATAATAGCCAGGAAAAACATAAGTGAATTTTCCTGAAAATTTCTGTTTTAAATAATAGCTAATAAAGAAAACACTACAACATCCAATGAAATATTTTCTTTTAAGTTAAATTATTGGATGGATTCTCTAGTAGTCAAGGGGACAAATTAGTTAAGAATGTTTTGTCTCTCGCAATGCCAGAAGTTGTGATCTGACAGGGTTTGTTAGCTTCCGCTGATATGCAACAAAAAGGAACCGAAGTTACGTACCATTACTGTTCTACCGCCATGTGCCAACTGCCCTTAATTACAGGTTAATTAGTCCAAGCAGACACACACACATGATAGAAGGCAAATAAATGTTCTTTATCAACAGAAGAGAAGGAAAAACTCCCTTTTAAACTTCAAAGAGATTTCTTGTAGCAACAAGGCACAGTTGGAATACAATACAAAAACGAAGTCCAATTATTAACTCATTAACTGTGAAATTGGGTCACAGCTACTGTTGTCCAAACAGTGATAAACACTCACAATGAAGTATAATCCAAAGTCCAGGAATCCAGGAATCCAAACACAGTCTTGAATACAATCAGGAAACAACAATTCACCTTCATGAACTACGATCAGATAATCTTCCACAACGGCCAAGCCAGCACCCTGCTATTTTATCAGCAGTTCTAATTACTGGAGCCCCACCCAAACACAGGTGGCCTCTCTTATCTCCTGTAATATTTCTTAAGTTGTTCTCTCCTATGCATAACTCTACGCATGCGTGGGTCTGTCATACATTCCTGATCTGAATCCAGCGAAGATAAAGATGATTGATCTCCTCCTGAGTTGTCTGCCAAACCCCCCTCTTCCATGTCACCCACACTTCCTTCGTCAGAGGATAATTCTCTGGCAGACTCTGTCGGGAGCAATACAGGCCTGTGGCATGTGGATGTTTCCCCCACATCCACCTCCACATTCCTTGGGGCAGGAGCTGGGCCAGAGCTAACCACAACAATTACTGCCTAAACATTGGTCACGTCAATTTTGGGCAACTTAGCACATTCATGATCTGACACCAATTATTTTGGTTACACCTTTATATATCCGACAGACAGCAAATGAAGCATCAGGCGAGAATCAGATTAAATGTCAAAATCCTTTACTTTCAAGTTAGGGTTTAGGGCAGGCCCTTGGCACCTTCCATAATACATTCTTACATTATGTTCTATACTTCATTCCATTCAAAAGAGCCTTCGGACCAAAGAATGGTTATTATCAGCAAACAACTATAAAAATCACTGCCACAGAAATAGCTGCCAAAATCAGATTTAAATATTTATATTGAAATACATATATTGAAATTAAATATAAATTGTGGTATTATTTATAGATGTTAGTTGCCTTTCTCATAGTGAAAACAACTAACAGTTTAAAGAGTATTGATAAAAATGTTCCATAAAATAAGCCACTGTATTCTACTTTGGGACAAATAATGCCATTTGGAAAAAGGTTTCCCCTCAGTTATTTATGTCTGCAGGCAGGCTCAAAGAAAAAAGAAGTATGCCCTGAAATATTCATGCATTTGTTGATTTGTCTATTTGTATTGTATGAGTAGTGTTCTGTCTGGGTCCCTCCAGCAAACACCAACCCAAAAAGAGAAGCCAGACACACTGGTAAAAAGCAAAGGCAGTTTATATAATTCAAAGCAAACACAGGTAACAGAAAATGTCCTTACACACAGGAACACGCTGAAACTTCAAAGATGTTTCATGAAGGCCATGAAGTAAAACAGGATTCTTGCTGTCAAAAACAACGCTGGAGATAACAAACATACGCCTCCCCCAAGTCTTCCAGTCTTCTAGGCCACAAGCCAAGATCATAGACGCCGAGAAGCAAAGTAGGGTCACAGAACTTTCAAGTTGATAACGCTCCACATGGCTAAAAGGGCTTGCCTGCCTTTTAAACCCTGCTGAGGAGAACCACACCCAAACCCAGCTGTTGCCAATTCAGTGATGCCAATACCTTTCTAATTGGTCCCGTCTCTGAGCTGCACGTCTCTGTCTCATGTCAATTATAGCCTGTGCTTCCTCATCCAATGAAGCCAGGCTACTGGCTGGGGAGAGCCCCCCCCCCCGGGGCTCTCAGGCTGCTCCCCCTCATTCTCTTCCTGACGTTCCTCTCCCCGTCTAATTGGTCCTCCCCCTCCTGTTCACTGTCCTCCTCCTCCGGGCCTGGATCCAGCAGAGACGCAGCCGGTCCCTGAGGAGCCTCAGGCTGAATTACAACAAGTAGGCGGCTATATACATTTTCTAAATAAACAAATAAATACTGCGGCATCGACATAAAGTTACACTGGTTTATGAAACAATCAACAGAAACATCCCTAATAGTTTAAAAGAATCCACACTAAATAGAAATAAATATAAACAACCAACAACAAATCAAAGTTGCAAAATGCAAGGATATTAACAGTAATGAAAATTAAACAGAATCAAAAAACATTTCATGGAATAAATCTATTTTACGTACTAATTCAAAATGAACAAAGACAGGAACATAATCTGTTCAACTGCTATTGAGGAAAGTTCTGTGTTCAGTAATTTTGCTGAATGTTAGAAAAGAGGCAGAGAAAGAAGTTTCCTCTGAATCTAGAACATCAACATCTTCCAGCTTCTATTCCTTTTACTTCATGAAAATAGACATGACCAAAAAATGTTCATACAGGAAAAAACAGTCTTAAAAGTACCTGGGCTCTAACTCATATTCAGAACTCAAATAATTAAGACATTTTGAAAGAAATACAGTAAGTAGCTCTAATAAACAATATTTTTCTAGGATGCCCTGAGACAGTATAGTATAACCATTACATTTCAATACATTATTATGGGATTATGGGGAAAAACAGCTTTTTGTCAAGTTACAACTATTTATTGGTTCTAAGAAAGAGGTTAGGTAAATTTAAGACAGCGTGCAGGCCCTGAGTAATTTAGGAGAAAGGTTTTTAAATTATTAATTGCAGCTGAAAGTATCTATTTCATGACAGTTTAAGGAATGTATTTTGGACAATACATTTGGTACTGTGATTAATCAATGTTTCAACTTCCTCCCTCCCTCCCTCCCTCCATTATTATTATTATTATTATTATTATTATTATTATTATTATTTATTAGACTTGTAAGCCGCCCCTCTCCGGGGACCTGGGGCAGCTCACAACATACAATGCAAACAATCAGTATACAAATCTAATACTTAAAAATATAGCTTAAAACCCATTAATTTAAAAAACAGTCAATTTACTCAATCATACCCACATATAACATTAATGGTCAGAACAGAGGGGGGGCATATACTAGTTGCCCCACGCCTGCTGACATAGATGGGTCTTAAGGCTTTTGCGGAAAGCGAGGAGGGTGGGGGCAGTACGAAACTCTGGAGGGAGCTGATTCCAGAGGGCCGGGGCCGCCACAGAGAAGGCTGTTCCCCTTGGCCCCACCAAATGACATTGTCTGGTTGACAGGACCTGGAGAAGGCCAACTCTGTGGGACCTCATCGGTCGCTGGGATTTATGCGGCAGAAGGCAGTCCTGTAAGAAATCTGGACCGATACCATGTAGGGCTTTATAGGTCACCACCAACACTTTGAATTGTGTCTGGAAACCAATCAGCAGCCAATGCAGGCCACGGAGTGTTGTAGAAACATGGCTGTATCTGGGAAGACCCATGATTGCTCGCGTGGCCGCATTTTACATGATTTGCAGTTTCCGAACACTCTTCAGAGGTAGCCCAATGTAGAGAGCATTGCAGTAGTCGAACCTCAAGGTGATAAGGGCATGAGTGACCATGAGCAGAGACTCCCTGTCCAAATAGGGCCGCAACTGGTGCACCAGGTGAGCCTTCCTTCCTTCCTTCCTTCCTTCATTCCTTCCTTCCTTCCTTCCTTCCTTCTCTTTGTCTCTCTCTCCCTCTCTCTGTCTCTCTCCCTCCCTCCTTCCCTTCCCTTCCCTCCCCCCTCCTTCCTTTTTTTTTGAAAGATTTACTACATTGCTAAAGCCATCAATCAATCAGTCTACCTATAAATGTTTCAGAAGCAGTCTCAGTGCCTATGTCTTCCTTCACCACATGAAGCAATTGTAAAACTGCATTGACTAATTAGAATAGATGGCTTCGCTATGTTGAATTTGAGGCTTTTTTTGAAGGGGTGATCCTTGTTTTAAGCACAGGCTTAAACCCCCCCACCCAATAACTAGATTGGCAGCTGTCAGATAAAGGCATCCCTGCTCTCCTCCATGAGAAAACTTTCCTGGTGAGGAGGATAAAGATAAACACAATTCCACACAGGCAAGATTGAGAGCTTTTTTGCAATGGGAAAATAGAGTTCTTAAAATGCTTTCTTATCAATCCCACAAGAAAAATTGAGCTTTCATTACATGCATGGAGGCTTAGAAATGATTTTTTTTTTTAAAAAAAAAAATTCAATAATTTGCTTTTCCTTGCTGATTCAATTCTAGAAATATTACAAGCATATCTCCCAGACAATGCTTCTAAGATAGAGTACTAAGTATCTTATAGCAAAATTTAAAAAATTTCAAACATTAGGGTTTTGTTACGAGAAAAAGGATTATTTCCTTTCACAGCATACCCATTACAGCTTTATTACACAAATATAATGACCCTGTGGCTATTGAATATCACTAATGACAAGCAACACAGCTCTCTCTACCATCAGATGTTATGGTGTTTTATTATTAATATTAACAAAAACAACAACAACAGAGTTGGAAGGCACCTTGGAGGTCTTCTAGTCCAACCCCCTGCTTAGGCAGGAAACCCTACATTACTTCAGATAGATGGTTATCCAACATCTTTAAAACTTCCAGTGTTGATGCATTCACAATTTCTGGAAGCAAGCTGTTCCACTGATTAATTGTTCTAACTAACTGGACATTTCTCCTTAATTCTAAGTTGCTTTTCTCCTTGTTTAGTTTCCACCCATTATTTCTTGTTCTACTTTCAGGTGCTTTGGAGAATAGGTTGACTCCTTCTTCTTTGTGGCAACCCCTGAGATATTGGAACACTGCTATCATGTCTCCCCTAGTCCTTCTTTTCATTAAACTAGACATACCCAGTTCCGGGACTCACTGCTCACAGTCACTCATGCCCTCATCACCTCGAGGTTCGACTACTGTAATGCTCTCTACATGGGGCTACCTTTGAAAAGTGTTCGGAAACTTCAGATCGTGCAGAATGCAGCTGCGAGAGCAATCATGGGCTTCCCTAGGTATGCCCATGTTACACCAACACTCCGCAGTCTGCATTGGTTGCCGATAAATTTCTGGTCACAATTCAAAGTGTTGGTTATGACCTATAAAGCCCTTCATGGTATCAGACCAGAATATCTACAGGACCGCCTTCTGCCGCACGAATCCCAGTGACCGGTTAGGTCCCACAGAGTTGGCTTTCTCCGGGTCCCGTCGACTAAACAATGTCGTTTGGCAGGACCCAGGAGAAGAGCCTTCTCTGTGGTGGCCCCGACCCTCTGGAACCAGCTCCCCCCGGAGATTAGAACTGCCCCCACCCTCCTTGCCTTTCGTAAAGTTCTTAAGACCAATCTCTGCCGTCAGGCATGGGGGAACTGAGACATCTCCCCCAGGCCTATACAGTTTATACATGGTATTTTTGTGTGTATGTTTGCTTTAAATAATGGGGTTTTTAGTGTTTTTTAAATTATTAGATTTGTTCTTATATTGTCTTTGTTATTGTTGTGAGCCGCCCTGAGTCTACAGAGAGGGGCGGCATACAAATCTAATAAATATTTATATATTTATTTATATTTATATATTTTTATATATATATATTTATTCCTGCAACCGTTCTTCATATGTTTTAGCCTCCAGTCCTATAATCATCTTTGTTGCTCTTGTCTGCACTTTTTCTAGAGTCTCAACATCTTTTTTGCATTATGGCAACCGAAACTGAATGCAGTATTCCAAATGTGGCCTTACCAAGGCCTTATAAAGTGGTATTAACACTTCATGTGATCTTGATTCTATCCCTCTGTTAATGCAGCCTAGAATTGTGTCGGCTTTTTTGGCAGCTGCTGCACACTGCTGGCTCCTATTTAAATGGTTGTCCACTAGGAATCCAAGATCCCTCTCACAGTTACTACCATTGAGCAATATACCATATATGCTGTACTTGTGCATTTTGTTTTTGTTACCTAAATGTAGAACCTTAGTTTTTTCACCATTGAACTTCATTTTGTTAGATCGCGCCAGTGATGGGCCCCAGCCTCAATGGTGGGGAACGCCGTTCCAATGGCAGCCATCTAGTGCATAGGCTAGCGCCAGTGGTGATTTCATCGGCGCTTCCCCGGATCTACGCCTGCCCTGTCCCACCATGAGTATTGCCTTCCCCCGCCATTCGCCCCTTGCTTGCCTCTCTCGCCGGCTCCCCTCACTGCCTGTGCTGCCGCTGTTCACCCCAAGAGCAAGAGGCAAGCGCAGCAAGCAGACGGTGGGGGGGCAAATAGCATCGGGGAGCGGCACGCGGGCACTTACTTCTTTGCCCATTTCCAGGTTTTTTCGATTCTGTGCATGTGCAGAAGCGAAAAAAACTGGAAATTGCACTCGCACGAGATTCAGCTTCTGCGCATTAAAAGTTTTATACACACAACAAAGCATCACTTAGCTGACATCCTGTTTTGTATTTCAGCCGCTAATTCACAGAAATCAGTAACCTAACCATAAGTCCAGGAAAGGAAGAAAAGCAAAATGGCATCCCATGGTTTTAAAAGCAGAAAATATGTCGTATTCAGCTCATTTGCTGCTCATTCTAGAGTCCTTTCTATTGTTTATGTTATGTTTGTACCTTTAAATAAAAGCGACCGCTGATTGGCTTAAACGCAGCCAAGGGAAACCTTGGCGCAAAAGTTTAAAAAAGAGGAATACACTGCTTTCCCCGTGCCAAGCAAAGGTATATAAGGCGCAGCTTTGGCCGTTAGCCAGCAGTCACTTTCCTACCTGCGAGCTGGTCACTTCTGCTGTTCCTGTTGCCTAATAAAGAGCTGTTAACCTTCCTCGGCCTTCTGATTTAACAGTTTATACTTATTTTCTCCATAAATATGTCATGTATAATTGAATTTAGTTGGTGTGATATGGTTGAATTTACAACATATAAAAATGTAGTAAGCCAATGGTTAAGGTACCAGGTAAAAAACTAGGATTTGGAGAGTTCTAGTCCTGCCTTAGGCAGAAAACCACCCAAGTGACCTTAGGCCAGTCACTTTATCTCAGCCCTCATGAGGGAGCAATGGCAAACCACTTCTGGAAAGCCTTGTCAATAAAACTGCAGGAGGGGTGTGTTCTGCCCCGAGTCTTCGGAGAGGGGCGGCATACAAATCTAATATATTATTATTATTATTATTATTATTATTAATAATAATAATAATAATAATAATTTGATTTTTGGGATATGTTTGTTGCTTTATTCTTTAGTATAGTAGTGTTTCATTAGAAATATTTGAAGCAAAAATATGATTTTTTATGGGGGGAATCTACACACATCATTAAATTGCAAAAGGATTTTAGACAATGTTGTTGTTGTTGTTGTTGTTGTTATTATTATTATTATTATTATTATTATTATTATTATTATTATTATTATTATTATTCCTTCCGGTTCGGACCAGTTCGCCCCAACCGGTAGTGGCCTACTGGTGATGTCACAATGAAATTCGGTTGGTGCTGGTCTGTGGGTGTTGCCATCTTTTTTTAAAAAAACGATCCCCCCCCCCGAATTAAAAAAAAACATTTGTTTTCTTCTGAGCATGCGCAGAAGCTGAGTTTCCAGCACTGTGCACGCAGACGCCATCTTGTTTTCAATGCCCGCCCTGACTTTTGGGCACTGTGCATACGTACACTTGCAACCATGCCCACGCGGTGTGGGAGGAAGTGAACCGGCTGCGAGGTCAATAGGAACCCACCCCTGACTGCAGGGACTCGACAGATCCTGGCAGTCTGTGAGAACTGGACACGAATGAACAGAAGGAGGGAAAAATAATTCCTTTGGCTTTTCTTTTTGCTTTTCTTTTGCTTTCGGAAGCCTAAGAAGCGTAATCAATTCCATCTCTTTCCATCTGGAACTTACGTTCATTCCTATTAGATAATGAGCCATCATTTTCTTTCTTTGCATTGCTGCCCTGAAGCCCTGCAGTCCTTGTCTCGTGTGGGATATCATCAGCTGGGTCTTCCATCTGCACTTTGGATTGCAGGGAATGTAAAAAGGGCCACTACCCTCTGAATCTGCAGTATTCAGAGAGTAGGGAATGGCGTTGAGTCATCAGCCTCCATCTTCCCCATCTTTCTGAGAAACAGGAGAATAAAATCTCCCTCTTTAACTGGCTGCACTGAATGCATCTCTGACAGCGCCATGGCAACCAGGTGGTGAGGAAGTGATGTCTCAGAAGTCTATTATGACTGAAAAGAGTCTATGACTAATAAAAATACTCCTCAGTTTACCAAAACTCTCCTGATCTAATTGGAAAGGGGGGGGGTTCATTTTCATTCTTCTGCAGAGGCAAAGAGAATTTCAATCCACGCAGCAAACCCACAATTAAGACTATAGATCTTTCCACATCATCATCACTTCCATTCTCTAGGCCAGCCATGGTGAAACTTTTTTTCTTTGGGTGCCGAAAGAATGTGTGCCTGCACTATTGTGCATGTGTGAGTGCCCACACCCATAATTCAATGCCTCCGGAGGGCGAAAACAGCTTCCCCTGCACCCGGAGGTCTTCTGGGGGCCAGAAATGGCCTGTTTCCCAACTTCTGGTGGGCCAAGTAGGCTCATGTTTCACCCTCCCCAGGCTCCAAAGGCTTTCCTGGAGCCGGGGGGGGGGGGGTAAAAATGCCCTCCCCCACCCCCTGGAGGCTCTCTGGAAGCCAAAAACACCCTCCCAGAGTCTCTGTGCAAGCCAAAAATCAGCTGGGCAGTGCACACATGCACGTTGGAGCTGAGCTAGGGCAATGGCTGGCGCACCAACAGATATGGCTCCACGAGCCGCCTGTGGCGCCCATGCCATAGGTTCGCCCTCACTGCTCTAGGCCTTCGAAAGACGTTTAGGGTAAGCCTTCAACAGTTATTATGGAATCAGGGCTATCTCAAAAATTGAAATATTAATTTAAAACTACCCATCTTCAAAGTTATCAGATTTAAAATCGCTGGAGGCAGGGAGAAAGTCACTGCCCAACTGAGATTCCAGATATCCTGAAATAACATAAATGTCCCGTCTCCCTCTGTGCAGAACAGTCGTCAAACTAATTGCTTGTACATCTGTTATCTCTCCCTGACCTTTCTTCCTGAGTGTTGTGGATGTAAAGAAAATGAGAGCACTTCCTACAAAGGAGAGCTAGACAGACAACAAATCAACTTTCTCTTGAAAGATCTGAGACCCAAAGGAGAGGAGTTCCTTCATTTTGGGGGAGGGGGAGGGGAAGAGATTGCCCACAACTACCCAGAATGATGATAAATTGGCCTACGGTCAGTTTATTTATTTTATTTATTTTATTTTATTATTTAGATTTGTATGCCGCCCCTCTCCGCAGACTCGGGGCGGCTCACAACAAGATACGGCGAATCATAACAAATCCAAATAGCTTTAAAATATTTTAAAAGATTTAAAAGGAACCCCATTTACTAACAAACACACACAAAAACATACCATGTATAAATTGAACATGCCCGGGGGAGGTGTTTCAGTTCCCCCATGCCTGACAGCCAAACCTGACTGGAATCAAAACCAACAGACAGGAACTTCTAATAAGGGTCTTCATCGGGTTTTTTAAAAAAAAGCAAAATGCTATTCTAAAAGAATTCCTGAATATCAAAACAGTATTGCAGGGGTGTCCCATTCGATTTCATTGAGGGCCACATCAGGGTTGTATTTGACCTCAGGGGGGCTAGGGTCAGCATGGTCAGGGTGGGCATGGCCAGCTCGACATCACGTGTTTTGGGGAGGGGTACCTATGGCAGCCCAAATGCTTTGCCAGCAAAAATGGAATCCCCAAGCTCCAGTTTTGGCTTGGATGGCCTCCTGCAACCCTCTACCTGTAAAAATGGAGCTGAGGAGGCCCACACATGCCCCTCCTAAGCTCTGTTTTTGCTGGCAAAGGCAGCAGTTTTCAGGGTGGCCCCATGGGCCAGATATAAGCACTCCATGGGCTGGATCTGGCCTACGGGCCTTGAGAATGGAATGGAATGGAGTGGAGTGGAGTGGAATGGAATGGAATAGAATAGAATTATTTATGGGCCAAGTGTGATTGGACACACAAGGGATTTGTCTTTGGTGCATATGCTCTCAGTGTACTTAAAGTAAAATATACATTTGTCATGAATTATGACCTGCAACGCTTAATAATTGTCATAGGGTTCAAATAAGCAATCAGGAAACAATCAATATTGATATAAATCATAAGGATACAAGCAACAAGTTACAGTCATACAGTCATAAGTGGGAGAAGATGGGTGATAGGAATGATGAGAAAAACTAGTAGTAATAGTAATACAGCCTTAATATATAGTTTGACAGTGCTGGGGGAATTATTTGTTTAGCAGAGTGATGGCGTTCGGGGAAAAACCTGTCCTTGTGTCTAGTTGTCTTGGTGTGCAGTGCTCTATGGCATCGTTTTGAGGGTAGGAGTTGAAACAATTTATAATAAATAACAATTTATGTTCAGGATGCGAGGGGTCCATAAATGTTTTCATGGCCTTCTTTTTGACTCGTGAAGTATACAGTTTGACACCCCTGCTGTAGCATATGTAAAATGCTCCTTGTATTCAATTCAATTCAATTCAATTTATTAGATTTGTATGCCGCCCCTCTCCGAAGACTCGGTGCGGCTCACAACAATAATAAAAACAATATTCCAGCTAAAACAAATCTAATATTAAAAAGCACATAAAACCCTATCATATTTAAAAAAGCAAACAACATATACATACCCAAACATAAATATAAAAAAAAAGCCTGGGGGAAAGGTGTCTCAACTCCCCCATGCCTGGCGGTATAGATGGGTCTTGAATAATTTACAAAAGACAAGGAGTGTGGGGGCAGTTCTAATCTCCGGGGGGAGTTGATTCCAGAAGGCAGGGGCTGCCACAGAGAAGGCTCTTCCCCTGGGGCCCGCCAAACGACATTGTTTGGTTGATTGGACCCGGAGAAGGCCAACTCTGTGGGACCTTATCAGTCGCTTGGATTTGTGCGGTAGCAGGCGGTTCTGGAGGTATTGTTTCTCTGCCTCTCTCCCTCCTGCACACTGGGTTGGATAACACTCTCTTTTGGGCTGAAGGCTGCATTTCCATCTACCAGTCATTTTGATAAAAAGGTTGGTTCATGTTTACTACATGAGCGCTGATTCTCACACTCACCTCTCATCATAGCTAAACTTGTGGAGTCATAGCGGTCCAGAGTTGCTTTCATAGTAGCATTGAATCCTTATATGGAACTGCCCTTAATGGTCTCTTGGGAGTCCCTTTTAAGTTATTACATATTGCTCCATTATGATGTAAACCAGTCTGTTGTGTCAGGGTGCATTTGTGTGGGTTTTATTACTTCTTTCCTGGATCACAGCTCTAAATTTAATTCATCAATATTGTCAAATATGCGCATATCAATGAAGAAAGGGTACCCAAGGTTCTATATTTGCATGTTGGCCTCTGATTGGCTGTTTGTTCTGGCGGGAGACTTGTTGCCATGTCAAATGGGGTTTGTTACTTTGCGAAACATATAAATAGTTACAGACACGCCACTTTCCCTCAGAGAGAAATTCCCTGCACAGTGATACCTCATCTTACGAATTTAATTGGTTCCAGGATGAGGTTTGTAAGGTGAAAAGTTTGTAAGATGAAACAATGTTTCCCATAGGAATCAATGGAAAAGCGATTAATGCGTGCAAGCCCAAAACTCACCCCTTTTGCCAGCCGAAGTGCCCGTTTTTGTGCTGCTGAGAGTCTCCTGAGGCTCCCCTCCATGGGAAACCCCACCTCCGGACTTCCGTGTTTTTATGATGCTGCAGGGAAATCCCAGCAGTACAAAAATGGGCGCTTTGCTGGCAACAGAAGTCTGGAGCCGGGGCATCCCAGTGGCGGCGGCTTGGGCTTGTAAGGTGAAAATAGTTTGGAAGAAGAGGCAAAAAATCTTAAACCCCGGGTTTGTATCTCGAAAAGTTTGTATGACGAGGGGTTTGTAAGATGAGGTATCACTGTATTTTTGACAGCTCTATTTCCTTTGCCTGTATACTACAGAAAAGTAAAGACTGCTAATTCACCAGTTTTGCTATCTTTAAGTACTTTTCAAATATAGCACCGCAAATGCTCCATTTTTAATAATAAATCCTATTGACACTGCTTAATGCAAATTGGGCCCAACCGAGTAACACTGTCCCCTATGTTGGCACATTACCTAACCTTTCACTGCTGTGTGCCTCTACAGCATAAATGTCTGGAAAGTAGTGGCCTTGTGTTTGAATTATTCAGAAGATTCCCCATGACCCAGAATCTATGCAAAGCTGCAAATATGGTACCAGTCTCTGCAGATATACACTCTGTATTAGCTGTATTAATAAATACTTTAATATAGAAATATAGAAACATAGAAGACTGACGGCAGAAAAAGATCTCATGGTCCATCTAGTCTGCCCTTATACTATTTCCTGTATTTTATCTTAGGATGGATCTATATTTATCCCAGGCATGTTTAAATTCAGTTATTGTGGATTTACCAGTCATATCTGCTGGAAATTTGTTCCAAGCATCTACTCCTCTTTCAGTAAAATAATATTTTTTCATGTTGCTTCTGATCTTTCCCCCAATTAACCTCAGATTATGCCCCCTTGTTCTTGTGTTTACTTTCCTATTAAAAATACTTCCCTCTTGAACTTTATTTAACCCTTTAACATATTTAAATGTTTCGATCATGTCCCCCCTTTCCCTTCTGTCCTCCAGGTTATACAGATTGAGTTCATTAAGTCTTTCCTGATAGGTTTTATGCTTAAGACCTTCCACCATTTTTGTAGCCCGTCTTTGGACCCATTCAATATGGTGTGTATGTGGGGATTTTTTGTTTATGTATAATATGGCTCTCAAAAAACAGAAGAAACTTATCCACTTCAGATGAGAAGTGGCTAAAATCTTCTAGCTTCCCAGGGATTAAATTTGATGTACCTTCTTGATGTGGGAATGTTAAGAATTATGCCTCTACTTGTCTAAAACAGCCTCTGGAAAGACAAAACATGTTTCCTTCAAGCAGCTTCCAGTTAAAAGCAATAATAACTGAAGCCATTTCTAGCACCCACACACAATTTGCCTTGTACCTTTTTCTTTTCTAATCAAAAAGCCACCTCCTGTATTTTACGCTCAAAATAAAATAGCCAGATGTAGACATCATGCTGCACAGCTGCATTAATTATTGTACTTTGAAATGCATCCAAGCAACCACTTTGCATGGCCCAAAAGGACCATGCTGCCGGGTTGCATGGATTATTGGCGCATGTGGAGACCAACTCACCGTCTGTTCCTTGTTGCCTGGAGGCTCCTCTGACTATAGGTGGCCTATAAATTTTTCAAACAAGGACAACAGAAAGCATCCCGTGCACTCTACAGTGTGTAAAATAAAAAGAGGAAGAAGGAAAAAAGGAAAGACACCCTTGAAGTGGTTGGGGGAAAGAGATAACATGTCAAAGGATAATGTCTTGGGGAGCATAAAAGATGGGAGAACTGAAAAGACCAAAAGTGATGGGAAGAGATGTATTTCATTATGAGGTCAAGTTAAGAAAGCAAGCAAGGGGAGTGTTTACTTCATATGCAATACTTTTCTTTCAGCATTTTCAGAAAATAATATTTCTTCCTCCCTGACTTCATACATGGAATTCATCATGGCATTGGCAGCAAACGACAATGTTTTTGTCTTGGAGACCTTTATGAATTATTTTAAGGAGTTCCATTCATTTAAACAACCGCACAATGTTCTCCCCTTTGTAAAACTACCACCACTGCTTCTGGGTTTAGTATTAAAAAAAGAAAGAAAAGAAACTGTGCTACCAAAGGCTGCCAACAATTGCTGCCAACCTGCTTTCCATTGAGGACCTGTATACTGCACGAGTCAAAAAGAGGGCGGGGAAAATATTTACTGACCCCTCACATCCTGGACACAAATTGTTTCAACTCCTACCCTCAAAACATCGCTACAGAGCACTGCACACCAAGACAACTAGACACAAGAACAGGTTTTTTTCTGAACGCCATCACTCTACTAAACAAATAATTCCCTCAACACTGTCAGACTTTCTACTAAATCTGCACTTCTATTCTACTAGTTTTTCTCATCATTCCTATCACCCATTTCCTTCCATGTTGACTGTATGACTGTAACTTGTTGCTTATATCCTAAGATTTTTAATAATATTGCTTCTTCATTGCTTATTTGACCCCTATGACAATCATTAAGTGTCGTACCAAATGATTCTTGACAAATGTATATTTTATTTTATGTACGCTGAGAGCATATGCACCAAGACAAATTCCTTGTGTGTCCAATCACACTTGGCCAATTTTTTTTTAAAAAAATATTCTATTTATACTGATTTATTGATACTGATTATCTACTATATAAAGTGTATGTACACATATGCATGCACAGCTCTTCTAATATTATACACATTCAACCTCATTTACTGCCATAGGAAAAACATACCCAGCGCCCAGAAGGGAAAAAAGGGGGGGGGGAAATCAAAATTTTGCTACCGGTACTGTGTATTTGACCATACCTGTAGGAGCCCATCACTGGACATCCCACAAAGAAATGATTGATACAGAAAAGCTCTTACGGTGGCGTATAAATTTTGGAACACTCTTTAGATCAGAGATCTGGCAGGGCCTTATCCTCTTAGTCTTCTAGAAAGCATTGAACAACTGGGTTTCCCCACAAGTGGGGGAACAGCAAGGCTGGAACCCTGTAGAATTGGTGTGGATGTGTGGGTGCAGGGTGGGTCCTTTGGGAGTTTAATTTTTTTTACTTGTTTGCTTGCAGTTTTTATTATTGTTTGTAAGCGGTGCCAAAAAATAGGCAGCTATACAAGTCTGATAAATAAATATATTTTATATTTAAAAAATACCCCAATTAAATTATCAACAACATACTAAAAATTGCACCTTTACTTAAAATGTTTTTAGTAGGTCTATCTACTTTGAAATGTTTTCAAAGGTCTACCCAACAAGCAAATTTTGTATTTCTCTGTCTATCTCTTTATCCATCCATCCATCTATTAGATTTAGATAAATATATGAATATCTTCTCCCATAAACAGAAAAGCAAATACTGTACACTTTATTTATTTACTGCTTGGCTACGTTAATCTGCAGCAGGAAAAAAAAACATATTTAATTGTACTCTTAAGGTTAATGTTAGAATGATCTGATGCCATTCTCCCCCACATATAGAGGAGAAACAGAAATTGAGCAATTCTATGGCAACTTGTATTACTTTGTTTTCACAGAGCACACACACAAACACAAACACACATGGGAAGCATACTAATTATAGAAGTTTGAAGCAAAGCAGTATCTGGAATAATAGAAAATAATGTACAAAATGAAGCAGACTAATAGAATTTTGCTGAGACAAATTCATGATTACAGGAAATGCTTTCTTCCAACAGCCTGTAAATTAATTTAGATCTGGAACTACAAAATGAGCAACTCCAAAAATCAAACTGACTATATATTCTATTAGCAAAGATGGTCAGGTAACCCAAAACCTAATCTCAGATCACAAATTTCAGCTGAAGAAAACAAATTATTAATAGTGATAGGCGAACTGAACCCGCACAATTCTGGTCCGTACCGAACATGAAATTTTTTCAAACTTCGGGCAAAGTTCGGGGTTGTGTTTGGCGTTCGGAGCTTTGACGTCACCGGCAGGTTGCTAAGGACGCCAAGGTGATCACTTCCTGGATTCCATGGAATCCAGGAAGTGATCACCTTGGCGTCCTTAGCAACCTGCCGGTGACGTCAAAGCTCCGCCCCGGAATCTCTTTGTGGGAGGGATTCCCCAGCTCCTTCAAAGGGAGGTCTTCATGTAAAAATAAACATTGTTATTTTTACGAAAAGGGATGCTGCAGCGGCGCTGCAAGCAAAGGGCAGTCCTTTCATGTAAAAATAAACATTAAAAGCAGCAGAAGAACAGCAAAGGCGACAGAGACCTAGAAAAATTGTTCTGGTAAACAATGCCCATGAAGAGACAAGCAGTGACAGTGAAAACAGGCCCATTCAATTTATCCATAATGTAACATGTTCTGATGTGTAAGCTGCCCATTGACAACGCTCTGTACTCCTTAGTTGAATCACATGCCCTGAAGTATCTCTAACTGGCAAGTGTTTTTTTTTCTTTTTTGCTTCCAATCACTTCTGCTTGTGCTGAGTTTAAATTTGGAGTGCTATTTGTTATATATTCAGAGTACAGCAAGTAATAAACTAGGGGGAATAAAGCTAAAGATTTACAGAGATATAAAATGCCTTTGAAATTAAACCCTGAGGGGTACCTACTCAAACTGCAGCCCATAGTGGGCTGAGTGCTTTTAATGCCCTCGGAATGCATGAATAGGGAAGAAAAATGGATAGTGTGTGAACGAAAGTCCTGAAATACTCTGCAGAAGAGACAAAAGAAACTGCTTTAATGCGTCAAACTGTCCAAATATGATTATAAAATAGGGAACAAAAGTGTACTGAGATCAACACAGGAAGGAGCAATTTGATGTATTGGTTAACCCCCATAAAGTCCTTCCTGCTCGGGTCTGGCCATCTCCAGGATACCCTCTACATGGGGCTACCTTTGAAAAGTGTTCGGAAACTTCAGATCATGCAGAATGCAGCTGCAAGAGCAATCATGGGCTTCCCCAGGTATGCCCATGTTTCACCAACACTCCACAGTCTGCATTGGTTGCCAATCAGTTTCCGGTCACAATTCAAAGTGTTGGTTATGACCTATAAAGCCTTTCATGGCATCGGACCAGAATATCTCCGAAACCACCTTCTGCTGCACGAATCCCAGCGACCGGTTAGATCCCACAGAGTTGGCCTTCTCCGGGTCCCATCAATGAAACAATGTCATCTGGCGGGACCCAGGGGAAGAGCCTTCTCTGTGGCGGCCCCGACCCTCTGGAATCAACTCCCCCCAGAGATTAGGATTGCCCCCACCCTCCTTGCCTTTTGCAAACTCCTTAAAACCCACCTCTGTCGTCAGGCTTGGGGAAATTGATTCCTCTGGACCGTTTCCGTTTTATGCATGATCTGTATGAGATGTATGACTGCTTTTTATATTAAGGGTTTTTAAATTGTTTTAATCATTGGAGTTGTAGTGTTTTGTTGTTGTGAGCCACTCTGAGTCTCCGGAGAGGGGCAGCATACAAATCTAATAAATAATAATAACTTTATTCCAAATAAAATCAGCTTTCTCTTGCTTGTTGAGTCCGCACATTCTTGCTGCTTCCAAAGGAGTAGATGTAGAAACAAGGAAGTCTCCCACCAGATAGAGCTGATGGCTGGGGGGATTCTAGGGGTTGAATCTGCCAGACCTAAAGTTGCCAAGGTTGGAGACCCCTGAGATAGAGGAACCATAATTTCACTTTTGATTTATAGGAAGTTTCCCAAAACTCATTGTATTGAATTTGCATCTGGAGAAAGAGGTAAAAATGGGCAAGCTAACTAAGCAATCATGCTTCTTTTGAAGATAAAGGTAGTTCTCCACTCACAACCACTCATCTTCTGACTGTTCGAAGTTACAACATC
The DNA here is from genome assembly GCF_031021105.1 of Erythrolamprus reginae. Classification (NCBI taxonomy): domain Eukaryota; kingdom Metazoa; phylum Chordata; class Lepidosauria; order Squamata; family Dipsadidae; genus Erythrolamprus; species Erythrolamprus reginae. The sequence goes on along the minus strand of NC_091952.1, from coordinate 85,798,548 downwards.
ACTGGAAAAAAAATGACTTATGTTTTCACACTTTACAACAATTGCAGCATCCCCACATTCACGTAAACAAAATTCAGATCAAATTGGTGACAGGCCAGTGAAGGGCTGCAATTTTTTTTACTACCACACTGCGGGCATGGCTTATTTTATGGGTGTGGCTGGCTGGCCATGTGACCAGGTGGGAGTGGCTTGACGAACATGTGACTGGGGGTGGCTTAAAGGTCATGTGACTAGCTTAAAGGTGGCAAACTTGACGTCACTCAAGTCAAGGGTTTGGGTTAGGGTGCCTGGCCTCTCCTCGCCTCAAAGAGATACAATTTCCCTATGTGTTTACTATTACTGAACATCCAAAATATACTATTTAATTCTATGTATATATGCCATGTGTGTACATACATATTGCACACAGGCACACAAAATATACATTATCTACTATATAAACTGTACGTGGTATGTACACACACACACACATACACATAAACACACATGCCCATGCACAGCTCTTCTAAAATTACACCCATTCAACCTCATTTACTGTGATAGGAAAAACATGCCCAGAAAGGGGAAAAAATTCAAAATTCAAACTACTGGTTCTGCATACCTGACTGTACCTGTAGGAGCCCATCACTGCGACAGGAATGAATTTATGACACTTGCAATTTCTTGGGATCATGTGGAAACTGGATTCATTTAACAACTGTGTTGCTAAGTTAAAAAATTCACTTAACAACTCTGGCAAGAAAAGTCATAAAAGATATCAAAATTCACTAAACAACTGTCTTGCTTATCTACAAAATTTGGGGGTCAGTTGTCATCCTAAGGTGAAGACTACCTGTACTGCATAAAGCAGTGCTTCCCAAACCTTAATAAATTAACCAAAAGTGGATAAAGGTACTTTTTGGAAGGAAATAATGACACACAAGCCTATTAACCAATGACAACTGGGAGATTTAAATGGACTTAGTGTTTTTCCTACATTGGGTAAAATGAACCTTCAGATAAATGGTTTGTGGTAATGAGAAATTTGGGAAGCACTAGTAGAAGGTGACATGATTTTTAATGGCTACAACATGATTTATGAGGCTTCTGTTTATACATTGCTTTTATGTTAATTCTATCTTCTGATAATTACTATGATGTTGGGCATAACGTGTTGCTGCTTCTCCCTGCCATTTAGAATCTGTTCTGTCTGGGTGCCCCCAGACTTCAACACCAACTGGAAAAAGCAGCCAGACACGCTGGTAAAAGCAAAAGCACTTTATAGTTTGAAAAATAAACACAGAGAAAAACCTGTTCTTCCCAACAGGCAGGCTATGAGGCTTCACAGCAAAGTCCTGACGGCTAGACAATACAGCAGACTTCTTGCTGGCACACCCACCACTGTAGAGAATAAGACCCACACCTTTCCCCCCCAAGGTTTCAGTATTCAAAGTCACAAACCAGAATTCCAAGACACCAAAGATCACAGCCAGGTCCCAGGACTCCCAAAGATAATACTCCACAAGCCAGGAAGGGTGGGTCTGCCTTTTCAGCCTTTCCAGAGAGCACCACACCCAAACCCAGCTGTTGCCTCTTTAGTGCTGAAAGTACCTGGCTAATTGTCCCCTTCGTTGTGTTGCTCTTCTCTGCCGGAGATCGATGATTGCTTGTGCATTTTCATCTAAGGAATCCAGGCTGCTTGATGGGGAGAGCTCCCCCTCGGGGGACTCTGGCTGTCCTCCCTCTCCCTCAGCCTGAGATTCCTCCTCCCCGTCTGCCTGAACCTCCTGTTCCTCATCCTCCCCCTCTGAGCAGGAAGCCGGCAGAGGATCAGCCGTTCCCTGAGGGGCCTCAGACGGAATCACAACAGAATCAGAGGACTGAAATAGCATAAAAATATTTGTAATGAATAGGCCCAATCTGTGTGCCATTAGATTGTGCAGTGGAAATTTACTTGTATAACGCTAGATCCTGTTAATAATAACCTTACCATATGCAAAAAACAAATCTCTAACCAGAATGTGTTGTACATACTCCTGATCAGTTGGAGGATGATGAAGATAATGAGGATTCAGATTCAGATAGTGTTTATGAAGTAGTGGGGGGCCTGAGGTTACAGGTAGTAGAACAGGTGGGAGGCCAGCCACAGGATGGGGCTATGAGTTCAGGATCTAGTGAGGGAGAATCAGATGCTTGCTGGGTTAACCCTAAATTCCGAAGGGTCCAGAAATGTACAGAGCAGAGGTCTGGAAGAAGATATTAAGGAGAGGAATGGGTTAAATATTGTTGTGATGTATTTGGCACATCAGGGGGCTAGTGGAGAAGAAGGGTGGAGTTTCAACGTTGCCGAAAAGAATAATGGATGTGTTTTCGCCACGCTAAAGTAAGCCAAAGTATTTTGTATTGTATTTAGTCAGTGCTGCTGTTTTTTCAAAGTTATGTGGTTAGGAAAATAAATCTTGTTTAAGTGAAGCAGGAAAAGGAATGTGAAAAATGCAGCTAAAAGAAAGATAACGGACCGAGTGCTGTATGGAATGTGATTGAAGTACAGGAGAGCAGAGAAATAAACAGAGTTGCTTTATTCATGAAATGATGCATTTAATAAGAGTTATTTGTAATTACTAAATTTCTACCAGAAACCAGAACAGAATGCACATATGATATGCTGCACAGATAGCACTTTTATGTCAAACTACTTTCAAATAGCTACATTTCTCATATATAACATATATTTCCTGCTTTTCAGGTCAGTCATAGTACCCAGATCTTCAGCAAGTCAAAGGCTTCAGCAGTAGAGACTTGGTCTAGCCAGTTTTACATTGAGTTTCAGCAGTACTACAAAAAAATCCCCCAACATTTTTGGCAATATTTTGATCTACTTTCAAACCACTTTTCTTGATTATCATCTTCTGCTACATTTCTGCTTTATTTTATTTGATCTTCAAGTCTTTTTAAATGGATGAAAATGGATTACCCGGAGCCCAAGGCTATTTTTTTTCCCAACATTGTGATCTCAGCTTACGTGGCTCGTGGCCAGTTCATTATTTTACTCATCAGTTTATTTTCAGCTTTCCTGTTTTCTTCCATGGCATATTTTCCTTTAAATCTCCCTGTTTCCCTTAGTTCTGGCTTCCCTAGGTTTGAATTTCTCCTGCTTCTTTCTTCTAGAAATGCTTCAAAATATTTTATTTCCTTCTAGCATCTAGTCTGCTTCTCCATCAAACAGTAAGAGACACTAGTACATAGAAGGCTTCATAATAAAATGGAGGTTCGTTCAGTCTATTCATTGGTTGGCCAATACTTATGTTGATGATAATCAGTAATATGCTATTTTTAAGTAATGTACTTGTAACTATATATCCAACACAGGTTTAAAATGTTTCTGTTAAGGATTATATAACTTAATTATAGAACTATTATTTTGTCTTTCCAATAAATTTGTTAGAATAAACTTTGAAAAAATGATTACTAACAATTCTAAATAGTCTTAAAATGTTTAAGTTATTTTGAGCCAAAGAAGTTTCACAGGATTATTTTGTGTATGTTTAAAATTATTCTGAAATCCATACTTTGGCATGTACCGTGGTACCAATTAAATAAACAGTGCAGAAACCACATTAATTTGTCCATTGATTTCATAGGTTAAGTCCATAAATGACTGTGTAGAACTTCAACCAAAATACTTTATATTATTTGAAATACAGAAATTATAAAGTAACTCTCATGGTTCTTCCAAACGGGAACTTTTTTGTATAGAATTTGAAAAGCCAATCTCCGTTTTTCTAATTACTGAACTTCAGTTCTTTAGTCTCACCCTGAGAGTCTTAGAAAAATGAAGATTACGATTAAGCTTTAAAAAATAACCACAACAATGTTCTAACAGTGTTCAACCTGGTCAATCACAATCAGACTGGATAATATTATTACCTTTCAATTCTTCTATGTTCTGGTCCTCCATAAAGTATTATGCTAATTGGAAGCCAGGTAACCAATGATCAAACTTGTTTTAATGAGAGCATATATACATATGTCCTTTTCACAGCTAATATAACATTCTTTGATCTCCAATAACATCAATTCATGTGCCTGTAGATATTTTGTAGTACAGTGCACTCAAATTATTATTATTATTATTATTATTATTATTATTATTATTATTATTATTATTAATTAGATTTGTATACCGCCCCTCTCTGAAGACTCGGGGCTGCAGCCCAATTCTAGAGTTATTTAAATTCTTTTTTTTCTCATTAATCTACACTCTGTACACTCCATAATGACAAAGTGAAAACAGAATTTTAGAAATGTCTGAAAATTTATTAAAATGAAAAAACTAAAATATCACATTCGCATTCATACCCTTTGCAACAACCATTTCCCATTTCTCTGGATCATTGCAAACATGTTTTTATACCTTGGAATTCACCTGTGGTAAATTAAATTGATTGTACATGATTTGGAAAGCCACACACCTCTCTATAGAAGGCCTCACAGGTGAAATACATACTGTAGCAGAGCAAACTGCAGAATTGCAGAAAAAACAATGGCTGCCAACCTGCCTTCCGTTGAGGACCTGTATACTGCACAAGTCAAAAAGAGGGCTGTGAAAATATTTACTGACCCCTCGCATTCTGGACATAAACTGTTTCAACTCCTACCCTCAAAATGTCACTGCAGAGCACTGCACACCAAGAAAGCTAGACACAAGAACAGTTTTCCCCTGAACGCCATCACTCTGCTAAACAAATAATTCCCTCAACACTGTCAAACTATTTACTAAGTCTGCATTACTATTACTACTAGTTTTTTCTCATCATTCCTATCACCCATTTCCTCCCACTTATGACTGTCGCTTGTATCCTTAAGATTTTTATTAATATTGATTGTTTCTTCATTGCTTATTTGACCCCCTATGACAATCATTAAGTGTTGTACCTCAGGATTCTTGACAAATATATCTTTTTTAAAATTTACACTGAGAGCATATGCACCAAAGACAAATTCCTTGTGTGTGCAATCACACTTGGCCAATAAAGAATTCTATTCTATTCTATTCCATTCCATTCCGTTCCGTTCCATTCCATTCCATTCTAAAAGCCACTCAAACAACCTGCTTACATAGCTCAGAGACAGAATTATTGAAAGGCACAGATACTTCACCAGAAGAGCCCTTCACTCCTCCACTCGAAACAGAATACCCTATGAAAGCAGACTATCAATCCTTGGTCTTCAAAGCTTAGAACTACGATGCCCAAAACATGATCTAAGTATTGCCCACAAGATCATATGCTGCAACGTTCTACCTGTCAATGACTACTTCAGCTTCAATTGCAACAACACAAGAGCACACAACAAATTCAAACTTAATATTAACCGCTCAAAGCATGGAACTCATTACCTGACTCAGTAGTTTCAACCCCTAACCCCCAACATTTTTCCCTTAGACTATCCACGATTGACCTCTCCAGGTTCCTTAGAGGTCAGTAAGGAGCGTGCATAAGTGCACCAGTGTGCCTTCCGTCCCCTGTCCAATTGTCTCTCCTTATCTCATTTATCTTTTCTTCCTTTCAAATTTGTCTACCTATACTTTTATATCTTTTCTTCTATTCGTTTCTTTAGTTATATTACTACATATCTATTTTCTTCAATGTGTATTATGTATTGGACTAACTAACTAACTAACTAACTAACTAAATAAATAAATAAATAAATAAATAAATAAAATAAACAGATCTGGGGAAGGCTACAATAAAAATTCTTGCTGTGCTGAAGTTTCCTAAGAGCATAGTGGCCTCCATAATTTTCAAATGGAAGAGGTTTGACACAACCAAAACTCTTCCAAGAGCTTATTGCCCAGTCAAACTGGGCAACTGGGGGTAGGGTAAGGGCCTTAATAAGAGAAGTGATCAAGAACATGATGGTCACCTTGACTGAGCTCCAGAGATCCTATATGGACAGAGTTCCAGAAGGACAACCATCACTGAAGCCCTCCACCAATCTGGGCTTTATGGCAGAGTGGCTAGATGGAAGCCTCTCCTCAATGCAAAACACATGAAAGTCTGTTTGAACTTTGCAAAAGGTCTATCAGACAGTGAGGAACAAGATTCTCTAGTCCAGGGATCTCAAACTCACGGCCCGCAGGCCAACTGCAGCCCTCTGGACAATAGTTTGTGGTCCCCACCTCAATATCAAAGTTTAATGTTAGTGAGGTCCAAGTTTGATACAAATGGCACTTTTCAGTGTTGCGTGTGGAGCTGAATGAGGTTTCTTCAGTCTTCTATATCTGCTGCATTACCATTACCATTACCATTACCATTACCATTACCATTACCATTACCATTACCATTACCATTACCATTATCATTTTATTTATTTATTACTGATTTATTTATTTATTTCTTATGAATTTGTTAATTTATTTTTGTATTTGTATTTGTATTTATTAGATTTGTATGCCGCCCCTCTCCGAAGACTCGGAGTATAAATTCTATAAGCCTAAGGGGAAGGGAAATTTCAATTCCCCCATGCCTGACGACAGAGGTGGGTTTTAAGGAGCTTGTGAAAGGCAAGGAAGGTGGGGGCAACTCTGATATCTGGGGGGAGCTGGTTCCAGAGGGTCGGGGCCACCAAAGAGAAGGCTCTTTTCCTGGGTCCCGCTAAATGACATTGCTTAGTCGACGGGACCCGGAGAAGGCCAACTCTGTGGGACCTAACTGGTTGCTGGGATTCGTGCGGCAGAAGGTGGTCCCGGAGATATTCTGGTCCAATGCCATGAAGGGCTTTATAGGTCATAACCAACACTTTGAATTGTGACCGGAAATTTTATTTTTTCACACAAAATAAGATGAAAAAATAAAGACATTCGATAACAATGGAATGTTTTTGTAAGAGCTTTTCTTATGGAAAACCTGATGCGGCCCAGCCTCACCCAGACTCTACCTCCAGCGGCCCTCGGGTAAATTGAGTTTGAGACCTCAGCTCTAGTCAGATGAAACCAAGATTGAACTGTTTGGCCTCAATTCTAACATCATGTCTGGAAGAAACCAAGCACAGCTCACACCTGCCCAATATCCCAATAGTGAAGCATGGTGTCGGCAGCATCACGCTGTAGGGCTGTTTTTCAGCAGCAGGGACCGGGAGACTGTTCAGGGTTGAGTGGAAGCTGAATGGAGCAAAGTACAGGGATATTCTTAATGAAAAACTATTCCACAGTGCTCAGGACCTCAGAGTAGGCCGAAGGTTCGCTTTCCTACTGTTCTGTCGGGCTCTCTGGTAGACTCCTCCCAAAAATTCACAGGTACAAATTTCAGACACACACACACATTTGAAAATTCAAAACAATGTTCTTTATAATGAAAATTCACTTAAACCAAGGCCTCTTTTGGTATAGCAAAGAGCACTCGTCTCCAAACAAACTGGTAATTTGTACAAGTCCCTTATCAGTTCTGTGATACTTAGCTTGCAGCTGTGAGGCAATTCACAGTCCTTCTTCTTTCACAAAGTGAAACACACTTTGCTCTGGTTTAGTTTCAAAGCGGGGGGAAATCAGCACACAAAATGTCAAAGTCAGTAAAGCAGTCACAAAACACAACGATCAGATAATCCTCCACAATGGCCAAACCCACAGGCTGCTATTTATAGCAGCCTCACTAATTACCACAGCCCTACCCAACCACAGGTGGCCTCATTTTCTTTGATAATAATCTCTCAGTTGTTGTTGCCTATGCATCGCTCTCCGCATGCCTGGCTGTATCATTAACTCTTGTTCTGAATCCAAGGAGGATCTAGATCATTGATCTCCTTCTGAGCTGTCTGCCACACTCTCCTCCTCCCTGTCACTCATGTCTTCTTGGTCAGAGGAGCCTTCATCAGCAGATTCCACCGGGGGCAAAACAGGCCTGCAGCAAGTGGATGTCTCCCCCACATCTACAGTCCTTGGGGCAGGAGCTGGGCCAGAGCTAACCACAATACCTACATGACAACAATCCTAAGCACACAGCCCAGACAACACAAGTGTGGCTTAGGGACACCTCTATGAATGTCCTAAGTGTGGTCACTATGGACACCTCTATGAATGTCCTAGTAGTGGCCAGAGCCCTAACTTGAACCCTCTTGAACATCTCTACAGGGACCTAAAAATGGCTGTCCACTAACCATCCAACCCGACCGAGCTTGAGAGAATTTGCAAAAAAGAATGACAGAAAATTCCCCAATCCAGATGTGAAAAGCTTACTTAATCATACCGAAAAAGACTTGAGATTGAAATTGCTGCTAAAGGTGTTTCAGCAAAGTACTGAAGGAAAGGTCTGAATACTGATGCCAATAAGCTATTTCAGTTCTTTAAAAAAAATAAAAATAAATTTATAGCCATTTCTGCAATTATGTTTTTACTTTGTCATTGTGGGATACTGAGTGTAGATTAATAAGGGGGGAAAATGAATTTCAACATCTGTAGACTCAGGCTGCAGTATAACAAAATTGACAAAAGTGAAAGGGGCCTGAATACTTTCTGAATGTGTTGTATATACCACCAAAATCATTTGTGTGTTTAGTTATTTCACATATTTTAAGTTAAGTACAATGGTAATTAATCCTAATATTATATAGGGTACTCATGTCTGTTATGAAAAAAAATATATTTGTAAATGAAAAATGAAACCTAAATTATTAATAAAATATATTAAAATATCAATAGATCCTCCTATACATCCCTCCCGAAAGAATAAAACTTGGCTTCAATTATGTATACTCATCTCAAGTTAGGCCAGAAATTTAAAACACACAGAGACAAATAGATCATGAAAAGAAATGAATGTAACTGTGTTCAAATCACTCAGCTCCACACTGTATATCCTATAATAGAAAAGTCTGATCAATTTGAGGAATTTTAATCCTTAAATAGGCAATGTCCATTGTTGGAAATTCCTGAGTTTATAAAATGGCAAACGGTAATCTAATCTCATTAAGATCAGTGAAAAGATTTGGCATGGTCAAGGATAGGCTGAAGGTAGCGTTTTCATGATTAGATAAAAGAAAGCAACATCCAGGCAGATGTTCAAACAGGGTTTGAAGTAGGGTGGGTGGGTGTTGAAATGACAAATCTGTAATCAATAAGCACCATAGGTGCCATTTTCAGGTTTGAGATGCAGGCCTTTGCAAGTGTCAGTCAATTTTTGCCAAAAGTATCTCTGCATCATCTACAGCTTGGAGATCAAACGAAATGGAGACTTAGTACTCTATTTATGTACTAAGTGCTCTATTTATGCGCTTAGTACTCTTAAACCTCATCACTCCATCTGTCATTCTGATCTGTGTACCATCTACATTTCAGAATTTTTATCGTAACTCCATTACATGTTTTCTTTGGCCTGGACTTGAGGTGCTTAGAACATACGAAATCAAAACGTACTCAGACGGCCTTAAATTCTATTACATGCTTAAATGTATGTAAACTCTCATCCACTTCACTCTAGTAAACTGTTGGGTGACTCTGTCACCCCCAAAGTAGTTGCCACTTAAAACAGTGAGAAGTTTTGTTCTGCTTCCTGGGGTGGTGTCCACCAGCTGCCCACAAGACAGATAGCAGTGGCCCTAGGCACCCTCTTTCAAGTGGAAGTTGTTTTGCTCCTAAGCAATTGTGGGAACTGGGCATGGATAGCCTAGAAAAAAGGAGGGCCAGAGGGGACATGATAGCAGTATACAGGTATATGAGGGGTTGCCACAGAGAAGAGGGGGTCATTCTATTCTCCAGGGCACTAGAGGGTCGGACGAGGAACAACAGCTGGAAGCTGACCAAGGAGAGATTCAACCTGGAAATAAGGAAGAACTTCCTGATAGTCAGAGCAATCAACCAGTGGAACAGCCTGCCTGCGGAGGTTGTGAACTCCCCAACTCTGGACACTTTCAAGAGGAGATTGGACTGCCATTTGGCTGGGGTGCTATAGGATTTCCTGCTCAGGCAGGGGGTTGGACTTGATGACCTGCATGGCCCCTTTCAACTCTAACAATAATTCATTAATCTGGAAAAAAAAATCAGACAACTAGGTGAAAAATCCAGACCACCACTAGATGACACCAGAGAGTTAAGGCTGTCTCTGTTTCTTTGCTGCCATCTGCTGTTGTCCCTAGTCAAATTGCCCCGGAGAGCTGCAATGCAACCTACCTCCTGTCCTGCTCCCACCCATTGTCTTGACTTAGCAAATATCAGGTTCCAAGGTGGCTATGTGGTGGGCCTGTAGCAGATAATAGACAGGCTGGGTGGCTTCAAAGCCTGAAGGCCCAACCGGCTCACCCTATTCTGTACTGCAGGCCCAAGGTGGCTGTCTTGACTTCTTGTACTTTTGCCTATAAGCACCATAACCTATGGCTACAACTGCTGCCCATGCAAGCCATGATTGCAACCTCCAGACTTCTGAACCCCAAACCTTATACAAGCAGATAAATATCAAAAGGCTCTTCCTGTAACCGATTTCCACCAAGTATTTGAAGGGCATACAATGAAATAAGGATAAATTAAATTAAATTAAACAAAATAATAAATCGAATTCCATTACATAAAATGAAATCTTTCCTCTGAAAAGATTGCAGAACATCTGCTCAGAAGGATACTTGACATTCTATCTCTTCTCTACCCTTATTTTTTTAAAGTGACAATATTCTCTCAAGCATCAATTTGGACTGGGGGAAAGTGGTGGTGGTGGGGGGTGAGCGATCAGACCAAAGCAAATAATTTCAATCTTTCTGGACAACTACTTCTCTCTTTCCTTGAGCTGAGGCGATTTTTACAGGCCACAGACTCCTGAATTTTATTTTCCATCCTGCAAATAAAAAGCTCCATGAATAATAATAATAATAATAATAATAATAATAATAATAATAATAAAAAAATACTCAAATGCACCAAAAGAACTGACAATTTGAGCACCGCAAAGGGTATCCTGAAAGACAACTATCGTCATAATCCAAAGATGGGCTTTTTTAAAAAAATAAAAAAATAAATCCTCATATAACTGAGACTAAATGACAGAACCTCCAGCATCCTCATTATCTGCTCTGCAAATGCTGCCTTTAAGAAACAGCATCGGAAACACCAAGCCCGAAGCAGCCAAAGGACCTACCTTCCATCATGGTGGCAGAATTGCATTCCTCAGTTTCCACAGAGGCTGAAAAAAACACGGGAAATTATGACTCCAGTTGAGCAGATGCTTCATGTAAACTCTCAGTGCCGGGATCTCAGATGTATCGCTGGTGAAGCTGTCAGAGGAAGGGAGGGAGGGAGGGGGGGAAAAGGAAGGGAGGGAGAGAGGGAGGGGGGAAAGGAAAAGAAATGTGAGGAATGAAAACAGAAGGAGAGTGGGCTAAGGCAAAAGGCAGGCCATGGATGCTGCTGTGACTGTATCACCTACAGAACCACAGAAAGATGCTGAGAGAGAGAGAGAGAGTGCGCGAGAACGGGAGAGAGAGAGCAGAGAGGAGAGAAAGGGAGGGAGGGAGGGGTGGTGGAGGGAGCCAGCTTAGCTCACACACTTGCTGCTAGCATCTCAACCAATCCCTCCAGCTTTCTCACTCGTCACATGGTCCCTTGCTTGCATCCCCTGACACAATACCCCTGGAGAACACAGGAACCAATTTTTTCTCCCCTCTCTTTGCCTGCCTCCCTTTCAACATGCATATGCCCAGCCCCTCTAGATCTGTCTGTCGTGATGCGTTTCCCATCTCTATCATCTTGTACCAGCTTCTGGAGCAGCAGCACGTTTGATCAACCAGAACCTTCCAGGAAAGTGTGTGTGTGTGTGTGTGAGAGAGAGAGAGAGAAATCAATGGAATTTTTTTTTAAAAAAAAGCAGCTAGCAAAAAACCAGCCTGAGAATGATAGACTGCAATGCAATCATCAGGCTTGGAAAAAGCCAAGATGTCAGGTTCTCACAACACACAGAGGAGCTGTAAATGTGGTCTCAGATTTATGTGTTAGCTGATGAGCTCCTCCCTCCCTCCCTGTCAATCTCTCTCCTCCCCCCCCCCCCAAAAAAAAAAACCATTCAGGAGAAAAATCAATTCATATGACGTGACATCCCAGTTGTCCCCAGGAGGTGGATGCAGGGAGGGAATTTCATCGAGGCCATCTTCCACGGGGAATCTTGAAATTCATTTCACTCCTAGTACATCCGTGGCAAAGGGCAGGGAATTGCCACAGGGGGGGGGGAATGAAACAAAAGGCCCAGAAGAAGGATTTTTCACACCGAGAGCATACGTTCCTCTGCAATGTCAGTGTAGTAGAGGAACAAGCCACCCCTAATAAACTCACTCTTCATTCTCTACTCAAAAATGGCTTATAAAAACAAAAAACCTTGGATTTCCAGCTAAGCTTTTTACGACCACCAGCTCTTATCCTGCAAAGAGCCACTACAGCCTCCTCTAATTTGGAAAAAATTGGCACATACAAGGGAACAACAAACAGGTGATTGTTTTCCTACTGACAAGCCAAACTGTTTTCAATTAGGGAGGAGAGGGGAAGGGAGAGATGCAGAGCTGCTTCTAAGCATCTCTAGTTTCTCTTTTACCTTCTTTCCATGACATCCATATTTAATCAAGCCCGATAGCATTTCTCTAACCGCTGCTGTTTCACCCCCACCCCTCTATGGAAATTTTTGGATAGAGCCGGAGCACTGTTAGCCTGGGCAGTGGCTAGAAGAAGTTAATGTTTGGTTCAGAGAGATTTTGATTGAGATGCTCAAACTGATTCGGAAAAGCAAACAGCTTCCAGATGACACCAGGATTAGAAGGATTGGGTGAAGCTGACAGGCAAATAATGCTTTTTCCACTCATTTAACTGTATACATTTTGTTAGAGGATCTAGCACACCAAATCCTACATGTTTCCAATGACCTGTCTTGCACAAAAGGTTTTGAGGTCTTTTTTATTTTTATTTTGCTCTTAATCTGTAGATATCTTTAAATAACACAAAGCCCAAGCAAATCGTTTCATTGGGGTTTGAAAATTCAGGTGCAAGGAATTTGAACTTGCAAATTCTCATTTAGGGGAAGATTTGACAACTGAAAGAATTTGAGATGCACTTTATATTTCAAATCAACCCCGGTTGTATCTTAATAGTTTACAGAAGAAGAAGCAAAGAAAAAACCTTTGCTTGATGCTGAACCAACATTTTGCAAGTCAGAATGAGTAAAATGTTCAGTTGGGATTATATATATATATATAGAGAGAGAAATTAGGGCTGCTAATTCAGGACTGGTTGGTTGGATTGGGTGATTGATTATACTATTTATTTTATTTATTATTTTATTACTTAGATTTGTATGCCGCCCCTCTCCGAAGACTCGGGGCGGCTCACAACATGTAAAAACAAATCATAAGCAATCAGACAAATTTAAAATATTTAAATATTTAAAAAACCCCATATGCTAACAGTCACACACACAGACATACCATGCATAAATTAAACGTGCCCAGGGGGAGATGTTTCAGTTCCCCCATGCCTGACGGCAAAGGTGGGTTTTAAGGAGTTTACGGAAGGCAGGAAGAGTAGGGGCAGTTCTAATCTCCGGGGGGAGTTGGTTCCAGAGGGCCGGGGCCGCCACAGAGAAGGCTCTTCCCCTGGGGCCCGCCAACCGACATTGTTTAGTTGACGGGACCCGGAGAAGGCCCACTCTGTGGGACCTAATCGGTCGTGATATCCCATCACACTTTCACAATTCTTAATCCTTTACAGACATATGCAAAAATTAAAACATCCATAGTGTGATTGAAACAACAAAAATAAACTGATATAAAAATGAATGTGTGATTTATGATTTCGATGATTTAGCAGGAGGGACTATAGAAAGAAGAGAATCAGGATGCAACCTTAGAGAGGGAAGTTAAATTACAAATGCACTTATAATTGCCATGAAGAAAATCACAATCCACTTCTTTAGAATAGAATAGAATAGAATTTTATTGGCCAAGTGTGATTGGACACACAAGGAATTTGTCTTGTCTTTATAATTTTTCTTCTCTTTTTCTTTTTTCCACTTTCAGCTTTTTATTTTAGTTCTCCTTTTTTTCCCTTCCTTCCTTCCTTCTCATTCTATTTTGGTTTGTGTTAGTACAATTAACTATTGTTAAAACTTCCAATAGAAATTAAACACACACTTTAGAAATGTTAACATTACTGTAATGACAAAAAGAGAGCATAGCAATAACAAAAAAATGTAAGTGTTGATGCAGCAGGCAAACCATTAAACATTTAATGAAAAGTTCAGTTTTCTAAACAATTTTCTGGACACCATCATGTAGGTAGAGTAGCCAGATCTTCAAAGTGAATCTAAGTTTATACACATACTTACCTGGTCTCCTATCATGTAACCAAGGGCAAGAGCTATACTGTTTGATATTAAGGGAGAAGGAACTGACTATCAGACAGAAAGAACAAGGAATTAAGTTGCGAAATATGAGCAGAAGAGTATAAAAGGTATGTATTGAAATGAGTTTGGGACCATTGGCCTTTATCTGACCTTGCTGGACCAGGTAAAGGCGGCCCTGACCCTCTGGAATCATCTCTCCCTGGAGATTAGGATTGCCCCCACCATCCTTGCCTTTTGCAAACTCCTTAAAACCCACCTCTGCCATCAGGCCTGGGGAAATTGATTCCTCTGGGCCGTTCCCACTTTATGTATGGTCCATATGAGATATATGATTGTTTTTATGTTAAGGGTTTTAAATTGTTTTAAATATTGGATTTGTACTGTTTTCTTAGTTTATCAGTGGATCTAATAATGTAAGTTGTATTACGATGATGGTTTATGTTCCAAATTATTACTGAAATAAACCTCAAAGTAAGAATTATTGGTATGTATGTATGTATGCATCTATGTATTTATTTATTTATTTATTAGATTTCTATGCTGCCTTTCTCCGCAGACTCAGGGCAGCTCACAGCAAATAAATACAAAAATACAATATATGAGAAATCTAAATTTTAAATGAGATATAAAACCCCAATACGTTAAAAACAATCATCCACATTCATTCCACATACATTTCAGTCGATGGCCAGAGTTAGGTGCAACGCTCAACAGCCCCAAGCCTACTGGCAAAGGTGAGTTTTAAAGCCTTGCGGAAGGCCAGGAGGATGGGGGGTGGTATGAATCCCTGGAGGGAGTTGATTCCAGAGGACCGGGGCTGCCACAGAGAAGGCCCTTCCCCCAGGTCCCACCTAGCTGCCGAGACCTGGAGAAGACCAACTTTGTGGGATCTATCGGGCTGCTGGGATACATGAGGCAGAAGGTGGTCCCATAAGTAATCTGGTCCTAAGCCATGTAGGGCTGGCTTCTGCTTCTTTGATTGGATTTTTCCATGACAATTTATTTATTTATTTATTTATTAGATTTGTATGCCGCCCCTCTCCGAAGACTCGGGGCGGCTCACAACAGTAATAAAAACAATATAGCAGTGGAACAAATCTAATATTTAAAAACATATAAAACCCTATCATTATTTTAAAAAAACCAAACAGCACATTCATACGAAACATAAAACAAAGTACAGTATATAAAAAAAAGCCTGGGGAAAAGGTGTCTCAACTCCCCCATGCCTGGCGGTATAAGTGAGTCTTGAGTAGATTCCAAAAGACAGGGAGGGTGGGGGCAGTTCTAATCTCCGGGGGGAGTTGGTTCCAGAGGGTCGGGGCTGCCACAGAGAAGGCTCTTCCCGTGGGGCCCACCAAACAACATTGTTTAGTCGACGGGACCCGGAGAAGGCCAACTCTGTGGGACCTTATCGGTCGCTGGGATTCGTGCGGTAGTAATATCTTTTAATGCTATTGTAGACAGTGATAATTCTTGTCTATTGCTGGTCTGTTACTGTAATAAAGTTTGTTTATTTATTTATTTAGATCTCCAAAGTGGGATTTGTGACCATCAGACTTGGTATTCAGCCGGTTCGTACTGATTCAGGCAAACTGATAGTAGCGACCTGCGGGACGTACGCCCGGCCTCCCCACCGCAGCGCTATGCCATCCTATTTAGGCATGTTTTGAAGATGCACACAGGTGTGCAAGCCATGTACATGAGCAAAGCACATGCATGGGAGCATGCACATATGCACAGAAGGCTCATGCGCAACTGAAGCGAGCATGCACATGTGCGCTCATATTTGCGAACTGGTGGGGAAAGTAAGTGAATACCAACCTTGCCTATCATACATGTTTTTCATCACTTGGATGTGTGAGACTACAAGGAACTTCTCCCCCAATGCTTTAATAAATAAAGATGAGACGGGTGAAAGAAAATTATCTTGTATGTTGCAGGTGGCACAGAGTTTTTCTAGCAATGGTGGTAGGCCCATGGTGCTCCCATTGCTTAAAAAAATCCCCATTTTTCACCTTAACGGGTCCAAAGACGGTCTATAAAAATGGTGGGAGATCTTAAGCATAAAACCTGTCAGGAAAGACTTAATGAACTCAATCTGTACAGTCTGGAGGACAGAAGGGAAAGGGGGGATATGATCGAAACATTTAAATATGTTCAATAAGGTTCAGGAGGGAAGTGTTTTTAATAGGAAAGTGAACACAAGAACAAGGGGGCACAATCTGAGGTTAGTTGGGGGAAAGATCTGAACCAACGTGAGAAAATATTATTTTACTGAAAGAGTAGTAGATGCTTGGAACAAACTTCCAGCAGACGTGGTTGGTAAATCCACAATAACTGAATTTAAACACACCTGGGATAAAAATATATCCACCCTAAGATAAAATAAAGGAAGTAGTATAAGGGCAGACTAGATGGGCCATGAGGTCTTTTTCTGCCGCCAATCTTCTATGTTTCTATTAGGGAAGGATGCCGTAGCAGGTGGCACTTGGTACGGGTGGAATCAGCAATCCGTTAGCGGAAATGGAATTGTGCACGCATCTCGAGGCCCCCGACGCATGCACGCACATCCTCATGCAAGATTTGGCAAGATTCTGCAGGCGCAGAAGCCGAATCTTGCATGAGGATGCACCCGTGCCTGCATTGTTTTCCAGGAACATTCCAGTAGCAGCGAAAGGTAGGAACCCTCGTCTGGAGAGATGGTACTATTAAAGCTATGTAGTCTAAGACTAACTGCTTAATAGCTATTGCCCTTGAGTAGCTGTCTCCAGACTCCACTCACAATACAGTTATTTGGGAATTACCATATTTATACAAATTTGGGAATTTGGGAAGCAACATGAGAAAATATTATTTTACTGAAAGAGTAGTAGATCCTTGGAACAAACTTCCAGCAGACGTTGTTGGTAAATCCACAGTAACTGAATTTAAACATGCCTGGGATAAACATTGTAAGATAAAATACAGGAAATAGTATAAGGGCAGACTAGATGGACCATGAGGTCTTTTTCTGCCGTCAGTCTTCTATGTTTCTATGTTTCTTATAAGGCGACACATTTTTCCTTCAGTCACTTGCAAATCTTTGCCTTCTTTTTGCACAAGTATTTGTCAAGTGGATCCATGCGGTATGAATGTGTTCCACATTTATTTATTTTATTTATTAAATTTGTATGCCGCCCCTCTCCGTAGACTCATACTCATGTATGAGTATGTATGTATGTAACACTATTCATACATTCTAGATACGTAGTAGAGAAATGTGTCTGTAATGCTATGGCTTCCTTTTTAAAAAGAAAACTGTCATTTTTCAATAATCAAAAACATTTGGATTTTTGAACGGAGGAAAAATAAACTAATAAGAAACTAAAAAAGAAATATAGACAAAATAGAAAAGGGGAAAAAAGAAGGCAGCTTCCAATTTTTTTGACAGAAGCTATTTATACACTGCTCAAAAAAATAAAGGGAACACTTAAACAACACAATACAACTCCAAATAAATCAAACTTCTGTGAAATCAAACTGTCCATTTAGGAAGCAACACTGATTGACAGTCAATTTCACATGTTGTCAGCACATTCAACTTTGTACAGAACAAAGTTGAATATGCACAATAGCGTGTGAAATTGATTGTACAGAACAAAGTATTCAGGGAGAATATTTCATTCATTCAGATCTAGGATGTGTTCTTTGAGTGTTCCCTTCATTTTTTTTGAGCAGTGTATTTTCTAAGGACTCTCTGCATTAAAATCTCTTATTCAACAGAAAGTTAAGGGTCTTATGTCAAATTAATTAAAGAACAGAAGGCATTTTAGTAGAATAAAGGTACAAGCGTTGAAGAATCTAGATACCCGTTGGAAGCAAAGAAGCTTAGACAAATGCAAGTTTTTAACTAGAAATGCCCAGCCTCTCTCGCCCTCTCCTTCCCCCTTCTCCATTTTCCTCAAAAACGTGAAAAGAACCTAACTGGACTTTCCAAGTGAGCCAGCAAGAAAGGAAGATTATTTTGCAGAATGGTGTGCTATGTGAGTCATATTTAAGATTTTGTTATTAAAAGACGAAACCAGGATTAGCTGCTTAAACATCAATATAGGAAAATATTTTAGTGACATACATTTGAAACATTGCTTTCATGGAATTTACAAATATTTTATTGTTGTTAATTAACTTAAATAAGAAATACCTTTAATTTTAGGGATAATACATATCTATTGTCTAATTACAAAAAATAGCAGGTGTTCAACTCTTACATGACAATAACTAACCAAAATTATGGGGGGAATCTACACACATCATTAAATTGCAAAAGGATTTTAGACAATGTCGTCATTGTTTTTTATTTTATTTTATTTTATTTTATTTTATTTTATTTTATTTTATTTTATTTTATTTTATTTTATTTTATTTTATTTTATTTTATTTTATTTTATTTTATTTTATTTTATTATTCTATTCTATTCTATTCTTTTATTTTATTTTATTTTATTTTATTTTATTTTATTTTATTTTATTTTATTTTATTTTATTTTATTTTATTTTATTTTATTTTATTTTATTTTATTTTATTTTATTTTATTTTATTTTATTTTATTTTATTTTATTTTATTTTATTTTATTTTATTTTATTTTATTTTATTTTATTTTATTTTATTTTTATAATAATGAAACATGCACACAACATATAATAATGTGCTCAATGTTCAAAGTGCCCGCCACCAGGAACATTCATACCCCTCCACCAAAATGGGGGCATATTTTCTATATACTGTTTTAACTCAAGAGCAATATATCTAATTACTGTACATATTATAAAGTAATTCTAATTTATTCTTTATAGCTTGATCTTGAATTCTACTGACCACATATCCTCTTACCTTGTCCCATCGTCCCATCAGTTCCCGCAGATTATTTTCATTGGTCGAATTCATCCTCTTATCCATAATCTCAAAATGAATATGATCCACCATGTACTGATACCAATTTTGTATTGTCCATTTTGTCGCATCCTTCCAGCCTAGGACTATTGCCGCTTGAGTGCTTTCTATCACTGCTTCTTTTATTTCTCTAAATTCTCCCATCTCGTTCCTTTTGACTATTACCACCATTTCCTTTGTAATTGTCCATCATAAAATCATACATTATAATGTACTCCCTGTCAGTGACTACTTCACCTTTAACAATAACAACACAAGAGCATGTAATAGATACAAACTGTATGTAAATCGCTCCAAACTTGACTGCAAAAAATATGATTTCAGCAATAGAGCGGTCACCACCTGGAACTCATTACCTGACTCTTGTTGCTTCCCCCAACCCCAAAATCTTCAACCTTACATTATCTACAATTGACCTCTCCCCTTTTCTAAGAGGCCTGTAAGGGGCGTGTATAAGTGCACTTATGTGCCTAATGTCCCTATCCTACTGTTTTATTATCCTTTCTATTACTACGTTCTACTTATGTTATGTTATGTTAATATGTAGTATAATACTATACTTGTTTGACAAATAAATAAAATAAAATAAATAAATAAAAAAAATGTTTAACATCCTATTAGTGTCCTCTTGCACTTATTTTCAAAAGTTCTGCACTACTGGGTATTGATGTCAGACAATGATTCTGAAAAAGGAAAGTCCAAATATTTTAAAAAATCTCTTTTCACACTATTACTTTGATGGTTGTGCCTGCTGCTGCTGTATTGGTGTCAGAAGCATCTTCCAAGGGGTTCCTGGGTTGAAGGATTAGCCAGTGACATCATCATTGCCCAAGGGATTCTGAAAGGACTTCCTTTCATGTCCTTGTTATTTTACCACTGAAGTGGTACCTATTTATCTACTTGCATTTGCATGCTTTCCAATTGCTAGGTTAGCAGGAGCTGGGACAAACTAAAGGAAACTCATTCTGTCATGTGATGTGACCCTCTCAAATTTTGAACTGGCAACCTGCTGACTTCTCAATGGTCTTCTGACTCAGTCTCCTAACCACTCAAGATACCATACTCCGAAGACTGAGTCTGTTAAGAGCCAAAGGTCCACTTTCTCATCCTCAGCAATAGCCTTAAATTCCCAATTTATGTTAGCCACCTCATCACAAGAAAAGAAGGAACAAGCCACAAATGTGCACACTAGGTTTCTTATTAAAAGTTGGGGCACTACTAAGTATCTATTTATAGTTCCACTTTAGTTTCAGTCTCTCATCTTTCTTTCTTCATGAATTTCTAATCTTCACTGCTCAAAAAAAAAATAAAGGGGACACTTAAACAACAGAATATAACTCCAAGTAAATCCTTTGCCCCCTGTTCAATAAATGTGTTGAATATGGAGTGAATGTAATGATTGGGGGTTTTAAAATGATTTCTGGAGAGTTTTCTAGATTTTTAATTGGATTAAAATATTGGATTAAATATTTAATTAATTGGATTAAAATATTGTGTATTGCTAATTTTATATGTTGTGAGCCGCCCCGAGTCCTCGGAGATGGGCGGCATAGGAATCCAATAAATAAATAAATAAATCAAACTTCTGTGAAATCAAACTTTCCACTTAGGAAGCAACACTGATTGACAATCAATTTCACTTGCTGTTGTGCACATTCAACTTGGTACAGAAGAAAATATTCAATGAGAATATTTCATTCATAGAAACATAGAAACATAGAAGTCTGACGGCAGAAAAAGACCTCATGGTCCATCTAGTCTGCCCTTATACTATTTTCTGTATTTTATCTTAGGATGGATATATGTTTATCCCAGGCATGTTTAAATTCAGTTACTGTGGATTTATCTACCACATCTGCTGGAAGTTTGTTCCAAGGATCTACTACTCTTTCAGTAAAATAATATTTTCTCATGTTGCTTTTGATCTTTCCCCCAACTAACTTCAGATTGGATTCATTCGGATCTAGGATGTGTTGAGTGTTCCTTTTATTTTTTTGAGCAGTGTATATTTCAAACCTTATAAAGATGTAATATGGTGGCGAAACATGGGCATTAACCTCACAATTGATTCAAAAACTATAAGTGGTACAAAGAGCATGGAAAGATACATACTTGGCAGTGCAAGAAAGGACAGAAAGACCCACACATGAATTAGAGAAGAAATGAAAGTATACAATGTTATTAATAGAGTAAATGAATTGAAATGGAAATGGGCTGGTCACATAGCAAGAGAATTAATGGCAGATAGACCAAGGCAGTCACAAAATGGATCCTACCCAGTAGCGAGTTCCTATTGGTACAGATGAAGATGCCGCACCAGTAGCAAAATTGGAGCTGCATGTGCAGCTTTGGCCCTCTGGCATGCGTACATGTGCATCCCAGTGAGATTTTGCTTCTGTGCATGTGCAGTGTTGTGATTGGCTATGGCCCAGCTCCTGCCCCAAGGAATGAGGAGGTGGATGTGGGGGAAACATCCACAGGCCACAGGCCTGTTTTGCTTCCGATAGAATCATGAAGGCTCCTCTGACCAAGGAAGCGTGAGTAGCAGGGAAGGGAGGAGTTTGGCAGACAGCCCAGGAGGAGATCAATCATCCTTATCATCCCTGGATTCTGAACAAGAACTTATGATAGACCCACACATGCGTAGAATGATGCATAGGAGAGAACAACTGAAGGATTATTACAGGAGATAAGTGAAGCCACCTGTGGTTGGGTGGGGCTGCTGTAATTAGTGCTACAGATAAAAAGAGCAGCGTGCTGGTTTAGCCTTGTGGAAGTTTATCTGATTCATAGTTCGTCAGGATCGTGGTTTTGCTGTTTCCCTGTTCAAGACTGTGTGTGGACTTTCTGGACTTTGGAATTTGGACTCAATTTCCCAGTTACTGGGTGAGAAATTGGATTGCATTTAACCTGTGCCTTGTGGGTACCAGAAAATTAAAAAAGGAGTTTTTTCTGCTTTTCTGTTGATAAAGACTTTTGGTTTTCCTTCTATTGTGTGGTGTGTGTCTTTCTGGACTAATTACCCTGTAGTTACGGGCGGTTGGGACACCCCGGCAGAACATGCAGGAAGCAAAATCTCATGAGAGGACATATGTGAGATTTCGGCAATTTTTTTGATTCTGCACATGCGTGGAAACAACAAAAAAAATCACCGAAATCTCATGTGCGCGTGCATCCCCTTGTAAGATTTTGCTTCATGCGCATGTGCATCTCTGGGATATGCATGCAAGATGGACGTCAGCAAGTATTACAGGCCCGATGGGTAAGAGGAGAGCTACTGTATATAGAAGAGCAAACAAAGGGACTAAACAATAATTTCTGTAAATGAAAAGGCAAAGAAGATAAAAGATAGTTCTTTAAGACATAATATCCAATATTTAGGGAAGGAGATAAAGCAAAAATAAACATGTGGAAGGAAGGAAGGAAGGAAGGAAGGAAGGAAGGAATGAAGGAAGAAAGAAAGAAAGAAAGAAAGACAGGACTGGTTGTGCTGTTGTGATGGCATGTGGAAATGACCTTAGGAGAAAGGGAGAAAGAGGGATTCTGCCAAGGGAACAAATAAAAGGCAACTTTGTCTGGAGTAGGAAGGTGGGTAGGGCAAGCACCTCAAAATTGACCCTCCCTAATTTCTTGGGCTGTAAAAGGGAGGGAGGGAGAAGTATACAGTACTTTCAGACTGACAAGATTCTGTTAATGTAGCCTTACACTAAAGTAGAATTTGCTGATATGGCCATGCTTCCTGTCTGGTTCAAAGTGTTGGTTATAACCTATAAAGCCCTATGTGGCATTGGACCAGGTTATTTACGGGACTGTCTTTTGCTATATGTATTGCAACAGCTGGTTAGGTCCCACAGAGTTGGCATTCTCCAGCCAGGCAATGCCGTCAAGGGGAAGAGCCTTCTCTGTCGTGGCCCCAGCCCTCTGGAATCAAATTCCTCCAGAGATTCGTACTGCCTCCACCCTCCCAACCTTTTGTAAGGCTTTAAAAGCTTACCTCTGCTGATGGGTTTGGGGCCACTGAGTTTTAACATGTATCGTGGCCAATGATTGAACGTATATGTATGATAGGATGAATGTGGATGATTGTTTTTTTAATGAATTGGGGTTTTAGAATTTGGATTAACCTAAATTTTTATATATTTTAAAATTGGGGGTTTATAGAGTATGTTTTAATGTTAGATTTCTTGTATGTTTTGTGAAGTGGACCCAGAGACAGGGTTTTGAGCAATCGGTACTTTTATTCAGCTCAGAGAACAAGTGACAGCTCAGCAAGGTAAAGTGACAATTCAGCGAGTACCGACTGACTCTGCCTGGAGAAACCGCTTCTTTTATACTTTTGCGGTTCCCGCCAAAGCTAGAGCCGGCCGCGTCTGAGCCAATCAGGAGCGACTTCCTGCTTGGGCTCAGACAGCGCTGGAAAGAGGAACAAACTATTTACAGAGTTACAAGGTAGCCATTTCAGGATACAACACCCCTCCCCTCATAGTTGGACTCATCCATCAAGAAAGCCATGTGACGAAGTCGTCCAATCGGTGAGGCCTCCGAGGCTCTCGCGCTGACCTGCGCAGTTCAATTTCTCCTTCGCCACTGACTGTGGAGGATGGCTCGCCGCTGTTCTCCCGGTGCGGCGGACTTGGTCTGGCAGGCCCAACGAAGGCTTCGGAGGACGAGGATGGCTCGGCGTCGCTGGATGGTTCCCCCTGGCCCGATAAGTCTCTTTGCGTGTTTCTTAGTTCGGGCAATGTACTAAAGTCTGTTGAAGGGGGAGAGTCCATGTCAGCGGGTTGTGGCAATTGATTTTCAGCTCGTTTCCGAATGTGGTCTATGTGTCGTTTCCACAAACGACCATCCTCTAGTTTAACAACATAAGTCTTGGGTGCGTTTTGCTTAACAATAATTCCCTTCATCCAGTTTACATTTCCATCAAAACATTTTACATATACATTTTGTCCCAAATACATTTCTCTTTCTGGTTTCATACACATTTGGTTATTATTAACACAGAACCTTGGATTTAACCTGTCTAATGGTGACCTCAACTTCCTTCCCATCAATAACTCTGCAGGGCTTACATGTGTGTGCGAGTTAGGGGTAATGTGCTGGGTTAGTAAGAATTGGTCCAAGTTTTGTTGCACATCCCCAGGGCCTGACCTGTGCAATGCCTCCTTTGCCACCCGTACGTAACGTTCTGCCAACCCGTTAGCCCAGGGCGAGTAAGGCGAGATGAGGGCATGCCTGACCCCTAGGCCATCTAGGAATAATTCGAATTGCCTGGCTGTTAGCTGTGGCCCATTGTCAGACACTAAGAGATCAGGGCAACCATGGGATGCAAACAGTCTGCTCAATACCTTGATAGTGGCACTTGTGGTTATGTTGTTCATTGCTATTATTTCCAACCATTTGGAGAAGGCATCAACCACTATTAAAAAATACTGAGACCCCACTGGGCCAGCAAAATCAATGTGGATCCTAGACCAAGGACCAGCAGGCTGTTCCCACTCAGCCGGAGTTGTTTTGGGGGGACTGGGCCTTGACTCTTGGCACGGGTCACACTTTGAAACCCAACTTTCAATATCAGCATCTAGCCCTGGCCACCATAAATGCCCCCTTGCTAGGCTCTTCATCCTGACAATCCCAGGATGGCCCACGTGTAACATTTTGAGTACCTTTTCCCTTAGGCGTTTGGGGATGATCACTCTATCCCCCCACAGCAAACAACCTTTTACATACGATAATTCAAGCCTTTTGTTTTTAAACTCACACAATTCAGGTTTAACAATATCATTTTGCCATCCCTTTAGAACACAGTTCACCACTTGTTTAAGGATTTGATCTTGCTGCGTGTGTGCAGCTACCTCTTTTGCTGTGGTTAGTGGATTTTCCTCGAGTTCTATCATTAGCACATCTGTGGAAGGAACAGGGTCTTCCACTAAGTCTGCTATTGGGCATCTGCTGAGGCCGTCTGCATGATTGATTTCCTTCCCCCCCTTGTGGGTGAGCTCATACTGATACCCTGAGAGGAAAAGAGCCCATCTGATTAGTCTTGGAGACATAAAAGGTGGAGTGGGCTTGTTGGGGGCTAGCAGGCCTAGTAGGGGTTTGTGGTCAGTGACTAGCTCAAAGCTTCTTCCAAAAATGTAATTGTGAAACTTCTTCACCCCTGCCACTAATGCTAGAGCCTCCTTGTCTAACTGGCTATAATTCCTCTCTGTGCTGGTCATGGTTCTTGAAAAAAATGCTATTGGGGCCTCTGTCTTATTAGGTAGAACGTGAGCTAAGACTCCTCCTATGCCGTACGGCGAAGCGTCGCAGGTGAGCCTAATGGGTAGTGAAGCACTATATTGGACTACTACACTTTTCGAAGTTAATAAATTTTTTATTTGAGAAAAAGCTTCACGTTCAGTTTTCCCCCATGTCCAGCGGGCTTCCTTCTGGAGTAAACGATGGAGAGGCTCTGCTACTGTTGCCTTCTGCTTTAAAAAAACGGAATAAAAATTAAGGAGGCCCAAAAATGCCTGCAACTCATTCTTATCTCGTGGCTCTGGGGCTTCTCTAATTGCTCTCAGCTTCTCTGTTGTGGGGTGGATACCTTCTTTATCTATTTTATACCCAAGGAATTCAATACTGTTAGTTCCCCAGACACATTTATCAGGCTTGATTCGTAACCCTTTGTCCTGTAGCCTCTTAAGTACTTCCCTTATTCTTTTGTTCACTTGTTCCTGGTTTTCCCCTGCAATTAAGATGTCATCAAAATATGGAATTGCCCCATTTACTCCTGACAATAGGCGTTCCATGATGCTCTGGAATATTCCTGGGGCTATGCTTACCCCAAACTGTAACCTCGTGCATTTGAAAGCCCCCCTGTGCGTTACAATCGTTTGAGCGTTTGCTGTTTGTTCATCGACCGGAAGTTGCTGGTAAGCCTGCGCCAGGTCGATCTTTGCGAACCTTTTTCCCTCCCCCAGGGAGTGTAAGAGTTGTTGCACAACCGGGATGGGGTAGGGGTGGTGTTGGAGTGCCTTATTCAGGGTTGATTTGTAATCAGCGCAAACTCTTAAAGAGCCATCTGGCTTCAGGGGTGTCACTATGGGAGTTTCCCATGGTCCCTGTTCCACAGGGACCAAAATACCTTGACTAATGAGTTTGTCCAGCTGCATGTCTAGCTTGGGGAGAAGCGGAAGGGGGACCCTGCGAGGTTTCAGTCTAACCGGTGGGACCTTGGGGTCAATAGAGAAAGATATAGGGGGTCCCTTATACAATCCCAAGGTGGGGCTGAACACTTCAGGGAACTCTTTCACAAAGTTAGGCATATTATCACAGTTTACATTACACACACCCGAAATTTCGATCCCTAACGGTTCCATCCACGCTAGACCCAGCAGGGAGTGTTTGGCCCCCGTCACAATAAGCATGGGAAGGGTACATTTAACATTCTTAAATGCAATAGGTACATTTGCTGTTCCCAGGACCGAGATTACCCCCCCTTGGAAGTCTCTGATCACCAAAGAGGTTTGAGTTAGGTCAGCCTTAGACACATTAGGCATATATAGTTTAAATTTTTCCCAGGGCATGATGGTATATCTCGAGCCCGTATCCAGCTCCATTGAGCAAGGCTGGTTATTTAGTAACAATGAGATAACAATTTTAGCCCCCTTTTTGGTTGCCGTGTTATTCACGGAAAATTGAGAGTTACCTCTATTGTAGTCGCGGTTAGCGGTTGAGTAGTTCCTTTGACCCGAGTTGCGGAACGGTCTCCTTTCTCGCGATTGGGGGGGCTGGTTTTGAGGTCGCTGGTATTGTTGTGTGGCAAAAGTTTCTTCTGGTGCCGTTGCCCTGCATGCGATGGCGATGTGGCCTCTCCGGTTGCAACGGCGGCAAGTAGCATCTCGGAAGGGGCATCGATGGCGCTGGTGATTTCCCCGGCAGCCCGCGCAGGGGGCTGGGTGAGTAGCTCTAGGGTGTCTCGGCTGGTCTTGCAGGAGGAGGCAGTTGTCCCCGTTGCTAGTTGGCTGGCTGAGGTCGTCTGTTCCCACGGCGCTGGGAGACTCGGCGTCGATTTTGGCAATGATTTCTCGCCTTCCGTGCTCTTTTAATTCTCTTGCCGCTGCGTCGGCTGCTTCCGCGGTCTGCGCTAATTTAATTACGGTTTGTAGAGTCGGCTCTTCTTCGGTGAGGAGTTTATTTCTCACTGTGTTGCTCTTCATGCCGAAAACCAAGGCGTCGGTGAGGCGAGCTTCCGGGTCTTTAAACTTGCATTGAGCAAGTACCGTTCGAAGCCGCGTTGTAAATTGGCTGATCGACTCGGTTTCTCTCTGAGCCATCATGTGGAATTGATGCCGGTAAACCATGGCTGGTCTGGTTGGTTTGAAATGGCTCGCTAGTTTCTGTTGAAGTACGTCCCACGCTGTGGTTCTTGCTTGTTCTGGTTCGGTGAGAGTTTGGGCAAGTCTACGGATCTCTGCGCCGCAGTAGTTGAGAAAAATAGCCCGTCTGCGATCGGCTCCGGCGTCCTGCATTCCCGCCGCCTCGAGGAAGATCTCGAAGGTGGCCATGTACTCGTCCCATGTCAGTTTCTCGGGATCGAAGAGTTCCGGAGCCTGGCCGATCTGGATTTTGTCCATGTTGCACGCGAAGTTTCTTCCGTTCGTTCGTCGCCAGTGAAGTGGACCCAGAGACAGGGTTTTGAGCAATCGGTACTTTTATTCAGCTCAGAGAACAAGTGACAGCTCAGCAAGGTAAAGTGACAATTCAGCGAGTACCGACTGACTCTGCCTGGAGAAACCGCTTCTTTTATACTTTTGCGGTTCCCGCCAAAGCTAGAGCCGGCCGCGTCTGAGCCAATCAGGAGCGACTTCCTGCTTGGGCTCAGACAGCGCTGGAAAGAGGAACAAACTATTTACAGAGTTACAAGGTAGCCATTTCAGGATACAACATTTTGTATTTGCCTTGTTGTGAGCCGCCCTGAGTCTCAGGAGAAGGGTGGCATAAAAATCTAACAAACAAACAAACAAATTTACCTTGCAAGGATGACATCTAAGTTACTTTTTAACTAATGGTTCCTTGACTATGTTTCTATTGAGTTACTACATACTGTTAAGAGTTTTAAGAAACATCCCTGCTTCAACTTGTTCCTTGGCATAGTTAATTTCTTTACCTACAGTGAGTAGGATAGATATTCTTCAGTTGCTAAATTGTTACTGTTACTGGACATCTTTTACAAAACAGTTAGGATATTATGTGTCAGAGCACACTCAGTGAAGTTTCCATCGAGCACGCCAGGAACATGATTGATTGGTTTCTAACTAATTCATTAGAACATATTCCACAAGTTTAGATCTGCGCATCACTCACACGCACTCCATACACACATTTAAAGGGAAGGAAAGTAGAGAGTGTCAGTACCAAGTACTGTACTGGTTGGGTTTTCTATACAAGAAGATAACCCAGCAATGCATGTTAGGAGAAAATAGTGGTATTACTCTTTAAGAGCTAGGCAGTAATTATGAGTTAGGCTGCAAATTTAGCCATATAAGGGAGACAGATGTGCTGCTCTCTGTTGCATTCTCTTGAGCTGTTGCTGCATTACATTGTTCTGTTGCCTTACATTTTATTTATTTATTTATTTATTCATTTGTCCAAAACACAAATACACAGGAAGAAAAATAGACATCTGGTAATATAAATGAGGGTGAAAGTGAACTTAGAGGAGAGGATATATGAAAGGGAGAGAATATATAAGATAGGTGAAAGAAAGGAAAGACAATTGGACAGGGGACAAAAGGCACACCAGTGCACTTATATACGCCCCTTACTGGCCTCTTAGGAACCTGGAGAGGTCAATTGTGGAGAGTCTAAGGGAGAAATGTTGGGGGTTAGGGATTGACACAATTGAGTCCGGTAATGAGTTCCACGCTTCGATAACTCTATTGTTGAAATCATATTTTTTACAGTCAAGTTTGGAGCGGTTTGTATTAAGTTTGAATCTGTTGCGTCCTCTTGTGTTGTTGCAGTTGAAGCTGAAGTAGTCATTGACCTGTAGGACGTTGCAGCATATGATCTTGTGGGCAATACTCAAATCGTGTTTTAGGCGCTGTAGTTCTAGGCTTTCTAGGCCCAGGATTGTTAGTCTATTTTCGTAGGATATTCTGTTTCGAGTGGAGGATTGAAGGGCTCTTCTGGTGAAATATCTTTGGACATTTTCAAGGGTGTTGATGTCTGAGATGTGGTATGGGTTCCAGACAGATGAGCAGTAGTCAAGGATGGGTCTGGCAAAAGTTTTGTAGGCTCTTGTGAGTAGTGTGAGATTGCCTGAGCAGAAGCTGCATAGGATCAGGTTAACAACTCTAGAAGCTTTTTTGGCGATATTGTTGCAGTGGGCTTTAGTACTTAGGTCATTCGATATTAGTATTCCAAGGTCTTTTACTGAGTGTGGGTTGGCAGTGAGAGATTGTTTATTCAGTTCGTATGTGCGGTTTGAGCTATTGCTGCATTGCATTGTTCTGTTGCCTTACATTGTAATGTCGGTTGTTGGTGTACACATGCTGGTTAGTATTGATGCTCTTTGCTGTGTGCAAATAAGAGAACATGTTATATAGCTGTGTGCTAGGTTTCGCTGTTTGCTATTAATATAAGAGAATAAGCTGTGTGCTAATACTAATTGGTATTTTATATCTGCTGTGTGCAATATACTGTGTAGAATATACTATACTGCTGTGTGCCAAGTTGTAAAGGTATATGCTGTGTGCTAATAAGAGAATATACTCTATTGCTGTGTGTGTAATAGTATATGTACCTGCTGTGTGCGAATAAGAGAATACATCTTATTTATTTATTTATTTATTTGTTTGTTTGTTTGTTTGTTTGTTTGCTTGTTTGTTTGCTTGCTTGTTTGTATGCCGCCCCTCTCCATAGACTCCCGTAATTACTGTGTGCTACTTAGTTTAATGAACCTTCTATGTGCTAAAAGGTATTGCTATGTGCTAAATGATGTGGAACTGTGTGTATTATGTATTATGGATTGTATCATGATTAGTGTGCAATATTAATGATATTGTATATCTTGTAAATAATACCTTTATTATATGTTGTGTTATTGACTGAACAACCACCACTGCCACATATACTCTGTTACAAATACACTGGCTGTTAGACCAGTGAGGATTGCTGAGAGAGTGCACCCTTTTTCTCCCCATGTCATGTGGATGAAAGGTAGTTGGCAGATTTTGCAAAGCTGTTGTGGGAATCTCAGTGTTTCCAATGCCATGCTTCCCCTGTCTAAGTTATAGATGCTTGTGCTCACATGTTTTCACACCTTGATCCAGCTGTGTAGTTTTTCTTCTTACTTTGATGAGTCAGATGGGGAAACGTTTTAATTAGTATCAGCCATGCAATCATAATGTCAGGCCAAAGCCATTGTTAACTTGGAGAGTTTGGCCTGCCACACTTTATGCTTTAGAATGTATTCTTGCTGTGGGAACTTGGGAGGGGCTGTTGCATGAGGGATGTAGAAATGTAGCCATAACAAATTCCTTCTAGATTCTCAAGGTCATCCTTTGTTCAGTACCTGCTCGGAATCTGATGGGAATAATGGACATGTTGGTAAAAGACGACTTGTCCATGTGACAAAGTTGTGGGTGTGGGAACAAGGCAAATGAACTTCAAACTGGGTGGAGAAACCCTCGCAGCTTTAGATTCGGGATTCTCACAGATGTGGCAACATGGCTCTGTTAATAAATTGGAACTTTGAGGAAATCTGTGCCTAGGACTCTGGTTTAGTTTTGGATGCTATTTGGAACCCTGACACATATTTAATGTTTTGACTGGAGACGTCTGTAATATGGTAAATGATTTAGCTTTACTAGATAAATGGTCAAAGCACTGAAAACTGCAGTTTAATGTTTCCAAATGTAAAATAATGCATTGGGGAAAAGGAATCCTCAATCTGAGTATTGTATTGGCAGTTCTGTGTTAGCAAAAACTTCAGAAGAGAAGGATTTAGGGGTAGTGATTTCTGACAGTCTCAAAATGGGTGAACAGTGCAGTCAGGCAGTAGGGAAAGCAAGTAGGATGCTTGGCTGCATAGCTAGAGGTATAACAAGCAGGAAGAGGGAGATTATGATCCCGCTATATGGTGGAAGGTCTTAAGCGTAAAACGTATCAGGAAAGACTTAATGAACTCAATCTGTATAGTCTGGAGGACAGAAGGGAAAGGGGGGACATGATCAAAACATTTAAATATGTTAAAGGGTTAAATAAGGTCCAGGAGGGAAGTGTTTTTAATAGGAAAATGAACACAAGAACAAGGGGACACAATCTGAAGTTAGTTGGGGGAAAGATCAAAAGCAACGTGAGAAAATATTATTTTACTGAAAGAGTAGTAGATCCTTGGAACAAACTTACAGCAGACGTGGTTGGTAAATCCACAGTAACTGAATTTAAACATGCCTGGGATAAACATATATCCATCCTAAGATAAAATACAGGAAATAGTATAAGGGCAGACCAGATGGATCATGAGGTTTTTTTTCTGCTGTCAGTCTTCTATGTTTCTATGACTCATCTCTAAAAGATAGTAATAGATGGTTTAATTGGATCATTCCTCTCTCTCCTCTCCTCTCCTGTGGATTGACTGTGATTGACTATTAAAATAATAATAATAATAATAATAATAATAATAATAATAATAATAATAATAATTTATTAGATTTGTATGCCGCCCCTCTCCAAAAACTCAGGGCGGCTCACAACATGATAATAATACAATGCATTACAAATCCAATACTAAAAATTAAAACCAATATAAAACATTTATAGCATAGCCAATATTATAATAAAATCCACTGAGAGATCAGGAAAACAAAGATGAATGTAGCACCTCCACTCTTCTCTGCCACAAGTCATCAACAAATCTGACCAAGTCTGCTCTGGGCTGAATCCTGGAGCCCACTTGTAACAGACCTTAGATAATCTGATTCCTCCAAGGACAAAGGTCATCATGAAGATTATCTATGTGGTTGCTAGGAGGTGAACATTATTTGATGGCATGACGTAATAAATCATTATGAATGTTCTACACCAATAGAACATAGAACAACTCTATTACCAGGAATATTCAATTGATCAGAGCAACGTTTGTATTCTTACCACAAACTTTCACGTATCTATAGAAATCTGTGAAAATTGGGGCTATCTTTATATTTGAATGATCTTAAATATCTTGGAATAATTATAATGGAAAAAAATGCTTTACTTGTGAATGCAATTATTTCAAATTGTGTAACTCATGTTAATATTGAAATAAACATATGATTGAAATTCTCAGTGAGTTTTCAGGTAGAGGCAAAGGTTATAAATATTCCATGAATCATCCTTATGAGGTGTTCATGTTCTTAATAGAAAGGCAGAATAAAAATATTGGAATACCATTAAGACATGCTCTGTCTCTATTATTCCCCTTTGTCATTTAGAATTTAGGATGTTTACAGTCCTGACATAAGAAGATGCACAGCAAAATCCCTTGGATTATAATCTAAACCTTTAAGGAAGGCTTTGGGGTTTTGCAGACTATGTATAGAAACTTAAAGCAAACTGAATTCACCACAAGCATTTTTTTAAATTGCCAGAGAATCATCAAA
This sequence comes from Erythrolamprus reginae, assembly GCF_031021105.1. Lineage (NCBI taxonomy): Eukaryota > Metazoa > Chordata > Lepidosauria > Squamata > Dipsadidae > Erythrolamprus > Erythrolamprus reginae. The sequence continues at coordinate 85,765,641 of NC_091952.1, read as the reverse complement.
GCCAAGAATTAAATTATGCTTTACTAGATGTGACACATCCTGCTCAAGTGACTCTACCTTTGGTTCTTCACTTACATCTCAAAGTGATGCTCCCTGTCTTGTTATCCTGCTCAGTACAAGGAGCTTTACATTCTGATAGGAAGGGATTTGCTAAATAAAGCTCAAATCCACCAGCTTCATCTCCAGTCAAAATATAGTGACAGTAGACACCAAGAGCACAAACAAAAACAAGAGAACAAGCCATGTGTTTTACACTTTTTTCAGAAGTAAGAGAGGATTCCCACATTCAGCTCTGACAGCTCAGGAATTGATTAATGGGGGAAAAAAATGACATGCAATATACAGTGGTACCTCTACCTTCAAATGCCTCTACAGTGGTACCTCGAGATACGAGTTTAATTCGTTCCGGACCTGGGCTCTTAAGTCGAGCAGCTCTTATCTCGAACGACTTTTCCCCATAGGAATTAATGTAAATAATTTTAATTGGTTCCAGCCCTCAAAAAACTCACAAAGTTAGTCTAAATTATGCAGAAAGACATGTTTTTAATGAAGAAATGTACATGTACATATAAATGAATAATGAAGTTTCTTTCACTTAACTTGTAAACTTTCTTAAACTTTTAAATTTACATATGTTCAACTTCTCTGCCACCCAATCCTGTAGGACAGAGGTCCCCAACCCTTTTTGCACCAGGGACCGGCTTTAAGCGATCAAGAGAGGAATGGGTGAATGAATGGACGGAGGGTGGGAAGGAAGGAAGGAAAGAGGGAAGGGACAGGAACAGAGGAAGGAAGCAAGGAAACTTATGAAAGGGGAGAGTAAGAGAGGAATGAGTGAAGGGAGGGAGGGAGGGAAAAAGGTGGGAAGGAGAAAGAAAAGAAGAAATAGAGGAAGGGAAGGTAAAAGAGAGAAAGAAAAAGAGCAAGAAAGAAAGAAAGAAAGAAAGAAAGAAAGAAAGAAAGAAAGGGGGAAGGGACAGGAACAGAGGAAGGAAGCAAGGAAACTTATGAAAGGGGAGAGTAAGAGAGGAATGAGTGAAGGGAGGGAGGGAGGGAAGAAGGTGGGAAGGAGAAAGAAAAGAAGAAATAGAGGAAGGGAAGGTAAAAGAGAGAAAGAAAAAGAGCAAGAAAGAAAACTGCAAGCACCCCCCCGAGCCCCCCAGGCCGGCTGCAACCTTTTAAAACACGCTCGCCGCTTCGCAGCTGTCTCCTGAAGCCGAACGCGGAAGTTAGCGTTTGGCTTCAGGAGACAGCTCCTTGGCGCTTGTATCTCGAATTTGGGCTTGTAAGTAGAACAAAAATATCTCTCCCCTCCCAGCTCTTATCTCGAGTTGCTCTTAAGTAGAGCAGCTCTTATGTCGGGGTTCCACTGTACTTATGAACCTTTCTAGATAAAAACCGGGTATTCAAGATTTTTTTGCCTCTTCTCAAGAACCAGAGATTAGAACTGCCCCCACCCTCCTTGCCTTTCGTAAACTCCTTAAAACCCACCTTTGTCTTCAGGCATGGGGGAACTGAGATATCTCCCCCGGGCCTATACAATTTATGTATGGTATGCTTATATGTATGGCTGTTTAATAATGGGGTTTTTAAAATATTTTAAATTGTAAATTATTAGATTTGTTATGAACTGTTTTTATTATGTTGTGAGCCACCCCGAGTCTACGGAAAGGGGTGGCATACAAATCTAATAAATAAATAAATAAATAAATTTTCCACTTACAAACCCAAGCCTCCAAAACTGTAACCAGAAAAGGCAGGGAGAAGCCTCTGTGGCACCTCTCTAGGAATCTCCTGGGAGGAAACAGGGTCGGAAAAGGCAGGGAGAAGCCTCTGTGGGGCCTCTCTAGGAATCTCCTGGGAGGAAACAGGATCGGAAAAGGCAGGGAGAAGCCTCTCTGGGGCCTCTCTAGGAATCTCCTGAGAGGAAACAGTGCCAGAAAAGGTGGGGAGAAGCCTCCGTGGGGCCTCTCTAGGAATCTCCTGGGAGAAAACAGGGCCTCCACCCTCCCTGTAGTTTCCCCAATCACACACATTATTTGCCTTTACATTGATTCCTATGGGGAAAAAAATTCCTTCTTCTTACAAACTTTTCTACTTAAGAACCTGGTCACAGAACGAATTAAGTTCGTAAGTAGAGGTACCACTGTATGTCTTGGCTCTAAATCTATATAATGCATTTGAAATGGACATGTTTATTGTATTTCTACCCTATTATTCAGTTCAGCCCATTTAATATGTTGGATCTGATGCCTTTGACCTTTTTGAGTATTCTGAATCTGAAACATCTCACATTTCACTTTGGACACATTTTATTCACCATCGTATATGCACGATAAAAGAAAATGCTGACTTCCCCTTCTAGAACTAATGATAATTAAATCTGACAAACACCATTTGACAGTAGCTATGATCATCCCTCTGTAGCAATTAGGGCCTACTGAACGACTTCCAAGCAGACAATATAGTTATTTGTTTCCTGTGGCAATTGCGTGCCACCCTTTTCATATGAAAAACTAGCATGATAAAATCAGAGCAAAAGACTATAAATTTAACCCTTATCAATTGGTTTGCCTCTCTATAAGGTTAATCCCTAGTTTTGCCAAGGGAAAGAGAGAACAGGAGCACCCAAGAATAAACCTACAGGAGTTTTTTTTTTTAAAAAATATAGTTTTGTTTTGCATTTTTCTCATAATTTTCCCACAAGAAGAATTTATGGGACTGTCTCCTGCCACATACTTCCCAGAGGCCTATTAGATTGCACAGAATCAGCCTCCTCCAGGTCCCATCGACTAAACAATGTAGGTTGGTGAGACTGCCGGTGGGGGGAGGGCTTTTCTGTTGTGGCCCCAGCTCTATGGAACCAACTACCCCCCTGATGTTCGCACTGCTCCCACTCTATTGGCTTTTCAAAAAGCTGTTAAGACCTGGCTTTGTTGACAAGCCTGGGGGCTGTGAACTCTAACATAAGATTTATTTTATATATTGTTGAATTTATGATGTTGTACGCCGCCCCGAGTCTCTGTGAGTAGAGCGGCATAAAAATCTAATAAATAAATAAATAAAGTCCATTTCAGAGAAATTTTAGATAAAAATCACTGTCCAAATTTCAAATCGCATGCTATAAAAATTATAAATAGTTCATTTTTAATTCTATTGAAAAAAATATTTTAAAATTGATGGAATTTGAGAGTCTAGCCTACCCACACTATAACTTGCTGCCATGAATACTTTAAAAGGACTGATACAAATTGCTAAAATTTTAAAAAACCCATATACAGACATACACATTCATCAGATTCAATCATTCATAATATCGGCCGGAGACAATCTCATCACTCACGGCCCCTATGCCTGCCAGCAGAGATGGGTCTTCACTCTTCAGAGCTTTAAGAAAGAGTAGGAGGGAGGGGGCTGTACCTATCCCCAGAGGTAGTTCATTCCAAAGGACAGGGGCCACCACAGAAAAGGCTCTTCCCCTAAGTCCCACCAGATGACATTGTCTGGCTGATGGGACCTGGAGAAGGACGACTCTGTGGGCCCTAACCAGCCACTAGACAGTCCCATAGGTAGTCTGATCCTAAGCCATGAAGGGCTTTGTAAGTCATAACCTGCACTTTGAATTGTGCCCGGAAACCAATTAGCAGCCAGTGCAACTCATGGAGTGATGTTGAAATATGGGCAGATCTTGGTAGCCCCACTTTGTACCACTCACCCAAGAAATATATTTTATTTTTATTTTAAATGAGATTAACTTGTTATAAGGAGAATTGTGAGCATGGTTTCATGTACTCAAAGACATTTTGTTAAAGTTTGGATTATTGTTTTCAAGAAATATTCAATTACCAGTGTATTTATTTTCTGTTATGCAGAATTGGGTGGGAAATTTTATTTTTTTATTTATTTATTTATTTATTTATTTATTTATTTATTTATTTATTTATTAATTATTTAGATTTGTATGCCGCCCCTCTCCGCAGACTCGGGGCGGCTCACAACAAAGTGAAAACAATTTACAACAAATCTAAATTACTGTTTAAAAATATTTAAAAACCCCATTTTCTAAACACACATACATACAAACACACCATTCATAAATTGTATATGCCCGGGGGAGATGTCTCAGTTTCCCCATGCCTGACGACAAAGGTGGGTCTTAAGGAGCTTACGAAAGGCAAGGAGAGAAGGGGCAGTTCTAATCTCCGGGGGGAGTTGGTTCCGGAGGGCCGGGGCCGCCACAGAGAAGGCTCTTCCCCTGGGGCCCGCCAACCAACATTGTTTAGTTGACAGGACCTGGAGAAGGCCCACTCTGTGGGACCTAATCGGCCGCTGGGATTCGTGCGGCAGCAGGCGGTCTCGGAGATATTCTGGTCCAGTGCCATGAAGAGCTTTAAAGGTCATGACCAACACTTTGAATTGTGACCGGAAGTTGATCGGCAACCAATGCAGACTGCGGAGTGTTGGTGAAACATGGGCATACCTAGGTGAGCCCATGACTGCTCTCGCAGCTGCATTCTGCATGATCTGAAGTTTCCGAACACTTTTCAAAGGTAGCCCCATGTAGAGAGCTTTACAGTAGTCGAACCTCGAGGTGATGAGGGCATGAGTGACTGTGAGCAGTGAGTCCCGGTCCAAATAGGGCCACAACTGGTGCACCAGGCGAACCTGGGCAAACGCCCCCCTCGCCACAGCTGAAAGATGGTTCTCTAATGTGAGCTGTGGATCGAGGAGGATGCCCAAGTTGCGGACCCTCTCCGAGGGGGTCAATAATTCCCCCCCCAGGGTAATGGAAGGACAGATGGAATTGTCCTTGGGAGGCAAAACCCACAGCCACTCCATCTTATCTGGGTTGAGTTTGAGTCTGTTGACACCCATCCAGGCCCCAACAGCCTCCAGACACCGGCACATCACTTCCACTGCTTCGTTGACTGGACATGGGGTGGAGATGTAAAGCTGGGTATCATCAGCGTACTGATGATACCTCACCCCATGCCCTTGGATGATCTCACCCAGTGGTTTCATGTAGATATTAAATAGCAGGGGGGAGAGGACCGACCCCTGAGGCACCCCACAAGGGAGAGACCTCGGAGTCGACCTCTGACCCCCCACTAACACCAACTGCGACCGACCGGAGAGGTAGGAGGAGAACCACTGGAGAACAGTGCCTCCCACCCCCAACCCCTCCAGTCGGTGCAGAAGGATACCATGGTCGATCATTCTATCAATCATGAAAATAATTGAATTTATACTTAAATTGTACTGTCAGAAATTGCCTTATGTTCCAACTGTGAAACCTGCTAGATAAGAAAATTAAAATATACAGTGTGGTCGGGCAGTAGGAAAAGCAAGTAGAATGCTTGGCTGCATAGCTAGAGGTATAACAAGCAGGAAGAAGGAGATTGTGATCCCACTATATAGAGCGCTGGTGAGACCACATTTGGAATACTGTGTTCAGTTCTGGAGACCTCACCTACAAAAAGACATTGACAACATTGAAAGGGTCCAAAGATGGGCTACAAGAATTCTGGAAGGTCTTAAGCATAAAACTTATCAGGAAAGACTTAATGAACTCAATCTGTATAGTCTGGAGGATAGAAGGGAAAGTGGGGACATGATCGAAACATTTAAATAGGTTAAATAAAGTTCAGGAGGGAAGTGTTTTTAATAGGAAAGTGAACACAAGAACAATCTGAGGTTAATTGGGGGAAAGATCAGAAGCAAATGAGAAAATATTATTTTACTGAAAGAGTAGTAAATCCTTGGAACAAACTTCCAGCAGACGTGGCTGGTAAATCCACAGTAACTGAATTTAAACATGCCTGGGATAAACATATATTCATCCTAAGATAAAATACAGGAAATAGTATAAGGGCAGACTAGATGAAATAAATAAAATAAAAATAAATAAATAAAAATAGATGGACCATGAAGTCTTCGGAGAGGGGCGGCATACAAATCTAATAAATAATAATAAATAAATAATAAGTCTTTTTCTGCCATCAATCTTCTATGTTTGTTTCTATGCCTGTTTAAAAACCTTTTTACCACCAGGGGGTGCTATTAACCTATGATTGGATGCATGTTGTATACTTTTCTAGGCCATGAATAGGGAATAAAGAGCAACAGATAATGGTGATTTTAAAATCATATTGATTGAGCAATAAGTGGTATAACATGTAGAGCAAGAACTGGGATTTTGCATTGTTTAAAGACTAATTGACCACAATGGCAATTATGTACAATTCCACTAAAAAATAATCCACACCAATTTCATTGATCTAACTTTCAAGTAAGTTGGTATAGAACTGTTATAACTGTGTTCAGCCTCAGCAATTTTAAGATGTGTGGACTTCAACTTCCCAAATTCCTTGCTAGATGGGGAGTTATGGAATTTGAAGCCCTTATATGCTAAAGTTGGTGAGTAGGAAAACACTGTTATAGCATTATAGGCACAGAGACGTAGTTATGAATCAGGAGATGCTCAATTTGCATCTCTTTTTTTTTAAAAGGTGAAATTATTAAACGGCTAAGATTTCTTTCTCTCTGACCTGTAATATTGGCTTATATAGATTGTCTTTACAAAAAAAAGGGGCTGTAAAACCATCTTTTTGAACCTGGGTCTGCATTCCCATTGTAAATCTATAGGATATCAATTATTCTAATTTGCTTGATTTCCATGACCTGATAGACTACAATACTATAGTTTGTTTATCACATAATACATTATGTGAAAGCAGGAGTATGCTGCAGGGAGATAGGAGAGATGGAGGGAGGGAGGGAGGGAGGGAGGGAGAGATTGATTTTGAAAATCAAGAGAGAGGGGGGGGAGGGGGAGAGAGAGAGAGGGATTGATTTTAAAAATCAAGCTGCCTTTGGGCTCTTACCTTGACACAAATGCTGTGCTAGACTAGCAGTAATTCTAGCAAAATGTAAACATTCATTTACCCAAAGGCGAACCTTGTTTCTACCTCTCTTTCCTTAATCTGCCCTCAAGGATATTTTCTACAACCCAAAACATCTTTTAAACAAACCTTTCGTTCCCAGAATACCTACCTACTATAGTTGTAGGCTATAGGTACGTTTTTCTCAAGTCTAACAACCTTAACAACTTCATAGTTATTGAGGCTAAGAAACACTAACATAGATACACTTCTACTCTTTTAAAGGTATGAAAACCCCCTGCTGTTCAGTGTTTAAAATAAACCTTAGAAGAAAGTTCAGTAAGGCAGAAAATAAGTAATAACCAAGGACAAATCGATACAAGAATTAAACAAATGTCTGGCCTGTTTTAAACTTTCAGACGTGTTCTATAAATCCCAGAAAGCCAGTTTGTTGTAGTGGTTAAGGCACCAGGCTAGAAACTAGGAGGTCATGAGTTCTAAACTGGAATCACTCTATAACTTGTAAATATGCTAATGTTCTTGGTTTAAAATACTGTATTATAAATCAGTATACCCTCATTTGATGGAGGGGATAGAATGAATGATGTTGGGTGGAGGGAGCACATATCACTATGCACTGTTTTTGTGTGGTGTGCATCTGTTTTATTATTATTGAAATTAATAAAAAATATTTTTTTTAAAAAATGAGTTCTAGTCTCACCCTAGATACAAAGACTGATGATGACCTTGGGTTAATCACTAGTGATGGGTGAACCCAACGGTGTTCGGGTTTGGCATGTTCGGACAAACTTTACGCAAAATTCGGCCGAACCCAAACCAAACCCGAACTCGAACCCGAATGGGGAATCCCTCCCACGAAGAGATTCCGGGGATGGAGCTTTGACGTCACCGGCAGGTTGCTAAGGATGTCAAGGTGATCACTTCCTGGATTCCATGGAATCCAGGAAGTGATCACCTTGGCGTCCTTAGCAACCTGCCGGAGACGTCAAAGCTCCGAACGTCGAACACGACCCCGAACTTTGCCCGAAGTTTGAAAAAACTTCGTGTTGGTGTTCAGCATACTGAACACCGCAAAATTCGGTACGAATTGTGCGGGTTCAGTTCGCACATCGCTACCAATCACACATTCTCAGCCTCAGAAATAGGCAATGGCAAAATGCTGCTGAAAATCTTGCCAAGAAAATGTCTAGGCCAGTGATGGTGAATCTTTTTTTCCTTGGGTACCAAAATAGTGCACCCGCATGCTATCACACGTATGTGTGTACCCACATCCATATTTAATGTCCCCCCATGCTCCCATTTCCTGACTTCTGGTGGGCCTGGTTGGCCCATTTTTCACCCTCCTCAGGTTCCAGAGGCTTTCTTGGAGTTTGAGGAGGGCAAAAACGCCCTCCCCTGTCGCCCTGGAGGCCCTCCAGAGGTCAAAAACACCCTCCCAGAGCACTGGTGTGGGGCAAAAATCAGCTGGCGGGCACCCACTTGCGTGCTGAAACTGAGTTAGGGCAATGGTTCGCATGCCAGCAGATATGGTTCTGCATGCCATCTGTGACACATGTATCATAGGTTTACCATCATGGGTCTAGGCCAGTGGTTCTCAACCTAGGGGTCGGGACCCCTTTGGGGGTCGAATGACAGTTTCACAGGGGTCACCTAAGACCATGGGAAAATACAAATTAGGAACTTAAGCTTCTATTCTGGTGCTTTGGAACATATTTTTACAATCCAATCAATCAGGCTTTTACAGTGGGGGTGTCCCTCTGACCCTCCTGCCAATCAGCTTTAAGCTCTGTTGGGAGAATTGGAGCTAGACTTATGGTTGGGGGTCACCACAACATGAGGAATTGTATTAAGGGGTCGCGGCATTACAAAGGTTGAGAAATACTGGTCTAGTCAACATTGACTTGAAGGCAAATATTGTCAGGATCCATGAGGTCTTTGCTACTCTTAGTGAATGCCAAACTGGCATTCCTACTCTCAAGTAGGGAAGCTAATCCGATTGACACCTGACTCTTTCCTCTACCTTGACAACAGGGCACCTGAGGACAGCCAAGGAAGTAAGATGGATGATGAGATATACCCAGCGATGGGCTACGAGCGAGAACGCTAAATTGCACTCACGCCATGGCTCATAAGTTCTTGCAGGACCAGCGCAATTTTGCTGCTGCACCTGTGGAGGTAGCAAAATTACGCCCGTGTTTCAGCGAGGTTTTACCTATGGCTCCATGCGCAATTTTTCTACCTTCACCTGTGTAGCAACAAAATTGCGCTGGTCCTGCAGGAACCTATGAGCCGCCGCGGTGAGCGCAATTTAGCGTTCCGGCTTGTAGCCCACTGCTGAATATACCCAGTTATGTCCTTCAACATTATCTGGGCTGCTGCTGCCTGCCAGAAACATCTACTCATGATAAGATGTGTTGTGGTTAACTCTGGCCCAGCTCCTGCCCCAAGGACTGTGGATGTGGGGGAGACATCCACATGCTGCAGGCCTGTTTTGCCCCTGGTGGAATCTGCTGATGAAGGCTCCTCTGACCAAGAAGACATGAGTGACAGGGAGGAGGAGTGTGGCAGACAGCTGAGAAGGAGATCAATTATCTAGCTCGTCCTTGGATTCAGAACAAGAGTTAATGATACAGCCACGCATGCGGAGAGCGATGCATAGGCAACAACAACTGAGAGATTATTATCAAAGAAAATGAGGCCACCTGTGGTTGGGTGGGGCTGTGGTAATTAGTGAGGCTGCTATAAAGAGCAGCCTGTGGGTTTGGCCATTTTGGAGGATTATCTGATCTTTGTGTTTCATGACTGCTTTACTGACTTTGACCTTTTGTGTGCTGATTTTTCCCCGCTTTGAAACTAAACCACGGCAAAGTGTGTTTCACTTTGTGAAAAAAGAAGGACTGTGAATTGCCTCACAGCTGCAAGCTAAGTATCACAGAACTGATAAGGGACTTGTACAAATTACCAGTTTGTTTGGAGACAAGTGTTCTTTGCTATCCCAAAAGAGGCCTTGGTTTAAGTGAATTTTCATTATAAATAACATTGTTTTGAATTTTCAAACGTGTGTGTGTCTGAAATTGTATCTGTGCATTTTTGGGAGGATTCTACCAGAGAGCTCGACAGAACAAGATGACAGTCAAACATTGCTACTACTGCAGGAGAAGAACGTAATGCTATTAAGTATCAGTAGAACTGTGTTTTCATCAGGATGGAAAATGTGGAGGAAGATGGATCAAAGTTATCTGAGGTGAGTAGAGTAAATGGGACTATTTTTTTTAACTTTATAGAAGCTTCCACCAGCTGATGATCTTCAAATCTGTTGGGTCAGTTCCCATAATTCCAAACCCTTCATGATTGATAGTGGGATTCCACAAGTTGAAATCCAATGCCTTTTGAAGATACCAGTTTGGAGGAGCCTGTTTTATATAGTAGTTGTGCTACTGTAACTGTACAACTGGGTTTCTATTTATAATAATAGTGTTTAAAGATATACTTACTTAGGGTCACTTAAGCTCAGAATATTCCATTACTTCAAACTGCATGTCCACTAACTACATACTGGATTCGCACAGCATATTCACTAAAATGAAGTTCAGTGTAGGTGAAGGGATATAGATTAGATTAGATTAGATTTCTTGGATTTATATGCTGCCCCTCTCCGCAGACTCGGGGCGGCTCACAACAATGGTGAAGAACAGTACATAGTAACAAATCTAATGTTTAAAAATCTAGATTACAGTTTTAGATTTAAAAGTCCAAAAAAAGAAACCCCAATATATAAAAAAACAACACGCAATCGAATCATACACAAGAACTACATGGGCAAGGGGGAGATATAGACCTTGGACTCAGGAAGAAATGAAGTAATCATTAAAGGGGATTTTTTTTTAAAAAAAAATCTTATTTCTGAAAAGAGGAAAGTGTGAGAAAGAAAATCAAAACAACTTTGCCTTAATTTTGTTTGTTGTAAGGGGAAGGGGAGATAAATTTGGATTCAAGATTCTATTATTATACTCTAGAGCAGGGGTGTCAAACTCGTGTTGCCATGGCAACATCATGGGACATAGCGGGAGTTTTTCTCCCTTCACTAAACCAGGCATGGGTGTGGCTAGTACGTGGAGCATCTGGCCCACGGGCTGTTAATTTAACAGCCCTGCTCTATAGCAAAAAAGAGAATTGTTGAGGTCCCTGCTGTGCCTCTTTTTTAACCTTGCCAATCGTGAAAAGATGAACATATACATGTAAAAAATGCTAGTGGTGATTTACTTTGCTGCTAAGGAGTAACTATTAGTATGATAGATGCTCTGACCAGGGAGGAAAAAGAAGTTGCAAAAGAAATCTGAATTGTCCTTCCTATTTTTATGCAGTTGGTATAATGTCTGTCAATAACCTGCATGAAATAGATCTAATTTCTTTCCATCACAGTGAAAATAGAAACATAGAAACATAGAAGACTGACGGCAGAAAAAGACCTCATGGTCCATCTAGTCTGCCCTTATACTATTTCCTGTATTTTATCTTAGGATGGATATATGTTTATCCCAGGCATGTTTAAATTCAGTTACTGTGGATTTACCAACCACGTCTGCTGGAAGTTTGTTCCAAGGATCTACTACTCTTTCAGTGAAATAATATTTTCTCATGTTGCTTTTGATCTTTCCCCCAACTAACTTCAGATTGTGTCCCCTTGTTCTTGTGTTCACTTTCCTATTAAAAACACTTCCCTCCTGAACCTTATTTAACCCTTTAACATATTTAAATGTTAATATTAAATGTAAATATTAATCTAGCTGTACAAAACATTTTTTGCTACCCTAGTAGGATGATAGAATAGGCATAAGTGAATTTAATCCGTTACAAAGGTATATTTTCAGGAAGATTGACTTACTACTAAATGAGTGAAGTTACATCTTGTGTACCTATTCATTTACTTAGTTGAATTCAGATTGATTTTGTACATTCAAAGTTTGTCTTGCTCAGGGTGTGGTTTTTTCACATTTTATTCAGACTGAACACTAATTCAAAATGATCTTTCCTGCACAACACAACTAGTGGTGGGTTCTAAAGTCCTTTACTAATGGTTCATGCTTGCGCTCATCCGCAATGCTTCTGCACATGTGCAGAAGGGTTCGGAGCAGCTGGGCAGAGCCTCTCACCGCCATTCTACCAGTTCAAAGAACCAGGCCGAAATGGGAGCAACCCACCCAGGTGGCGGTTCCTCTTCACTGGCGCTCCCAGAATGCTCCCAGTGGCCGGCATGGGCATGTGTGTGTCCGGCAGGCGTGCGTGTGTGCATTGAAACATAGAAGATAGACGGCAGAAAAAGACCTCATGATCCATCTAGTCTGCCCTTATACTATTTCCTGTATTTTATCTTAGGATGGATATATGTTTATCCCAGGCATGTTTAAATTCAGTTACTGTGGATTTACCAACCACGTCTGCTGGAAGTTTGTTCCAAGGATCTACTACTCTTTCAGTGAAATAATATTTTCTCTCGTTGCTTCTAATCTTTCCCCCAACTAACCTCAGATTGTGCCCTTTGGTCTTGCATTCATTTTCCTATTAAAAAACACTTCCCTCCTGAACCTTATTTAATCCTTTAACATATTTAAATGTTTTGATCCTGTCCCCCCATTTCCTCCTGTCATCCAGACTAGAGTTCATGAAGACTCCAGACTCCAGATTGAGTTCATTAAGTCTTTCCTGATACGTTTTATGCTTAAGACCTTCCACCATTCTTGTAGCCCGCCTTTGGACCCGTTCAATTTTGTCAATATCTTTTTGTAGGTGAGGTCTCCAGAACTGAACACAGTATTCCAAATGTGGCCTAACCAGTGCTCTATACAGTGGGACCACAATCTCCCTCTTCCTGCTTGTTATACCTCTAGCTTTTCAGCCAAGCATTCTACTTGCTTTCCCTACCGCCTGACCACACTGTTCACCCATTTTGACACAAGACATTGGCACCAGAAATCAAATCTTGTGTGAGAGCACGTGCATGCGCGGAAGCAAAATATCGGCAAAAATCGTTGAAATCTTGCTCATGTGTGTGTCCTCACATTAGAATTGGGTTCCGGCACATGCACAGAAGCCATATTCTCATATTGACGTATGCATGTGCGCCGGTCAGCTGGAGCTGCATGCCCAGCTCCATTTTCACTACCGGGACACCGTTACACCCCCATTCCAGGTGCAACCCATACTGAACCTATCACTGAACACAAAACTTCTCCCCCCAGGATAATCATAATCTGATTTGGTTTTGACCAGGGATGGGTTCAATTTGCCTTCCCTAGTGGTTTGCATCACGTTGGAAGTGTGTGTTTTGCAGGTGCGTGTGCATTTGTTTTGCTCGCATGCCTGTGTCACATTGTGGAAAAGACTCTCTGTACATGTGCAGAAGCCTCTACACATTCACAGAGGTTTCTTTGCCAGCCGTTTCAGACATAGGACCAGTTTGGGGGCATGGCCAGCCAGCCATCGCTACTGGTTTAGCAAGCGAGGGCAAATTTCTGTCACCAGTACGAGCAAACCGTCCTAACCGGCAGCAACCTGCCACTGTTTTTGACCTCTTGTGTGAATATTATTATTGTTGTTGTTGTTTTTGTTGTTATTGTTATTGCTATTGTTATTGTTATTTATTAGATTTGTATGCTGTCCTTCTCCAAAGACTATAATTTATAACAGCATATAATATAAAGGAGTAAATACAAAGAGAAATCTAATCGATAAAAAACTACATAAACTAAAAACTAAAATATTAAAAACCAATCAAACAAATTTAAATCACAGTCATACATCATATTTATTGGCCAGCAGGCCAATAACATCACATTTATTGGCCAGCAGGCCAAGATCTAATTACCCCAAGACTGGCGACATAAGTGAGTCTTAAGAATATAGCCCTGATAACTTATTATCCCTGACTAAACATGATGTAGTAAACACTATTTTGCTGGTAAGAATCACACTTAATGTCTCCTGGAAAAGTAAACACATGCTGGCTTGCCATGTTGTCTACATTTACCTTTCTCCATTAAGCATAATGGGGTTTGGTTTTGGTTTAGCATGCTGCCATGGTAGTTTGTGTTGATTTAGTATTGTGCAAACATTGGTTATCCTCCCCCCACCTCTGACAGCCAGCATGCTGGGGAGCAAATAATAAACGACAGGCTTTCGGCTGCAGGTATGAGCGACAGCTGGCCTGATGCTGGAGACCACCTTCAATCCAACAATAGGCCAGATGTTCATTGGGGAGCTGGTAGGTGGAAGGGCACTCATAAGAGAATTGACAGGTGATAACTCTTTGACTGGATTCCTTTGGAAGCAAAGGCAGGCATCCTGACTAGGACTGAGTCAAAAGAGGTGGAACCTAAGATGGAGGGCAATATTTATACTGTTTTCAGACTCAGTCCTGATTAGCTAATGGACAAGGTCAACTCATCCTTGGAGGCTAGCTCCACCTACTATAGAGAATGGGAAAGACTACAATAATCAGAATGATGCTGCAAAATGAGTGGAACTTTACTCCATTTCTAGAGAGGCTATGATTTGTTTGTTTTGTTGGATTTTTGAAGATACTTTGTCTGGGTGCCTCTAAACTCTATAGCAAGTCAGAAGTACTGTAACTGTACTTCTACACTGTACGTATAGACTTCTGTTTTATGACATAGATTTGTCTGGGAACCGGAGTGAATTCTTTCACGCTCAATGGTGATCCATTGAAAATTATAACTAAGTGGCCCTTTCCCCTTACAAAGCTGCACCATTGCAGAGCCTGTGGATATTTTCTCACTGATAGGAATTATGGACTCATACCACGTCCTGGATCTTTAGCTTAGAGGAACCTTTACCTATTGGCTCTGCTTGCCCTACACTTAGAATAACAATCTTGAAAGGGATTTTGGAGGTCTTATTGTTCAAGCTCCTGCTCAGGTAGGAAACCCTATATCATTTCAGACAGATGATTGTCCAGTTTTTTCTTATAAATATCCAGTGTTGGAGCACCCACAATCTCTGGAGGCAAGACGTTTCACTGATTGTTCGAACTGTTAGGAAATTAGATCTAGGTTAACTCTCTCCTTGTTTAATTTCCATCCATTGCTTCCTGTCCTGCCTTCAGGTATTTTGGAGAATAGATTGACACCCCCTCCCCCTATTCTTCGTGGTAATTCCTTAGATATTGGAACACTACTATCACTTAATTCCTGTTGGCTATTAATGGCTATCTCCAAAACCTGTCATTCTGTGAAACCATGGTTCTAGTAATGGGGAAAAAACATCTGGTTTCAAAGGCACCAATGTGCATTTTTTTCAGCCCAACTGCTTACTAGGGTGTGTTTATGCAAAGAAGAATGGAAGCTTTGTGACCGAGACATTTTGCTACAGCACCTAAGCATATTTAATATTATTGTTTTCAATTTTGCAAACAACCGAACAAATGCAGACAAGAACATTGGGTAATAATGACAAATGTGGAAGGTGCTGATAATTTATTTTAGTTTCTTTTGTGTGGAATAAAGCCAAGAGGATAACTTGGATGAAGTACCGGTGGAATTACAGTGGAACCCCGACATAAGAGCTGCTCTACTTAAGAGCAACTCGAGATAAGAGCTGGGAGGGGAGAGATTTTTTTGTTCTACTTACAAGCCCAAATTCGAGATACAAGCGCCAAGGAGCTGTCTCCTGAAGCCAAACGCTAACTTCCGCGTTCGGCTTCAGGAGACAGCTGCGAAGCGGCGCGCGTGTTTTAAAAGGTTGCAGCCGGCCTGGGGGGCTCGGGGGGGTGCTTGCAGCTTTCTTTCTTGCTCTTTTTCTTTCTCTCTTTTACCTTCCCTTCCTCTATTTCTTCTTTTCTTTCTCCTTCCCACCTTCTTCCCTCTCTCCCTCCCTTCACTCATTCCTCTCTTACTCTCCCCTTTCATAAGTTTCCTTGCTTCCTTCCTCTGTTCCTGTCCCTTCCCCCTTTCTTTCTTTCTTTCTTTCTTGCTCTTTTTCTTTCTCTCTTTTACCTTCCCTTCCTCTATTTCTTCTTTTCTTTCTCCTTCCCACCTTCTTCCCTCCCTCCCTCCCTTCACTCATTCCTCTCTTACTCTCCCCTTTCATAAATTTCCTTGCTTCCTTCCTCTGTTCCTGTCCCTTCCCTCTTTCCTTCCTTCCTTCCCACCCTCCGTCCATTCATTCACCCATTCCTCTCTTGATCGCTTAAAGCCGGTCCCTGGTGCAAAAAGGGTTGGGGACCTCTGTCCTACAGGATTGGGTGGCAGAGAAGTTGAACATATGTAAATTTAAAAGTTTAAGAAAGTTTACAAGTTAAGTGAAAGAAACTTCATTATTCATTTATATGTACATGTACATTTCTTCATTAAAAACATGTCTTTCTGCATAATTTAGACTAACTTTGTCAGTTTTTTGAGGGCTGGAACCAATTAAAATTATTTACATTAATTCCTATGGGGAAACGTCGTTCGAGATAAGAGCTGCTCGACTTAAGAGCCCAGGTCCGGAACGAATTAAACTCGTATCTTGAGGTACCACTGTATATTCTTGGCCTTGGCTTGTATCCCAGCCAGAGATGGGAATGTTTGGCTCATGGTAATCTGGATATATTCTCAGTGTTCTGAGACCTGTAAAAATGATCATTTTGTGGTAAGGAAGTGACTTTAATTGTGCTATGGCATTTTGCATTATTTGCCATTTTCCAATCCAAAACTCTTATCAATGAAATAGATGACTATAAGCTAACAAATATGTTTTTAAAAAGTGAAATATAAGATTATCTGCAACAATTGCTTGTTTGTCTTTACTGTTACTACCTTGCAAACACAGACTTACAGGCTTATACATCTCTATCTCTAGAGCTGAAGGATGCACATGACACTGTTATATACAGTAAATTTAAAAAGTTGCTGCTTCTACAATGGCCTGTAATTAGGCTTGAAAACTATCTGCGTTGACTTTGGGCTAGTTGCTCCCTTTCAGCCCAATTCACCTCATAGGTTCTTGTGTGGAAGATAGAAAGAATATATACAGTATTAGGTATACTTATTGCTTTGAATAATTTATAAAAATAAAGGTGGAATTTAAAAAATTCTAGAAAAAATATACCCTGAAGAAATTTCTTTTCTAATAACTGATCACATATACTTTGGCACTGAGGCAAATTAAACACTTGCTCTTTGTAACTGATTTGGTTAACCATAATTTCTATTTGTTTCTAAGTAACTATTTAAAATCAGGAGCTCTTGGAAATAAAACTAGCAAATTAGGTTTAAGGGGTGTTAAATATACGGCCTACCATCTATTTAATTCAGATTGTGTCTCATTAGATGAAGTAAGGCTTTCTTCCAAAGAAATATAGAAATAAAAGCAATTATAATGGAGAAACTTACTTGCAGTTTGAAGCTAAAATTATTTTTTTTAATGCCCTTAATGTGATTTATTTCTAAGTTTTATTTTTCATTTTAAATCGATTTATCAATATTTTAATATCAATAGTAGAAGAATATAGGTAATTTAGTTTCAATTGAATGTATTTGTTATATACTTCTCAAAAAAATAAAGGGAACACTCAAATAACACATCCTAGATCTGAATGAATGAAATATTCTCATTGAATACTTTGTTCTGTACAAGTTGATTGTGCACAACAGCATGTGAAATTGATTGTCAGTGTTGCTTCCTAAGTGGACAGTTTGATTACACAGAATTTTGATTTACTTGGAGTTATATTGTGTTGTTTAAGTGTTCCCTTTATTTTTTTTGAGCAGTGTATTTGAATAAGCATATAAAAACTAAGGTAGGTTGAAGAAGTTGGGTATGTGTGTGCCCGTTTACCTGAAAAGATCATCCAAGAAAAACCAGACTAAATCATGCTTTCATTTATTCACTTCATATAAAAATCTCTTCAGAATGCATCTCAACACAATATATAATACTATAACAACATACATTGTGTGAAACTTTCAAACAATAAAATAACCACCTGGAACAATGCAGTGTTCAACAGACATATAAACCCATGTATCATGCACAGCTGTGCTATTTTCATCCACTAGTTAGTCACAAGTTGGACTGAAAGCTTGAAACATAGCTTTACAAATCGGCACTGTATACATGCCTCACAAGCTTTGTTGGAAGAAGGTTTCACAGCACAATTATAGTATTGGTTCACATTTTGTCATAGAAACTCACATTGGCTGCTTTTTTAAAAAAATTGGAAAATGACAGGAGGTTTTGTGGCATTTACTGGGCGTGTCCTTCTCAACCATTCAGTAGTCTCATTTCTGGTGAACAAACCCATCCTAAATCCTCACCCGTTACCAAACTCCGATTTTAAGAATCCAACTGAAAATGAAATCCAATGGGAGCCAATGTTTGAATGCCCTTTCTGGGTTCCATATGTCTCTTGCACGGTGCTCGGGTTCTTTCCATTTTACGCAGTACAAAAAAAAATTACAAGAAAGGCAACTCTCATCCAGAGTCTTCTACACAAATAACATCACCACTGACTTGGCAATGTTAATTTATATAAATTAATACTTACAAAACATTACATTATATACAATACATAATAAATACACTGTTATAAACAGTACTGGACGTGTAAATAGCTCAAGGCAAGTTGAGGAGAAGAAAAGGAGACTCAGCCTAGTGAACATGAAGAATAAGGGTGGGGAAGCACAGTAGGACCAAACACAAAAAAATTCCACTGAGTTTTGTTTTTTTGAAGGAGGAGATTGTCCACCATATAACAACATGTTGGTTTTTATACGTACTGCATTGTCGAATGAGAATGCAAAGCTACTTTATTCCTGCGTACGACAAAAGTCAAAAACAGCTGAGTATAAAAACCATTTGTTCATGTGTGGCAAGTAACACAGGAGAAACCTAGATTTTTGTGGGACTAATAAAGTGACCAGTGATGCAGTAATGCAAAGAGGGCACCCTGCTTTATTCAGCGAGTCGAAAACAATTAAACTGTGGTTAAAACACAAGTATTGCCCGTAGAGAGGAAGACTTTCTTCATTAAACAGGATTCATAATAATATAAAATATATATTGGTATCAAAGAAGTTTTGTTGTGTTACTTAGTAGGCGTCTCGAAAAGATGTGGAAGTATTTATAAAAAAGGCACACGGGTCTGAGACAGGTGCACGAATTTTAAATGCAAAATTACGAAACCGTAGTTTGAGCTGCTGGACCGAACCGGATGTCGGGATCTATTAAGAATAGAAAATATGATGATTGCGTGTCATTCCCTAGCGGGCTTGTTCCGTAACAGCTCACACTGCCTCCCTATCACCAGGTTTATTTTGTTTTTTGGCTGATAAAACTTAAGCTGCAGTAGATATCACCTGTTAAATTCCTGAGCAGTCATTACACACTCCGTAACCCTGACTCCATTCTCGAGTAATTGGAAAGTCAATTCCAGCCAATAACAGGTGCTGGCCTAAGAGCCAGACAGACTTTCAGGCTATCGCACATGAGACAATCTGCATGTGCGTGGATAAAATCACCATGACGAATACAGTGCGTTAAGTATCAATCGGCGATGCATCTTTTGTCACAATCTCTATATTAGTGTCCTGCTGGGAATCCCTTTTTCCTGGGTCAATAACACAAAGTGTCTTAGTACTGCTGTAATAATGGATACTGTCACTCTCTTTCTCAGGCCCATCCGAGTCTTCCTCTTCAAGGGTAAGGTCAAACTGGAACTTCTCCATCAGGCCCTGACAGTCTTGGTTGCGTTCTTCGAGGGGAGGGGAAGGGCTCTGAGGAATCATACTTTGATACCAATTACGGTTGTCTTCCAGGGTATCCAAAATATCTTGAGCATCGGGCTGTACTAGGTCTGCCCAGGTCTCCCAAAGTGGATGGACGATATAATCAATGAATCCCACCTGCAATGCAAATACAATCGATTTGTAATGAAACCTTATTTATGCTCAATGTTTATGAATTTTCTCTCAGCTTTACATTTAAAGCAACTAGAAATTATATTAGTATTTATTCCTGCTGCCATTTATCTAACAAACCGCTCCATATTTTTTACAAAAGGATAAAACAGTGAATACTAAAAACCATTAAAAACTAGATGGGATCGTATAATCCGGTGATAGCGAACCTTTATTTCCTCATGTGCTGAAAGAGCATACATGTGCACTATCACGTATACATGAGTGTCCATACTTATTTATTTATTATTTATTAATTAGATTTGTATGCCGCCCCTCTCCGCAAACTTGGGGTGGCTCACAACAATAATAATAACAATATACAGTGTAACAAATCTAATATTAAAAGAAAGTATCTAAAAACCCATCATTTAAAAAAGCATACAACACAAGCATATCATACATAAACTCTATAAGCCTGCGGGAGATGTTTCAATTCCCCCATGCCTTGTGATATAGGTGGATCTTAAGCAATTTACGAAAGGCAAGGAGGGTGGGGGCAGTTCTGATCTCTGGGGGGAGTTGATTCCAGAGTGCCGAGGCCACCACAGAGAAGGCTGCTTCCCTGGGGCCTGCCAGATGACATTGTTTAGTCAACGGGACCCAGAGAAGGCCAATTTTGTGGGACCTTATCGGCCGCTGGGATTTGTGTGGCAGAAGACGGTCCCAGAGATATTCTGGTCCGATGCTATGTAGGGCTTTATAGGTCATTACCAATACTTTGAATTGTGACTGGAAACTGATTGGCAGCCAATGCAAGCCACGGAGTGTTGGAGAGACGTGGGCAAACCTAGGTAACCCCACAATAGCTCTCACGGCCGCATTCTGCACGATCGGAAGTTTCCGAACATTTTTCAAAGGTAGCCCCATGTAGAGAGTGTTGCAATAGTCGAACCTCGAGGTGATGAGGGCATGAGTGACTGTGAGCAATGACTCCCTGTCCAAATAGGGACACAACTAGTGCACCAGGCGAACCCTCCTCGCCACAGCCGAAAGATGATGTTCCAATGTCAGCTGTGGATCAAGGAGGACGCCCAAGTTGTGGACCCTCTCTGAGGGGGGCAGTAATTCCCCCCAGGTTCCAAAGTCTTCCCTGGAGCCAAAGGAATGTAAAAATGCCCTTCCCATCTACCCAGAGGCTTCTTGGAAGCAAAAAATGCCCTCCCAGAGACTCTGCGAGTCAAAAATCAGCTGGCCAGCACACACATGCATGTTGGAGCTGAGCTAGGGCAATAGCTCATGTGCCAGCAGATATGGCTCCACGTGCCACTTGTGGCACTCGTATCATAGGTTCACCATCACTGGTATCATCTCTACTGTTATGATATACAGATAAAGAAGGAGTGATCTAACCTGTTTAAAGGGGAATTGCCAAAATCAGAATGCTGATGTTAAAGAAGGATATTGCTTTCTGTGCATTTGGGGAAATTTATTGGGTGTGGATCATTATGGCCAGATTTACATTTTTAAAATATTAATACAAACTTCAGGTAAAGAAAGAATAAGAATAGCCAGCTTAGCAATGGAGCCATCTAAGCATTGTCGTGGTTTCCTTGGGAGGCCCAGGCCTGACAATATAACTAAGTCTTGAGGGTCTTCTGGAATGTCAAAGGTGATGAAGGTAATCTAATTTCAAGGTGTTTGTGTGTAAATGTTCCACAAAGCTGGCACCAAGGCAGGAAAGACGCATCTCCTGGGACCAGTAGCGGGTTGCTACCAGTATGGATGAGAAGACCACAGCGATAGCAAAATTGCACTGCATGTGCAGTTTCGTCTCCCCAGCATTCACATGTGTATGAGTGACATTTCGCCCACTTTTCTGCAACACTCCGTGACCTGCATTGGCTGCCGATCAGTTTCCGGTCACAATTCAAAGTGTTGGTTATGACCTTTAAAGCCCTGCATGGCATTGGACCAGAGTACCTCCGGAACCGCCTGCTACCGCACGAATCCCAGCGACCGACAAGGTCCCACAGAGTTGGCCTTCTCCGGGTCCCGTCGACCAAACAATGTCATTTGGCGGGCCCCAGGGGAAGAGCCTTCTCTATGGCAGCCCCGGCCCTCTGAAATCAACTTCCCCCGGAGATTAGAACTGCCCCACACTCCTTGTCTTTCGTAAATTACTCAAGACCCATCTATACCACCAGGCATGGGGGAGTTGAGACATCTTTCACCCAGGCTTTTTTATATTTATGTTTGGGTATGTATATGTTGTTTGCTTTTTTAAATATGATAGGGTTTTATGTGCTTTTTAATATTAGATTTGTTTTCGCTGGAATATTGTTTTTATTATTGTTGTGAGCCGCCCCAAGTCTTCGGAGAGGGGCGGCATATAAAATCTAATAAATTGAATTGAATTTGGTTTCTAAGAGTGCACAAGAAGCAAAATCTCACTCGGAGGTGTGCATGCGCACACCGGGGACACAAAGATCCACCCATAGCACGCTGGGACCGGTGGGAGTGGCAACCCCCACCAGCCTGGGACCCACCAAATGAAGATCCATAGCTGAAGATATCTGGAGGACACCTTTTCTGAAAGATCTAATGGGGTGTGCTTGGGTGGTCCCTCGGACAGTCCAGCCCCAGGTCATGAATGACTTTAAAGGTCAAAACCAGCACCGTGAATTGCACTTGGAAGCAAACCGGCAACCTCTGCCCTTGCAGAGCCTGGATGTAATGCGCTCTGTTCTAGAAGTGCAGATAACTGTACCAGCTGTGGCTTCTAGGTTCTCTTCAAGAGCAATTATGAAGCCCATTGAAATGGTCCAATTATCTAAATCTCAGCGTAGGCCAAGATCAAGGCTCTTCCTATCCTATAATCAGATTAGACAAAGCCCAAATAATTAGCTTTGCCCTAAAAAAACATGTCTAACAAAATTCATAAATAAAAAGCTGCCACTACTGTAGCAGCAAATATCTGCTTGGTAAGTTTGTTTTATTTTTTTGATCATGTCACGTTGTTGCTATATAATTTATGGCAATTATATAAGAAACATCTGTATAGCAGTATTTGCATATGAAGAAACGACAAGGTACTGTTAGTGGGAGCTATTTTTAATTATTAGGGTATTCAGACGTAATGGAAATCAGGGCATCTGTTGCCTGCTTGAGCTGAAGTGAATCTTGGATGCCTTCCTCCTCCGAGGAGAAAGAACACAGAGGAGTTCTTAAGTTTCTGTTCCAAAATTAAAACTGGTTAGTAACTTTTTTTTTAAAGATATCAGGACTCAGGGAAAAATCTGTTAAACGGTGTACAGTGTTCCCTCAATTTTCGCGGGTTCAAACTTCGTGAAAAGTCTATACCACGTTTTTTCAAAAATATTAATTAAAAAATACTTTGCGGTTTTTCCCCCCTTATAACAAGGTTTTTCCCGCCCGATGATATCATATGTCATTGCCAAACTTTCATCTGCCTTTAATAAATATTTTTTAAATAAACTTATAAATAAATAAACATGGTGAGTAATAATCTAAATAGTTGCTAAGGGAATGGGAAATTGCAATTTAGGGGTTTAACGTGTTAAGGGAAGGCTTCTGATACTGTTCATAGCCAAAAATAGTATATTTACTTCCGCATCTCTACTTCGCGGAAATTCGACTTTCGCGGGCGGTCTTGGAACGCATCCCCCGCGAAAAGCGAGGGAACACTGTATTATGAAAGGACCTATTAACATTCAAATTATTCCATGAAGAGATCTAACTATAGAATAAATGCTTATTGGATGTGGTTACTCTGTCAATGCACTTCAATGAAAACTGCCATTTGACTAAACTGATGGTACCTATATTACTCAAAAATTAAAAAAATAAAGGGAACACTCAAATAGCACATCCTATATCTGAATGAATGAAATACTCTCATTGAATACTTTGTTCTGTACAAAGTTGAAAGTGCACAACAACCTGTGAAATTGATTGCCAATCAGTGTTGCTTCCCAAGTGGAAAGTTTGATTTCACAGAAGTTTGATTTACTTGGAGTTATATTGTGTTGTTTAAGTGTTCCCTTTTGTTTTTTGGAGCAGTGTATTTTTTTTTAAAGGAGGAATATGACTCCTCCAAGTATCACTTAAACAATGTAAATAAAATGTTGGTATGCTATGAAATTTTGATGAAAATTTTTACTCCACTAAAACTTTGGAATTGGCGAGATTTTTAAGGTTAAGGTTAAAAAGCTGACTTTTTCTGGGATCTGTTTAGAACCTTGTTATTTTGTGGAATTTATTTATAGTTAACATGCTTGAATATAGTATCATTTACTGGAGAAATGTATAATGTTAAGGGGAAATAATGACTGTTCCTGGCATTATCCATTATGTAATAAAGCTTGGGATAACATAAATTCTTAGTTGACAAGCTGGAGGAACTGGATGGAGGAAAGTGAATGACCAATAAAAGCTATGGAAAAGTTTCTTGTCTGACTGGATTTCCTTGCTTAACTCCAAAAGCCACTGAGTGACAATTCAGCGGAACAGGAAAATAGTTTTCAAAGGAACCCATCTCTGACGAGGATGTTTGGTTTGGAAATCATATTTGGTTCCTTCAGACACAACAGGATGTTGAACAAGCCAGTACAATTCTATTGTAACTGCCGAGGTACCTTAAGCCAAAAAGTGACAGAAAATTCCTGTAACCTATACTCAGTGGAGACTTTTTAATGAAATCACGTTGGTTATCACAACATGGAGAACTTTGGCTCTTTACATCCATTTAAGAAAACCTCCAGAACTAAGTTGAGAGTTAATTTTTACAGTACAGTGGTACCTCATCATACGAACTTAATTGGTTCCAGGAGGAGGTTCGTAAGGTGAAAAGTTTGTAAGATGAAACAATGTTTCCCATAGGAATCAATGTAAAAGCAAATAATGCGTGCAAATCCTTCAGGAAAATCCCAAACTTTAGAAGGGAGGTGAACAGAGCAGCTAAAGGGGGTGGGTGGAAGAAGCAAGGCTAGGCTAAAGGGTGAGTGGGAAGGAAGAAAGGCAAGGGGGGCGCCCCTCCCTTTTCTTTCTTCAAAAGACACTGTTTCAGTGCCTTTGCACGTTGTTCTCTGCAAAATCTTTCCTCCTCCAAGCCGCCCCTCCCTTTTCTTTCTTCAAAAGACACCGTTTCAGTGCCTATGCAAGCACATTGTTCTCTGCAAAATCTTTCCTCCTCCAAGCCGCCCCTCCCTTTTCTTTCTTCAAAAGACACCCTTTCAGTGCCTTTGCAAGCACCTTGTTCTCTGCAAAATCTTTCCTCCTCCAAGCCGCCCCTCCCTTTTCTTTCTTCAAAAAAGGGGGAAAAAAGAAACCCCTTCATCCCAGCAGCAGCTGCTTGGGTTCGTAAGGTGAAAATAGTTTGGAAGAAGAGGCAAAAAAATCTTAAACACCAGGTTTGTATCTTGAAAAGTTCGTTAGAAGAGGCGTTCGTAAGATGAGGTAACACTGTACTAGCTCAGGTTGTAACCCCCCCCCCAAACTTACAAATAAAGCAGTTATTGTTTCAGAGATATTTCCTTATCAGGTTCCTCAATGCCTTTAACAATGGCAGAGCTTCTAACATCTTGGAAAATTCTTTAAAATTCAAGAGATATACCAAGATGTATTTTCTATCCTGAAAATAACTCATGCTGAACTGCACAGCAGTCAAACCGGAGGACCTGGCCACAGGGAACGTTTTACGCATTTTGCCACTATATTATAAAATACTTCATGCTCATTTTTATGTCATAAGATAGTTTACAAAATTTGAATTCCACACGAGTCCTGGATTATGGATGCATTTCATAAGTTAGTCCATTTGAGATAGCTTGGTTCAAAAAGCTTTGCTTTATCGTGAATGTTTTGTCCAGTGAAAGGTTACAGACCTGAGAGTTTTCATTAGTTCAGTGGTACCTCTAACTAAGAATGCCTCTACATAAGAACTTTTCTAGATAAGAACCAGGTGTTCAATATTTTTTTGCCTCTTCTTAAGAACCATTTCCTACTTAAGAACCTGAACCCAGAAAAGTTTCCCAGGAAATTTGAGATCGGCACAAAGGCCCGGCCAGTTTCCTGCCATTCCCCCTTTAATTCCGACCATCTCGGGCTTTACTGGGCTGCCAGAGGAGCCTTTTGGTGGCACTTCCCCTCTCGCCCACCTGGGTTTCTCTCTCTGATGCAGTGTATGGGAGGCAGCCTCGCGCCAGGTGTATGGGAGGCGCATGCTCCTCCTCGTCGCCTCAGTGTCCATCTTTTTCTTTAAGCTTTAAAGTTTTGGATTTTTTTGATTCCCCACTCCTCAATTTCCTCCTTGGGCAATGACTGTCCTCCCCCTCTTCCTCCTTCTCCTTCCACCCAAATTCTGAGCCTTTATTTCTTTCCTAATGAGCTTGCACGCATTATTTGCTTTTATATTGGTTCCTATGGGAAAAATTGCTTCTACTTACAAACGTTTCTACTTAAGAACCTGGTCACAGAATGAATTAAGTTCTTAAGTAGAGGTACCACTGTATATAGATAGAAGGAATATTAGAGGCTGATGAAAGATCCCTCAGTGGCTCAAACAAAGGAAGTCTTTGTAATCTAACCCTCACACTTTAACCACAGCATGGAAATGGCTCCAAAGGGCTCACAGCAGGGGCGGATTGCTCCTACCTCCTGCTATCAGTGCTCTGTGCACACAGCATGGACAGTCTCACATGTGTGCACATGTCCCCAGCATGATTTTCCTTCCACGCATGCGCAGGAAGCAAAAACACACCAACATCCCACAAGGTGATGTGCGTGTGAGATTTCTGTGAAAACACGTGCACGAGAGCATCCCCTCATGAGATTTTGTTTCTGTGGATGAACAGGAAGCAAAAAATACCAAAAATTAAATAAAAAAGATGGCGGCACCCAAAGGATTTGCACTGGAGCGGGCGCGCACATATTGCGCAATCTAGAGGCCGCTACTGGTATGCAGTCACCTACTGCACTAGGAGCAGCCCATCCCTGGCTCACAGTTAACACTGATTATTTCTTTGGAAAATGAAAAAGTGAGAATTGAAAAACATGTCCTATCAGCTAACGGAAGAAAGGTGCTGCATCCTGTTTCTTCGCAAAATGTAAGTGGTTGGAGGAAGAGGATCTACTCTTTCCATTCCTGAAATCTCTGCTACTTACTGACTATATTACAAGAGAAGAAACAATGGTGCCAAGCCAGAAACTGGCATATGTTTGGCTAACCTTAGCCAATCTAGAACTAAACACACTCAAAACCGTAGACCAAAGGTCCCCAAACTTAGCAAATTTAAGACTTGTGGACTTCAACTCCCAGAATTCTGGGAGTTAAAGTCCACAAGTCTTAAAGTTGCCAAGTTTGAAGACCTCTGTCGTAGGCCTTGTGGTGCGACCGGAACAATTTGAAACTGAATACACTCTAAACCATTAAAATGGTGGTAGTCTTTAGGAGAAACCTTTCCATCCTTCCCCCTCAAAATACTATACAACACAGTATCAACAGTAGAGACTTTCACATTTCTAGGTTTTATCATATCTCAAGTCCTAAAATGATCACCTAACATCAAAAACATCATCAAAAAAGCACAAGAATGTTCTTTCTGCACCAACTCAGGAAGCTCAAACTGCCTAAGGAACTGCTGATACAGTTCTACAGAGGAATCATCAAGTCATCTGCCCCTCAATAACTGTCTGGTTTGGTTCTGCAACCCAACAAAGCCGACACAGACTTCAGAGGATAATCAGAACTGCAGAAAAAACCATTGCTGCCAACCTGCTTTCCATTGAGGACCTGTATACTGCACGAGTCAAAAAGAGGGTGGTGAAAATATTTAGTGACCCCTCACATCCTGGACATAAATTGTTTCTACTCCTACTCTCAAAACATCGCTAGAGAGCACTGCACACCAAGACAACTAGACGCAAGAACTGTTTTTTCCTGAACGCCATCACTCTACTAAACATATAATTCCCTCAACACTGTCAAACTTTTTACTAAGTCTGCACTTTGATTTCTACTAGTTTTTTCTCATTATTCCTATCATCCTTTTCCTACCTGACTGTAACTTGTTGTTTGTATCCTAAGGTTTTTATTAATATTCTTCACTGCTTATTTGACCCCCATGACAATCATTAAGTGTTGTACCTCATGATTCTTGACAAATGTATCTTTTTAAAAAATTTACACAGAGCATATGCACCAAAGACAAATTCCTTGTGTGTGCAATCACACTTGGCCAATCAAGAATTCTATTCTATTCTGTTCTGTTCCGTTCCATTCTATTCTAAAAGCCACTCAAACAACCTGCTTACAGAGCTCAGAGACAGAATTATTGAAAGGCACAGATCTGGGGAAGGCTACAATAAAAATTCTTGCTGTGCTGAAGTTTCCTAAGAGCATAGTGGCCTCCATAATTCTCAAATGCTAAGAACACATACTGGTCCAGCTTATGTGAAGCACCACCACCACTGAAATGCTCTGCAGATAGCCTTTCAGAGTTTTCCAGGAGCATAATATAGGGAAACAGATCACCTTCTATTGACAAAATCTTCTTGTGCTGATGTTAGAAAATGTCTGCATTATCCTCAATCATTCAGTGGAATTTGGAAGAGGGATTATGTATAATACTGCAGGTATGTTTTAACAAAAGTGCAAAAGGCCTTTGAAAAGATATGATTAATCTATCTGTTTAATCTACTGGGGAATTTAGCATGACATTTTCAAAGGACGTCTTTCCTTAAGATTTACTGGTTGTGGGTCAACATTATTAATTCTAAATTGTGACGTTCCTGACAGATCCAAAAGAGAAAAATCAAATACCTGAGACTTCTCCACAGAAGCTGTGTGCTTGTCACACATTGGGCTGATTTCCATCCCCCTCTCCCGTTCTTTGTCCCCTTGCTGGAAAAATTCCTCCATAATTCTATCTGTCCACTGCCGATAGAGTTCAAGAGATTTTGTAGGATTACTTAAATCAGCACAATGGACCATGTTTCGGAGAACCTGCAATGCAAAAATTGTAACATGAAGACTCATGTAATCATGCAAAACAGGGCAACATTTTGTCCTGTACTAATTGGTATTTTGAAAGCAGCTTCACATTAATGCACTTTTTGATTAAAAAGATTTGTTTTAGAAAAAAATATGAATTATATCTAAAGTACATTTTCATGAAGAGGCATATTGCATTTTTGAAGGAAAATTACTGCAGCTATGCAGAATAAATTGAACTGGTCATCTGAACTATCGAAGCATAACGTCAAGCCAATTTAAGACATCTACCATTTTCTTCAGTAGAAAACTGCTTTGAATAGTTTTATTCATCTCATGTCTTATTGTAAAAGTCCACACAGGAGATTAATGATCTGGAGATACAGAGGATTTAAAGGGCTCTGTTTCAATTGTGGGTATTGGCACCTCCTATCGAAAGCCAGAGTAATCTAGCGACAAACGATTAGGATTATGACTAGATAGTTTAAAGTTACTAGTTTCATCTCATCTCAGTGCAAAACACAGCCAATTTTTTGCCTGTTTTTTTCCTATGAAAATGGGTGTTTTTGCCTTCCCCCAGCCTCCGGGAGCACTCTGCAGGCCTCCCAAATCCTCTGCACACTCAATTTTTGTGTAAAACAGGCCTATTTTGGGGCAAAAATGGCACACAGGGGCGAGGCTTTGAGAGGCCATAAATGGCTGTATTTGGTGTATAAGATGCACCAACCTTTCCACTCTCTTTTAGGGTAGGAAAAGGTGCATCTTCTACTTCAAAGACATAATAGTTATACATAATAATTTATTAGATTTGTATGCCGCCCCTCTCCACAGATATGGTATTTCTTCTTTAAGATGGTAGGGGTTTTGGCATAACAGCATTATAAGAGCCAAATTGCTATAGAAGAGACAAATTATGGTCACATTAACTAAGCAGCAAATGGGCTCCAAAGACATCTTGCTACAGAAATGTACAGATATAATTTAAAGATACTTGGGTTGGATTGTCATTCCAGGCTGGTACAAATGTATTCAATTTCATTCTTTTTATATAGGACATTTTTATGAATGAAAGAGTAACTATTATCACACTTAAGTGATTTGCTTTTAATGATTAACTATTGCGATGTTAGAAATGGAACATCTGTATCAGTCAAGTTACCATTAAATAGGAGGCACTAAATACTGCCACCAAGTTAATTTATCCTGTTCTGGAAATTGTATTCTGTGGCATGAATATATGAAGCATAAAGAATTAGAATCTGTATAGCTATGGAATAAAAGGGATTCGTGGAGAGAAGAAATCTGTTTTAACATTTGCACTGCTATGTGTCCTATTTGATGATTTTAAACATCCATATTTTCCTGAAGTGACATCTTAAGATGCATCTGATTCTAAAAATATAGAGAAATTCAATACAGGAAAATAATGAGGTAAATGTTCCTGTGCCTATCACCATTAAATAGGCAAATAAGTAGAGAAAAGTTTTAACCGAATTCCCCATTTTAAGTAAAATATCCTTGTTAACATTTCCCCATGCCGGGGCTAAATACGTAATCCATAACATGTAAGGAACATGTTGTGTGAATTGCACATTTACCGCATTATTAATCCGAGGGAACTTTACATTATAAATTGTATTTCTTATGCTGCAAGATCTTGTTTTCCTCCAAATAGTTTGGAGGAAAGAAGAATGCAAGGCACCACAGACCATTACACTCTTGACTTGAGGAATAATTTGTGTGGTTATATTATTTACAATGCACAAAAGTGCTTATTGGTTCAGTTCCATCCCTAACTATAGTAGCGACATAGGCAGACATTTATACTGGGAGAGCCTCAGATGTATCCAGATGACTCCTTCTAAAATTCCCAACTATTTATTTCAATTCTCTTTCCTTTGAATTCCTTCCAAACATTTCCTTATTCAATACTATGTTAAAAGCGGCCTTCCTCAAAAGAAATATACATGTGCTACAGAAAGACTAGTTCCCTGCACCAGAGCGGGAATGTATCAAATGGGAAGCGCATAGAGTTGAGTGAGATGGAGGGAGAGAAAGAGGGAAGAAGGGAGGGAAGGAAGGAAGGAAGGAGAGAAGATATGACAGCAAGATAGCTTCCCAAACAGACCTGTATTCTATCAGTGTAGTTATCTAGCAGGAGGACTCCAGAACTTGTAACTTTTTTAGTTTCTACCATCGTCTTTAAATCTGCCAGAAGCGACATGTGCTTGGACATATCTGTTGCCAAGACCTACAGAAAAGGAGAAAAAAATGTTTTATTTTTTTTGTTTTCAGGAGCAACGCGTAGTTTTCTGTTTTAACAAAAGCTTGAATGTTACACAAAATTGCATTCTTACCATGTCTATCACCATTTTCCTGAGACTTTGACGTTGTTTCTTGGTCAGATTGTGGAAGATGTCACAATGCTCTTCTTGTAGAAGCTTAAAACCAACAGCAAGATGGTGGTTTTCCAAGACGGACTCATCATTGTACATTAAAGCAAGTTCAGAATCTAAATAAGAGAGCAGTCATATATTTAAAAGGACTCCTTTATTTATTTAATTTATTAGATTTGTATGTCGCCCCTCTCCGGAGACTCGGAGCGGCTCACAACAATCACAACAATATACAAATCCAATATTTAAAAAGAAAACAAAAACATTTAAGAAACCCATCACTAAGAACTTTAAGTGCCATATATAATTTTATCTCTACGCAGTGGCTTTTATGGCTATGATATCCTTTATTATGTTTGAAATTATGTATTTTTCAAAGAAAATGTAAATACAATTGATGAAACAATTTAAAAAAATATTTAAAATTCTGAAAGGATTTTTAAAAGAATTTAATGGTACCTGAAATAAAAGGCCACAGTTTTTATTAACCCATTAGGATACTCTTAACTCACTTCAGATAAACTACCAGTATGTAAGTTTAGCATAATTTTACTGATTACTTACTTGGTTAGTTATGATTATTTCTGTGTACTAATATTAAGTAGCATGGAAATTGGAAAACCTTTGTAATGTGCAGATGTGGACCTCTATTGATAAGTCAACTCTGATATTCTCAATTTCATTTCTTAATGAGTATTCTTAATGAGAGTTCCTGAGAATTAATCACGCCCATTGTATGCGAATGTGTGCTCACATTAAATGAACATAGAACTCACTTGTATTAATAAGGAACTGATTGGAGACACCAGGGTGATCTACATCATGAATTGCTGCTGCAAAAATTGCTGCCAAAATTTCTAAATCGGTGAATACAGCCTAGAAACAGAAAAGATCAAAACACAGACTTCAATAATAAATATAGCTCATTGTATCTATTATCTTATTAAGAATCTCAATAGGAAAAAAATTGTGCAATTAAAACTGTGCAAAAAGAACTGAAATCTTTTTTAAAAAAATATATTAGCTACTGCCAATTCATTTGGCTATGAATCTGTGTTTTGATATGGTTTTTTGGGGGGATGCAGTAATTCCAATACATCCTAGACAAAATAGTAAAAAAGTAAAAATGTAAGTTTTGCAACTCACACTCAAGTAATTTTTTATAATGTCAAAAAATGCAGAATATTGCATAGGCGGCTATTAATACAATCTTATCTCAAAAATGTAAACCCACATATATATTCTTAGCAATAAACTTGAAATAAATAAATCTGAACTAAAGAATACGCCTAAATTCAGGGTTGGCAAACCTATGGCATGGTAAAAATATTTACTGACCCCTTGCATCCTGGACATAAACTATTTCAACTCCTACCCGCAAAATGTCAATACAGAGCACCACACACCAAGACAGCTAGACACAAGAACAGTTTTTCCCCTGAACACAATCACTCTGCTAAACAATAATTCCCTCAACACTATCAAACTATTTATAAAGTCTGCACTACTATTGCTACTAGTTTTTTCCCATCATTCCTATCACTCATTTCCTCCTGCCTATGACTGTATGACTGCAACTTATTGCTTGTATCCTAAGATATTTATTAACATTGCTTCCTCATTGCTTATTTGACCACATGACAATCATTAAGTGTTGTACCTCATGATTCTTAACAAATGTATATTTTTCTTTTATGTACACTGAGAGCATATGCACCAAAACAAATTCGTTGTGTGTGCAATCTCACTTGGCCAATAAAGAATTCTATTCTAAAATTCTATTCTATCTGCTGGCACACGAACCGTTGCCCTAGCTCAGCTCCAACGAGCATGTGTGTGCCGGCCACCTGATTTTTGGCTTCCAGCGAGCCTCTGGGGGGGGGGGGGGGATGAGGCAGAACATTTTTACCCTCCCCTGGCTCCAGAGAAGCCTTTGGAACCTGGGGAGGGCAAAACACGAGCCTTCTTGGCCCACCAGAAGTTGGGAAACAGGCTATTTCCAGCCTCCAGAGGGCCTCCAGGGAGTAGGGGAAGCTGTTTTCATCCTCCCCAGGCATTGAATTATGGGTGTGGGCACTTAGCATTTACGTAATCTAAACATTTACGTAATCTTAGCATTGTAATCTAAAATGTTTTGTAATCTAAAATATTATGGTATTGTCTATTCTGTACTGTTCACTTCAAGCAATCCATGGATTTATAGCAAGATGACAGATTACACTGTGAAATTCTATAAGCTCATCTATTTTTTTTATATAACAGATTGGAAATTGGTTAATTGATGCAATTTGCCTTGTGTGAAGGAACTTGCAGAAACGGTATCAAAGCAAATGAATGGTGCATGAAATTTTACTTATGTTTACATTCAGCCTATTAATTAAAGCATGAGGCTATGACAAAATACCAAATGCAAGCAAATTATTTGGGAAGTATTATATGTAAGGGAGGGGTGGAGGGGGAAGAAACTTACATCCAAAGCTGGTGTGGACAGAAGAACATGAGTAGACTGGGCTACATCAGCTGCATGGAGACTGTTGTGGTAAGCTACATCTGTGTGGTAGTGGTCTTCCAAAGTCATTGTGTAAGCTATAAAGGTGTCTGATGAGATTTTGAAAGTCTTCAGTAGATCTCTTTCCTGTACAGAGTAATAGACATTACAAGTAGTCAAAGTATGATTAAAAACCCAAGCCTTTATTACCAAAAAAGATGGAATTAGTGCTGTTTAAAAAATATAGAAATTGGATGATGAAAATAATAATGATGGTAATAATATCACAATTACTAACCTGGAAAATTGCATACATAATGCAAGTGAGAGGTCTACTGTGTGAGTATCTTGCAACGTTAAATATATTCAATCCCCATTTATTCAGATCTTCTAGCTCCTAAAGAAAAAATATATAAAATAATGAATGCATAATGTCATTACAAGGAGAATGGAGCCATATGTACAATTGCATTTATATAGAAATATCAAATCACTTTTTCCTTAAATCCTAAGGATACAAGCTCTAACTACAGTTAGAATGAGAGTTATCCCAAAAATATAAAGGAAAAATAATTTATTATATTAATTAGTTGCTGAAAATGTGACATTACCTATCTCCCATTGAAACTGTTTAATTAGGAGTTGATCTATATCAGTTTCAGGGCTGGAATAGTTCAGAAATTAATCTGAAGTTTTGCATATCACTATATTTTCCCCTCTTGCAAATAGTTTAACACTTTGGAATTAGAATTTTCTTCTTAAGAATGTATAGTCCTAAGCTATTTGCATTGTTATTTTCCAAAGTTGTATCTAAACATTTAAGTACATTTCCCCCCATCATAACACAGAAGAAAATTGCCAAGATTATGGGGGAGGGGGCAGATTAAGCTATTCCTTTAAGTTAAATTAATGTCAACAGTTTTATTTTCAGTAATTAGCAACATATTCCATGGAGGAAGTTACTTTTACTATTTCGGTCTTGCAAAGCAGACTCCTCAAAACAGACGGAAAAGCAAAAAGGATTTGTGGAGTATGACTAATAAAAAGTCTAGTCTACATAAGTATTTGCAATCTTCATTAAAAAAATAAAAAATATTATGAATCACACTGACCTTAGCTAAATGATCTTCCTTTTCTGTTTTCACACCAAATCTTGAAATGCTAGTGTTATTCAAGCTTGAACTGTGCATTAACTTTTTTACACCACTGATCTGTGTCATAACCTGTTGTTTCTTCTTTTTCTCTCTGTCCTTCTGTGTAGGAGAAGGAATCTCCACTTCATTCTGCTTATCTATATTTAAAAAAAGGATAAACATTAATGTCTAATATTCATTAAACATATTGGGTTAGATCCGAATAGATTATTTTGTATTTGACAAGCTTTTGAAAATGGACAGATATAGAATTTCAGAATTCTTTTCAAAATTCAAGAATACATTCATTCCTTTGTCTGCTTACTTATTTACCTATTTACTTATTTATTTGACTTTTATGCCGCCCCTCTCTGAGGACTTGGGGGGGGGCTTACAACATATAATGGAACAATATATAATGTCCTAAATCCAATTAATTTAAATTTATAATCTAAAAAATCCAGAAAACCATAAAAGACAGCCATTAGATTTATATCCTGCTTTTTATTCAGAACCCCAGCAGAACACTGTCCATTTCCACGATTTATTTTGACGAATAATAATATGTGAGATAAGATGGACTGAGAGACCATGACTAGCCAAAACAATCCATGATTATCTGCTCTAAGCTAGAGTAAAATTTCTTGAGAAAACTATCTTTTGCCAAGCAAGAACTGTCTCTTCTGGACAGCATTAATGGTTGCTAATTAACAGTCTTTGTCAATATTTCTCTACTTGTAAATATTACTGTTATTAAACAGTAACATGTTTGACAAATAAATAAATAAATAAAATATTAATACTGTAAACCTCACAGAGCCATAGAAGTGAGATAGGCAGCTGTATATATTTAACAAATTAAATATTTGCCTGCATTAATGTAACATTATAATTAATTTTGCATATTACTACCCAAGCTTATGGACACATGGTTATGGCATGCACATCTGTAAGGCTGACATCGGAGAACCTTCTGTAGTTTTGTACTCTTTAGAGAGGACTTCAATTCCCAGCATTCCTTAGCCTCTACGGCTGAGAATTCTTGAAAGTCAGAGAGTTGAATTACTCTCAGCTGGAGAGCATGCAAATGACTAAAGGCTATCAAAGAATTTGTTCCACCACATTTCACCCTGTTAATTTTATAGCTTCCTAGATAGCTTCCTGTTTCCGTAATCTCCTTCTCTGAAAAGAGATCCTTTCACTACCACAGAGATTGTTTCCTTAAAGATACTGAAATGTTGAGCTTGGCTTTGAGTGATGGTTTGCTCAAAAAGCTTTCACAAGAAACAGATTCCAATGTTAACTTAACATACCTAGGAAAGTATTAGAAATATATTCAGAGACTTGATTCCCTGATCGGCTCATTTCTGAGAGATGGGTCAGCTCCCGGTTTAACATTCTCTTGAACTGTTGGTAATCAGAACATGAAAATTCAGGTTAACAATCTCTTTACTAGTGGATATACAATGCATTAAAATCCATATTAATTAGAAGATATATCACATGACTAAACAAGACAGTCAGAAATACATGACAACAAATTTAAAAAATATTTTCTAATCGTCATGCAAACATCCACTGTTACATAAGTTGAAGGTTTAAAATGTCATTTAAACTTTTTAATTTTTTTTAATAAAATGTCATTTAAACTTTTTAATTACACTTTTTTACATAACTCTGGAAAACTATTTTGATTTTAGAGCAGTTTTTGATTTCATACTTTCAGGTATCCTTTAAAGACCTGTCATTTTTCTAGTTATAATATAAAGGCAATTTCAACTTGTAGTTATTTCTGACAGGAACATTAATGCAGTATCATGCTTATATAGTTTGTGTACATTGCCATTCAACATAAAACAATGGTGTCAGTTTACATGCCATTCTATTAACATTTTAGAGTTATTTGTTTTTAATCCATTATGAGTTTATTACTGATTAGTGAGAAACCTGTTTTTCTGTTTATGATAATATAGTAACACAAAGTATACTTAATCCTGACATATGTAGAACAACTTCACTATTTCTTTTTTATTATTTAAACCCACCTTGATGTATCCCCAAGGATACAGAAAACAAATAGTTTGCCTCAGGCATTTTTGGAAGATTTTGCCCAGCAAAACAAGAAATCTCCTTTGCAGATCAGAGGGAGGAATCCCTCTATAGCCTGGAACAGCCTGGAGCCCTTGTCAGTGAAAATCTAAAATTCCAGCAGTCCTGGCTATTCTGACTACACATCAGCAAGCATTGCTTTCCAGCCTAGCAGGAAGACTGTGGTGTTTGAAAATTGCACGCACAAGAGCACGTGCGCACTCACAAACACACACACACACACAAGGCCTGGCTGCATGAAGGAACCAGAAGATCTAATCCAAATGTTTGCAGCAAGTTATCTTAAAGCACTTTGATGTTTGGCCGGCTGGAAGGGTATTCCCTTCCAGAAAGTTGAACTCAGAGAGAGAGAGAAAAAAAAAAAGAAATAGCAATTGCTTTTCACAGATATTGCTGTCTTTAGCAACCCACTCATCTAAAGATAAAAGGGAGGAATCCCTATGTATATGTAAACAACAAAAAAGGAAGTGAGCAATCAGTGCTCCTCTCACATAAAGGCTTTTATGATTGCATTAAATCACTCTCCATCCACATTATATATGTTTTCTACCTCAGTGTACAGTGGAACCCCGACATAAGAGCTGCTCTACTTAAGAGCAACTCGAGATAAGAGCTGGGAGGGGAGAGATATTTTTGTTCTACTTACAAGCCCAAATTCGAGATATAAGCGCCAAGGAGCTGTCTCCTGAAGCCAAACGCCTTCTTCCCTCCCTCCCTCCCTTCACTCATTCCTCTCTTACTCTCCCCTTTCATAAGTTTCCTTGCTTCCTTCCTCTGTTCCTGTCCCTTCCCCCTTTCTTTCTTTCTTTCTTTCTTTCTTGCTCTTTTTCTTTCTCTCTTTTACCTTCCCTTCCTCTATTTCTTCTTTTCTTTCTCCTTCCCACCTTCTTCCCTCCCTCCCTTCACTCATTCCTCTCTTACTCTCCCCTTTCATAAGTTTCCTTGCTTCCTTCCTCTGTTCCTGTCCCTTCCCTCTTTCCTTCCTTCCTTCCCACCCTCCGTCCATTCATTCACCCATTCCTCTCTTGATCGCTTAAAGCCGGTCCCTGGTGCAAAAAGGGTTGGGGACCTCTGTCCTACAGGATTGGGTGGCAGAGAAGTTGAACATATGTAAATTTAAAAGTTTAAGAAAGTTTACAAGTTAAGTGAAAGAAACTTCATTATTCATTTATATGTACATGTACATTTCTTCATTAAAAACATGTCTTTCTGCATAATTTAGACTAACTTTGTGAGTTTTTTGAGGGCTGGAACCAATTAAAATTATTTACATTAATTCCTATGGGGAAAAGTCGTTTGAGATAAGAGCTGCTCGACTTAAGAGCCCAGGTCCGGAACGAATTAAACTCGTATCTCGAGGTACCACTGTACTTCATATTTTCTTAGTTTTCTTAAAAAAAAAAAATCATGGAGACTGCTTCTCAAGGGATTAGCCAATGTTCGAACGAGCAATACCAAATCCTGTTCATTCCTGCAACACGTTATTCATGCAGCTCGAAATCGGAGATTATTTTTCGTATTATCTTGCTAACATCCGTTTCGAGAAGCAAGCCTCCCAAACCTTCAATAAGGCAATTTCTTCCCTTACGTCTGTTAAGAGACTGCAATCTAAACAATGCAACTTGGAAATTCCTGCCTTTTTCCAAAGTGGGGAGTATTTCTCGTGTGTTCCTGTATGTGCCAAGTGTCAAACAGAACCAGCTCCTTGTGAAACAAGATGCGTTGCCACTAAATGGGAAGAGAATCCACGATGGAATAATGATCGCTAATGAAAACGCCAATTACTCTCTTTCCCTTTCCACCTTTAGCCTTCAGGACATTCCTAAGAATTCAAGTGGGGGGCGCAAATGCTTCTTTTCCTAATTAGCAGCCAGGGTTGTTTTATAATGTGATGATTTCTTCTCCCCTCAGGCCTGTCCCTTGTTAAGGGCTCCCATTCATCGGGTCAAGAGAACACCATGGCAACAGGACCATGTGACCGCTTGTCTCTCTTACTGGAAGGCTTCCCTCCCCATCCCTGTCTTGCAGCGATGAAAGAACCCCCGCAAGTGATGGAAACCAATTAGAAGCTAATTTCACAGTGTTAAAGAGCCAAGCCCAAAAAAAAAAGAAGAGAGAGATATCCTGGCATAAAACTTTCTTATGGTTTAAAAAGAGGGTTGGGGCTAATTAGCAGATGCAAACGAGATCTTATAAAAGCTGATTTCAGGAAATTACCTCCTCCTCCTTCACTGGAAAGCCAGTTAAATAATAATAATAATGATAATAATAATAATAATTTATTAGATTTGTATGCCGCCCCTCTCCGAAGACTCGGGGCAGCTCACAACATTAATGGCAATACAGTACACAATACCAATCTAATGTTAAAAAATTAAAAAACTAATTTAAAATACATTATCATAAACAACCACCAACTACACAATCATACACACTCAGTCCAACTAGTCATAATACAGAAGTCAGAAAGGGGGGGCATTAATCCCCCTATGCCTGGCAACAGAGGTGA
The DNA here is from genome assembly GCF_031021105.1 of Erythrolamprus reginae. NCBI lineage: Eukaryota > Metazoa > Chordata > Lepidosauria > Squamata > Dipsadidae > Erythrolamprus > Erythrolamprus reginae. Next base: position 85,726,195 of record NC_091952.1, on the reverse strand, counting down.
GTCTTCAGCATTTCATGGAAGGCGAGGAGGGTAGGGGCAGTTTGAATCTCCAGGGGGAGCTGGTTCCAGAGGGCCAGGGCCACCACAGAGAAGGCTCTTCCCCTGGGTCCTGCCGACAACATTGTTTAGTCGACGGGACCCAGAGAAGGCCAACCCAGTGGGACCTAATCGGCCACTGGGATTCGTGCGGCAGAAGGCAATCTCATAGGTATTCTGGTCCGATGCCATGTAGGGCTTTATAGGCCATTACCAACACTTTGAATTGTGACCGGAAACTGATTGGCAGCCAGTGCAGGCCGCGGAGTGTTGACGAGACATGGGCATATCTAGGAAAGCCCATGATTGCTCTCGCGGCCGCATTCTGCGCGATCATTCCAAAAATCTTAATAATACCAAAGCAATAGCAACTAAGACTCGCATATCACTTCATAATGCTTTACATGTCTCTCTAAGTGGTTTACAGAGTCAGCATCCCCCCCCCAAAAAATCTGTGTTCTCAATTTACCAACCTCGGAAGGGTGGAAGGGTGAGTCAACCTTGAACCTCCTGAGATTTGAACTGCCAAATTTCAGGCAGCCAGCAGAAGTAGCCTACAATAGTGCATTCTAACAACTGTGCCACCAGGACTCTTTTCAAATCTTGATAATAAATACAGCACCCTGTTTTATTTTATTTTTATTTGTTTGTTTTGTCAAGTACATATAGGTGGTATGTAAATATATAACAATATCCATATAATTGATACTAGTAAAAAAATAACAAGAAACATTAGGACAGGGGACGGAAGGCACGCTGGTGCACTTATGCCCCTTAATGATTGCTTAGGAATCACGAGAGGTCAACAGTAGATAGTCTAAGGGTAAAGTTTTGGGTGTTAGGAGATGATACTACAGAGTCTGGTAGTGAGTTCCATGCTGAAATAGTCGTTGACAGGAAGGACGTTGTAGCATATGATATAATCTCTGAACAGTTTAATGAGTTTGCGTTAATCTCTGAGAACCCTGATATTAACTTAGTTTGCCCCTTGAATGGATACATGTCCTCTTATTTAGCTGCTACCTTAATTGCTCTTAGGCTAGCCTTTTTTTAAACTATAGCCATAGATGCGCCCCGTTTCTTGCATCATTGCCTTGCCCAACAGCATGCCTTTCCCCTTTCAGAAATCAATGGAATGAATACCTCAGGGAGATCAAGTGATAGGGCAGCCAACAGCATGATAGCAACTGTATACCTGCTGCCTCTATGGAATAAGCCTGGTCTCCTCCCGGCTTATTTTTACATTATCCATCTCTGCGCCATGAAACGCCAGCGTTGAATAATAACAAAGTTATTGGGGGGGGGGGGAAATGAAGGGCCGAAAGGATTCTAACCATTTTGTAAATGTGATACTCAATTTCCTGCAGCTTTTATAGTCTGGAATGAGAATGACTCTTTGAAGCAAGGACTTTAGGCAACTCTAATATCTTTATTGCCTTTCTCATTTTAAGGCTCTCCTGTTATCCAATCCATGACAGAGAGAAGTCAAAGCAGATTATTTTAAAAATATATACAGCAAAGATCCCCCCCTTTTAAAATTAGTGTTTACCATCAAAAATTAAAAAAATAAGATGCAGATGTTTTAGCCACGTTTAAGGTAGTTGATGTGGAAAACAACCAGTTCCTTGTCTTCAAAATCAATAAGAAACCAGTACATTCAGAAATCAATATATTGTCACGAGTTATATGAATAGCATGCAAATTATACCCAGATTGTCTAATATAAAGAATATAATATAACAAATATCCTATTTCAATTTGCTAAATATTGGTTTCTAAAATTTGAAAGAAGTATTTAGGATGCTTGAGTAGGGTTTTTTAAAATTCATATTGGTATCAGCGTGTTCATAATTAGTAACTTTCTAAAATTATTAGCGTTATCTTGCAGAAACCTGACCAAAAATAACCCGACATTTTAAATATGTAAGTATGATCACTCATTATCAAATTATTTCAAAGTCTGCTTCTGCCTAACCACTAGAAATGATATTCAATAAATCATAACACATAAAAGTTGGTGATGCTTCATCTTAGTCACAGAACTATTTAGGGATCTGTCAAATTTAATACTGGTTTTAGTTTTTATTGAGCTTCTGTAAAACAACTGATCAAAAACTAGCAAGTATTTTGATCTCAGAAATATCCATCAGAGACTGTAGATACAAGTGATCAGAATAAACGCCCTCCATCTAATGCTTACCTCATTTTTCTTTGGCATATAAAGATATTATATGGTAGACTAATTACATACTCTTTAATAGAAAATCAAGCCAATAAATGTTTCAATACCAAAACTGCCTTGCTACTAGGAATAGTTGATATATTGCTAATGATGTAAAATTTTGGGAGTTAGGTGGCTTCGATATGAATGAACTAAAAAATCCTAGAACATCTAGCCTATCTATGATTTGTCAAAAAAAAAAAGCAGCAAGGTGTCAGGATGTGATTTAGAAGAACCCTTGGGTTATTATTCCTATTAACTCTGCTATGACCCATGCTTTCTGTTAAAACACCTCTCTGAAGCAGCGAACATGGCTACCATGACTACCTTATGCTAATAGTGTGCTATGTTAATAATGTTTCTGATACTTTTATTTGTGTCTTAAATATTGAATGTGGAATGCTTTGAATATTAAGTATTCCTGTAACCAAAATTTGAAATGCTAAAAGGCCAGGCACAGTCATTGTATTTATATAACAGCTACATATAACTGTGAGGCTTTGAAATATAAACTGCAATATGCTTATAAAATGTTACCTCTGGCAAGTTAAATGCTAAATGGGCAGCTGCCTACAACGATAGATAAACTGAATAGGAACCTTTGGAATTGCCTGTTTGAATTTCAGCTTCAAAGAAGACAGTACCGAAGCAGTCACATGAACAGAGGTAACTCTACTGATCCGCGTCAGTCTCCTCTAACTCATAGAGGTTTACTGTTGAAAATGTCATAAGATATAGAAAGAAAAACTCCAGGACCGCCTTCTGCTGCACGAATCCCGGCGACCAGTTAGGTCCCACAGAGTTGGCCTTCTCCGGGTCCCGTCAACTAAACAATGCCGTCTGGCAGGACCCAGGGGAAGTCTTCTCTGTGGCGGCCATGACCCTCTTAAACCACCTCCCCCCAGAGATTAGGATTGCCCCCACCCTCCTTGCCATTTGTAAACTTCTTAAAACCCATCTCTGCCGTCAGGCATGGGGGAATTGAGACATCTCCCCCGGCTTATATAATTTATGCATGGTATGTTTGTGTGCGTGTCTTGCTTTTTAAATAAGGGGTTTTTAGAGACTTTTTAATATTAGATTTGTGATACATTGTTTTTTATTATTGTTGTGAGCCGCCCCGAGTCTGCAGAGGGGCGGAAATCAAATCAAATCAAATCAAATCAAATCACATCACATCACATCACATCAAATCAAATCAAATCGGTGTAAATGATGCTGAATGTGAAGGTCAGAAATCCTAGCCCTGTGGGCACATGGGAGAATAACTTTCAGCTGATGAATCTCATTTAAGACTCACATCAAAGGACCAGTAGGCAAACTTTAAAGTATCACAAAAATTTGGAGCAAAAAATGTAGCTTAATATGAAACATAGAAACATAGAAGACTGACGGCAGAAAAAGACCTCATGGTCCATCTAGTCTGCCCTTATACTATTTCCTGTATTTTATCTTACAATGGATATATGTTTATCCCAGGCATGTTTAAATTCAGTTACTGTGGATTTACCCACCACGTCTGCTGGAAGTTTGTTCCAAGGATCTACTACTCTTTCAGTAAAATAATATTTTCTCATGTTGCCTTTGATCTTTCCCCCAACTAACCTCAGATTGTGCCCCCTTGTTCTTGTGTTCACTTTCCTATTAAAAACACTTCCCTCCTGAACACTATTTAACCCTTTAACATATTTAAATGTTTTGATCATGTCCTTCTGTTCTCCAGTTAGTTAGTTTCATACTTGTAATCACAAAATAAAATGTTGAAATACAAATTTAAAAATCTGAAAAGGAGACTGATATTATTAAGAAGAGATTCTCTTAGGTGAAAACTTGATCAGGGCTGCCAAACTCATGGCCTATGGGCTGGATGTGTCACATGGGAAAAAAGTTGTGATAAGTCATGTTAGAATGCTATGATGACGAGTTTGACACTCCTGACTTAGATAATAAAAACTGACGCAAGGTTTTTTATGAAAACAGCATGAATGTCGCAAGTACTTATGGATTTGCTGTAGTCATAATAGTGAGAGTTGAGACCCTGAGTTAGAGATGCGAGTTATATCCACATCTAGCTTAACAGTCAAGAGCTGCAACCTGAAAAGACGATTAAACAATGTGGGTGGGAGGAATAAGGCCTGGAATGAAACTATAGTGCATTTAAAGCTGGGAACTGCACCTTCAGTCTCACAGAGAACATTTAACTGTTTTAGTGGTTTTAGTACGCAGTAAAGATTCTTATCTTGACACTGAGCCTGACAATAACAGGTTCCTTCAGGATGTAGCAATTCAAAGGAAAAGTAATCCAAATGAAAACAGCTTAGGGATCTCATTGAATTCAGACAAGTGCTTAACTGAACACGTGGCTCCACGGTTTTCAAAATGCAGATAAATGTTTTCAGCTTGTGCCACAGTATTTGAAGGAAAAACTTCCACTATATTCCATACAGTGGTCCCTCTACTTAAGAACTTAATTCGTTCCGTGACCAGGTTCTTAAGTAGAAAAGTTTGTAAGTAGAAGCAATTTTTCCCATAGGAATCAACGTAAAAGCAAATAATCCATGCAAACCCATTAGGAAAGAAATAAAGGCTCAGAATTTGGGTGGGAGGAGGAGGAGGAAGAAGAAGAGGAGGAGGGCAGTTGCTGTCCAGAGCGAAGGGAGCATTTCTTTTCTCTGGCCACTGGCAGAGGTTTATTCCCTCTCCAAGTGCCCAGAGAAAGGAAAATGCTTTGTTCACTTTGGACTGCCTAAGCCTCTTTAAGCACCAGCGAAAGGACCCTCTGGCAGCCCAGAAAAGCGCGAGGTGGCCGGGATTAAAGGAAGAATGGCAGGAAACTGGCCTGGCCTTCGTGCCACTCTCAAATTTCCTTGAAAATTTTTCCGGGCTCGGGTTCTTAAGTAGAAAATGGCAAAAAAAATCCTGAACACCCAGTTCTTATCTAGAAAAGTTCTTAAGTAGAGGTACCACTGTATTTTAAGAGAATCTAAAGGGGGGAGCTGCTCGAGCGGATTCACAGGAGTCTGCTGAGCAGTGGTAGTTGCCTTCTTGTAAAAAATGCTCTGTTCAGCAATACATGTCTGGCACTGGTTTAGTTACATTTTTGTAAAGTAAGCAAATAGAGTTTCATTTTATTCTTTCTTGCCTAAGAATGCATTATTAACTTACTAGTTGCTGTGGTTAGCTCTTGCCCAACTCCTGCCCCAAGGACTGTGGATGCGGGGGAGACATCCACATGCTGCAGGCCTGTTTTGCCCCCCCCCCCGGTGGAATCTGCTGATGAAGGCTCCTCTGACCAAGAAGACATGAGTGACAGGAGGAGGAGAGTGGGGCAGACAGCTCAGAAGGAGATCAATTATCTAGCTCCTCCTTGGATTCAGAACAAGAGTTAATGATACAGCCACCCATGCATAGGCAACAACAACTGAGAGATTATTATCAAAGAAAATGAGGCCACCTGTGGTTGGGTGGGGCTGTGGTGATTAGTGAGGTTGCTATAAATAGCAGCCTGTGGGTTTGGCCATTGTGGAGGATTATCTGATCGTGGTGTTTCGTGACTGCTTTACTGACATTGACCTTTTGTGTGCTGACTTTTCCCCGCTTTGAAACTAAACCAGAGCAAAGTGTGTTTCACTTTGTGAAAGAAGAAGGACTGTGAATTGCCTCACAGCTGCAAGCTAAGTATCACAGAACTGATAAGGGACTTGTACCAATTACCAGTTTGTTTGGAGACGAGTGCTCTTTGCTATACCAAAAGAGGGCTTAGTTTAAGTGAATTTTCATTATAAAGAACATTGTTTTGAATTTTCAAACGTGTGTGTCTGAAATTTGTACCTATGAATTTTTGGGAGGATTCTACCAGAGAGCCCGACAGAACACTAGTGCTATATGTTAATTTATTGTTTATTTTGTACATTTTATACCATGCTTAATGCCTATTTTTTATCAATAATTTAATTTTAAAAACTATTCATATTTTATTTAATGGGAAGTAGTATACAAACAGTTTAGATAAATAATTTTTGTTCCCAGTGATTTCTGTTTCCAGTGACCATATTTCACTGCCCTTATATAGTTCTATGGAGTAGAAAAAAACAATCAACAGCTACCTATTTTTGAATATCATATGATGATAATCCTGATAAATGTCTATACATTGAACAATGTATTTTTATCACATAAATCCATGAATTCCCTGAAGCGTATACTTTTATAAAATTGGTAGTAAAGCAAAAGAAATAAATTAAATACTTTGGATTGAGTAGTTTGCATTGATTCATATAAATGCAGCACAATCTAGCTAAAAGAATATAGCAATAGCATTTGGACTTATATACCGCTTCACAATGCTTTACAATGCTTCACAATGCTCTAAGCAGTTTACACAGAGTAAGCATATTGCCCCCAAAAATCTGGGTCCTCATTTTACCAACCTTGGAAGGCTGAGTCAACCTTGAGCCTACTGAGATTCGATCTGCCAAACTGCTGGCAGCTGGTGATCAGCAGAAGTAATTTGCAGTACTGCATTCTAACAACTGCACCACCGAGGCTCTTATGTTCGGTTTGAATGATATTTATTCTTCATTTAAAATAAAATTACATTTTATATTTTAATCAACAGTGCTGCACAGATGATGTATTGCAAAATTACACATTTCACATCTGATTAGACAATTATTCTAAAATTCCAAAACATTTAAACAATGGTTGAAGTATACATAAAGTTGTGAAAAACAGATTCTAGTTGTGTCAGTTTCCTGTTATACATGTTTTGAAACTACTATAAAATAATGGTGACCTGATTAAATTTTCCTGACATTGAGTCATTCATCAAATTGATCTGCCTATTGTAATAGTGATTAAGTGTGATGGAGGCCTTACTTTGGTTGTTGTTTTAAAAACATTGTGACAATTTTTTACTTTAAAATATTTGGGTGTTACTATTTTAGAGTTACACTAAAGCTAGGTAAAGGCTCATTTTTCATTTTTGCAGCCTTGTTGATTATTTTGCCTTCTACAAGCTATCCACTTTAATGCAACTTTCATTAAATCAGCCAGCACAGTCAGTGATTTGCTAGGAACGATTAAAGGTACAGATGTCAGGAAAACAGCCATTTGGGGAAGCTAATTTTAAGAAAAGAACTGATATGTATCTTTATGATTCAAACTGACAGTTTGATAATGAGTGAATATAGTAAACTGAAATAGATTATAGATAAACAATTATGCAATGGTGATCTTAAAAGATTCCAAGCAATATATAATATATTCTTACAAGCAATATATAATATATTCTTATCCACTATAGGCAATATTTGATGACACAGTGATGCCAACATATACATTAAAACATCAAAAACTTTCTATACTCCTGTTGCACATTGATTGTAGGTATGCAAGTGATGGAGTTTTTATTATGCCTTTTCCCTCTCTTGCTCATTTTTGCACATGTGTGAGAAATTGATTCAGATGTAAAAAAAAACAAAACTGTTCCACCCAATGTGATTCTCCAAATAAAAGGAAAATACTTCTTTTCTTTATAGTCTTAAAATAATATCCGTTGTTTGGAAGCATTTCTAGAATTCTATATTCCTTGACTGGCTTATATAGAGTGCATATTCCCTATAATCCAATTTCCAGATGGTTTGGGGTTCTTTTTGAAGAAATTAAACTTGGCTGCATCTGTTATGTCTAAACATTCTCAGGGGCAAAGATATTTGCCAAAATAATAGAGGAATTCATGAATGAAAGAGAAAGATTCACAAACTACTTCAAGAAGTTGATTAGTATAGGGAAAAGTAACACTGGATGTAAAAAATTCAAATAGCAAAGTTCTAATGACAATTGAAATCATAAGAACATAAGAAGAGCCATGCTGAATCAGACCAAAGCCCATCAAGTCCAGCATTCTGTGTTATATACAGTGGTCCACCAATTGTACATGGGGATCTTGAGCAGAAAGAGAAGGCAGAACCCTCCCTTTCCCTTGACCCTCAACAAATGGTACTCAAGGGAATCCTGCCTGCCTCAACCAACATAAAGGCGGCACATGGACATCTGTTTCAATAACCACCAATCATATTTGAAATCTCCTTATAGAAAGTGTAAAATTACAACTGTGGGCTAGTTTCAAAGTACTTTTCCTCCTTCTTAACTCATGAAATTACAATCTAATTGTTATTTCATCTAGAATAACAATGAAAGTCTTGAATTTGTTTTGTATAAAATCCCATTTAAGGCTTCACTTGTGCAAAAATATATCCTAGTTGTATTTATTGGGTATGTTCCATTAAAATCAGCTTTGAAACCTTCCAAGTAAATAAATATTGTTAAAAATACAGATAGTTAAAAACATCATGATATTTTTTTTCAGTGTGGATGCAGATTTACTCTAGGCATGGAAGTCTCCCCTGGAGCTGATCTCAATTTGAAGATTTTTTCTATTAAAGAAGTCCTAGTGAATTTCTTCACAGACAAAAGCCAATACCTACAGTATTTACACAATACACATTTCTTTCAAAATAGCACTTTTCTTTTTCAGTACAGGTTTGTCAAGCCCTTATTCAGTAATTTGCAATTGCATCAAAATAACTTGCAAAACAAAACATTAAAAAATCTTGAGCTGGAGGCATTTGCGTCAGAAGGGTTAAGTAAAGATTTTCCAGTTTTCCATGAAGAGTCAGTAAGTCTAGGCTCTTCCATGGAAGCCTCTTACAACAGTTGCTATTTCTCATCTCATATTTCTTCTACATAGGATAGTGTTTATGAGAACAAGAGGACATCTCCTCTGTTCTAAACTCCTTGACCAAAAGACAATATGTAAATCTAACAAAGAAAAATACTATTAGTGTAGTTTATAGCATCAGTGCATCTACAGATGAAATAATGTAATTGCCATATGAAAACGTAAATGTATATAATGTACATGCCATTGTCTCTGTTCTGATGTTTCAATTTTTTGTACTTGTTTTATGGCTCATGGCTGGTTCATGTTCACATACAATAAAATTAAGAAAATACTATCCTAACTAAGCCAGAATATGCACAAGTAGCTTTAATTACAAAAAAGCTCTTTGTTCTCATTTTTAAAAAATCTTTTCCACAGATGTATCTGGAAATCTGTACTTTACAAAAGCTTTCCATTACATATACAGTATGTTTGAATTATGGTTAATTGCTCCCATAGGATGACTAAGCCACTTTTGGTCCATGATTTAAAACTAGAAGTAGCTTCAAGACCTCTCAGAAAGTAATGGATAGTAATAATTTTGTGGTTATTCCCTTCTTTTTCGAAAACAACTACTCTGATTTAGTTAGCCAAGATTTCTGCGTGAGCATTGCGTGCAGAAATATAAATGTTGTGTTTGTCTTTGAAAACATTACAGTAATTGCTTTATTATTTATGTAAACACAAGACTGGTGGGAAAAGCACTTTTGAGCTTACATAGATTAGCTAATTAAGTTACAGTTATAACTTTGGGTAGAATGCTTGTTTCCTAAATATCAAGATTGTGCAAACAGTTCTGAAATAAAAACATGATGCCCATTTCGTACCAGTTTTTGGATATGTTCCAGTCAAGATAAAGCCGTACTGATTTCAGTGAAGTTAAACTTTTAAAAATTATTTTAATTTACTTCTCTTGGTCTTAATAATGTTTAGCCTTTATCAGCAACACATGCCTTTTGTTTTCTCACTGTGAAAAATAATATGGAAGTAAGATGTATTTCTGTAGTCTCTTGAACCTTTCTGGAATTTATCATCCTAAACTAAATTAAACTACATTTGTTGAATTTATCATCATAAACTAAATTAAAATAAGATATTTTTCCTCTTATAATAATTTCTAGGAGTTAGACCAAAATAGAAAGGCATGGGTTTATTAGCTTAACTGTAGGCAGAAAAATATTTAAAAGAAAAGGAGCAAAATTTCTTCCCTGACCCTTAACACTTTATGGTTAATGCTGGGGTGAAAAAGCATAATATCATACAACGAGATTAAAGTGGAATACTAACATGTACAGTATATACTAGTGCTTCGCTTCACAAATTATAACAAAATAGTATGCAGTTAAATGCAACCTATTTAAGCTATTATATATATTTTTCTTCCATTATTGATTTAGAAGAAAACTACAATATTTTACTTATATTGTATGAACCTTTGGGCCAATGTCAAGTGTAATAGCATTAGGTATCTTGACCGAATAAAACTTCTCTTTTCCGGGTTGAGTTTGTTTCTCTAAAAACGAAGAATTTGGCACTCATTTAATTTAGCACCTGTCTTTAAATATATGTCCTTTAAAAAGAGATACAGGCAAAAAGACCTGTATAAAGATTTGTATGACCTGGAAACACAATTCAGGAAGACGTGCAGGAAAAGTTGGCATCGGCTGGTGGCATGTTTGGGAAATATTAGTTCTACTGAATGCTTTATTTGGCCCTATAATCCAGTTTAAACAAAGGATAATAAATAGTACAGAGCTAGAGACAAGTTATGCACGAATGCACATCACTAAATTCTGGCTCAAGACCAGAAATATTTTAAAAGCACCCATTTTCTTGAATTTAACCTTCCAATCTAACAAATAATCCTTCCCTCTCCTCTGAAAAATCATTTTTGCAACAAGAACCAAAAGTATTTCTTCTGTTGCTAATATTTTTTGAATGGTTTTCAGACAATCAGTAAGTGCACATTTTATACAAGGAAACACTAAATGGACCATAATAATTAAATCATAATAATTATCCATAATAATTAAATAATCAATAATGGGCCATGATAATTAAATCAGTAGTTACTTCCCAGCTCAAATAATATTTTTCTATTTCTGTTGTCCTGAATTGTTCTATTCATAGATCATGAAAAATAAGTCTCCTCTGAATCAAGCTTGATTCTTGTGTACTACATGAATAATATCCATTTGGTTTTCTTGACAAGAGTGAAATAGTTTGCTATTGTCTTCTTCTGAGATTTCTGTTTTATTTTGTTTCTCAGTTTCACTCACAGCCCTGGTATTCCCTCTGGGCCTCCCATCTACCAGGTCCACCTCTGCTTTAGTTCTTCCCCACGAAAAAAATCAACCAGGTGCTCCCACCTAATAAAACCATCTTTAACACCGGGTATCTTCGGGTTGCCAAGGTTGGGAAACACTGATCTAAGTATTGCCCATAAGATCATATGCTGCAATGTCCTGCCTGTCAACGACTACTTCAGCTTCAACCACAACAACACAAGAGCACACAACAGATTCAAGCTTAATATTAACCGCTCCAAATTGGACTGTAAAAAATACGACTTTAGTAATCGAGTTGTCAAAGCGTGGAACTCATTACCGGATTCCATAGTATCTTCCCCTAACCCCCAACATTTTACTCTTAGACTATCCACAGTTGACCTCTCCAGATTCCTAAGAGGTCAGTAAGGGGCGTGCATAAGTGCACTAGCATGCCTCCTGTCCCCTGTCCTATTGTCTCTCCTATATCTCATATATCATATCTGCTATTCTTCTATTCTAATCTTCTTAGACTACTCTCATAATATCCTTCTGTTCTCTAATTGATATATTCTATTCCTAAATTTTCACTTCTATTCTTTCTCTAATGTATTTTACTCGAGTATAACCTCTATAACCTTCATTGTGTATTGTGCATTGGACAAAAATAAATAAATAAATAAAAATAAAACACCTTCCCCCCATCATGTGGAAAAGGTGACCTGCTGAAAATGTGGTACTTTACATGAAAACAAGAGTCCTATTAAACATGTGGTTGTCTATGAAATAAATGAGACATGACAAAACTCTTTCAACCTATTTGTGAAGAGGAGGAATGATATCTAAACACACCAGGCAAGAAAACAAATGGCTAATTTGTTCAACCACATGCATTCCAGAAGCTTCAGAATTCTGACTATGCTTTCCCATGTTTATTGTGCTAATTTACACTTTGCTAGAAACCCTGAGTTTGGTTGACTGGAGGAAATTTTATGACCCAATTTGATCTTTCTGCATCCTATTTCAAAGTCGTTGTTCTGTCTTTTAGAAAACAGCTCAAAACAACCAACTAGCAACTTGTAGGCTCGCTCGGTATACATTTTATCAGGCAACCATAATTTCACAGTGTAGTTAAACATCCTCCATCATCCACATTCTAGGATATTAAAGTGAAGAGTGGGGTTACTGTTAAATGAGGTTAGGGGAGTTCCATTTTGGTAAGTGACACATGAAAAGAATATTCTGAAAGGTATCCAGTGACAAAAAGGGTAAACCCCTTAAGGATAAGGACAAAACCAGCAAATTGAAAGGATGCCTTTTGATGAAATCTAAGATCTTTATGCATAAAGAATAAAGCCCAGTAATAAAGGCCTTTAGACTTATACTTCTATGATTAAATAACAGTAATGAAACAAAATTTATGGATTCTATAAAACGGTCTATTTCTTTAATATACAGTATATAACTGTTGAATCCAGAAAATATCAGAGTGGGTTAAAAGCAAAGCAATTAATGAAATATTAGCAATTTTTTTTCTGACACTTTAGTTTGTTTTTTAGTAGCAGGCAGTCATTTAATCATACCAATATCAATTGTTAGATTGTGTTCAGTATCTGAAATCAGTGTTTTTCTGATTGGTTTAGGGCAGTGATGGTGAACCTATGGCATGAGTGCTACAGGTGGCACGTGGAGCTATATCTGCTGGCACACGAGCCGTTGCCCTAGCTCAGCTCCAACCTACATTTGTGCCGGCCAGCTGATTTTTGGCTTGCACAGAGGCTCTGGGAGGGCGTTTTTGGTTTCCAGAGAGCCTTGGGGGGGGTTGGGGAAGGGTGTTTTTATCCTCCCCACAGCTCCAAGGATGCCTTCGGAGCCTGGGGAGGGTGAAACACAAGCCTACTGAGCCCACCAGAAGTTTGGAAACAGGCCATTTCCAACCTCCAAAGGGTGGGAGAAACTGTTTTCGCTCTCTCCCGAATTATGGAGTTATGGGTTTGGGCACTCATGCGTGCGCAATAGCACCTGACCATGCTCTTTTGGCACCCGAGGGGAAAAAAGGTTCACCATCACTAGTTTAGGGATTTCTGAAAGTCGAAGACTACTCATTGTAAAGATGCTGAGATTGAGAAACATGACCTCAAATAGACACAAATAGATGCACAATTCACTTCTTTGAATAAGAAACCACACACTTTCTTATTCCACCTGAAAACTTAAAGAAGAGGTCCAGAGGTTATCAGATTAAATGTTTCTGAAACTCAATAAGAAACAAATCTTTACATTGCAACATCAAATTAAAAATTGATTAAATTAAATAATTATTTTTGAACAATCTCATACTTGCAAAAGTTGGATTTCTCTAGCTCAAGTTCACTTGAGATTTATGATATGTTTATTATGCTTTTTATAAAATTGGGTAATTCTGAGTCAACTCTTATGGCTTATTAGTGTTTCTTTTCTAGAACCATTTCTTTGCTTAGGCCACAGTTCCTAAGGACAAATGGCAAGCTACAAAAAGACAATACCAAAGAGCTCCATGATTCACAGCTGTTAAAACCTCCTTTTAAGAAACAAAGAAAATGGAGGTAGCAGGTTTTCTAGTTGACTGCCATCAGTTAATCCAAGTAAATCTTTTAGAGATGTATGACTATTTTGTAATGCAGATTAAACAAAGGAAATTACAGTAAACTCAAAAGCAAGAACAGCTTGGCACACCTTAAGCAAAACATCACGTACCAAGCGAGCTAGATTCAATCCTGGCAGACTCACATCAGGTCTCCCTCCATTTCTCAATATGGACATTGTGCAATGAAGCACATAGGCAAGGGGCAAACATCCAAGAATTACCTCCAAAGTTTACATTAGAGTACTCATGTTTAGTTTATTTAGCCTCCTAAAACCAAGACGTGAGTGTCCTATGTGCCTGAAAACCCTTTAGAAGGAGGGTAGCGAAAGTTTTGTATACATCAATAGATTTTAGTTTACAGATAAGGAGGACAATGGTCTAGTATGTGACATTGCTAACAAAGGAGAGGAGGTATAATGAGCCATTTCGGTAAGTGTCTACGTGATGGAAGGATGCATCTCCCTTGGGGTCATTTGAGTGATTCTGAAAATTCTGTGCCTGCTGCTGTTTCCCTTACATCACTCGCACCATATTATAAAATAGCTGGAGTCAAATGTGGAAAAAGAAGCTTAGTAAATTCTTCGGTCATAAACATAATATGCAATATAATTACCTAAGTAAAAGCAAACTGATATTAAAATCTTCAACATTATAAAAAACATTGTCCAAGAGAACTAAAAATATGCTGTCCTGGCAAATTAAAGTTTTAGTTTTATATCAAAAATATTTAATAGGAACATAATATTTTACATTCACTAATATCAGCTGTATACAAAGTCATATTGGAATTACAATCTTTCCTACTAGCAGACAGATAAATATGTTGTTGGGAATATTATTTGGCCTATTGTTTTGTCTATTTAAGAGGCCATGCTATATAATCACAAAGTTGCAAGTCACAAATACCAATTATTATTTGTTATTACAGTGATCATATGGATTAGTGCTTACTAATTATCTAGAAATACCTATAATCTTATAACATGAGGATGCACTTCATCTCTGCCTGCTTTTAGAGAGAGACCCGTTATATCAAAAGCAGACTTATCTGCCCAATGAATACAATAGCTTATTATTATTTGATCTACACCCACAGTGGGTTGCTCCTGGTTCAGATTGATTCTTAGAACTGGTAGCGCCAGCAGTGGGAGGCGCTGTCCACCCATCTGGGATTCTTTTGCACATGTGCAGAAGCTTCTGCGCATGTGCAGAAGCATTGCATGAACGAGCAAGCACACACTTAAACCGGTGGCACAAAATATTGTACAGCCACCACTGATCTATACCTATGGTAACAGATGATTAAGTCTATGGATAGGATTCAGAAATGAGCATAATGAATGTTATGAATCTAAGTAATAAATAAAATAAATAAATAAATAAATAAATAAATAAATAAATAATTTAAATTAGAGATTGGAAACTTTGGCAATGTAGAAACTACATCAGAAGAACACAGAGTTGGTCTTCTCCAGGTCCCATCGACCAGACAATGTTGTCTGGTGGGGCCTAGGGGAAGAGCCTTCTTTGTGGCGGCCCCGACTCTCTGGAACCAGCTCCCTCCTGAGATTCGGACTGCCCCACCCTCCCCGCCATTCACAAGAGCCTTAAGACCTATCTATGTCGCCAGGCGTGGGGCAACTAGCACATGCCCCCCCTTCTGACCATTAAAAGTTACGTGTGGGTATGATTGTAATATTGAGTGTTGATTGTGTATTACTGCTTGTTTTAAGATAATGGGTTTTAGCTATAGTTTTAATTATTATATTTGTATTTATATTGTGTAATTGTTGTTGTGATCCGCCCCAAGTCTCCGGAGAGGGACGGCATACAAGTCTAATAAATTATTATTATTAATTATTATTATTATGAAACTGTAGCAAATTTCTAACTGATATTATGTGACTGAATAGAACTAAAAAGATTTGTTTATCATTTTAATAAAACATATATGCCAAACCACGTGTATTGATATGCTGTGAGGGAGTGGTTGCTGAGGGTATTTTCTTTTTTGCATTTTCACAATTGTTTTTAAAAGTTTCTGAATCTCTCTCCTGAATAGCAGGGAATAAATTCCTCATATTTCTAGGTAATTGTTTTACTTAAACATTTCCAGCTTGTTTACTCAATGAAAGAAAAAATCCTGAATATTTTCACGTAGGATCTCTTGGCTTTTAATCAATGTCAAGAATAATCTTTTGGGAAGCAATTCTGAAAAGCGATTCAAAATCAATCTTTCCTCTGTTGTCTCCTGTTTTTGCAATGCTGTACTTTTAAAACTACGTCTGTCAGGAAGGAGACAGGAAATTCGAGTCACACTTACAACAGCTGTGCCATGCCCACTATCATTCTGAAATGACGTAGTTTGGGCTTCAGTGGCACTGAGCCAGGAACTTAGCAACAGCAGAGGTCAGGAAGATAGGTCACTGTTTTTACAGCCCTCACACTTGGAATCCTGTAGGATCTACTTGCTGCCTTCCTTTCTCTTCTGTTTTTCTGTCCTTTACTATGGGGAGCTAGAAACATCCTGTTTTCAAAACATTTGATTGTTTTGCAATTAGCAAATTTCTATGCAGAAGTCTTTGACGGAAGGAAGACAGATTATTCAGATACTTCATACTTCACAGATGTGGGAAATTTGACAATAACTCATCATATTTCAAAAGGCTTCTTAAGTTCTGAAAAGTTCAATTTTCCCTTTATTTTCAACTGTAAGCATTAAATTTTCAAATGGCTTTTCAAAAATTGCAACACAGAATAAATATAACAAAATAGAGACAAAATGAGAAATGCAATGTAATCTGATTTCATATATAGTATGTATGTAGGATCTAAGATCTTAGATCTAAAAGAAGTAAAATTGGGATAATGCAATTTTATTTATATGCGGTTTTTTAATTTTAAAAAGTCTATTTTTTATTTTATTTGTAGTCAAAAATTGATATAGTATTTTCTTGAATAGCTTTTTTCCTATGGAGAACAATTTTATCTTCTTCATCTCATTGAAGTTGATTATTCTTTACTTAATAATAGAAACAAACTGAAAAATATCTACATAAGGCTCCAGCCTAGTGACCATCCTATAATAGCCATTGTAAATTACTTCTAGACTATACTTATAAATATATATGAATGCATACTTTGAATAAGACTGATAAAAGAGAGTTAAAAACAGAGTTCTAAGTAAATTGGGAGTTGAAAGCTTCTGAAGAAAGTTATACATGTTGCTCATTGATCAAACCAGAGTGTGAAGTCTTTGCTTTAACATGGGCAAAAATGTATTAAGTCCTTCAGTCAAACACAAACCATGTTTCCTCTCAAAAATGCCTGAGATTATAGTTGAGGTGGTACTCTTGCCATCTGGGAATACATTGTCCTTTTGTTACCCAAACATTTGGCTGTTAGCCAACTAAGGAGTAGTTTCAATTTTAAATAATACCCAACTCTTAGATACTAAACACATGGAAAAGAGATAAGTATATTTGTCTTTAGAAACAAATAAACCTTTTAGCATGCAAACACATACACAATACTAAATTACAGTATACTAAGAATCAAATATTTTAGACTCAAGTCTAAAAACCAACTTTTCATTATACCTTCTTAAAAAGTTTAGAAATATCTCCACTAATGAAACAGTATTTTATATGAATTGCTACCATATGCAAAAATATAATAAAATTAAAACAAACTCCACATATACAATCCATGGTAACTAAATATTATAGGTTGAAATATGCACCACTATAAGCAATTCAATTTATTGAAGAGGGAAAAGGGTTTCATAAGGATAATTGTGCTTTCTATCTACATCATTATTTTTTGTCGATTTGCTGATGATTGCTACTGCTGGTATATATTGTAGAAATAATATTAGACTATTTCTAGATTACTTTTGACATTACAGTTATATGTTAGAACTTGTTTCCCAGCTTTCTAAATGGCTGTTTTTATTAATAATATTTATTTTATAAATATTTATTTTATAAATAAATAAAAATATTTATTTTTTAAATTGCTGTTTTTATTAATAATAGCACGTTATATAACAATCATAATAGCGCATGCTATATAATAATAGCACATGTTACAAAGGCAAATTCCTTATGTCCAACTATACTTGGCCAATAAAGAATTCTATTCTATTCTATTCTATTCTTCTATTCTATTCTATTCTATTCTTCTATTCTATTCTATTCTTCTATTCTATTCTATTCTATTCTAATTCTATAACATTAAAAGTAGCAATACTTGATTAACTTCAATAGCATTCTGGTTAGGATTTTGAACATTTGGCCATTCATTTATATTGCTTTAATTTATTATACGATAGATCAGAACCTGGCCTAGCAAGGAAGGCAGAAAAATTCATAACTTTTCCCTTTGTTCCTAAAATACATTTGTCTGCATGTAATTTTTCTCTCTTACCTTATTAGATGCCATCTCGCTAACAGATCGATATGTCTGAATCGTTTCAAGTTGGTCTAAACACCAGTCCAACTCCTCCAAAGTTTCCATTGCTAATTTTTGATAAGATTCTTCTGCAAATAAACACACAGACATGTAGTTAGGCTTGAGTGACGGCAGGCTTTCCATGGTGGAATTGCTGATCCGACTTGGTCCAACACTGCTGTAGGGACTGCAGTGCTCTTTCATCATAAGTTCTTCAGGCTGCTGTTCCACTCTCTAGTAGAACAAATCAATGCACGTCCAAGCTTTTGAATGGTCGTTGTGGTTTTCTGTATGTGTGTGTGCGTGGGGGAGTGTTCCTTGCTTTCTTTTTTGTCATTCCTTGCAGGCTTTGAAGAATCAGTTTCAGTAATATATCAGCAAACTTCCTCTACAAAGTAGGAGGAGGGATACTCTCTGACAGGCTCATCTGCATATGTGTGTACTCATAGAACAGCAGAGGAAAAGCAAAGGCTTTCCCCCCTCCTCTTAAACCTTACTCATCTCACCATTTCTAAAGTGATGACATTTTTATAAGGCATTTAAAACTTCATCAAGAGAGATTAGGCCATCAGTATAACTCCTCTATTTTCCCTGGCTAGAAAACAGATTCAGATTTTTCTGAAAAAAGAAATGCAGAAATAATTCACAATAAATGTGTTCAACATTTTAAACTTGTTTTAAGTTTGATGATCTGTTTCAGAGTATTTTCATAAGTGCTACAAACTACCTCCCCACCCGGACGTTCATTAAGGTTTAGTTCATTACATTTTGAAGTACCCCGTTTCCTTCAAAATAAGACACCTCCTGATAATAAGCCCAATCAGGCTTTTGAGTGCATGGCACTTATTTCAGGGTTCATAAAAATATAAGACAGGGTCTTATTTTCAGAAAAAATATGGTATCTAACAAAAAAAACAAATAGAAAATATGGCTTTTCTTAAATTATTAAATTTCCATTTTGTTCTTGTTGAAATTACAAAGAAATTTTAGACTGAATAGTTATAGAAGGGATTTCCAAAATATTTACTCTTTCCATCAGTTGTTCTTCCCTTTGGAAACAGAATTTTTCAAAAAATATTCTAAAGTTGTAATATGAACTTTAGGACTGGCTATGTTTATGAAGCTCAGATTGATTACCAAATCCCTTTTGGAAGAAATGTTTAGGGAAGTAGCTTGAGAGGCTTGGGAAAGCTCCCAAAGCTGGGCTATAAAATCCCAAACTTCTAGACACCCTTTGCTACCATCTAATGGACATTCAGACTTTTGCAGTAGATTTAAAGTAATGGCAAGGGTGACAAATTTCAGAGATCTTTTTTGTTTTGCTATCGTTATTCCAGTTACAATAGCTGATTGTAGATGCATCCTCAGTTATTCAACATTACAAATCAATATATATTGCATAGATTTTCACGGGTATAGGTTTGTAGGTCTAGGCATATTCGGGTCTTTTCCCATTTAAGGTTGATAGACTCTTGGTTAGCTCATCAAAACGTCGCCAGGAATCTATCAATCTTCCACGGGAAAAGATCCGAATATGCCTATATCTATATCTATATCTATATCTATATCATCTATATCTATATCTATATCATCTATATCTATATCTATATCTATATCTATAACTACATCTATATCTATATCTGTCTGTCTAGACAGACAGACATAGATTTAGATATAGATGTAGTTATAGATATAGATATAGATATAGATGATATAGATATAGATATAGATATAGATATAGACATAGATGATATAGATATACATATAGATATAGATATAGGATGCTGTCTGTCTGTCTGTCTGTCTGTCTGTCTATCTATCTATCTATCTATCTATCTATCTATCTATCTATCTATCTATCTATCTATCTATCTATCTCTGTCCGTCCGTCCGTCCGTCCGTCTGTCCGTCCGTCCATCCATCTATCCACCCATCTACCCACCCACCCAGAGGAAATTTGGAAAATCTGAAAAACCAACTCTTACAAAACCAGGGATTATATGACATGCCTCTCCAAGGTTTTCTTTTTAATACTAGTGATTTCACACTCAACATATGTATTATCAAAAATCTATATACCATGGACTTAGCTCCTGTTCCAATTTTATGATCCCAACCCTACGAAAGCACCTGAAGCCATATTGACCACACAGGTTAAATCAACTTCAAACCAGTAATTATGCAAATCTTTCATCAACAATGAAATAAAAAGTTTTAACTTAACCTCTAGCTATTTGATACACGAGTGCTTCTGCTGTGTTGAGCTCTTGATGGTTCTGAGATTGTTGGCAGCAGTTTTAGCATATCATCATTAAAGGGGGAATCTCACTTAAACAGCATGTGTACACCCGTGGTGTACACAAACAGGGATGGTGCTTTAAGCACCATTGTTAATGTTCCTTTTTTACATATGTGTTCATCAGATGCTATTGTGCATTCATTTTTTAAATTTGTTTAAATTTAATTATATATTTATTGTTAGTATAGTTACTCTTTTTTCTTGCTATAAATCAAGGGAAATATGTTTTAAAAAATCTTCAGTATATCATTACTATTAAAATAACACTTCATTTGGGAGCCCAGATGCTTTTAGCCAACTAGCTAATTTTTGAATACATGTTGTTTATTTTTAACCCACTTTTATTATTTTTTAATAAATAATTACTGTAATGGCATGCACCCACAATACTTCCTTCTCATGTTTTCCCCACAAAAACAACCCTGTGAGGCAGTTGTAGGTTCTAAAACTCTTTACTACCGATTTGCGCAGAAGCATCCCGGGCAGGTGGGTGGAGCCTCCCACCGCCGGTACTACTGGTTCTAAGAATCAGTCCAAACCAGGAGCAACCACTGCTGCTGTGAGCTACATTAAGCTGTGAAGGAATAACTAGTTCAAAGTCACCCTTTAAAATGGGATTAGAACTTACTGTCTCCTGGGTTTTAGAACAAGTGTAGATGGAAGACTGGAGCTTACTTACCATGGTTTTATTATTATTATGGGATTATTATTATCTCTTGTTCATTAAACATGAAGCTCAATCAACTGAAGATTTAATATATTACAAATATAATTGACTGGCACTGATGGTTGATACAGTTGCTGCCAGCATCCTAGGTATTAACCAAGTATCAAATGTACAATATTCTGACTAGTGCAGTTTTTTGCAGTTCCACTAGTGTTATTGCAGAAAGCTGCAATTTCTTGATGTATTTTGTAACATTCTTGCACATGGTACTAAGTGCCCCGATGTCAATAGGTATTACTGTTACAAGTTTCATTCATAATCACTTTCATGTTTTTTTCATAATATTTCATTCATAATATTTCATGTTTTTCTCCCAGTTCTTTTTATACAACAACAACAACTACAACTACAACTACTACTACAACTACTACTACTACTACTACTACTACTACTACTACTACTATTAATTGCACAGTCAGCCAGATGTTCAGACTGGATTTGGTATTTTTGTCTACTTATTGAGTCCTTACCAAGGACCTAGGATAGTTTGATAGTGTTAGATAGTGTTAGATTTTGTTGCAGGGTGGAAACTGTTCCAAGTAAAACCACTTCTTGCAATTGCCTGATGGCAAATTTGTCAATGCCAATAGTGTTCAAGTGGTGCTACTGTTGTTTGGGGATTGCATTCAAGGTACCTATTACTATCTGTACTACCCTTATTTGCCAATGCCACAGTCTTTCTATATCTATTTGTAGGTCTTTGTATTTTGTTATCACCTCCAATTCTTCTCTTCTGCTCTCCCCAAGCACAGCCACATCCACTACCCACATTTTTTTTGGTCTTTCTTATGGACAATTGCTAAGTCTAGGATGTTAAGTGGCAGGTGCCTGACTGTTTGAATTCGGACGTTCCAGAACAATTTAACATTTCATTCAATTTTCCTTTTTAATTTTCTATGACTTTCTTTAATTTATAATCTAACAGTTGTTGCTTGCAGGCAAATGATATTTCCTATACATTTTCTGACGTATCATTGTGGCTACTTAGTCATGCCACTGCTTGTAGTCAGTCTGTGTGATCTTCTTGTATCAATTTACCAGGTGGTCCACTGCTTCTTCAGCTTCTTTGCATAAGCGGCAGTTACTGACTGTTGCTGTCTTCTCAATTCAGGCTTTATATATATTTATGCTTAAAGCTTGGCCGTGTGCAGTCAGGATCAATGCACCTCAGCCTCTTTCTTCAACTTTCATGCTTTTAGCCATTGTCAGGTCTTGTTGTTATTTGCTTTCCCTTTTAAAAAAAATACTGGCAATGTAATATTTGTCTTCACATGCCTCCATTCTGTTCTTCATTTGATCTTTCTTATAGGCTACTTTAGTATCTCCAATAGTTAAATAAGCCTTCCTGATATACTCACTTCAGTGCATCTTCTTCATTGTCCTTGAAATATTCTTCCAAAGCCATTTCTTCTTCTTCAACCATCTCATGTACTTGCAACATTCCATACTCACCTTTTTATCTTGGTGAGAAGAGTCTGTCAATGTCGCTGTGAGGATGAAAGGCATAATTCATTGTTATTACTTTTCTATCCATTGCTTTTAGTTCTGCTTGAGTCCAGTCCACTATTCCAGCTGCCCATCTAATGACTGGAATTTCTCAATTCCTCCATTGCCTCTGAAATGAAGACTTTCTTCACTGTCTTGATGTATTCAGCATTAATCTTTTTTCTTGACTTCTTGATGTTATCAATTTGAGGCTTACCCAGGTAATCATTTTCATCCAGACTCTTATTTTTTGTGGGGCATCTTAATTCCTTCACTTTTCACTATTTTTCCTTGTTTGATGGTGAACAGGCTCTTTATCAGTCAACAGGAGTGCTGATTTACCACCAGCTTATCAAGTACAGTGGTACCTCTACTTACGAACTTAATTCATTCCGTGACCAGGTTCTTAAGTAGAAAAGTTTGTAAGAAGAAGCAATTTTTCCCATAGGAATCAATGTAAAAGCAAATAATGCGTGTGATTGGGGAAACCACAGGGAGGGTGGAAGCCCTGTTTCCTCCCAGGAGATTCCTAGAGAGGCCCCACGGAGGCTTCTCCCTGCCTTTTCCAGTTACAGTTTTAGAGGCTCAGGTTTGTAAGTAATGGTTCTTGAGAAGAGGCAAAAAAATGGTTCTTGAGAAGAGGCAAAAAAATATTATCTAGAAAAGTTCATAAGTAGAGGCGTTCCTAGGTAGAGGTACCACTGTACTTAAAGGGTGAGGGCTGGGCAACACAACCAAATGACAGCCAATGACTTAAAAGCCAGCCATCACCATGCCCAAGTCAACATCTAAAAATCCACATACAACAGGCACCATATACATATCACACAGAGAACAACACACACTCTGCTAGAGAGATGGACTCTAGCATGTGGCCGAAAGTTTCGAAGACAAAACCTCTGGTCTTGGTCATCAACCCAGATTGGATCCTGCAACATTATCCTGGGACATGTATATTTGGATTCATTCTAATCAGTTTACCTTACAGTTTTTGTCTTACAATCTTTTAAAGTCTGTAATTACTATGCTTAAAGCTTCCCCAGGCCTATATTGTTTATGTATGGTATGTTGTGTGCATGTTTTTTAAATTATGGGTTTTTAGTTTTAATTATTAGATTTGTATTCTACACTGTTTTTTCTATTACTGTTGTGAGCCGCCCCGAGTCTATGGAGAGGGGCGGCATACAAATTTAATAAATAAATAAAATAAATAAAAATAAAATAGTAATTACATGGATTGCTACATACATTGTGTTTTTTATGTAATGAAAATTAAAAACTGAAATAAGGGTATTAATCGATTTGACTGATTCCCCTGTAGGAAGAGGTTATTTGTGTGGCCCGCTCTTTTAGCTATGTATAAATATGAGAAAAATCTAAATGAGTATAGTAATACCTCATCTTACGAACCTAATTGGTTCCCAGGAGAGGTTTGTAAGATGAAACATTGTTTCCCATAGGAAACAATGTAAGATCAATTAATCCGTGCAACAAAAAAAAATATGCAAAAAACTGCCGCCGCCAGCTTTCACCTTTGGAAACAGCCGGGGGGCTTCTCAGCATCCTCCTGAACCTGAACGCCAAACCTGAACTTCTGGGTTCGGCATTTGGGAAACTGCCGAGAAGCCCCCTGGCTGTTTTAAAAGGTGACAGCCGGGCGGCGGGTCTTCTCAGCGGCCTCCCGAACCCGAAATTTTGCCGAACTTCCAGGTTCGGCGTTCGGGAGGCTGCCGAGAAGCCCCGCCGCCTGGCTTTCACCTTTTAAAACAGCCGGGGGGCTTCTCGGCGGCCTCCCGAACGCCGAACCTGGAAGTTCGGGTTTGGCGTTCAGGTTCAGGAGGACGCTGAGAAGCCCACCGGCTGTTTCAAAAAGCGACAGCTGGGCGGCGGGCTTCTCGGTGGCAGTGGCGGTGGGTTCGTAAGAAGGAAAAAGTTCGTAAGAAGAGGCAAAAAATTTCTGAACTCCGGGTTCGTATCTTGGGTTGTTCTTAAGACGAGGGGTTCGTATCATGAGGTACCACTGTATTTCCTATCATTACTCTTTAACCATGGCTTTTTCTTTTGCAGATAACTGTTAACAAGAAACAAAATGAAATCAAAGTTAGCCCCATTGCAAGGAAAAATGTGTCTATAAGTTTGCAGAGCACTAGCCATGTGCATGAAAGTCACACTGGTGTTTAGAGACGTAATAGAGAAGGAGAAAAATAATCTACAGCAGCTGACGGCAGACATTTGGGCAGGGTTCAGGTGATCATTCAATAATCCCAAATTAAAACATGTACGCGAGAAACACCCTTCATTTAACTTTCAAAGCCAAAAGAGCTGCATCTTATTATTTTGACATGCCAAAACATGAAATAAAATTACAGCATATGAAAAAGCCGACATCAGTTCTGGATTTTCAGCAGTGAATGCATCTCTAAGACTTTGTACTTCCATTACGTAATACTTACATTCAGATCTAAAAAATAAATACATCAACCTGAATTGTATTAGAAGCTAGTCTGAAAGCTAGGCAGCTGTTATTTGAATGTTTTAGGATAAATGTTTTCCAAAATATTTCATTTGTTTTGTTGATCTTGAATAAAGATGGTGGGACCTAGGGGAAGAGCCTTCTCTGTGGGAGCCTCGGCTTTCTGGAATAATCTCCCCCCGGAGATTCATATTGCCCCCACCCTCTTCGCCTTTCATAAGAGTCTAAAGATTCACCTATGCCACCAAGCTTGCAGTCATTAGATTCTGCCCCCTGGCTGATGAATGTATAGTGGATTTGTTGATTGAAAGAATATGTGTATATTTTAATTGGTGCTTTCGTTTTTAGATGTAATTTTCAACTTTAATTAATTGGATTTTGATGGACATTGTTATTTTTATTGTTGTAAGCTGCCTCCAAGTACTCAGAGTGGGACAGCATATAAATCCAATAGAATTAAACTAAACTAAACAAAGTCCAGAAGCAGTTTCCAAGTTGAAACAAAAGTAATTGTGTTTTTTTCCCTTTTGTCAAAGCAGTCAGCATCTGTTAGCATTTCTGCTAACTCCATCAACTTTTGCAGCCATTTGTCCATTGTGGAGATTGAAGTATCCTTCCATTTAGTAAAGCCCTTAATTTGAAGAAATTTACAAAAGGATGTGTTTCACATAGGTATTATAAAATATATATATAATCAACAGATTTCACATTTGACTTTTAGAGGACAAACGTTTGAACTGGTTGGTGCTGATTCTCACATGGAATTATGCAAAAGTCATGTATTTTTATTGTGCAATATTGTCTCTGTGAATATTGTCTTCTGAAGCTAATTACTTCATTTAAAATTTTATCCTGAAAGATGCACTTGTTGACTGTTAGGGACTTCCCACAATGCTAATACTTAATAGAATTTGCAGGCAAATGGTAATTTCCTCACTGATTCACAAATGCTTGCAAAAATTCCACTGGGCTTTGAAGAACTAAGGTTAGTCAATAAAATGATTATATGTGAAATCATCATTTCCTCAAGGAACCAGATCTGTGTAGATTTCCTTTCAGTCCATGCTCCAAGATAAATATCTTTTTTTCCTTGCTATTCCTGCTTATTCAATTATCAGAATACTTCTAAGTATATATAAGTATTTTTCATTTTTAATGCTTCCTAACATATTAATGTGAAATTACATTTGATATAATATCTCCGGCATTTTGTGATTTTGTGTTGCCACTCAATTATGATTTTATTCAACTTTGTACAGAACAAAGTATTCAATGAGAATATTTCATTCATTCAGATCTAGGATGTGTTATTTGAGTGTTCCCTTTATTTATTTTTTGAGCAGTATACTGTATAATGTAAAGCATTATACACAACCCAAATTTACTTTTAGGAATAGTATTTGGCTGTAGTTAATAATTGATGATGATTATATCTATTCAGTCATATTGAAGTCTTGACAGGTTCATTGGCCAATTACAGTACTCGGTGTGTATCTCGATACATTGTATGTTTCTGTCTTAATTGGGCAGAAGCAGTCAACACAATATTATAACAAATACCTTGACTGCTGGGTATATTTATTTTTTAATTAATTTTTATTGTTTTGCTTTATTGTCAGGAGCCATGGTGGCACAGTAGTTAGAATGCAATATTGTAAACTAACTTTGTCCACTGCTAGGAGTTCGATCGTGACTTACTCAAGATTGACTCAGCTTTCCATTTTTTCTGAGGTTGGTAAAAGGACACAGATGGTTGGGGGCAATATGCTGAGATTTTCTGTAATACACTATGGAGTGGCTTATAAGTGCTATTGCCATTTGTTTAAAAGTGCTTTTATTCTTCTGTTTGTAGTAGATTTTTTTGAATTGTAAGCCACCTAGAATCATTGGTTGAGATGGATGACTACAGAAATTGAATAAATAAATAGTATGATGGCTTGCAAGGTTGTCTCTAGATTTGAAGCTGAATTTGTATAAAATAAACCGAGAATGCCTTGGGTAAAACCGGCCTTTGACTGCGATTGTGCTTTAATGAACAGAATATGCCAAAACTGAACAGTACATGCTTATCTCTTGGAATGGGCATAATTAAAAATGGTAGACTAATCCACTCTTTCCTTCTCAGAGGAATACTTTATAATATTTTATAAAGTGTTATATGAAAGCTTCTATTGACCAAAATCATGACTGGTAGACAGTCACTTAATCCTGAGAAACATCGAATACATGCAGGGAAATGAAGGTGTAGGCTTAATTCTGAATCAAAGAGCTAAAATGTATGACAAAACATTGTTGCAGATGAATACAAATATAGAAATCCACAGCCTAGTGATAAGTGAATTTTACACTCCACAATAATAATGGAAGAATTAGATGAGCCTGGAATAAGTGTGCTACATTCTGAACAAGGGAGAAATGAATGACTGGGAATAAAATGAGAATTCAAAAACAATAACAAGACTCCAAAATAAATAAGAATGAAGTATTTTCTATCTGCTTAGAAAAGACTTGCTTATTTCAAATGCATGAGTTAGGCATACATAGGATTGATTTTTTTTTTTAGTCCCAATAGTGAATTGCAGAGGGAAATGGACTACTTAAGAAAAAGAACTGGAAGTTAGATTAATCACCCAATAGAATGAATTCAAAAGGGACATAAGGAAGGAGGACGTGGAAACTTCTTGGTATACAGTGAAAACATTATATTACAGAGTGCCAGGAAAGTAAGTTCAGTTATGTCTGAGGAATATATGAAAAAGGAGTTTGGTGGGAGGGTAAAATGGCTTGGATGCGGAAAAAAAATGTATGTTTGAAAATGATTGCCCAAAAATTGAGGATGAGAGAAATATAGATTTTTTTAAAAAAAAATATCATAGCTTTGGCTTCTTCTCCTTTTGTATGGTTATATATATATCACTT
Organism: Erythrolamprus reginae; assembly: GCF_031021105.1. Lineage (NCBI taxonomy): Eukaryota > Metazoa > Chordata > Lepidosauria > Squamata > Dipsadidae > Erythrolamprus > Erythrolamprus reginae. The sequence goes on along the minus strand of NC_091952.1, from coordinate 85,697,966 downwards.
GAAATAAGAGAATAACAGAAGGGGTATAAGCAGGAGTGGGTTACTGTCCGGACTGGGGGGAACGTAGTAGGGTAGCAAAAATGGAGCTCCACACCAGAGCACCCAATTTACACTAAAAGATGTTGAAAGAAAATGCAGGGTGTCCTGCATAAGACCTGCCCACAGTGTGGTCGTAAACAATTTAGTAGCCCTTCACTGGGTATAAGCATACATGCTTGTATGTAGATACTGCATATACGGCCTCTGAAATTTGAGAGAATCATGAGATGACAGAAATAAGATACAGAACCTTGTAATATCTGGATATTTTCAGCCAAGCTTAGTCATGCCTATGATTATAGGAAAGACTATTCATTTTTACATATTATAGATATGGAAGAGCCTTCTCTGTGGCGGCCCCAGCCCTCTGGAACCACCTCCCCCTAGAGATTAGGACTGCCCCCATCCTCATCGTCTTTTGTAAGTTATTAAAAACTTATCTTTGCTGCCAGGCATGGGGAAATTAACACCCCCCCAATTGTCAAGGTTGGTGTATGGTTTGATTGGATTGTGTGATTATTTTATTATAAGGGTTTTAAACTGTATTTTTTAATAATTGGATTTGTACACTGTTTATGTTGTTGTGAGCCGCCCTGAGTCTTCGGAGAGGGGCGGCACAAAAATCTAATAAATTATTATTATTATTATTATTATTATTATTATTATTATTTACTACAGAAATATGTTTATAGGGTGTTTTTCAGTGATGGGCTACCAAAATTTTTACTACCACACTGTGGGTGTGGCTTATGCATTTTGTTTCAACATCTTTCAGTGCAAATTGGGTGCTCCGGGGTGGAGCTCCATTTTCGCTACCCCACTGCATCCCTGCATCCGGGCAGTAGCCCACGCCTGATTATCTACTATATAAAGTGTATGTACACACACGCACGTACAGCTCTTCTAAAATTATACACATTCAACCACATTTACTGCAATAGGAAAAACATACCCAGAGTCCAGAAGGGGAAAAAAATAAAAAATAAAAATAAAATTTTTGCTACCAGTACTGCGTACCTGACCGTACCCGTAGGAGCACATCACTGGTGTTTTTCCTTGCTTTTTCCTCCCTACATCCTCTATATGTTCACAAATACACATATCCTATAGAGACAAGATACTTAACGCTATTTCTTTGCTCTGCAAAATGACTCATATCTGTGGAATGTTGAATTTCAGGGGAAGACAAGAGGTCTATCAGGACCATACCTCTCCTTCTCTACAGCACCATTTACTTGTTGGCCCTTGGATTGAAGTAAAATACTGAATAGAGGAACATAAATGCTTCACTAAGCCATAGCTCAGCGCTAAATCAAAGACTATTCTCAGTTCAACTATTTTTCTGTTCTCCCTGATTTCTGTCCATTGAAATACTTTATGCCTAACATTTTGGCAAACTGCTTCTTGCAACAAGACAATGTTTCTTTGCACATCTTTGGACTTTTAGCCTCTTGTCTGATGTATTGTTCACCGTCTTCAACAATATTATAACAGGTAGGTAAAAAAAGACAATGTAAATGCATTATATCCTATTAAAACAACGGTCCCTAAATGTTGCTTGCATTTAGTATTCATAATCACCATAATCACCAACTGATAAGACCAGTGGTCAGAAATGGTACCAGGTATGCTCTAGCAATGACTGACTCAGAATGGGAACCCAAAGTATGACTAATTGCTTTCTTAAAACCCAATGTTAGCACTGTACTTTTGCTATTTAGTTGTATACACTAGTCCTATAATGCCACTCAACTCTATGGAATCGGAAGTAAAATGTAATACAGACTTGCATCTATTCTCTTTTTATGTAAACACAGAATTATTTCTTGACATGGTAATCTTGATATAACCAGCAATTTATTTGGGACACAGAATACTACCCAGCTGAATAAAATATACTGCTCAAAAAAATAAATAAAGGGAACACTCAAACAACACATCCTAGATCTGAATGAATGAAATATTCTCTTTGAATACTTTGTTCTGTACAAAGTTGAAAGTGCATAACAGCATGTGAAATTGATTGTCAATCAGTGTTGCTTCCTAAGTGGACAGTTTGATTTCACAGAAGTTTGATTTACTTGGAGTTATATTGTGTTGTTTAAGTGTTCCCTTTATTGTTATTTTTTGAGCAATGTACAAACATTATAAATCTAAAGTGTGTCCCAGTATGAACAGAACTATTGTCAATCTAGAAGAGACCAAATGCCATTTCCATAGCTACCTGAATCATCTCTTAACAAGAGTTCAGCTTTAGCTCAATTCATAAAAGCCCATGCAACCCACCAATGTTTCCCACCCTACCTGAAAGAGTTAAGGAAAAAAAATGTAATTCAAGGTAAGGATAATAACAATGATATATCATTCTGAGGATTTTCTACCTTATTTAGCCATAGTTGTTAAACGGTTTCTTGTACTATAATTTTTTTTGAAGGGGGAAGGAAACGGGACAAATAGTTGTTATTACTTCTTTAAGAATCACAGCTATTTAAGACTTACTCAGGGTTGTTTCTTTTTATGAAAAATATGTTAATTGTACATCCATTTTAGACTCTTGACCAGGTAGCAATTTACTCGTAAGCACTTTGAAATAAAGTTTCTAAGGCACTTGGAAAGCACTCTAAACCTCTGGGCTTCTATAATCCCTGACAATCTTTAAGGTGTTAGAGAACAGATGTGATTTATTTGCATCTTATTATTCTTTGGGATTCCATGTGACTCAGTTTTCCCATTGGAAAGATCTTGTACCTCCTTTTCTTTTCTAGTTTTTGAGCTTAAGAAAAATGTTTTCTCCTGTGGAGAAAATGTTAACTTATTAGCGTACCAGGCAAAGCAACCAGAGGTGAAGCATCTGTTTTTCCTTTCTTTTCTGAAGGTGTCAAAAGCCAGCAAAGCACCCAGCTACGCCCCTTTCTCTTTTCAGTGAAATGGGGCGTACCAAGATTTTTGCTGTATATGTAACAGCTTGGAATGGAGCAATTATATTCATTCCTTATTTTCCAGATTTCAAGTAGGCCAGAATCAGCCATCACTGAGTATCTTCAGGACTACTTCAAGAATTTGAAAGTGAGGATAGTGAAGATGTTCTTAGAATCATAAGTTGAGAACTACTTTAGAGATCTGCCTATGGTCTAATTAATACTTAGAAATATACATATTCAAAATAAGGGACGGGTCATTACTCATCATAAGAAGAATAAATATTGACAAAAAGAAAAAAAGATCTACTCCTACTTTTTTGTTCTAGGGTTTTGATTTTTTTTGTCAGTGGATTTATTAATACATTGATTAAAAAGCTTTGATATCTCTGATTTTTAAATATTTCTTACAGCAACTTCTCCCAATAAAATGTGTTTGAGTGCATCTTGGGTTTTATTTTTATTTATTTGCAGGCAAAATTAGCAGAGATGAAACATTTTTGCAGGAGAGTGATGGAATTTATTTCAATACTAAACCTGTCAATTTTATTTAAACGATTAAAAAATAATCCAAAACATGAAATATGACTAAATGTTATTTTTCTATGTTTAATATCACCACTCTAAATAGAATTTGGGATTAAATACCAATTGACAGAATAAAACTTGTTTCTGAGTAAACATTCTAAGAGCTCCTAACTTAACAAATTAAGGAAAGGTAATTATTTTAAATTTAATGAGAACATCTTCAGAATAGACATTATTGAGACACTTGTTTAGAATTCTAATGTTAGAGAGGAATTAATATTTATGGCTATGTTTTCTATACACTGAAAATATTTCCATTTGTATAAAACATACATGAGTATATTTTTGTGGTGAGTAAAACAAAAGTAAATATCATTAAATATTAAAATACTTTGTTTTGAAAACTTTAAGCATGATATAGTGCAATATCAATTAGAAATATAATTTGTATTTTTTAAGTGTTAGAAACATAGAAACATAAAAGATTGACGGCAGAAAAAGACCTCATGGTCCATCTAGTTTGCCCTTATACTATTTCCTGTATTTTATCTTAGGATGGATATATGTTTATCCCAGGCATTTTTAAATTCAGTTACTGTGGATTTACCAACCACGTCTGCTGGAAATTTGTTCCAAGGATCTACTACTCTTTCAGTAAAATAATATTTTCTCGTGTTGCTTCTGATCTTTCGTTCAACTAACCTCAGATTGTGCCCTTTTGTTCTTGTGTTCACTTTCCTAATAAAAACACTTCCCTCCTGAACCTTACTGAACCCTTTAACATATTTATATGTTTCGATCATGTCCCCCTTTTCCTTCTGTCCTGTTAATAAAATATATGGTTAAGAGGTGATGGTAATTCTAACTACTGTCATTTCACTTATTATGTTTATGACTACTTTTATTCTTATTATTATTTATTGACTTGATTTTAATTCATTTCCCTTGTCATTATCGGTATTGCCTTAAGATTCCTTGTAGAATTAGCATGATTTTTTTATACTTTGCAACAAAAAATTGTATGTAATTTATACACTTGGTTAAAAAATTAAAATAAAGTTCCTATCAAACAGCTAAGTAAGACAAATAAAAGCTATTTTTCCTATTAAGGAATGTACTGGAAAGCACTAAAATATGGAAAGCAGAATTAACTTTCATTTTTTTGAGTTCTCCGATTTGCATCAGAATGTTTTAATGTTTCCATAATTGTTTCATGTTATGGTTTCTAGTCTTTTCCTGGACATTTCTTACAAGCACTGACATTAGCATAAGACATGGCATGGATTCCATAAGAACAAGAGTTAATAAAAGACTTATGAGTAATTGTTGCCATATGCTTTCTTGATTCCTGAATTATTTTTTAGTGGCAAAACAATTTCCTAAGCTCAACTGCAAAATGCTGCATAAATACGATCTTTTGAAGTTGTACACAGTTAAAATTTTGATTTATTAATTCTTCAATTTGTGCATATCTTCATTACATAAAAAGTATCCACTACTTCGAGGAGATTTAGGTTTTATCTTTCCCATTCTGAGTTGACGTAAATCTATGAAACCAAAAGAGCTTGCTGGAATGATTCAAGGTAGGACCATGATGTTTTAAACAATATTGTATTACAAATTCAAATGAAACTGGATGAAGAAATACAGATAAAAATGATAGAAATCATCCCCAAACCAGAACGGTGTTATTTAAAATGTAATAAAGCACACTTAGTTAAAATTGCAATTGTTGTTCAAGCTGAGTTTATCTACAAAAAAAAATCCCCCCCCCCTGTAAAACAGGTCAAATATCAGTTTTGTGAACCTAAATTATGGATTACAAAAAATATTTAGAGTGTTTTGGGTTAATAAGTGAAGATTGAAAAAAGCTATAACATTTCTTCCTTATAGGAAGAATATAGGAAGAATATTTCTAAACCTAACGAAAAGCAACCAATAAAAAAACCCACTGGAAAATGATCTAATTTTCTCTTAAACATACCTGATTGTTCCATCAAAGGGCAAAGTTGTCTGCCACATATTTATAGCTGCCATATATCCTCAGCTGTGACTCTTTAATAGCCTTTTTAAAGAAAAATCTTATCTGTCAGTTTCGGACAGCTGCATATCCTTTACGGTGCATGACAGAAGATGGGAAGCTCTAGGCTGCAACTGGTCAGGATAATGAATGAATCTGTCGGTAATTCACCCGGAAAAAGTCCCCTCCCTCCTCCTGGAACCTCAGAAGGGTTCCTTGACTACACTTGGGGAGTCCCACTGACATCATCATAACTTGCTCAGCTGCCATAGATGGCATTTGGACTGGATGGAATGGCAGAGCGCATGATGAGTGTAGCACGTGTGGAATGTCTAACATGAAAGTTCACAGGTGTGGCTGAGGGGGAACAGTTTACATCGGTTGCTATGGATACATGATTGGCTGACATGTCTTCGGAGCCCACAGGAGACACGGCAGCTATTTTTTAATAGGCTCATGAAATCAATCCCAGAAGGTTTGGAGTCAAGGGCTAAAAAGGTTTAGTTGATTAAAGTTACATGATGCACGCAAGATAAATGGACCCCCAAGACGTCAAATTTTTGGCATTTCCCCATTGAAGCTGATCATTAGATGTCGTTCTTGAGTCACTCCTTTAAAATTGTTTGTGAATCTAGGAACCAAACAGCAACCTCTGAGTCTACTAGTGATTCTCAGCAAGGCAATGTTGACATGCAGAGAAATTGTACAGAAATCCTAAGAAAGGATCCTCCCCTCCTTATTCTCTCAAACTGCTGGAAGAAAACCTGATGGTCTTCTTTTAAAATGTGTCTGCCTCTAGGTCTTCGGCATAAGCTAACTGTCAGGAGGGCAGACAATCTATTTAATGACTGCATTGACGTCAATAGCATAACTGAAATACTTACTAAGATGCATGATTCCAACTTTAAGGGGAAGCTGGTTTCTAAGCAATAGGAAAATGAGAAGTGGATTCGCTGTGGGAATGAACTACCTCTGCAATGCAGGAAAGAACATTTAGGTTGAAAGCAGGATCCTTGAAACCCCAGTCAGTTCACTCTTAGCCGTGTGGCAGGGCAGAATCTGAAGATGCAGTGGCGTAAACCGAGTAACTCTTTTATCCCTGCCGATTTTAGAACTATTAATTTGTTTCTCTCAATAGTGCTTTGTTGCATTATAAAGAATGTTCTTACTGACTTCTGGCACAGAACGATAGCTAACGTATCTGCTGGTTCCAGCTGTCTGCAGCATCACAGTTTCATTACAAATAATAATAGAAAACATTATATCTGTGTTAAGAAAAAATTAGGGCTAGATAGCAAAATATGGTGCTTGTTATTCTTTGTTGGTGACAGAATAATCCCTTCTGCTTCAATGACACTTCTCTTTTCAGGGTCCACATTAACACATGAAGAGCTCACAGTAAAAAGAAAGAAAGAAAGAAAGAAAGAAAGAAAGAAAGAAAGAAAGAAAGAAAGAAGGAAAGAGGTGGTGTATACAGAGTTTTCCTTTATCTCTCTGAATGTGAAATACACTCACATTGACTTGATTGCTCACACTGACCTGAAAGTTCTCCATGTGATGTGAGACTTGACTAGTACTGAGAGATGTACTTGCATCTAAACAACTGCCTGAAAGGATTCGGTGTATATCTCATGACATCATTGGGCAAGAAAAACAATACACATTTAGAAAGTCTTTGTGAGAATTAGTCCTAGGATGATCAGAAGTAAAACCTAAGCATGACACCAGAAAAAAGATGCAAAGGTTTAAACTTGATTTCATTAGCAGCCATGGGAATTCTATACTAATGGCTCAATTAGTTTTTAACCATATGCTAAACCTACAGAGCAAAATCTGCAGCCTGGAATTTATGTTTGTGTTGGCTTCCTTTCCTAGGGATTGCTGAAAGATGTTTGGCAGCCTTGGTATTGACAGGACCAAGAACACTTCCATACTTCCAATGTTTTCATTCCCCAATACCCTGTAAAGCACTTTTGACAGCAACCCGGAATTCTCTCACTTTCCATAACACCAAACAAGAAATAAAATAAATTGCCAGCAATCACCAACCCACATTTTTTCAGAACATGCCTTTGTGTGTATTTCACTGATACTCTGAAAACAAACAAACAAACTGAGAAGCTTGTTGTAAAAATGAAGAATGAAATGACTGAAATCAAACCACCATCCTATGTTGCATTTCAAATTCATGGTTCGTTATGAAAGTGAAATCATAACATGCTGGCAATTTTGCAATCAGTTTTTCTCCTCGATAGCAGTAATCAGGCTTTCATGTTGCTAAGGTGCTGAAATGAGAGAGAGGTAAGTGAAATGCTAAATAATTCAGGAGTAAGATGCTGAATCTTGCTAAGAGACAATATTGACTGTTCCAATCCAGGAGGCAGATGAAAGCAGATGAATTGCCACCAATGAGAAAATAGTTACATGCATAAAGTCAGGAATACAAAGAAAAGCAGCTTTCAAAACCGTCTGATGTTGTGAGATAAAACAGCTTCTGACCATATTCCAAAACCGGATAAACCGCTTATGTGGAAGAACTACAACTTATCTACGTAAAGCATTATTACTTACTCCCTAAGCCAGATCAGAAAATTTTCAGGGTTTTCATGACATGGTACCAGTGTCTCATGGTTAATGTTTGTTTGTTTGTTTGTTTGTTTGTTTGTTTGTTCGTTCGTTCGTTCGTTCATTCATTTGTCCAATACACAAATACATAGGAAGAAAAATAGACATGTAGTAATATATATAAGGGTAAAGTGAACTTAGAGGAGAGGATATATGAAAGAAAGAATATATATATGAAAGTGAGAGAAAGGAAAGACAATTGGACAGGGGACGAAAGGCACACTGGTGCACTTATGTACGCCCCTTACTGGCCTCTTAGGAACCTGGAGAGGTCAATCGTGGAGAGTCTAAGGGAGAAATGTTGGGGGTTAGGGGTTGACACAATTGAGTCTGATAATGAGTTCCACGCTTCGATAACTCGATTGTTGAAATCATATTTTTTACAGTCAAGTTTGGAGCAGTTCATATTAAGTTTGAATCTGTTGCGTGCTCTTGTGTTGTTGCGGTTGAAGCTGAAGTAGTCATTGACCGGTAGGACGTTACAGCATATGATCTTGTGGGCAATACTCAAATCGTGTTTTAGGTGCCGTTGTTCAAGGCTTTCTAGGCCCAGGATTGTTAGTCTTAATGTATTTAATATATCTATCGTAAACTAGCCAGGAGGTTTTAGTGCCAAAGCTATACGTGTCATAGCAATATTGAGAATGTCTATAGCGATTCTCAGTCATGGTTGGGGTTAAAGAGGCCATCTATGTTGAAATTGAACAGCTCTCTCTCAACAGAGGGGGAGAGATATGACATCATCTATCTCCAATCTACATCACAATCCTTTCAACAGTTCCAAGAAGGCTCCACACCAGTTTGCACAACTCAGGTGATCCAGATGACACAGATAAACCTCTAAGTGACCTTCATGACTCGCTAAAAGAATGCAAATGACCAGCTGTCTGCAAGGAGTATGAATCCTTCCATTTCCCACCATCCAGTCAGAGCTGAAGAAGCTTCTTGGATGGGAAGCAAAACATCTTCAAAGAAAAACCAGAAAGTCCAGTTGCCTCTTGAAAAAAGCACTTTTGGGGCAATCTTGAGAATGCTTTACAGAAGTCTATATGAATAGCTTGAATAGGTTATGGTGCCTAATTGATCATCTAACAATTCACTTTTTGGATAATTTGTACACAAAAACACAATGATCTCAAACATGAATCTGTACATATTTTTCATGTAGAGACATTCAAAGAGCTGAAATAATGGTAAAGGGGAACAAAACGTGGGGATATACTACAGAACAGAAAATGTTTAGTTGCAAGATGGAAGTAAGCTAGTTGCATCCCAAAGTTTCTAAACTATTTTCAGCCAGCACATATAACCCAAATCTGAAGGCATTTCCCATCTGCCTTCAATCTTTAAAACATCCTTCTTTCCCTTCAGTTGACACTGACAGTGGGTTGCTCCTGGTTTGGCTTGGTTCTGCGAACCGATAGTGGCGGTGGCAGGAGGGTCCACCCACCCACCCACTCAGGATGCCCATGAGTGAACCAGTAACAACGGGATTTAGAACCCACTACTGGTTGACACTACTGTTTATGTCCCACAATGGCACTTCTTATCTGTCTGCCTACTCCCAAATTTTCCTAATAACCAACTATTCAAAGTCTTCTCCTATTTTATCTAAAATCAAATATATCCTTCCAATGTTGATTTTCTATGCATAACAGGAAAATGACACTTTATTCAGTAGCTTGTAATCCAGAGTAGTAATTCAGTTTCTAGCTAATGTTGGATTCTCACTTTTAAAAATAAAAATAAAGTTTTTGTTTGATCTACAATAAGGTGAAATTGCCTTCAAACGATGCAGTTTTCATGCAAGTGATGCCATTTGAGTGTAAAACATAATTCACTACCAAGAAATGTTTTTGTTTTCATAAATGTGTAATATTTTGTTTGTTTTTAAAGTTGCCTTCAAAAGAACCTACTGTGGAAGAGTGTAATACTTCATCCTGTTTTCAATTTCAAAATGTATTAGTTCAACAAGCTGGATTAATAAATACATCCGGATGTGCACACAGGCACATACATACACTATTCCATTTTATCCCCCCAATCCCTAATCTCTTAACAACTTTATTGAGAGATAATGGCTGGATGTCATTCAGACAAGCCATTCACAAAGAAATACCAATAAGGGTTTCAACCTGGCCTTCTTAACCTCAGCTCAATTTAACAGCACATAGTACTCTACTTGAAATAACTGTTTATTATGTAATTGCAGAATTCATGTTCTCGCAGTCTCTATTTGTTTACTTGTCCAATACTTTCCTTTATTATCCCCACAAGAACCTTTTAAATTAATGAACACATTTCTATGTGTTCCTATGGTCTGTAATTGAAACAAAATGAAAGGGAACAATTTCAGCAGCTTAAAAAAACCCCACAGGATGTATTACTAGAAGTGTGTGTGTCTCAATATGTAATATTTTTGTACTCTTGTAGGTTTAAGGATGAAGCAATTACACTATGTTACAATAAGACTGAATAGATGCTTAAAGAAAATTTAGTTCAGCAACTGGTGTAGCAGTGGAAAAGGCTATAGCTTCAAAGTCAATTTCAACGTATAGACAAGAAAACCAAATTTCCCATAGCCACACTGACAATATGGTGCCCATAATAGCGCCGGTGGTCTTCACCCACCGGCGCCTTTTGCTTGAGGCTCGGGGAGACATGGGTCACATGGCGTCGCCGCCATCTTGGTTTTGGCTGAGATCTCGCGAGATCTCGCGAGATTTCGGCCGATAATCAGGCCAGAGTGGCCTGATTGATGACGTGTCCGGGCAGGGCCTGCCAGCCCTATAAAAGGGTGTGCAGGCCCGGAGCTCATCCTTTTCGCCCGGACTCAGCATCAGAAGCAGACACCCGCCCGCCCTCCCTATCTTGCAGTGTGCTATTCGGGGTCACCCTAGGGGGCCGAATAGGAATTTTTGGCGGTCTGGCCTCTTAGCCATGACCGTTTTTTTCGCCTATTCCACACTGTGGAGATGGATCAGCGGTTAGGGGGTGCTTGCACCTGTTTAGGTTAATTGGCTTACCTTTGATCATTTGGGTAGGCAGGTTAGGGGCGGAAAACTGGGTGGTGGTTTAGCAACTGCGTGTTCTCCGTTGGGCATCTTTGGGGATGATTGACAGGTTCTCTCCAAAGGCTTGTGGTTTTGACAACCTGAGCAGTTGGGGGGAACCTGTCTTTGGGTCCCGCCCATTTAATTCCCCTTGTAGGGGTTAGCCGGCGGGACCTCCCACATGCAAGTGCATGGCATGGTCTCAGGTGAGGGAGGGGTCCCTCACCTGGATTAGCATGGAGCTACGCCCATAAGTTGCCCTGAAAGTTTATTCTACGTCATTTTCCGCCCCGGAAGCAATTGTTTGACCCTGCGGATCCTTGTTAGGGTCATAGTTAATTATGCTAATTTATTTAAATAAATTATTCTAATTTATTTTAATAAAAATGACCCAGTTTTAAATCCAGCACTTGTGTCCGTGTCGTTACTCTGCCTCTCCTGCAATATGTTGCCCACGTCTACGGAGAGGGGCGGCATACAAATCTAATAAATAAATAATATTAATGTAACATAAAGGGCTCAGTCTCATAAAAGACAGTGGACATGAAGTCTTTTCAACTCTAAAAACGTAGTCCTTCAATGTCAAAGTTCTCTGTGGGCAAAAGTAATTCTAGATAATTTTTTAAGAAAGTTCTGCCTGAATGCCATTTATTTACCATGCTCAATTGACTCTTAGAATCAGATATATTCCCTTAACTTACACTGAAAATGTTGAATGAAGTCTATTGCATATTTTTCTATTTTAGTTTTAGGAGTTTTGCATGTCTCCTTACAGAAACTTAATCAGATATTTAAAGCAAAGGAAATGATTGCAGAATGAATACATTAATTTGCTGTGTCAGTGCTATGAATCAAAATGTAATACTGTAGTAAATGGAGCACAAACCTTGTTACTAAGGGATGGGAAACGACATTCCATATCTTACATCAAAATATATTTCAATCTCTATACTGGAGAAATGTGCACGTAATAAATGATCATGTTTCAATTTAGGGGGGGGGGAAGTTATATTATTCCTAAAATAATAAGACTTAAAAACAACAATTCACGTCGAGCTAATAAGATATAATAGATAGGATATAATGTATGTCAAATACTGGAAGTGATACAATTATTACTTTTTTCTTTACGTTTCATGTTGGGATTAAATCTTATTTTTATAGCTAGAGAAATATTTTAAAAGATCACTTATTACCACTTGTTCTTTTATGTTCAGGCATCAGTCCGGTTGTATTGACATTGAATCAATGTGTACTGTTTAATTAAGCATAACATTGCTTCTGTTATTGGCATATTACTCTCTACATGGGGCTACCTTTGAAAAATGTTTGGAAACTTCAGATCGTGCAGAATGCAGCTGCGAGAGCAATCATGGGCTTTCCCAAATATGCCCATGTTACACCAACATTTTGCAATCTGCATTGGTTGCCGATCAGTTTCCGGTCACAATTCAAAGTGTTGGTTATGACCTATAAAGCTCTTCATGGCACCGGACCAGATTATCTCAGGGACCGCCTTCTGCTGCATGAATCCCAGTGACCAGTTAGGTCCCACAGAGTGGATCTTCTCCGGGTCCCGTCAACTAAACAATGTCGCTTGGCGGGACCCAGGGGAAGAGCCTTCTCTGTGGCGGCCCTCTGGAACCAACTCCCCCCAGAGATTAGAATTGCCCCCACCCTCCTTGCCTTTCGTAAGCTACTTAAAACCCACCTCTGCCGTCAGGCATGGGGAATTGAGATCCTCTTTCCCCCTAGGCCTTTACAATTCTATACATGGTATGTATGTATGTATGTATGTATGTATGTATGTATGTATGTATGTATGTATGTTTGGTTTTTATATTAATGGGTTTTTAATCATTTTTAGTATTAGATTACTATTGTACACCGTTTTATTGTGGCTGTTAGCCGCCCCGAGTGTCCGGAGAGGGGCGGAAATCAAATCAAATCAAATCAAATCAAATCAAATCAAATCAAATCAAATCAAATCAAATCAAATCAAATCAAATCAAATCAAATCAAATCAAATCAAATCAAATCAAATCAAATCAAATCAAATCAAATCAAATCAAATCAAATCAAATCAAATCAAATCAAATCAAATCAAATCAAATCAAATCAAATCAAATCAAATCAAATCAAATCAAATCAAATCAAATCAAATCAAATCAAATCAAATCAAATCAAATCAAATCAATATTAATTATGCCTATTTGTGGAGTTGTTAAGGGCCCTGAAGTCCACCTTCAACCATGGAAACTCACTGGGTGACTGTGGGCCAGTCACTCTCAGTCCAAGCTACACCACTTTTGGAGAAAAAGTAGAGGGAAAAGTGATCTGAACACCACAAGCGCTTGGAAGACTGAATATAAATTAAAGACTCACCATCACTGTTATTCAATATTTTGACTAACTGCAATTTGACATACACTTCATCAGAGGTTTTCTTCAAAATAATTTAGACCAAGACCTATTTTTCAGTTGAACTTAATGGAACAAGGGTAGCAAAAGAAAGATGGCAGTCTAATTGGAATTCAGAGAGCTGAGGAAAGACACTTACAAGAATGTCCTTCATGGAAGAAAGGATGGAACCAAGTTCAAGGGAGAACTGGGTGCACACGTCCTGTCCTGACCGAGGACTAAGTCAAAGAGGGGGAATGGAGGCACAGGCAGAGATAAAAGATCTGACAGACTCAGTCCTCATTGGCTGGCAGGACGGTGTCAGCCCCATATTTAGATGTTGACTCCACCCACTATGGACAAATGACATTTGCTCATTTTCCATCTCCCTCAGCTCTACTAAATCTAATGCCAATCTAATTATTCTGTAATGATCAGAATTCCTAAATCTCCCTGGATTAGGAATCGAAACCTAGGACCACAGTCACAGTCTAAAAATTCATTGTATGGGAAAGATTCATTGCTAAGATATTAATTTCTGAAGTATAATTTTTAAAAAGTTTGTGTGGATTGTTTGTATAGAAACAAGGGGATAATACAGGTACTCCTCGACTTACAATAGTTCATTTATGGATGTCAGAACTCGCGTACGCGTGATAGTGTGCGTCCACACTTTATTTATTTATTTATTTATTTCGACTTCTATGCCGCCCAGTCCCAAAAGGACTGCTGCTCAGACACTATACCTTTCCGCCCACACCGGAAAAAAAATTAGAGGGAACGCTGCTTCTATTCTACTAGTTTTTTTCATCGTTCCTATCACCCATTTCCTCCAATGTTGACTGTATGACTGTAACTTGTTGCTTATATCCTAAGATTTTTATTAATATTGCTTCTTCATTGCTTATTTGACCCCCATGACAATCATTAAGTGTTGTACCACATGATTCTTGACAAATGTATATTTTATTTTATGTACACTGAGAGCATATGCACCAAGACAAATTCCTTGTGTGCCCAATCACACTTGGCCAATAAAATTCTATTCTATTCTATTAGCGATTGTTCACTCTTATAATGGCACTGTAGAAAGAGACTTTTGACTGTTTTTCCAGTTACAATCTTTGTAGCATCCACATGGTCATGCCATCAAAATTTAGATGCTTAGCAAATGGTTCATATTTATGACCGTTGCTGTGTCCCAAGATCATGTGATCACCTTTTGCAACCTTTTGATAAGCAAAGTCAATAGAGAAGCCACATTCACTTAAAAACTGCATTGCTAACTTATCAACTGCAGTGAAGTAAGAAAGGTTTTTTTAAAAGTGCAAAATTCACTTAACAGATTTCTCACTTAATAAGGGAAATTTTGGGCTCATTTGTGATCATAAGTCTATAATCTAGCACACAAGACAAGGGAATTTTGTCACCACATTAGTCAGCAAATTCACTTACTCCTTTCTCTGTGCAGAGTGAGTCACCTAAGTGATGGTGTCAATTAAATTTTTCCCAACATCTAATTTATCATCTGTTGTTTTAGTTTAGGTCAAGCTTACATTTTCTAGAGAAATCTTATTGGGATTGAGGCAGATATCTGAAAACAAGTTTCCACTTTAAAAAAAAACCCGAGATAAAAAAAGGGGCAAGAAAACTGATGTTGCAATTAAGCACAGAGCCATTTGTATTATTTTAAAAATAAAAGTACAGGAAGCATTAGAGAAGGGAAGCTGAATTGTACAGTTTTGAAGTAGTGATATATTAAACCTCATATGCATTATAATATTGAATAACCAATACCAATGACTAACCCAAGTAATATTTGAGATTCTAGAAAAACTGCATGACTTTCGAAGAACGATCAACATTTTCTAATGCCAAAATGTGGTAAGCTTATTTCAGAATAATGCTATATTCTCACAACAAAATTGCAGGCTGATAGCAAATGAATACATTTCAAATGGAATATATCTGCTCAAATATTCAATTATATCAAGTGACTCTTAAATAGGTGCCTGCCTTTTGTTTTCAACTTCTCATCTAAGCATCAATCAGATAGGATCATGCTTAGCTTTCTGAGATGATCAGTGGTGGACAGGGGCTGCCACTGAACAGAAAATTTGCCTATTTAAAGTAACAAAGGGGTATTGGAAAAAATCACTCTTGGAAATGTTAAATGAGACTTTTAAAAATAAGATCAATATATATGATCCCATTGTATTCTTTTACAGTGAGTCACCTAAGTGATGATGTCAATTACTCTAAAGAGCAAACATCTGAATCAGTGTCCCCGCTAATCTCAGTTGTACTACCATGCTTAAAAATAAGGCTAAACATGAATTTCAGGAAGATTTATTATTATTATTATTATTATTATTATTATTATTATTATTATTATTTATTATTATTAATTGGATTTGTATGCCGCCCCTCTCCACAGACTCGGGCAGCTAACAACAGTGGTAAAACAATATGAACAATCCAATTAATAAAAACAACTAAAAGAAACCTTATTATAAAAAACCAAACATACACACAAACATACCATGCATAACTTGTAATAGCCTAGGGGGAAAGGATAACTGAACTACCCCATGCCTGGCGACAAAGGTGGGTCTTAAGTAATTTGCGAAAGACAAGGAGGGTGGGGGCCGTTCTAATCTCTGGGGGGAGTTGGTTCCAGAGGGCCAGGGCCACCACAGAGAAGGCTCTTCCCCTGGGGTCCGCCAAACGACATTGTTTGGTCGACGGGACCCGGAGAAGGCCAACTCTGTGGGACCTTATCGGCCGCTGGGATTCATGCAGTAGAAGGCGGTTCCGGATGTATTCTGGCCCAATGCCATGTAGAGCTTTATAGGTCATTACCAACACTTTGAATTGTGACCGGAAACCGATCGGCAGCCAATGCAGGCCGCGGAGTGTTGCAGAAACGTGGGCGAATCTAGGAAGCCCCACGATGGCTCTCGCGGCTGCATTCTGCATGATCTGAAGTTTCCGAACACTTTTCAAAGGTAGGTCCATGTAGAGAGCGTTGCAGTAATCGAACCTCGAGGTGATGAGGGCATGAGTGACTGTGAGCAGTGACTCCCTGTCCAAATAGGGCCGCAACTGGTGCACCAGGCGAACCTGGGCAAATGCCCCCCTCGCCACAGCTGAAAGATGGTTCTCTAATGTGAGCTGTGGATCAAGGATGTCTGAAGGAGTTGCTTATGGTGAGGAATTATAACTAATATCCATTTGCCAGTAGGAGATCTAACAGCTAAAAATTTATTTTATTTATTTTATTTATTTATTAAATTTGTATGCTGCCCCACTCCGTAGACTCGGCAAAAATGGCAGCTGAATGCTGGGTTCAGACTTTTAAAATCTTTCTGGAGTAAGGAGAGATACTGAGATCACCCGTAAGTATTCCAGACAGATGGTTTCTTTCTCCCTCCCTCGCTCTCACCTCCCCCCTCTGTGTGTGTGTGTGTGTGTGTGAGAGAGAGAGAGAGAGTAGATGACATACAATGCATTTTTGTGGTTGGCTTGTAGGCAGCTAGTGGTCACAGGATTACATTGAGCTCACAGCTATCAATGTAGCCTTTAAGAACTTAATGTTCTGGCTGAACCTCAGAATCATGTTGAATTTTTTTTCTCTACTACTCTTTTTATCCTTCATAACTGCAAATTTGATTACCGTTAGTTTTTACATAATCAATAACAAGGATATTTTTTATAAGTTAAAATAGTCTTTTTTGAATATACAGCCAAAGAGGGATGATAGTGTGGATTTCTGAAAATTTTAAATGGATTAAGGGTTCAAATGGATTTGGATTAGAACTCTGAATTTTTAAATTTCTGATATTTATTTATTTGTTTGTTTGTTTATTTGTCAAAACATGTACAAGATAGCAGGTATTGGTATAAACATAAACAAAAGGCATTAAGAGTTGTTGACCTAATTTTGCGAAGATTTTTTATTTATTTATTTATTTGTCAAAATGTTTACAAGGTAATAGGTATGGTATAAACATAAACAAAAGCAAGTAGATACAGGTAAATTTGGACAATAGGACAGTAAGACAGGGATGGTAGGTACAATGGTGTGCTTATGCACGCCCCTTACAGATATCTTAGGAATGGGGTGAGGTCGACCATGGACAGTCTAAGGTTAAAGTTTTTGGGGTTTGGGGAAGAAACCACATAGTCAGGTAGTGTATTTCAGGCATTGATCACTCTGTTGCTGAAGTCTTATTTTTCTGCAGTTGAGTTTGGAGCAATTTATGAATTTTAACCTATTGTGTGCTTGTGTGTTGTTGCTGTTGAAGCTGAAGTATTCATTGTAACCATTGTAACAATCCTTTCTTGTGATAATCTTTTTTAAATTTACACCTTGAAACAAAAGAAGTGATGACTTTGAAGGTTGGTTTTTAGAGGGCTTAAGAAGATAAATAGGTCAGTGGATTTCTTTAAGAGAAATTTGAAATTATTACATGCATGCCCAAAATGATTTTAAAGTTATCCTCCGTTGAATAAAACTAAAAGTGATATGAATGTGACTTTAAAAAATGGTAGCCTGCAAGGAAAAAAGATGAAATAAGGATATATAAAAATATGATATATTGTATGCAAAAACAAACTAGTTGATTTAATAACTACAAAACACAGAGAACAGAAGAAGCTTCTTGGATGAGAAGTGAAACATCTTCAAAGAAAAACCAGAAAGCCCAGTTGCCTCTTGAAAAAGCACTTTTGGGACAATCATAACCTGGATGACTGAGAACCTCCATAGATGCAAAACACACACAAATACTAAACCACAAGTGTGGTTTGGGTAACTTCTTTGCAATGGAGTTATAAAATGGTCTTATTGAAGTTGTTAACAGTTTTGTGACAAATAGTGAAAATATGATGTGGATAACCATTTTATATTGAATTTACAACAAGGCTTGATAGAAGTCTTAATAAGTCTGGGAGAAAAGATGAAGAAGGCTTGTAAGTAAAGAAAGCAGATACTAAGATATTATTTGAGCGAATTAAAGATTGCTGAGAGAAAGAAGATAAAATTGGCTTATTTGATCAGGGTTAGAATAAATCAGATCTTATCTCTGATGAAGTTTAATACATTTTTAAATTAGGATTATATGACAATGTTTGAAAATGTTTATTTATAATGAGATGGAAGAATTTGTTTAAATAGAAAAAGGAAGGATTCAAAGTGGATTTAATAACGTAATTGGTAATAATATTGCTATTCTTTTCTGATAATCCTTAATGGACTTTTTCTGATTAAGATGGGTGAAGAGGTTTTAAAGATTTGTGTATAGAGAATGGATGGGTATGGTATACAAAGGTGATTAGAAAGAGGTTTCTTCTTCTTTTATGCAATTTTTCTTTTTCTATGCTTTTAGTCTATGTAAAGTGTATTAGTTCTACATGTATCATATAATCTTCAATAAAATTATTACCAAAAAAGGGAAGATTTATTCATGGAATTCTTGCAATGACCTAGAAGGTTTATGAAGGAAGAATTGACACATACCATTAATAATTAGGCATATTGTTTTTGTAAAGAGCATATATAGCGATGAAATTCATCCCTTTGTTAAATGAAATGGTTACTCACAATTGGGGTTTTTTTGGTCCCCTTTACTGTTAAGTCTTTAACAATGAACTCTTTGCATTTCAACAATGAATCATTTCCTCCATCCTCTTCCTGTCTGCCACTATACCACTCTTCTTCTAGGCATTTTTTTTTTACATACATATCTTACCATCTGTTTCTGTTTTCCTGAAAAACGTTCTTTCTCATCCCTGCTGCTCAGTTGTGTTGCAAAACCCAACTAATGACAAAACCACTTGAGTAACCTATGCTCGGCCAGCAAACATCCATTATAAAAATGTATAATGATACCTCTCTCTGCTTGCTGCTGTAAATGTACAGGACAGGCCCTGTAATTGAACAAAGCAATATTCCCCACCCTCAAACAGAATACATACCTTGAATGTTTACTTTGGAGATGGGTAGCTGACTTGCTGCTGGAGACCTCCTGTAGAGGAATGAATGGAAGTTTATTATATGGCGGCACTGGGATCCAGAGATGTCTCTGAATTCAATGCAGTTTTCCTCCTCCCCATTAATATAGAATAAGGGCTCACTCTACAGGAGTAACTGAAGGCTAGAGATGCCAGCTAAACCAAGATTAGAATGGATGATATTTACACAAATTTGTAAATACATTGGTACCTTTACTTACGAACTTAATTCATTCCAGGACCAGGTTCTTAAGTAGAAAAGTTTGTAAGAAGAAGCAATTTTTCCCAAAGGCATCAATGTAAAAGCAAATAATGTGTGCGATTGGGGAAACCAGAGGGAGGGTGGAGGCCCTGTTTCCTTCCAGGAGATTCCTAGAGAGGCCCCACAGAGGCTTCTCCCTGCCTTTTCCAGCCCTATTTCCTCCCAGGAGATTCCTAGAGAGGCCCCGCAGAGGCTTCTCCCTGCCTTTTCCCGTTACAGTTTCGGAGGCTCAGGCTTGTAAGTGGAAAATGTTTCTTGAGAAGAGGCAAAAAAATCTTGAACACCCAGTTCTTATCTAGACAAGTTCGTAAGTAGAGGCGTTTGTAGGCAGAGGTACCACTGTATGTGTAAGTTTAACATCAGCTGCTAATGAGGTGCTTCATCCATGCTAGTATTTCTCAATTTTGACAATTTAAAGAGGTGTGGACTTTGACTCGGGGAAAGCCACAGTCAGCAATACCGTCTAGGGCAGTGTTTCCCAATCTTGGCAACTTGAAGATATTTGGACTTCAACTCCCAGAATTCCCCAGCCAGCCTTGGCTGGCTGGGGAATTCTGGGAGTTGAAGTCCAAATATCTTCAAGTTGCCAAGGTTGGGAAACACTAGTCTAGGAGAATTCTGGTAATTAAAGTCCACATTTCTTAAAGTTGAGAAACGCTTCTGCATGCAATCTAAAACAGCTAAGTGCGTCTTTTTATGTGGAGGAACCTTCAAACATTGGCCTATCCATATGGCAAGTCAATGCCTACAAGCTGCTTGCTTCAAAAAGCAGCTGTCACCCAGATTCAGTGTCAAGGGCTTCCATACTGCTTGTTTAGGAATGTAAAGTGAAATCATACGGCACGTTCTCATGACTGAGAGGAAATGTGAAGGGGATGGGTACATCTGCATTAGCACTCTAATCAGTCAACACAAACCGATGGTAATACTTTTAAACATGTAACTATCATCCTTTTGATTTTGTCCTTATGAGACTCCGTAGGGAAGAAAAGCCTAGTTTCCTCAAATAAGCATTAAGTAAACCTGACAGCTAAATAACGGATCTGGACAATGGACAATGAAAAGTAATAAATATTTTACAAATATGGTACTTCCATTTAAAATTATGACAGACTTGGAACAGATGCTTTAACAGACCATAAAGCACTCCTGTCCAATCCCCCCCTCCCTTCAAATCACGTGATCACATTTTAGGTGCTTGGCAACCACTTTGCCTTCACGTGACTGCAATTTGTAATTTTAAGGGGGAAATGCCCATTCAGAATAATGAATTTGCACTTACAACTCTGGCGTTTGCTTAACGACTGCAGATTCGGTTAATGAACACAATGGCTCATTTAACAACTGTTGCAAAAAAAATGCTGTAAAATTGAGTCACATGTGGATAACTGTAAATCTTAAGCAGGCTCCCCCAAACGCTCTACCAGATGTTTGTGAAAATTGCAGTACAAATGTTATCATTATTGAACAATTTAATTTTTTTCATAATTCATTCCAATAGGACAGACTGAGTTTAATGTGATTTTCAAAAATAGAACATACACACACATGCACACACACTCTATATTAGGAAATACAGGTTTCCTAATATAGAAAAGTAGTTATGTTGAGTTTAGGTTTGAATTGCAGAAAGATAATTATGGCTTTGGTCCTCATGTAGGAATGTCAATTTGGTTCATCTTGGTTTTTCAATTTTTCTATTGCTAGCTTATTCTATCTCTTAGGTGCAACAACTTCGGTTAGTTTTAAAAGACAATTTTTTAATGAAAAATCATACGTATATCATTCACATTTTTCCTAATATCTTTATTTTTTAATTTAATTAATTTTTTTTAATTATTTAGATTTGTATGCCGCCCCTCTCCGCGAACTCGGGGCGGCTCACAACAAAAAAATATAAACAATCGTACAAATCCAAATAAATTCAATAAATTTAAGTATTTAAAATAGTTTTAAAAAGAACCCCACTATATTAACAAGCACACACACAAACATACCATACATAAATTGTACGTGGCCGGGGGAGGTGTTTCAGTTCCCCCATGCCTGACGACAAAGGTGGGTTTTAAGAGCTTTACAGAAGGCAGGGAGAGTAGGGGCAGTTCTAATCTCCGGGGG
Organism: Erythrolamprus reginae; assembly: GCF_031021105.1. Lineage (NCBI taxonomy): Eukaryota > Metazoa > Chordata > Lepidosauria > Squamata > Dipsadidae > Erythrolamprus > Erythrolamprus reginae. The sequence continues at coordinate 85,675,988 of NC_091952.1, read as the reverse complement.
GAGTTGGTTCCAGAGGGCCGGGGCCGCCACAGAGAAGGCTCTTCCCCTGGGGCCCGCCAACCGACATTGTTTAGTTGACGGGACCCGGAGAAGATCCACTCTGTGGGACCTAATTGGTCGCTGGGATTCGTGCGGCAGAAGGCGGTCTCGGAGATATTCTGGTCCGATGCCATGAAGGGCTTTAAAGGTCATAACCAACACTTTGAATTGTGACCGGAAATTGATCGGCAGCCAATGCAGACTGCGGAGTGATGGTGTTTAAGGTGTATTTTAACAATAGTTTTTTCAATCCAATGGATTGTACCTTTCACTGATTTTCAATGGGCTCTACTTCTGAATAGATAATTCATAGTTTTACAATGGTAAGGTATGATTACAACAGTTAATTAAAAACAAAAATGAAAAAGTAGCTTACTTGTTTGATGTTCCCTGCAGATTAGTCAGTACTGTAAAATTATTTCTTACACTTCTCAAACTTGCCAAGACCTATTAAAATGTAAGAGTGCACTGAATAACATAATACATTGGAAGAACTCAAAATGTAGAATTATATAAATATTCAGATGTTCTTTAAAAATCCCACAAATGTCAAGAGAATTAAGCAAAAATATTGTTATTAAAACAAATGGGTTTCCGTTTTTAAAATTATGTTTAAATCCATAAAAGAATAAGGATTTATATTATTCAAATTGATTAAATAATATTATAGCTCACCCCATATATCTGTAATGCAAAAAACTGGAAAATCACCAGATGGCAGCAAAGAGATAATAAAAATTCTAATTCTTTGCTTCCACTTAATGGCCATATAGATTTTTTACAGCCCAGATTTATATAACACATATTTAACTGAATTGTATATTCATAGGTTTGAAGTAAAAAACCCCACAGTCTATTTATTAACAATAATCATTTGAAGGTATGCAATAGACAGTAACTGGAAACGAGAATAGACGTTTATTGTGTGACTAAAAAGTTGTTAATGGCTTAACAGTTAAAACAGAGCTATAGGCCCCGGAATTATGAAATCTTGAAAAGAGCAGCAATGCCACAAAACACAAAGAAACTTGATAGCTTTGGCAACATCACAACCAAAATATATTGCTTGTATTTTTTCTTCTGAAATAAATTAGTTTTTTTTATTTCCAAGTCTGGCATTTATAAATTGTGTTTTGTTATTGGGAATATTAGTCACCATAAGGAGATAAAGAGGGGCAGTTTAGTTTAGTGGTTAAGGCAGTGTTTCCCAACCTTGGCAACTTGGAGATATCTGGACTTCAACTCCCAGAATTCCCCAGCCAGCATTCGCTGGCTGGGGAATTCTGGGAGTTGAAGTCCAGATATCTCCAAGTTGCCAAGGTTGGGAAACACTGGGTTAAGGCACCAGCCTAGATACAGGAAGATTGTGAGTTCTAGTTCCACTTTAGGCATGAAAGCCAGCTGGGTAATTTTGAGCCGATCCCTCTCTCGGCCAATTCACTTCATAAGGTTGTTGTTATGGGGAAAATAGGAGGAAGAAGTTGAGTTGGATATGTTCACCGCCCTGAGTTATTTGTAAAAACAATGAAGGTAAGATACAAATAGGTAAATAAAATAAATTTTTAAAAGCCAGGCTTTTAATACAGTACAGTACTTCTATAGGCAAAGCATACTGTGGGCAGCAAAGTGGAAGTAAATTTAGCATAATATAGTTGGCAAAATTAAGGAAGGAAAGATTTACACAGATTTCAGTAAAATAAATTTAATGCTAATCTGTAGTAAATACAGAACCTGGAAATTGAAATGCCCAAGTCTTTTATTGTGAGGTCATAAGTGTTGTGATTCAGCCTGCGGCTCCTCAGGGACCGGCTGCATCTCTGCTGGATCCATGCCCGGAGGAGGAGGACAGTGAACAGGAGGGGGAAGAACAGGCAGACAGGGGAGAGGAAAGTCAGGAAGAGGATGAGGGAGAGCAGCCTGAGAGTCCCGGGGGGGGGGGCTCTCCCCAGCCAGTAGCCTGAACTCATTGGATGAGAAAGCACAGGCTATAATTGACATGAGACAGCGACGTGCAGCTCAGAGACGGGACCAATTAGAAAGGTATTGGCACCACTGAATTGGCAACAGCTGGGTTTGGGTGGTTCTCCTCAGCAGGGTTTAAAAGGCAGGCCAGCCCTTGGAGTCATGTGGAGCGTTATCAACTGGAAGTTCTGTGACCCTGCTTTGCTTCTCAGCGTCTCTGATCTTGGCTTGTGGCCTAGCAGTCTGGAAGACTTGGGGGAGGCGTATGTTTGTTATCTCCAGCATTGTTTTTGACAGCAAGAATCCTGTTTTACTTCATGGCCTTCGTGAAACCTCTTTGAAGTTCCAGCGTGTTCCTGTTTGTAAGGACATTTTCTGTTACCTGTGTTTGCTTTGAATTATACCAGCCTTTGCTTTTTACCAGTGTGTCTGGTTTCTCTTTTTGGGTTGGTGTTTGCTTCTGGAGGGACCCAGACAGAACAATAAGAAAGTTGTCTTTCTGAATATTTTCAATGCTTTTTACCACATCTTTCCTTGTGACTTTATTAATTAATCTGACAACTGAATTAGTTGCTCTTAAAGGCATAAAACTAAAAAAAGCAGTTTATCAGATAAGTTTTCAGAAAAGGTTTTAGAGAAAGAGTGGAAAAAGACTTTGAGGTCTAATGTGCCTAGGGGAATTGAGAAAGACACTGTGGGCAAGAGTCTTAATTCAATCTTGATAGTAATATAAACTGTGTTACAATATTTGGAACATACCTGTGCAAATGGTGTCACTATCAGGTCATCTCCATGTCTAATAAAAATGAAAACAAAAAGGAGCGTGTGTTTTAGAAGATTTTGAAAAATAATTGTATAAGAATCATCACAATATCTTGTTCTAAAACGTTGACTAACATTAAAATTTAATGGCTGTAAATTTCATATCCATGCACAAATTAAGATTATATACAACCAAACCTGTGAGTAGTGGTTTTAAATTAGAATGGGAAATGAAGTCCTTTATTGTTGTACAGCTTTTTTGCTCTCCAGAGTTGGGAGTTGTTCAGGATTCTACCTTTTGCATTCTGACTTATTTTTATGATTGATTCAAAAGAATTTCTTCACTTGATCCTATACACATTTTCTACGACATATGTATTGGAAATTTAAGTAGGCGTTTCTTTTTTCAGCTTTCCACATGAAAAAGCCATTGCTGCTTCAATGAACTGATTGATTATAGCAGTCGCCTCTTTCAAATGAGTCCTTAAAGCAGCCATGCCTTTATTCAAGCTTGTATGAGGTCTGAAAAAGAGATGCTGGGTTCTATGATGGAACGTAGTGAGGATCTTGATTCCCCGGAGGAAGGGGTGATTTCCACAAAAATAAGAGGCAACTCAGCTCAGTTCAGATATTGTGTACGAGAGAAAGTGGGTGAAATAGCTCTCCCTAATAGTGTACAGACTATATATAGAAACATAGAAACATAGAAGTCTGACGGCAGAAAAAGACCTCATGGTCCATCTAGTCTGCCCTAGTATTTTCTGTATTTTATCTTAGGATGGATATATGTTTATCCCAGGCATGTTTAAATTCAGTTACTGTGGATTTATCTACCACGTCTGCTGGAAGTTTGTTCCAAGGATCTACTACTCTTTCAGTAAAATAATATTTTCTCATGTTGCTTTTGATCTTTCCCCCAACTAACTTCAGATTGTGTCTCCTTGTTCTTGTGTGCATTTTCCTATTAAAAACACTTCCCCCCTGGACCTTATTTAACCCTTTAACATATTTAAATGTTTCAATCATGTCCCCCCTTTTCCTTCTGTCCTCCAGACTATACAGATTGAGTTCATTAAGTCTTTCCTGATACGTTTTATGCTTAAGACCTTCCACCATTCTTGTAGCCCGTCTTTGGACCCGTTCAATTTTGTCAATATCTTTTTGTAGGTGAGGTCTCCAGAACTGAACACAGTATTCCAAATGTGGTCTCACCAGCACTCTATATAGCGGGATCATAATCTCCCTCTTCCTGCTTGTTATACCTCTAGCTATGCAGCCAAGCATCCTACTTGTTTTCCCTACCGCCTGACCGCACTGTTCACCCATTTTGAGACTGTCAGAAATCACTACCCCTAAATCCTTTTCTTCTGACGTTTTTGCTAACACAGAACTGCCAATACAATACTCAGATTGAGGATTGCTTTTCCCCAAGTGCATTATTTTACATTTGGAAACATATAAGATGCAGATGATAGAGTTTGTCACGATTTTGCCTACAGCAATAAAGAACTCAGCTTGGAAGAATGGATACATATCATTCTTGGTTTCGGGCTGACAGTTTGCAATTTCTGTGCATTTTGAAATACCCCTTGCAAATTGTTTTTAAGCATGCACAGTCCTAGTACAGTATTTAAAATGCATGGATAAATTGTTTATCAAGTTAAATCATTAAGTTTTGGAATTGTTTGCCTTTAATATTGAAATATTTTCTGTCCAAATATCCTATTTAATTACAAAGTGAGTCCAATGAATCATTTGAATATATATGTTGCTGATTTGAAATGTTGCTTACTATTTAAAAATATATTATTATAATAAAGTGTTCAAACTCCCCATAGGCACATAAGCCATTTGGGCAGGGGTGAAATGTTCCCAGTTTGGGAATGCCTGATGGTTGTTGTACACCCTCCTGGATGCTGCCATTTGGGTTATTTCACCCTCTGTGTATACATAGAATGCTTTGTGCATGACACAGGGTAAAAGAATCCGGTGTCCAGATGGGTGGGCGGAGCCTTTGGCACTGGATCTCCAATCACAGACAGGCACACCCGAACCAGGAACATTTCACCCCTGCCCAGCTGGCTGAACTTAGGCAAGTTGTTCCTCTCCGTTCATATCAATATCAGTCTGTATAACACAAGCCGCTGAAAAATAAAGCTGATCACTTCTATTTGTCTGTGTTAATAAAGAGCTGATTATTAGCCCCTGGTCTCCAGTCTCCTGATTTAACAGTGGCGACAAGGGTGCCCGACCTATGCGTTCCCGATGGCCTTCTCCTCTGGCACCGGCCTTCTTCAACCCCGATCAAGACACTTGGACAACCTACATGTCCAAATTCAGAATCTTTCTTGAAGCAAGCAACCTCCAAGACGTTTCCGATGACAGAAAGTGTGCTATCTTCTTGAACTAATGCGGCCCTGCAATCTACAGCCTCTCCACTACACTGGTCGAGCCCGACACCATGGAGACTGTCGCCTGGATGGCGCTTCAGGAGAAGCTGGTTACCCATTTCCAGCCCACCACTCCAGCCCGCGTCAGCCGAAACCAATTCGCACAAATGCGGCAGGCTGACGGGGAATCCATCAGCGACTTCTCAACCCGACTCCGTGCCCTCCTGTCAAAATGCAATTTGCCGGTTCTCCAAATCCTCGAAATTTCTGCTACTGGTTCTCTGAAATACTCAAAACTTCCACAACCGGCTCTCCAGAACCTGCTGGATTTCACTCCTGAATGTATATCAAATAAATGAAATAATCTGATCAGAAATTGTCATTTTCTTCTTGTAACATAAGGCAATAAAGACTAGGAAATTCCAGTTAGGTTTATATACTAACTCTCAGTCGGAAAAAAGGCATAACATTATGAGAAAAGGCCAGCATTAGATTTCCTGGCTTTTGTTGACATACCCTGCTTTTAATGCTATTTAAACACAGACAAATTGTCTGGATTTTCAATATGGAAAATTAGATAATACATATGCAAGAAATAAAAATAAACAGGTATTCCTCATGTAAACTGTGATTATTCAAGCCCACCATTACTACTGTTGTTCCAGAAGTTAGAGTGCAACAGAATTTTGTTCTATATTCTTAGTTTCTAAGTTGTCCAGAAATCCAGCTCCTTGTTCGCCCAAATCCTGATGATCACTAAAAACTCATTCTTTACTGGGTTGTGGTTTTGGCAAGCCAAAGGGAAATGTTCCCTTGGATTCCACAGAATATATTCCACATTTTTCTTTTCTTCTTCAAGTCAGCATATTATTTCATGTTGTTATACTTCATACCTGATGATATGGAGGTACTGAATTTTTTTTATTAGAAAGAGGTTGTTACCATTTGCCTGATGATGATATTCATGGGAACAACTACCGTATTTTCTGGAGTATAAGGAGCACTTTCTCCCCTCAAAAGACGCTGAAAATTTGGGGGGGTGTTATACTTTGAATGTAGCTTTTTTAAAGCTTTTTTCCAGCCTTAATGAGATGCTAGCGAGTGAAGCGATCTTCCATGCTTTGCCTGCTTTTCCCATTGCTTTTCTCTCCAATGATCAACTGTGCTTTAGAAGCCCCTTTTTTTACCCCCAACCAGGGAACAAAAAGCGCATGCACATGGTCAAAACCAGCAAACTAATGCCCTGAAGCTGACCAGATTAAGGAGACTAGCCAGATGAATACCTAGTAGGCAGAAATTTATCCCCCTATTTTTCCCCCCCAATACTAAGGTGTGCCTTATACTCCAGTGCATCATATACTCTGAAAAATATGGTACCCACATGATAGAAACATAGAAATATAGACGTCTGACGGCAGAAAAAGACCTCATGGTCCATCTAGTCTGCCCTTATACTATTTCCTGTATTTTATCTTACAATGGATATATGTTTATCCCAGGCATGTTTAAATTCAGTTACTGTGGATTTACCAACCACGTCTGCTGGAAGTTTGTTCCAAGGATCTACTACTCTTTCAGTGAAATAATATTTTCTCACACTGCTTTTGATCTTTCCGCCAACTAACTTCAGATTGTGTCCCCTTGTTCTTGTGTTCACTTTCCTATTAAAAACACTTCCCTCCTGGACCTTATTTAACCCTTTAACATATTTAAATGTTTCAATCATGTCCCCCCTTTTCCTTCTGTCCTCCAGACTATACAGATTGAGTTCATTAAGTCTTTCCTGATACGTTTTATGCTTAAGACCTTCCACCATTCTTGTAGCCCGTCTTTGGACCCGTTCAATTTTGTCAATATCTTTTTGTAGGTGAGGTCTCCAGAACTGAACACAGTATTCCAAATGTGGTCTCACCAGCACTCTATATAGCGGGATCATAATCTCCCTCTTCCTGCTTGTTATACCTCTAGCTATGCAGCCAAGCATCCTACTTGTTTTCCCTACCGCCTGACCGCACTGTTCACCCATTTTGAGACTGTCAGAAATCACTACCCCTAAATCCTTTTCTTCTGACGTTTTTGCTAACACAGAACTGCCAATACAATACTCAGATTGAGGATTGCTTTTCCCCAAGTGCATTATTTTACATTTGGAAACATATAAGATGCAGATGATAGAGTTTGTCACGATTTTGCCTACAGCAATAAAGAACTCAGCTTGGAAGAATGGATACATATCATTCTTGGTTTCGGGCTGACAGTTTGCAATTTCTGTGCATTTTGAAATACCCCTTGCAAATTGTTTTTAAGCATGCACAGTCCTAGTACAGTATTTAAAATGCATGGATAAATTGTTTATCAAGTTAAATCATTAAGTTTTGGAATTGTTTGCCTTTAATATTGAAATATTTTCTGTCCAAATATCCTATTTAATTACAAAGTGAGTCCAATGAATCATTTGAATATATATGTTGCTGATTTGAAATGTTGCTTACTATTTAAAAATATATTATTATAATAAAGTGTTCAAACTCCCCATAGGCACATAAGCCATTTGGGCAGGGGTGAAATGTTCCCAGTTTGGGAATGCCTGATGGTTGTTGTACACCCTCCTGGATGCTGCCATTTGGGTTATTTCACCCTCTGTGTATACATAGAATGCTTTGTGCATGACACAGGGTAAAAGAATCCGGTGTCCAGATGGGTGGGCGGAGCCTTTGGCACTGGATCTCCAATCACAGACAGGCACACCCGAACCAGGAACATTTCACCCCTGCCCAGCTGGCTGAACTTAGGCAAGTTGTTCCTCTCCGTTCATATCAATATCAGTCTGTATAACACAAGCCGCTGAAAAATAAAGCTGATCACTTCTATTTGTCTGTGTTAATAAAGAGCTGATTATTAGCCCCTGGTCTCCAGTCTCCTGATTTAACAGTGGCGACAAGGGTGCCCGACCTATGCGTTCCCGATGGCCTTCTCCTCTGGCACCGGCCTTCTTCAACCCCGATCAAGACACTTGGACAACCTACATGTCCAAATTCAGAATCTTTCTTGAAGCAAGCAACCTCCAAGACGTTTCCGATGACAGAAAGTGTGCTATCTTCTTGAACTAATGCGGCCCTGCAATCTACAGCCTCTCCACTACACTGGTCGAGCCCGACACCATGGAGACTGTCGCCTGGATGGCGCTTCAGGAGAAGCTGGTTACCCATTTCCAGCCCACCACTCCAGCCCGCGTCAGCCGAAACCAATTCGCACAAATGCGGCAGGCTGACGGGGAATCCATCAGCGACTTCTCAACCCGACTCCGTGCCCTCCTGTCAAAATGCAATTTGCCGGTTCTCCAAATCCTCGAAATTTCTGCTACTGGTTCTCTGAAATACTCAAAACTTCCACAACCGGCTCTCCAGAACCTGCTGGATTTCACTTCTGAATGTATATCAAATAAATGAAATAATCTGATCAGAAATTGTCATTTTCTTCTTGTAACATAAGGCAATAAAGACTAGGAAATTCCAGTTAGGTTTATATACTAACTCTCAGTCGGAAAAAAGGCATAACATTATGAGAAAAGGCCAGCATTACATTTCCTGGCTTTTGTTGACATACCCTGCTTTTAATGCTATTTAAACACAGACAAATTGTCTGGATTTTCAATATGGAAAATTAGATAATACGTATGCAAGAAATAAAAATAAACAGGTATTCCTCATGTAAACTGTGATTATTCAAGCCCACCATTACTACTGTTGTTCCAGAAGTTAGAGTGCAACAGAATTTTGTTCTATATTCTTAGTTTCTAAGTTGTCCAGAAATCCAGCTCCTTGTTCGGCCAAATCCTGATGATCACTAAAAACTCATTCTTTACTGGGTTGTGGTTTTGGCAAGCCAAAGGGAAATGTTCCCTTGGATTCCACAGAATATATTCCACATTTTTCTTTTCTTCTTCAAGTCAGCATATTATTTCATGTTGTTATACTTCATACCTGATGATATGGAGGTACTGAATTTTTTTTTATTAGAAAGAGATTGTTGCCATTTGCCTGATGATGATATTCATGGGAACAACTACCGTATTTTCTGGAGTATAAGGAGCACTTTCTCCCCTCAAAAGACGCTGAAAATTTGGGGGGGGGGGGTGTTATACTTTGAATGTAGCTTTTTTAAAGCTTTTTTCCAGCCTTAATGAGATGCTAGCGAGTGAAGCGATCTTCCATGCTTTGCCTGCTTTTCCCATTGCTTTTCTCTCCAATGATCAACTGTGCTTTAGAAGCCCTTTTTTTTACCCCCAACCAGGGAACAAAAAGCGCATGCACATGGTCAAAACCAGCAAACTAATGCCCCGAAGCTGACCAGATTAAGGAGACTAGCCAGATGAATACCTAGTAGGCAGAAATTTATCCCCCTATTTTTTCCACCCAATACTAAGGTGTGCCTTATACTCCAGTGCATCATATACTCTGAAAAATATGGTACCCACATGATAGAAACATAGAAATATAGACGTCTGACGGCAGAAAAAGACCTCATGGTCCATCTGGTCTGCCCTTATACTATTTCCTGTATTTTATCTTACAATGGATATACGTTTATCCCAGGCATGTTTAAATTCAGTTACTGTGGATTTACCAACCACGTCTGCTGGAAGTTTGTTCCAAGGATCTACTACTCTTTCAGTGAAATAATATTTTCTCACGTTGCTTTTGATCTTTCCGCCAACTAACTTCAGATTGTGTCCCCTTGTTCTTGTGTTCACTTTCCTATTAAAAACACTTCCCTCCTGAACCTTATTTAGCCCTTTAACATATTTAAATGTTTCGATCATGTCCCCCCTTTTCCCTTCTGTCCTCCAGACTATACAGATTGAGTTCATTAAGTCTTTCTTGATACGTTTTATGCTTAAGACCTTCCACCATTCTTGTAGCCCGTCTTTGGAACCGTTCAATTTTGTCAATATCTTTTTGTAGGTGAGGTCTCCAGAACTGAACACAGTATTCCAAAGGTGGTCTCACCAGTGCTCTATATAAGGGGATCACTATCTCCCTCTTCCTGCTTGTTATACCTCTAGCTATGCAGCCAAGCATCCTACTTGCTTTTCCTACTGCCCAACCACACTGCTCATCCATTTTGAGACTGTCAGAAATCACTACCCCTAAATCCTTCTCTTCTGAAGTTTTTGCTAACACAGAACTGCCAAGGCTTAGATTAGACACACATACGTTTCTGATATTATCAGCTTGCAAACTGGTTTCACTTTTAGGAGAAGATTCTTCCTTTAAGAAGTTGCCCCAGGATTATTCCAGACCAACGTTTTCCAATTTGTTGCCTTTAGATCTGTTGAAATTAGAAATGCAGTCTGCTCTGTAGAAATTCTAGAATATGATAGATCTACTTACTGTTCACTTGGAGCCGAAGAATTCCGTGACATGGTCTTTGGTGACAGGTCATAGTCACTGTCCGATCGATAAAGAAATGATTCTCTACGCTGGCTATGCCCTGGAAATGTGGTATGTAGCACAAGCCCTGAAGATGAGCCAGCCTGAGGATCAAGTGGGCTACGACCGGGTGAAGGGCCATTTTCGACATCAAAGCTGTGAACAAGAAATTCATAAATATGACTGACATTGCATATTTAACATCTTAATTATAGTTAGTTACCGTATCTTTAATTCCCGCTTATCATAACTGGGAAACAGTGGGTAAACGGGCCAGAATATCTCCGGGACCGCCTCTTGCCGCACGAATCCCAGCGACCGATTAGGTCCCACAGAGTTGGCCTTCTCCGGGTCCCATCAACTAAACAATGCTGTTTGGCGGGACTCAGGGGAAGAGCCTTCTCTGTGGCGGCCCCGACCCTCTGGAACCAGCTCCCCCCAGAGATTAGAACTGCCCCCACCCTCCTCGCCTTTCGTAAACTCCTTAAAACCCACCTTTGCCGTCAGGCATGGGGGAATTGAAACATCTCCCCCGGGTCTATACAGTTATGTATGGTATGTTTGTGTGTACATTTGCTTTTAATAATGGGGCTTTTAGTGTTTCTTTTAAATTATTAATAATAATAAATAATAATAATAATAATAATTTATTAGATTTGTATGCCGCCCCTCTCCGAAGACTATTAGATTTGTTATATATTGTTTATTATTGCTGTGAGCCGCCCCGAGTCTACGGAGAGGGGCGGCATACAAATCTAATAAATAAATAAATCAATAAACACCAAATCAGTATGATGTTTTTCGAAAGCTGACTGCTTTTATATTCTTGAAGGCATTTGTAACTTTGCTATTGTTTAGTTTTTGTTTGCCAGCAGCTTGAATCTTTAGTGATTCCCACAATCCATTTTCTAAGGATTTCTTACTTTTTAGGATCCTTCTATCCTAAGAGACACTGAGCAATATAAGCATCTATTTGTGAAATTAAAGTCAGCTTTGAGTATTCCTTAAAAATATTGATTACTATGGTGGGGAACAAAGAAATGAGATATCAAATAGTATTATAGAGATCTACCTATGGATTTGAAAATTTATTTCCTAAAACAGTTGTTAAAAAATAAAAAAAACATATCTATTTTTGGCACTTAGCTGTAAGAACCCTATTTTCAAGTAATTTAAAGTTACTGAAGTATTATAGGATATTTATGAATAATCCCATAAACTGCTACCAGCTCTTTGTCTATAAGTATGAAAGAAGACTATATGGCTATAAATGGGGGGGGGGATCACTATACGTACTTGAAAAAAGTTGTGCAAATAGGGAAAAAACCCATTAATTTTTAAAATCAGAAAATATTTGTTCAACATTTTACAAAGATTGATCCATAAACGTAGAAAGACAAGGCAGAGAAAGAGGGGGATTTCTGAAAAGACGAAGGGTCCTCAAATCAGGTAGCCAATATAAAATAGATAACAAAAAAGGAAGAAAATAAAATGAGATTTATATTTGCTTCACTGACAGCAGTCAAAACCTTTCATCATGTAGGTGATGGCAGAATATAACCCATATTAAGGCTAACAGGTATACCATAAAACTTGAATTATTTTCCTCAGGAATCTTATAATGAAAACAAAGCTATTGAAAGAATTGAATCTGTAAAAACAAAGTGATTGTACAAAAGGTATTTTAATTAAGGAACTGTCCTCTTTTTTCTCCATCTTACCCTAATAGTTTACGGGAATGACTTTGGGAGACAGGAGGAAGAGCAGCAGATTAGACAAAAATCAAAAAGAAATGCAAAAGAAATCGCGGGGAATGTAAAAAGTCCCATAAGGAACCACCTCTAGTTTCTTGGACTAAAAATGGAAGGAAAAATGTATGTTCCGTTAATCTTACAATACAGATAGACTTAGTACTTTAGGTGTGCTTCTTGTCTTGACTGCCTTGCAAGGCTGACATCAATATTGAAAGTCTGAAAAATTATTAAGTAATTAAGTAATTCAGGTTTTATATTTCATAGATTTTATCATTAAGAATAACCTCTGGCAATTTTTTATAATTGCAATAGCAAGCATATGGTTCAGTAGCTTTCTTCCACACTATTAAGTCTAGCAATTTTCAAATAAACAGTTCTTCAAATAAATTGCCCAACTGAACAATATACAGTGGTACCTCATGATACGAACCCCTCGCCATACGAACAACCTGAGATACGAACCTGAGGTTCAGAAATTTTTTGCCTCTTCTTAGGAACTTTTTCCATCTTACGAACCCCCCCGCCGCCGTTGAGAAGCCCCGCCGCCCAGCTGTCGCTTTTTGAAACAGCCGTGGGCGTCTCAGCGTCCTCCTGAACCCGAATGCCAAACCCGAACTTCCAGGTTCGGCGTTCGGGAGGCCGCGGAGAAGCCCCCCGCCTGTTTCAAAAGGTGACAGCCGGGCAGTGGTGCTTCTCAGCGGCCACCTGAACCCAAACTTTTGCCGAACTTCCTGGTTCGGCATTGGGAGAACGCTGAGAAGCGCCCTGCTGTTTCAAAAGGTGACAGCCAGGCAGCGGCGTTTTTTTGCGGGTTTTTTTCATTGCACGCATTAATTGATTTTACATTGTTTCCTATGGGAAACAATGTTTCATCTTACAAACTTTTCACCTTACGAACCTCCCCCGGGAATCAATTAGGTTCGTAAGACGAGGTATTACTGTATAGTCTTTACTATCTTCTTTTACAAAGTGTATATAATGATAGATTAGGGAATTTTGAAACAAAATGAATCTAGAATCCTTTTTCCAACCAATCAGCTTTCACCTAGAGAATGAAATACTCCTGCAGTGTAGATTTAGAATACAGAGCATTACCTAAATTGGTTCCTCTCATGCTCATATCCTTCCTGCTCTGAGTCAAATGCAATGCAAATCAGTAAGACCACCCACTCAGGATGCTTCTGCATATGCGCAAAAGTGTTGCATGTATGCAAGCACAGGAACCAGTAGAAAAGGGGTTTAGAACCCTCTACTGAGTAGGATCTTCCAGATCTTTGAAGGGATTCCTACTTTGTTGGTTCAAGTGCAGCAATTCTTTGAAACTATTCCAAAAAGCAAAGAGGCACTCCCGTTTCTATGCAATGCAGTGGAGCAGCTGCTTCACTTCACTCAGTAACACTGCTTCTGTGTAGGCAAAAAAAGGTCAGTCAGCATGTTGTATCTGCTAATCAAAGTAAGCCAGCCTCAACTCAATTAGCAATACACATCCACAAGTGCTTCATCTGAAGGCCATCATCCATAATCTTCACATTCCTATGTGATAGTTTTTCCATTGGTCATAGATTCTTGTTACACTATACTTGCTTCATGTGTGTTCATGAAAATACCAAGAGCTGTTACATTTGAAATGAAGGGTGGATTAAATAAATTATGGAAGGAAATTCTCTTTAGCAGCCTCTGGAGGAATGTTGCATGGTGTTCTTTCCTCCCAATCATTTTTTTTCCCATTCGAGATGGCTCTCTTGCAGGTCTCTAGCTGGATCACATATTTATCTTTGGGATTTCATTGAACAGCATTTGCATATTTTATTTATTTATTTATTGGATTTGTATGCCTCCCCTCTCCAGAGACTCGGGGCGGCTAACAGCAATAATAAGATAGCATATAATAATAATCCAATACTAAAAACAATTTAAAACCCATTATTATAAAAACAAACATACATACAGACATACCATGCATAAAATTGTAAAGGCCTAGGGGAAAAGAGTATCTCAATTCCCCCATGCCTGGTGGCAGAGGTGGGTTTTAAGTAGCTTACGAAAGGCAAGGAGGGTGGGGGCAATTCTAATCTCAGGGGGGAGTTGGTTCCAGAGGGCTGGGGCCGCCACAGAGAAGGCTCTTCCCCTGGGTCCCACCAAGCGACATTGTTTAGTTGACGGGACCCGGAGAAGATCCACTCTGTGGGACCTAACTGGTCGCTGGGATTCGTGCAGCAGAAGGCAGTCCCTGAGATAATCTGGTTCGGTGCCATGAAGGGCTTTATAGGTCATAACCAACACTTTGAATTGTGACCGGAAACTGATCGGCAACCAATGCAGACTGCGGAGTGTTGGTGCAACATGGGCATGTTTGGGAAAGCCCATGATTGTTCTCGCAGCTGCATTCTGCACGATCTGAAGTTTCCGAACACTTTTCAAAGGCAGCCCCATGTAGAAAGCGTTACAGTAGTTGAGCCTCGAGGTGATGAGGGCACGAGTGACTGTGAGCATACTTATTCTCCTCATTCTAATTTCTCATTTTTAATTCCACCCCTCCTGAATTAAATTTTCTATAGGAAAGGTGGCCATAAATGCGTTAAAATATAATTTGTACAAGGATAATTTGGTCTTTTAAAAACGAATGTGTGCTTGTGAAAGACCCTGAAACTGAAAAACAAAAGTAAATAGATTATTGCAGCGGTGCATGCAATAACGGGTGTACCAAGGTATGCCCATATTACTCCATCTTTACGCGAGCTACATTGGTTGCCAGTCGGTCTCCAAACGCAATTCAAGGTGTTGGTTATTACCTTTAAATCCCTAAATGCCTCAGGGCCAGACTATTTATAGGACCGCCTCCAAACTCATAGCAGCCAGTAACGGCCCACAGAGTTGGCCTTCTCGAAGTCCCATCCACTAAGCAATGTTGGTTGGCGGGACTTCGGGGCAGAACCTTCCCTGTGGCAGCTCCAATCATAAGGAATCAACTGCTCCCAGCATACTATCTCCTCCCTACTGGTCTTCCGGAAAAGACCTGGCTTTTTCCGCCTCAGGTCTTCGGAGAGGGATGGCATAAAAATCTAAATAATAATAATAATAATAATAATAATAATAATAATAATAATAATAATAATAATAATAGTTATTGTTATTATGTCAATACAATGCAGCAAACGAGATCACTATGCTGGATTTCGTATTTCATCACCAGCACCTAGGACTGCGTGATGTAGCAGTGAATTATGCTTGCCGATCCCAGTAAAGTGGCCTTTTGCAATTGACAGATGGAGATTTGTCAATTCCAATGGTTTTCAAATGTCCACTGAGATTCTTTGGCACTGCGCCCAGCATGTCAAGTACCACTGGAACCACTTTCACTGGCTTATGCCAGAGTCGTTGCAGCTCGATTTTTAGATCTTCGTATTTCACTAATTTCTCTAGTTGCTTCTCCTCATTATTATTATTATTATTATTATTATTATTATTATTATTATTATTATTATTATTATTTCAATACAACACAGCAAACAAGATCACTATGCTGTATTTCGTATTTCATCACCAGTTGGTGCTTCCTATTATTATTATTATTATTATTATTATTATTATTATTATTATTATTATTATTATTATTATTCGGCAGGCCTGGAACTAGATTGACTATAGTGTATGCATGGTCTTTTTAGGATATTATTGTTTTATTATATTACTGATTTTATTGTGTATTCTGATCATATTTTACTATTGTTGTATTTATGTCACTTGTTAGCCTCTCTGAGTCCGTTTTGCAATAAGCGGCATATAAATACAATAAATAAATGAATGAATGCCTCTGAATTATAATTTGGACAGGACTATAAACTGTAAGAAGAACCAATCAATCAATTCTCATCCAAATAAAGTCTGACTTGCTGCCTTGGCACAATGAACATACTTTTGAACATATAGTGTGACCAGACAATTGATTAGAAAAAGGTTTATTCTATTTCTCTTACAAAATTTGTGAGAGAAAAGAACAAGATGATATGTAGGGGTTTTTTTTCTGGGCAGCTCCCAAGTGTTGACTTGATGACATCCAGCTTGCAAACTAATTATATTAGTCTGGCCCAATATCATTATAAATATGTAAAAAGTTAGCAGAAATCAGATAACATGTCTTTGGATTAAGTCCATCATTCTGTCCTCAACACTTAGATTTCTATCATATTAACAAATGTTTTATAAATCACTATGGTGTTTTCAGATCCTGAAATAATGTAAGACCTTATATGCACGGAATATATAATGTTTACTAAACTACAATCTTTTTCAGCATCGATTTAGTCAAAACTGTACAAATCTATAATTTTTGACATTAAATATATCCATCATGATAAAAACAGATTTATTTATGGCTTATTGACTTGACATTAGATTTTTATTAATATTGATTGTTTCTTCGTTGCTTATTTGACCCCTATGACAATCATTAAGTGTTGTACCACATGATTCTTGATGAATGTATCTTTTTCTTTTATGTACACTGAGAGCATAGGCACCAAGACAAATTCCTTGTGTGTCCAATCACACTTGGCCAATAAAATTCTATTCTATTCTATCAGGGGTGTCAAGCTGGCCACCTGTGGGCCAGATGCATCACACGCAGGCCATACCTACCTCAGTCCCACAAAGGGGAAAAAATGACATGATGTGTCATGTGATGGCAATGTGATGTGGCAGGTTTGATACGCATGCTCTACATTCGTGGAAAAGCATTAGATGTCCATAAACCACTGACAAAAAGAAACTTTTCTAACATCTCTAAAAAATACAGAACAAGAACAAAATAGCATATACAGTGATCCCCCGGTTATTGCGTCCCCAACCATTGCGAACGGGCTACATCGTGATTTTTCAACCCGGAAGTAAAAACACCATCTGCGCATGCGCGCCCTTTTTCCTATGGCCACGCATGCGTAGATGGTGTTCCCCGCCGGGCAGATCAGCTGCTGGGTGGCTTCCCTGGGTCTTCCCCCTTTTGCTGGTGGGAGGGCGAGAAGCACCTCCCCAGCACCCGCTCGCCCGCCCTTCACCCGCCCTTCGCCCGGCCACCCGCCATTTGCTCGCTGCTCGCCCTGCCATCCGGGTTCGTTTGGCTTCGGGACTCAGTTGGGAAGCGGCACGGGTGTTTTAAAAGGTCTCTGCCGGCATGGGGGGCTTCTTAGCACCCCCCCAAACCCGGGTTGGAGGTTCGGGGGTGGTGGTAGGAAGCCCCCCATGCCGGCGGAGACCTTTTAAAACACCCGTGCCACTTCCCAGCTGAGTCCTCAAGCCAAGAGCAGAAGTTAGCCTTGAATCCCTTTGAATCCCGCCGCTTCTGCTGGATACGGGCGATGGGCGGGGCGAGCTGCCACAGCCCCTGGCTTCCGCGCCGCTCGTCCCACCCACCGCCCGTATCCAGCAGAAGCTGCTGGATTCAAAGTGCTGGGGTGGGGGGCTGTCGGGACACCCCCCACCCCAGCACTTTGAATCCCGCCGCTTCTGCTGGATACGGGCGATGGGGGGGGGCGAGCTGCCACAGCCCCTGGCTTCCACGCCGCTCGTCCCACCCACCGCCCGTATCCAGCAGAAGCTGCTGGATTCAAAGTGCTGGGGTGGGGGGCTGTCGGGACAAGCCGCGCACAAAGGCCGAGGCGAGGCTGAGCAGGAGGAGAAGCCAACCAGCGAGGCGGTGGGCTGGGAGCCGCAGGCGAAAGGAGCTCGGGCATCGGAGCGCGGCGCCAGGCATTGTTCTCCGGACCCCGCCCACTCAGCCCCGCGGCGGCCCTTTCCCTCTCCAGGCTGCGGGCGGGGTCCGGAGAACAATGCCCGAGCTCCTTTCGCCTGCAGCTCCCAGCCCACCGCCTGTCTCCTGCTGCCCGGTTTAGCCAGGACACGAGCGGCGAAATGACTTGGAGGAATGTGAAGCTGAAACCGGCCGGTTTCAGCTTCACATTCCTCCAAGTCATTTCGCCGCTCGTGTCCTGGCTAAACCGGGCAGCAGGAGACAGGCTTTGAGTTTTTGGCTGCGGGGGGAGAAGTAGGACTTTCCTAACTCCCTCGCCCCGCAGCCAAAACTCAAAGCCTGTCTCCTGCTGCCCGGTTTAGCCAGGACACGAGCGGCGAAGTGACTTGGAGGAATGGGAAGTCCAAACCGGCCGGTTTCAGCTTCACATTCCTCCAAGTCATTTCGCCGCTCGTGTCCTGGCTAAACCGAGCAGCAGGAGACAGGCTTTGAGTTTTGGCTGCAGGGCGAGGGAGTTAGGAAAGTCCTACTTCTCCCCCCGCAGCCCAAAACTCAAAGCCTGTCGGTGGCGGCGGAGAAGAAGAAGCGAAGGAAGCGCCGGAGTTTTGGTGTGGGGTTTTTTGGTCCCTTTCTCGAGGCGGAGCAGCAAAGAAGTGAGTGGGGGGGGGGCAGGGCAACCCTCTAGCCTGCCCCCTTCCCAAGCTTCTTTTTATTCATGAGCTGAAGGGAGAGGCGGCAGCGAGGAAGCCGGCGGGGGAGGGGCAGGCTAGAGGGTTGCCCTGCCCCCCCCACTCACTTCTTTGCCGCTCCGCCTCGAGAAAGGGACCAAAAAACCCCACACCAAAACTCCGGCGCTTCCTTCGCTTCTTCTTCTCCGCCGCCACCGAACCCGGCAATCTGGACTGGACCATGGCCTCCCTGCCCGGGACCGTACCGAGGATGATGCCGGCAATCTGGAGGCTATGGTCCAGTCCAGATTGCCGGGTTCGGTGGCGCCGGAGTTTTGGTGTGGGGTTTTTTGGTCCCTTTCTCGAGGCGGAGCGGCAAAGAAGTGAGTGGGGGGGGCAGGGCAACCCTCTAGCCTGCCCCCTCCCCCGCCGGCTTCCTCGCTGCCGCCTCTCCCTTCAGCTCATGAATAAAAAGAAGCTTGGGAAGGGGGCTGGCTAGAGGCTGGACACACACACACCCCTTTTCCCCTGGGGGAGAAAGCCGAAAAGCTCGCCGGCCCGGCCCGGGATTCCTTGGACAAGAATGCGCCGCCCGTTCTTTTTCTCCCTTTCCCGAGTTTCTTGCCTCCGCAAAGCGGTTCCTTAAAATGCCGCTTCGGCCAGGGAGGGTGGGGGGACGCCGCATCCTCCCCCCTCTTCATGGGAACGAAAATTTCCCCGGACTTGCAACCCCAACCAACGAAGGAACCAAAAGCGGGGGAGGGGAGGAGCGCCCCGATTCAGCGGCTGGCACCGGGGCGCACACGCTGCCGCGGATTTCTCCTTCTCTCCCTTTGCCCCGGCTCGGCTCCTTTGGATTTTGTGCTACTTTGGGGGGTGGACATGGGAGGAAGGGAGGCTGCTAGGAAGGCGAAAAAAAGCGTGGTGGAGAGAGAGAAAATGAAAAACAACAACAATCCAAGGAACTTTCAGTCAGGCTGGGCGTGTTAAGGGAGCCCGTCCGGAGCTCGCCTCGCCTTTCTCTGCACTCCCCACCCCGCCCCGCCAGCCCCCTTCCCAAGCTTCTTTTTAATCATGAGCTGAAGGGAGAGGCGGCAGCGAGGAAGCCGGCGGGGGAGGGGGCAGGCTAGAAGGACCCCCCTCCATTCCCTCCCTCCCTCCCCGTTTGCGCCTTCTCCTTTTTTGCAAGGGCTCACCCCGAGAGATCACGATCTCTCTCTCGCCTGGGGGGGGTGTCTCCCCCCGGTTTATCCCCGTCGCCCGGCTTCTTCTGGCGAAGTTGAGGTGGGGGGGCGCCTTCCTTCCCTCCCACCCCGCCCCTCCCTCTCCCAAAGCCCGGGGTGTGGGGGAAAGGAAAAATCAGGAAGAGGCCGACGTCTGCTTTCCACCCCCGGGTGAAGTTCGCCTTTGGGAAACTCCATCTTCCGCTCCTTGCTGCTGCTGCGCTACCGAGCAGATCAGCTGCTCGGCGGCAGAAGGAACCTTCCTGGGGTCTTCCCCGCCGCCCACACGCAAACACCATCATCTGCACATGCGCGGCCATGAAAAAAGGGCGCGCATGCGCAGATGGTGTTTTTACTTCCGCAGCGCTACTTCGCAAAAACCCGCTCGTTGCGAGGGGTCCTGGAACGGAACCCTCGCAATAATCGGGGGATCACTGTAAATCATGTTTCAAAGTTTGCCATTCTGACAACTTCTGGGCACTGAAGTAGAAAACATCTGGAGGGTACCAGTATAGGAAGTCTGACACACACTAACAATGTTATTAACTCAGCTCAGCACTCACTTAGAACAGAGATACAGTACAGAAGCTGTCACATTCCAGATGGTGCTGAGTTATGATTCCTAGCATCTGTGCAGCTGGGATTGTTTGGAGTTACAGTTCATTTGGAATACCCTTGATTACTTGGAACTTGTTCCAATGAGTTTGTTGTGAGCACTACATTTGTCACTGATTATTCAACATGGCACTGAGTAGCTAAATTCTGGTAATCTAAACAACTTAAGAATTCAACAGATTTATCAGAGCGGGGAAAAACAGCTATTATACTTCATGCATTCATGCATTCAAAACACACTACATAAAACAGATGTTCTGAAGTAATGTAATAAATCCTTACAGTTAAGAGAGAAGGATTCTGTTTTCTTTAATTTTTCCTTGTTAAAATAAAGATACTCCACAATAATTCCACATGTACCATGAAGTCAACTCACAAAGGCCGTGAATTATATAATCTGTGTCAGACACACCGATGTCATAATAAGGTTTGAGAAGGTGTGTTTGTTTACTTACTTACTTATTTACTTATTTATTTATTTATTCTTTTGCCAATGATGTTTTACATAGCTGGTTTTGCCTGTTTCAAATCTAGATGGCCATTACACTTCATTCAACATCACATTAAGTTACAAGATTTCAACTATATGATAATGTTTGCAGATGATTAATTCTAACAATTATTCATGTTTAATTACTATAATTATAATCTTTTAAGAACCTCAATTGTATTTCATGTCAATCTTCACAAAATTCATTCCTAACTTGAGAAAGCTGAATTTACTTTGCTCAGAGAATGGATAGAGGAGATCTGAAATCTAATATGAGCCCAACAGAGAATGTTTTCACAGCTGCAGAACTTTGAACTTAGCTTCCATTTCATTTCTCAAGAGATGTTAGAGAATGAAGTTTTTCCAAAACTATCTCCATAACATTTCTTGAGGTATGGGTTTCATGTAATATGTATGGCAGTAGAAAGTGTGAAAAAATATTCATTATCTAGCTTTCTCCCCAGAATTTTAGTAATCCTCTTGAGTATGAGAGTTTATATCCATGATTTTCTAATAAAGCTTATGATATATCCAGCTTCAGCTTTTTGCAGGAGAGGCGGAGTAAAGACACGGACACAAGAGCTGGATTTAAAACTGGGTCATTTTTATTAATTAAATTTGCATAATTTAATTAAATAAATTAGCATAATTAGCATAATTAACTATAACCCTAAACTGGACCCGCAGGGTCAAACAATTGCTTCCGGGGCGGAAAATGACGTCAGATAAACTTCCGGGGCAACTTATGGGCGTAACTCCATGCTAATCCAGGTGAGGGACCCCTCCCTCACCTGAGACACTGCCATGCACTTGCATGTGGGAGGTCCCGCCGGCTAACCCCTACAAGGGGAATTAAATGGGCGGGACCCAAAGACAGGTTCCCCCCAATTGCTCAGGTCGCTCGCACCACAAGCCTTTGGAGAGAACCTGTCAATCATCCCCAAAGATGCCCAACGGAGAACACGCAGTTGCTAAACCACCACCCAGTTTTCTGCCCCTAACCCAAATGACCAAAGGTAAGCCAATTAACCTAAACAGGGGCAAAGCACCCCCTAGTCGCTTATCCGTCACCTCAGTGTGGAATAGGTGAAAAAATGATCGTGGCAAATGCCAAGACCGCAAAAAATTCCTATTCGGCCCCATAGGGCGACCCCCAGTGGCACACTGCAAGATAGGGAGGGCGGGTGGGTGTTTGCTCTGACGAGTCCGGGCGAAAGGAGGATTTTCAAGCCAGCCAGCCCTTTTATAGGGCTTGCTGGCTCCTCCCCGGACTCGTCATCGGGTGGCCAAGCCACCCGAGATTTCGGCCGAGATCTCGCGAAGCCTTGCAAGATCTCAGCCTTCCCCAAGATGGCGGCTACGCCAGTAGCCGTGGCCCCCGGGCCTCCTGCATAAGCGCCGTGGGATGAAGACCACCAGCAATATTCTATAAATCGAAGTACTGTATGGTTACTTAAAACTGAAGTTTCTATATCATACATACATACAGACTCATATGCTATTTAGTTTTTCTGCAATGAGAACAGGATAATTTGCAGAGGGTGTGGGAAAATTTATCTTTATATATGACCACACAGTATGAGCACAAAACTCCTTGTGATTTTTGTTATTATTCTTAATAGCTGATTTTGAAAGAACTTCAGAGTACTTAAAAACAGTCTTTGAAGCTTTCACAAACATTTATTTTGGAAGAGATTAAGTTGTATGGCAAATAATTTGATTAATGCAAAATAAATTGTTTTCCTCTTTGTTTTGAACATAAACATACAACCATACTGTACATCTCATTAATCCCAATGCATTTGTTTGGAATTATTTTCCTCTTTCAAGTCTCAGAAAGAATGTATTGAAATGACTGATAACAAATTGAATAATGTGTTATATGGCCAGCCTCAGCTATTGTTAAACAGTTCTTTCTTCACTTGAAACAGCAAGTAATAATTGACCAAATTTTCATTAGAGTCATTCCAATTAGAATGAACTCAGCCCTGTTTTCCAAGCAATAATTTCCATTATCATTCAAATTTCCATCTTTTATTTATTTATTTTATTTATTTATTAGATTTGCATGCTGCCCCTCTCCGCAGACTCAGGGTCAGTCATCAAGTTTTTTGATGCCTGGCTAGATATTTGTGATCATTTTTCTAACATAAATACTACTTTTTCTTCATTATGAAAGAAAATAGTTATTTTATAAATCTAGTATTATACATTTATCTTCAGAGAAAGAAGGAGGGGAAAAAGAGATTCAACCTGCTAGGTACGGGTGGGCTGCCGCTGGAACTACTAATTGTGCACAGCTCCACTGCTCTAGAGCGCAAGTACGGGATCGAGCACAATTTTGCTTCCCGCACCTGTGCAGGTAGCAAAAATCTCTCACAGGGATGCCCGTGTGGGCACATTTCAGCAAGGTTTTTTGCTTCCCTGCATGCGGAGAGCCACAGAACTGCACACAATTAGCCATTCTGGCAGCCCACCATTATTATTATTATTATTATTATTATTATTATTATTATTATTATTAATTAAATAAATTTGTATGTTGCCCCTCTCCGTAGACTCGGGGCGGCTCACAACAATAGTGGCAAAACAATGTAATACAAATCTAATAATTTAAACTAAAAACCCATAATTTAAAAACCTGTACATAGCACACCATACATAAACAATATAGGCCTGGGGAAGTTATTTCAGTTTCCCCATGCCCGATGGCAGAGGTGGGTTTTAAGGAGTTTACGAAAGGCAAGGAGGGTGGGGACAATTCTAATCTCAGGGGGAGCTGGTTCCAGAAGGTGGGGGCCACCACAGAGAAGGCTCTTCCCCTGGGACTCGCCAGACGAGGTTGTTTAGTCGACGGGAGCCAGAGAAGGCCAACTCTGTGGGACCTAATCTCTGTCATTGCTCTGTCTACATAAAAGAGATATGTAGAAATGATTTCAGAAAAAAAAAAGAATGTATCATGATGACGATGATCAACCTGGATTGAAGATGCTGTGAAATTTTCTGGTTCAACATCTAGAGCAGGGGTGAGCAATTAATTTTGCCATGGGGCTGCATGAGGAATTGGGGTGGTTTTAGAGAGCTGGACTAATATAATTAACTCAGTTCTACCCAATACTGTAAAGACCAAGACCTTGATCCACTCTACAGATCCCTAATTGTTTGCTTTATGGCAACACAGTGCACCACAGTCACTGCGCTGGAGTGTTTGTGTGGTTTCTGTGCTTGGCCGCTCTTGGTAGGAGGTTGGGGTCCACTCCAGTGTGAGGATGAAAGAGCTCATTGTGTCTACCAGGACTCCTCCAGTTCCTGCTTTCCTGATGAATCATGAGGAAAGCAGGAACCGGAGGAGTCCCAGCAGATGTGGTGAGCTCATTCATCCTTGCACTGGAGCAGACCCCGACCTCCGTGGACCAGTCACAGACATCGGGCAGGCCGGATGCAGCCACCCCTTGCCCAGGTCTGATCTAGAGCCTAAGAGGCACTAGATCAGGGATGTCAAACTTGTGACCAATGTCCAGTTTAGTGAGTGGGGGGAAAGTCGTGATACACCATGTTACAACAACGTGATCATGTGAGTTTGACACCCCTGAGCTAGATGGTTGAAATTTGCTTAGATTAAATTTCCATGATGGAATTGCTGTTCAGAATAGATGAAATCTGGATTCATGCTATTCTTTTGTACACTTATAATGTGCCCTTGAAAACAACTTGAAAACTGCAATTGTTCCAGTTGTACTAATACGGAAGATTGGAGTCAGGTGTATTACACCTGTTTTTTGGTTGCTGTATTAACTGATGATGATTTCCAGGTCCAGTTCAAAATTAAGGATATCACCTACTGAACTTTTACTTGTCTTGACACCATGAGATTTAATTTTCCTACCCAAATTTAACGCAATGTTCATGCAAGCATCTTCTGAAGTTCTACTTAAAATTCTCACTGTCCAGGAGGGGAGAAAAGTAGGGACATTGTCCTTGGTCTCTATGTCCTATATTAAATATAGGCTTTCCTTTTTTTAGTGGAAGGCCCATATTATAGACTCCATTTTGGTTATCTTTAAGGTTTTTTGAAAACTATATTCTTCCAATGAGTTTTGATATGGAAGATTTGTAGAACTATTGTTAGCTTATTGCTTCATTTTAATTTTTTAACCTACATTTTATTTGTTTGTAAACTTTTCTGGGTCCTTTGGAAGTGAGCAGTATATGAGTGAATAAACAAATTACAAAATATGGATGCAGCTCCTTGCTTAGAAAGATAACCCTGAGCAGGCCTCTAGAGGGAAAAAAATCTGTAGACCAATTAACTTGGAATTAGTGCCGTATCTAAGTGAGAGAAACTAAGCTACTGCTTTTATTTTGCTGCGTTTGTTTTGGAATATGTTCTTAACAGCAGTTGCCAGGTTTTATTTCATTGCCAAGTTAAGACCTAATTATTAGTATAGATTTACTATATCTGGGCTGCAAAAATTTGGACATCTACAAATAAGCAACAAAGAAGTAGAAAAAGCTTTAATTTTAGGGTTCTGTAGCCCAGACATTCATTCATCCATCTCAACTATATCTACTCCACTCAATTAGATTTTCAGAGGTTTTCAATAACCAAAAGCCAACAATCCAGCCACTTAAGTTTTATTGACCATAGCACCATTCCATTTTGTTTGTTGCTTATTTGTGAGTTATTATTGTTCACTTTTATCTATTTTGTCAGGCATGTATTAGATAACAGGTATAAGTATAAACATAATTATGAATATGTGAAATGGATTAGAATAAAAGGGAACATTAGGACTCGGAATACAGCCCAACTGATCAATCGTCCTTCCGAGTTGCTGAAGGAATCAGTGTTGAGGTTTTGTGAGCTGGCTACTTTACCAATTCCACTTGTTGGAGTCTGATTCTCATGCTTTAATAGTGGAAAGGGGTGTCTTTAAAAACTGTAATGGGGATTATTTCAAATTTGTTCAGAAAGTCCTTAATTTGGATTAATACGAAAGATAAAGGGTGGATTTAATGTTAAGGCACTAATCTAATACATTGGGGGTCGAAGAGGGGAGCCAGTCTAAATCTGATGTCCCCTGATAAGGGCACTGGGCAGTGAAGAATCTGTGAGATGGAGTGTATGGCAGCCTTCTTTGTCTGACATTTGCCAAAAAATGTTTGGTTATTGGCAATCAAAAGCCTGAGCCTGGGTGGTTGTAAGAAATATGGATTGTTTGAACTGATAAAAGTGAAAACTTAAATGTCAATGGATTCATCTACAGCAGCATTGATTCTCCACCCCATTCTCATATAGCTGTGTTCTTAGTGCTCCAAGCCAGTCTCGGTATTCATGTGACCAGGTTCTCTGGTCCAAGAGTTACTGGTCCAGAAAACATTTTAGCTCATTCATCTTTGTTACTAGCTGTCAGCAGCTGGTCACAGATTGAGATTACCATCTGAGCTGTTAACAGATAGATTTTAGTTAGCAGCTCCACATCGCTTTTGGTGGAGCAGCGTTTCAGATCTTGTTTATTTCTGTGGTCTCAAGTTGTTCTCTTTCTTGGAGGAGTATAAGTTCCTTGCTTTCCCAATACAGTGATCCCCCGCTCGTTGCGAGGGTTCCGTTCCAGGACCCCCCGCAACGAGCGGGTTTTCGCGAAGTAGCGCTGCGGAAGTAAAAACACCATCTGCGCATGTGCAGATGGTGTTTTTACTCCCACAGCGCTAGCGAGGAGCCGAAGATTGGGGGCGGCGCGGCTGTTTGCCGCCGGCATGGGGGGCTTCCTAGCAGCCCCTCAAACCCGGGTTGGGGGTCCAGGGGGCGCTGGCTCTCGGCGCTTTCGAGCTGAGTCCGGGAGCGAATTCGCTTCCGGACTCAGCTCAAAAGCGCCGATAGCCAGCGCCAACGAACGGCTTGTCCACGCTGGCTCTCGGCGCTTTCGAGCTGAGTCCTGGAGCGAATTCGCTTCAGGACTCAGCTCGAAAGCGGCGAGAATGAATGGCGTGGGCGGGCGAAGGGCGGGCGGCAGCGAGGAGTTTGCGTGGGCGGTGGGGAAACTCCTCGCTGACGCCAGCAAGAGGGGGAAGACCCAGGGAAGCCGCCCAGCAGCTGATCTCCCGGTTGCCATCTACGCATGCGTGCCCATAGAAAAAACGGGCACGCATGCGTAGATTGTATTTTGACTTCCGGGTTGAAAAATAGCGAAGTACCCTGTTCGCAATGGTTGGGGACGCAATAAACGGGGGATCACTGTATAAATGCCTGGCCAACGGTTTTTAAACCGTCGGCCGAAATTGCCCCAGGGGCGGGAGCGACAGTGATTCAGCTCTTACGAGCTGCGAACTTCCGGGTTCATTGGAACCCGGAAGTTCAGCTTCTGGCAGCGCGCCAATGAGAGTGCGCTGCCGGTTTGCTGAGGCGGGTCCAAGATCGCCCTATTTAAAGGCGATCTGTATGGACCCGGCATTGCGCTTTTTGGAAGCGAACACCCGCCCACCCTCCGCTATCACCAGTGTGTCCTAAGGAGGTCGCCTCGGGGCCGAATAGGAATTTTTTGCGGCCTCCCCTTTAGAGGCGGCCATTTTTTCGCCTATTCCACACTGACAGGTGCGGATTGGATTGGTTAGGGGGTGCGGCGCATTTGGATAATAAATAGGCCTCCCTTTAGTCATTGGGGTTTGGCAGGTTTGGGGCGGAAATGGGTAATTAGAAGCAACTGCGCATGCTCCTTTTGGGCATCCTTAAAGGGTGATGGACCGCCTCTCTCCAGGAACTAGAGGTTCGAGCAACGTCGGGGATTGGAGAGAGGATGTCCATGGGAATCACCGGATCCAATTTCCCACGGGGATTGGAGGGTGAACTCCTCCCACATGATGAAGGGGCGTGGCTTGGATCCAGGTGAAGGTGGTACCTTCACCTGGTTCAGCAAGGAGTTCTTGCCCAATGTTGCCAAGGAATTTTATGGTAGGAATTTCCGCCCCGTTAGTTTGGCTCTGCAGGTCCTTTATTGAATTAAATATTCAAATTTATGTATTCAAATTTATTTAAAGTTATTTAAATATGTTAATTAATAAATGACCCTTAATTAATTCACAATATATGTCTCAGCGTCTTTACTCCGCCTCCGGGGGCAATGAAGTGCTGGATAGTGAAACCAGAATTTGACTCACCTACACAGGTACTGGTGGGTAGAAAGTTTTCAATTGTAAGTTGATTAGAAGCAGCATTCTTTCTTAACCAAGAGTGTTTTTGTCATTTTGGGGCAGTTAGGTTAACTCTCCTTTTTATCGCTACTATTGACTTTGGGGAGAATGTCTTGTTAAAGCTGCTACGTATCGGACATCCATTGGCAGAGGAGTTTGGATTTGAACAATAATTAATAAAGTCTTAACTTTTGCAGCCAGTTAAGAAACAGGGGACAAATAAAAAAAATCTAAAGCCTGGAAACCAGGAGCCTGTGAATTCTAGTCCTGTTTTAGGCACCGAAACCAGCTGGGTGACTGTGGGTCAGTCATTCTCTCTCAACCCAACCTACCTCACAAGGTTGTTCTTGTGAGGAATACAGAAGGAAGAAGGAGTATGATGCATATTTGCTGTTCTTTCCCGTCTTGCCTCCTTTGCCTCATCATAAAGACGGAGGTAAAAGACCATGTTTAAAGGAATCAAGTTGATGTCTATATTTATTTCCATATTACTTTGAATTTATCAGATGCCCAACTCCAAAGGATGGTGTACAAAACTATATTTTTTTTTAAAAAAAAAATCCTATTAAACCAAACAGACAGCCCAGATTGAAATAATCTCACAGACCACAAACAAAACAAACAAGGGTCCCTAGATGAATAACAATACATCAGCCCTAGGCCTGGGGTTAAAAGCAGTCATGTATCTTGAAATTTTAACTAAAAAAGCCAGCTGAAAAGTAACAAGAAGAAAAACATTTTAAGATCAACAGGCAAACTAATGCCATATTGACCAGAATGAAACAAGCTGGATACCAAGAAGTACTGAAGTAACGTAGTGCCACCTACTGAAATAACATTTCCCAGCCATAGCTGGCCTTTCAAGCTGGCCTTTGCCTTGAAATTCTTGGTTGTGTGTGAATGCTTCCAGATGCAGTTCTATTATATCTCTACCTTAGCCTTAATCATTGATCTATCAAATTTACAGCTTCCTTAGATGATTCACTCTAGAGAATATGTCATTTTCAATCATTTTGTCTTATAAATGCCTTCATTGTATTATTTGCATTTTATAAATGTTGATCAGATCATGTTATTCAAATAGCATACAACAGGGGTGTCTCTCCACCCATCCTGACTCTAAAATGGGTGCAAAATTACCATCTGCTTCCATAATGATTAGATTAGATTAGATTAGATTTATTAGATTTGTATGCTGCCCCTCTCCGTAGACTTGGAGTAATGCCTCTATGCAGGGGTGAAATGCTCCTGGTTCTCTTGTGCCTGTCACTCATCGAAGAGCCAGTCGTGAAGGGAGTGCAAGGCTCCGCCCACCTGTCCGGACACGACCATTTGGGTTCTTTTACCCTTTGAGCATGCACAGAGCATTCTGTGCAGGGCGGATGGCTCTCCAACGACTGAGAGGCATTAGAAAACTGGGAGCACTTACTCCTGGTTCTATGCATAATTGCATATAGAATTATTATTATTATTATTATTATTATTATTATTATTATTATTATTTATTAAATTTGTATGCCGCCCCTCTCCGTAGACTCGGGGCGGCTCACACCAATAGTGGCAAAACAATATGTAATACAAATCCAATAAACCCATAATTTAAAACATGCACACAACACACCATACATAAACAATATAGGCCTGGGGAAGTTATTTCAGTTTCCCCATGCCTGACGGCAGAGGTGGGTTTTAAGGAGTTTACGAAAGGCAAGGAGGGTGGGGGCAATTCTAATCTCAGGGGGAGCTGGTTCCAGAGGGTCAGGGCCGCCACAGAGAAGGCTCTTCCCCTGGGACCCGCCAGATGACATGGTTTAGTCGACAGGACCTGGAGAAGGCCAACTCTGTGGGACCTAATTGGTCGCTGGGAGAATGATAGATAAAGGGGCAGTCTAAATTCTGACTAGCTCACTAATCCACCCACAGTAAATCACAATGGCCTAAAAACTCAAGAGATCCCCATTATTTCTACAGATGAGGGTCCATAAACCTCAGTCAGCCCATAGTTTGCTAATACCTGGTGCTAATTAATTTAGTTCAAGTGTCCTCCTACTCACTTCTTTTGGGCTACAGGGAAAGAGCTGCAAGGGAGAGAAAATAAAGAATGATCTACAAAGTAAAAACTGGAATTAGCTTCAGTGGCATTTTACATTGGAATCAGCAGGACTGGGAGATATAAAATTTGATTTCTGGCAATGTTGAAAGAACAAGAAAAAGAAGAAGAGATAATAATAACATAGAAATAATAGATTAGAATTCAGCACAGTATTGTATTTACGAAAAGGCAACCACTGCTCCCATTTTTCAAAAGGTAATAGTAATATTTAAGGAAATGCTGTAAAGACATCTTAAATAAATTTTTTTTGGCCTTACATTAGTATACTAAGGATTATGTGCCTTTAACGATAAATGGGATTTTGATGGAAGTGCTTGGGAGGTAATTTGAATAGGAGAATGAAACAGAAAGGAAAGAATTATGTTCCTTTCATTAGATTTGAATCAAAGCTGAGCTTCTAGACTTTTGTTTTTAGAATTCAGAAGATCTAAACCTACGTCTGTCAGCAACACCTATACCATGTGGTTCTCAACCTAGGGGTCGGGACCCCTTTGGGGGTCAAATGACCATTTCACAGGGGTTGCCTAAGACCATGGGAAAAGACAAATTTCCCATGGTGTTAGGAACTAAAGCTTATATTCTCGCATCTTGGAACATATTTTTACAATCCAACCAATCAGGCATTTACAGTAGGGGTGTCCCTCTGATCTTCCTGCCAATCAGGTTAAAGCTCTTGGGAGAATTGGCACTAGACTTATGGTTGGGGGTCTCCACCACATGAGGAACTGTATTAAGAGGTCGCTTCATTAGTAAGGTTGAGAACTACTGCTTTCGAAGCTAGAACTCACATTTAATAAAACTGCTTGCATAAGAAACCAAAGCTAAAAACTATCACTGCAGAACAATACTGATCAGCTGGTGCTTATGTTCATTACTGCTAAAGTAAAATTAATAAAGCCAGCATGCTAGTTATTTTTTTCCATTATTTGGTTGTTAATCAAAGTGAAGGCAGTAGGTGGCTCTGTAGCATTGCTTGTCTGTATGGTAACCAACATGCATGATGAAGGAAGGAAGGAAGGAAGGAAGGAAGGAAGGAAGGAAGGAAGGAAGGAAGGAAGGAAGGAAGTTTAAGAAATATGTTTTAGGAAATAGAGAAATAAGATGCAGTGTCAAGATAAACATGCACTAATTGTCTCATATATTCTTTCATTCAAAGAGCTTAGGTTTAAAAATATAATACCACCACACTATATAATGTAAGACATGTTATATTTCTGTAATTTTTAGCTGTCCAGGGGCTAAGAAAAATAATCATAGCTTTTCTTTTTTTTGGCAAAACATACATCAATATAGAAAAAATATCCAAAGCAATTTACTACAGAACAGAAATACAATTCCTGGTTATAGGGAAATATTTGAGGTTGTGAATGTCTATGAAACTTTGGTAGAAAAATGAAACCATACCTCTTAGGTGAAAAGAATGATCAGCAGGGCACAGTTTACAAATTCTCTAGTTTCTTAATAGCAATAAACCTCTCTCCAGTTTCAATATTTTTGTATTTCTGATTCCAAATTATGGGTAACCTGGAATAATCTGACACTGTATAATCTCATTTTTTAAAGTGTAACTCTTGTGCTTTCTCTGTCACTTCCTATCCTATGAAAAGCTTACATTCTGAAATTGAGATGATCATTTTAGCCATTTGAAAGTGAACATCTGAACAATGGGCACTGGAATAAAGCAACAAATGAATCTGACCCTAGGGCAGTGATGGCGAACCTATGGCACAGGTGCCACAGGAGACACAGGGAGCCATGTCTGCTGGCAGATGAGCCGTTGTCCTAGCTCAGCTCCAACGTGCATGAGTGTGCTGGCCAGCTGATTTTTGGCTCACACAGAGAGTCTGGCAGGATGTTTTTGCCTTCCAGAAAGCCTCCGGGGGATGGAGGAGGGCGTTTTTACCCTTGCAAGCTCCAGAGAAGCCTTTGGAGCCTGGGAAGGGCGAAACATGAGCTTACTAAGCCCACCAGAAGTTCAAAAAAAGGCCATTTCTGGCCTCCAGAGGGCCACTAAGGTGGTTAAGGGAAGCTGTTTTCGCCCTTCCCAGGCATTGAATTATGGATGTGGGCACTCGCGCATGCATGATAGCACCTACCCACACTCTTTTGGCACCCGAGGAAAAAAAGGTTCACCATCAATACCCTAGGGGATATTGTAAGAAATGTTTTATGGGAGGAAATGTGGAAGAAAAGAACTGAAGGAGTATTTAAGTGGCCAAAAACCTTAAACATCATATACCTTGTCATCCAAAGAAGAAAATCATATTCCAATTTAATGACCTGATTTCAGATCGTGTGATTCCATGCCAAAAGTTACATAGGGTATACTTACAATATTAAAAACAAAGACATCTTTATTCTAAAATGGTAAAATCTGAATAACAACAAAGGCTCTGATACATGACTTAGCTAAATAATGAAACTGGCTAACAGAGAAATGAACAACGGAATCTGTTAACTAGCCACATTAGTGCTGGCTTAATTTCAGCAATTCAGCAGAGGAAAGAAAGGGGAAAAAAACATTTCTAGAGTTAACACACATCACAAACCATAATCATTTAATCACCAGATACACAATATGTTATAAGGTCACTAACAATCAACAGAAATTAATGATCAATTTGCATTAAACTCAGTCATTGAAGCCATTGGATTTCAGAAAGCACGAAGCTGATTTTTCTGTTTGAAGGGATTTCTACTGATAAAAACAAAAGGAAGAAAAGGACTAATGTGAATTTGCAAACCTGGTCCTCTTTTGAGTTAAAATGCTGCCTCTTCATATCTTGATTGCTTAATTCATATACGTACAGAGAAGCCCTTTTTTCATTATTTTAATTCCTGGTAGAGGGTAATAAATTATGGGCCTGAAGTTGAGAAGATAAAAAAAATTACCTTTCCTTGGCTGAACTCTGAAAACCTGAATTTATTCCAGGCCAGAAACGGAATGTAGTAATGCTGAAAGAAAGCTGTTTCCTTATCTCTCTAAAAGACTCACATGATTTACAATCTTTTTTCTTTTTAAATCACATTTCATGCAAATAATAATCTCAACAAGTAGGTGAAACCTCAAAAATAACTTCAGCCAGAAATGTAATATAAATTTGATTGCTCTGAAAAATGGTGAAATTACAAACCTTAATGACTGAATCACATGAGAAACGTCACCCAACTTGGGAATTCTGACAAATCTTGCAATTCTGATAGA
Organism: Erythrolamprus reginae; assembly: GCF_031021105.1. NCBI lineage: Eukaryota > Metazoa > Chordata > Lepidosauria > Squamata > Dipsadidae > Erythrolamprus > Erythrolamprus reginae. The sequence continues at coordinate 85,642,401 of NC_091952.1, read as the reverse complement.
AGTTAAAACAGTATTAAATATAAAGATGTTCAAGCTGAAGCTGCCCATTTACCACTTTGTAAAAGTGTCCACTTTATAAAAATGATTGATGACTTTAAACTATTCCTGACATGAATTGGGTAGAATAAATTTAAAGCAGGGGTTATGGAGAATTTTATGAGATCTTTGCAATGAAGATGGAAGGCAAAGTAAAAATTGAAAGTGCTTTTTGATTTCCAATTCCATCCAATTCAAAAACCCAGACCTTATTATGGTGAAGTTTTTATGCTTTACAATTCAGAGTCTTATCTTGTAGTTATCTTGGGCAAACATGATCTTTGGAATGAACTACAGAGAACAAAATGTTTTTTTTCAGATCCTTCTCCATAGTCTAAATCAGTGTTTCCCAACCTTGGCAACTTGAAGATATTGGAATACTGTGTTCAGTTCTGGAGACCTCACCTACAAAAAGATATTGACAAAATTGAATGGGTCCAAAGACGGGCTACAAGAATGGTGGAAGGTCTTAAGCATAAAACGTATCAGGAAAGACTTCATGAACTCAATCTGTATAGTCTGGAGGACAGAAGGAAAAGGGGGGACATGATCGAAACATTTAAATATGTTAAAGGGTTAAATAAGGTCCAGGAGGGAAGTGTTTTTAATAGGAAAGTGAACACAAGAACAAGGGGACACAATCTGAAGTTAGTTGGGGGAAAGATCGAAAGCAACATGAGAAAATATTATTTCACTGAAAGAGTAGTAGATCCTTGGAACAAACTTCCAGCAGACGTGGTTGGTAAATCCACAGTAACTGAATTTAAACATGCCTGGGATAAACATATATACATTGTAAGATAAAATACAGGAAATAGTATAAGGGCAGACTAGATGGACCATGAGGTATTTTTCTGCCGTCAGTCTTCTATGTTTCTATTTTTCTATATTTGGACTTCAACTCCCATTTGCTGGCTGGGGAATTCTGGGAGTTGAAGTCCAAATATCTTCAAGTTGCCAAGGTTGGGAAACACTGGTCTAAATCACAATCAACTTATGAGTAGCATAGCCTATAAGCAGTCAAGAAGCTTTGACATCATAAGTTTGAACAGTTGTGAAATGAATAGTAGTTGAGGACTACCCATCTGTTAAATTTAATATGTCTTTTTAATGATAAATAATTACCAGATCGTGGAGAGTATTATTTCTGCCACTTTTAATAAAAGTGATGGACACATCTTCGGATTTGTTTTTCTTTTTATAAAGTTTTTAAAAATGTTATTCTAAAAAAAACACTGGCCATTTCTATGACCATTTCTAATTTATTTTTGCACCTCAGTTACTAAAAATATTGTACTACTAAATAGGTAGTCTTTTGCCATACAAAAATTATTCTACCCTACTCTAAAGGAAATTTTGCTACATCTATAGATTTTAAAGTTTATTTAACAAACTGACAGGATGGTGAATTGTTTATAAAATATTATAATATTTCCTAAACTGGCATGCAATTCTTTTTGTTCAAATGCAATAGCCTTAGAATAGGTAACATTATGTACTATTTCTTTTCACATTTGTTACCTGTCCTATATCAATGGATATTATATTAGTAAGACCACAGACGTTCAGCATAAATGCACAAGTAACTGCATTACAGAATGGTAGTCAGATGGTCTGAGATTTAAAAAATACACAAGGTTCAAGCAGTTCACAGGAATCATGGCTATGAGAGTTAAGGTTGAAGTGGCTTTTCCATGAAAAGGATTCAGTGTCTGGTGATTACACTGGTATAAGCTGGCACAGATGTGAACTAATACCTCTTTTGTTTCTAGAGAAGCTAAACAGAGCTGTCCAGAAGACAGGCTCAAGATACAGATGGACCTTGACAGACTCAAACAGTGGGCTCAGACAAATAAAATGAAGTTCAATGCAGAGAAGAGTAAAATCCTACACCTAGGTAAGAAAAACACAAGGCACACATACAAACTGGGTGAAATCACACTAAACAGCAATGATTGCGAGATTGATCTTGGAGTCTTGGTGGACAACCAACTAAATATGAGCCAGCAATGTGCAGCGGCAGCCAAGAAAGCCAATACAATCCTAAATTGCATCAACAGAGATATACATTCTAAGGCAAGGGAGGTACTAATACCACTTTATAAAGCCCTAGTTAGACTACACCTAGAGTACTGCATTCAGTTTTGGTCACCACACTACAAAAAAGACATTGAAACTCTAGAGAAGGTACAAAAAAGAGCAACCAGGATGATAAGGGGACTAGAAACTAAAACATACAAAGAGAGGTTGCAGGAACTGGGCATGGATAATCTAGCAAAGAGAAGGACTAGGGAAGACATGATAGTAGTCTTCCAATACTTGAGGAGATGCCACAGAGAGGAGGGGATCAGACTGTTTACCAGAAAGCCAAACAAGAAACAACAGATGGAAGCTGACCAAAGAGAGATTTAACCTGGAAACAAGGAGGAACTTTCTAATGGTGAGAGTGATCAACCAGTGTAATGGCTTGTCTGCGGAGGTTGTGAATGCTCCAACTTTTGAGATTTTTCAAGAAGAGATTGGACTGCCATTTATCTGGGGTGGTATAGGGTTCTGCTCAAGCACGGGATTGGACTAGATGACCTACAAGGTCTCTTACAACTCAAGTAAGTAAATACTCAGACTTTTTTCAAACCGAGTTAAGCCGGCAGGTATTCTTAGGCTGTGTGGTCCTTTTGAATTTAGACTTTCAGCATTTGTTACTTCTTGTTCCTGCTCCAGATGATTCAGAGTCGGCCTAAGGTGGTTGATTGCTTCTCAAATCCTTAAATGAAGACCACAAGCTAATTCTTGCAGACAGACTCAGAAATGACTTGTGCCATTGATTTATAAGTATTTTACAAACAACACCCCCTTCAAGCTAACAACTACTGTACATGGATACTCCTGTTTCACATAAAAATGTCTGGAAATAAAAAGTTGTGCCTTTGAAATATCTGTCTGTGATGTGTATATGTGCAATAATCTTCATGCCCAGCAGGAATATCAGTTCTGAAGGACCTTTCGGAAACAATTTTAGCATTTAAGGCTGGGTGCTGTCCAAAGTACTAATCAACAATGAGTTAGTAAAAGAATTATCTGTCTACCACTGAGCTTCAGGGAATGCCTGGAAAGGAGACAGAAAGACCACTCATGTTGTCTGTCTCATGACAAATCCTTTTTGAAACTATATGATGCTAAGTATTAAGTATCATTATATATAATGATGAAATTCCTTCCGTTGGAATTAGAAACAGGTCATGAAGCTTCACAGTAATTGAAAGGCAATAGAAAACAGAATTATTATCAGCAGCAGTACTCATCATCACAACCAAGTGATCTCAGAATCAGCACCTAGAGAAAATGAAAAGAAAGTCTCAAGCAGCCCCCAGAATAAGTTTTTAAAAAAATAACTTCTCCTTTTTCATTTTTTTTTCAAAATCTTTATTGATTTTCAGTAAAAAGACATACAAACTTACAAACATTTAAACACATAGTAGGGATTACAATTACCCCTCTTTTCTTGAAGTCAATTTTTAATGCAGAAAAAGGATAAAATCTTAAATCTTTAAATCAAACTAATATTCTAATTGAAAAGAAGAATTTTGTTTGCATATTCTAATAAACATGAAGTTAAATTGATAAAAAAGAAAAACCAACAACACTAGCAACAACAAAAAATATCAATAACATTTGATTATATTCATACAGTTTTCATTACCTTATTTTCAACTTTATTCTTATCTAGCCATGTATAAAATTTATCCCAAATAATATAAAAGTCAGATTCTTCTTGATCATTCAGCCTTCTTGTCATCATATCCATCTCTGCACAATCCAAATTTTTTTTTAACTTCTCCTTTTTCAAAGAGGAAGGGAACATGCAAAGTTGCAAGGTGGGTATTCTCTGCTGAATGGGCTTTTTTCAGGTTTTCAAAATAATTGTACATGGACATTCATTTATAGAACTATTCAGATTCTTTGAAATCAAATCCATACTATATTTTTCCCCAGTGTCAATGTATTTTACACATATTAGTTTTTGAAATAAATTTTTTTTTTCCCTTTCTTTTTTTATTGTGAAATGAAAAATATCTGGAGGCATTCAATCCTACTTGCAAAGTAGTATTGGAGTTTTAGCTATTTCCCTGTAATTATTTTGAGCTCCATACTGTTTTCCTGCACATTCAGAACGTGCAGTCATGTTTTATTCATTAAGCCATTGCTTGAGTTTGTATATTTCTTAAGCATTGCAACTGCACATCTTTAAAATGAGAGATGATGTTGAGAAAGCTCAGCCAATTTTAAAGGATCAAAAAGTTTAGAAAGATACTTCATTAGCTCAGCATTTGTATGATTATTTAACCCAAACACCTATATTTGGATCCCCTGTTTTATTTGGTAGGGCTGATGGATTGATTAGGTCACAGTGTTTATTTTTGGGGTCAGGTTTGCAGATGTTGACTATCCAAGTGTTCATATTTTAAAAATTAGTTCATATTATATCACTAAACTTAATCTTTTATGGAAACCATAAGAAATAGTGCTTTGAAACATTTCTATTTTTTTATCAGCTGGGAAGAAAGACATGTTGTTCTTTCTGGGTCACTCCAGAAGCCAATACCAACCCAAAAAGAGAATCCAGACACACTGGTAAAAGGCAAAGGCAGTTTTATAAAATTCAAGAAAAACACAGGTAACAGAAAATGTCCTTACAAACAGGAAAATGCTGTATCTTCAGATATATCCACGAAGGCCAAAAGTCCATGCAGCAATACAGAATTCTTGCTGCCAAGCCAAGGCTGTAGATAGCAGACCTACACCTCCCACGGATCTTCCAAAGCTGCTGGGCCACAAGCCAGGAACAGAGACGCCGAGAAACAAGACAGGATAACGCCACGCCAAGCTGATAACACTCCACATGGCTTAAAGGGCTTGCCTGCCTTTTAAACCCTGCTGATGAGGACCACACCCAAACCCAGCTGTTCCTAATTCAATGGTGATAATATTTCTTTAACTGCTCCTTTCGTTGCTCTGAACGTCTCTGTCTCATGTCAATGACAGCTTGTGCATCATCACCTAATGACTCCAAGCTACTGGCTGGGGAGAGCCCCCTCCCCCCGAGGCTCTCATGCTGTTCTCCTTCATCCCAATCCTGATTTTCCTCTCCCCCGTCCGACTGTTCAGCCCCCTCCTCTGCGCTGTCATCCTCCTCCGGGCATGGAGCCAGCAGAGACACAGCCGGTCCCTGAGCAGCCTCAGGCTGAACCACAATACATGTCAGTTAAATAACTAAAGAAAACTAAATTTGGGATATGAGTAATTAAAAAATAATAACATACCAAGGGCTCTTTTGCATAGATCAAGGGTGTCAAACTCAACGGCCATGGGTTGGATCTGGCACCACAAGTTCTTTAGATCTGGCCCACAGGGCTGGCCTGTTAATGTCAAAAGAACTGTCCTGCAGTGCCTCTGCTGGCCAAAATGGGCCATGGGAGGGGCTCACACACCTCCATGACCCATTTTTGGTTTCCACGGCCTCCTGTAGCACTGCCTGTTTTCAACCTCTGCTGCATGAGCCCATTTTTGGCTGGCAGAGTGCTGCAGGAGGCCATGGAGGCTGAAATGTGTCACGGCTTCCCCATGCGCCATTTGGGCCAGCAGAGGCAACACAGGCTAGTCCTTTAATATTTCCAGGCTGCCCTCATAGGCAAGAGGCAGCAGGAGCAAAGGTACCTTGTGGCCTGTTTTGGCCGTCAGAGTGTTGCAGGAGGCAGCACCTTCTTTACCTTCTTTTAATAGCATCTGCCAACTAGAACTAGGTACCCTCCAAGATCTGAATGGCTGAATAATATTCTTTCTATTTTTAAAATTCTATTTACTTCCTACTTCTTTTCTGACACTTAAACAATATCATCATTTGCCCTTATCCCACAACTTTCTCATTGCCTTTTCTTGTTAAAACCCTTTAAAATCTGCCCTTTCCATTCCTAATTTCTCAATTATTATAATAAAATAACATTCCATTTATTTTTCAATACCTTTTCCATTTAGCTTCATAAACAATAAATTTCTTTAAACTTGATTTTCTCATCTCCTTTTTCACCTATCCAGCATCGTCTTATAAAACATCCATCCAGATATTACACCCGCAGATGTTAATCCAGGGGTGGATTCTAATTTACTTTGCGGCTGGTTACCTTCCTCTTGTGCTGCGTGGCCATGCTGCATGTCCACATGCACGCTTTGCATGTGCACAGTGCCCAAAAAATGAAAAAAATTTCCCCACTCCAAAAAAGCCAGAACCAAAATGGAAACACATGTGCAATGCCAGAAACTCAACTTTCGCATATGCACAGGATTTTTTTTTAAAGGAAAAATCCCCCCCCCCAAAAGAAGCCAAAAACAAGATGGTGTTGCATGTGTGGTACCAGAAACCTAGCTTCTATGCATGCAAAAGGGGAAAAAATTAGGATTTTTTTTTTAAAAAAAATGTATTTAAAAAAGATGGCAGCATTCATAGACCGGCACCAACTGAGCCAGTTCCGTGACATTATCATGACATCAGCAGCAGATTACTACCAGTTCGGGTGAGCTGGTCCAAACCAGGAGGAACCCACCATTGTGTTAATTTAAATATAAGTCACTTATATCTATAAATATTACTTACACTAATCTCATATATTACAAATCATAAATATCTAAAATATTTCCCCTTCTTTCCATTTAATTCATATCATCTTATTCAAATATTACAATTACACACATTAGTCATAATACAATTCACTTTTACATATCATATTTCCCATTCTTCTTTCCTTTAATTATACCATTAACCATTTTCCTTTAGTCTCTCATGCACTCTACTTCTTAAAATGTTATCCTCATATTCCCTTTCCCCCCATATCTTCAATTATCCAACATCATCTTATACACAATCAACCACATATTACACTCACCAATATTAATCTAAACATAATTGCTTATGTCTATAGGTCAGAGATGGCTAACCTTTGTGTTGTTGCATGTCAAAATGGCAGTCTGTGCGTGTGACAGTACCCATAGTGCAACACACCCTCCCACATATGCGCACACCCACCCACCCATGTGCACCATTCAGAATTTGCTTCCTAAAAATTGTGGAGGTACAAAGTCAACTGCAGGTGGCATGGCACCCCTGCCTGACCCCACCATGCCTGGCACTGCCACTCAAGCTGAGCCGGAGAAGTAGCAGTGGGCATGGCAGGTGCTGCCCCATGTGCCTGAGTCGATTCCCAGCATTTCTCCTGCACAGACTCATGACTCCAGAAAAGCAGCAAAATCTGCAAGGGGAAGAGCTACCGGCCTGCTCAGGTACACCTCTCCCAACTTTCAGGTTTCCTTTGCAATTCCCCATCTTCTTATTACCCACCTTTACCACTGCAACACAAACAAAACAAAACACAAGGGCGCAGGGATGGACAAATCAGTGCTCCCAAAACCTGGGACAGGTGAGTAGGGAGGCCAGTTGGAGTGGTCTCCAACTGGCCTTGGTAGTCATCATGGAAGCAGGAAGAGGGAGATCTATAGAATGCTGGTGAGACCACATTTGGAATACTGTGTTCAGTTCTGGAGACCTCACCTACAAAAAGATATTGACAAAATTGAACGGGTCCAAAGACGGGCTACAAGAAGGGTGGAAGGTCTTAAGCATAAAACGTATCAGGAAAGACTTCATGAACTCAGTCTGTATAGTCTGGAGGACAGAAGGAAAAGGGGGGACATGATCGAAACATTTAAATATGTTAAAGGCTTAAATAAGGTTCATGAGGGAAGTGTTTTTAATAGGAAAGTGAACATAAGAACAAGGGGACACAATCTGAAGTTAGTTGGGGGAAAGATCAAAAGCAACATGAGAAAATATTATTTTACTGAAAGAGTAGTAGATGCTTGGAACAAACTTCCAGCAGACGTGGTTGGTAAATCCACAGTAACTGAATTTAAACATACCTGGGATAATCATATATCCATCCTAAGATAAAATACATGAAATAGTATAAGGGCAGACTAGATGGACCATGAGGTCTTTTTCTGCCATCAGTCTTATATGTTTCTATGTTTCTATGGGTTTGGCGGCATGTCTTTCCCCCTTAGGAGGGAGCCTGACAAGTGACTCAGCTTTTTGGTTCTCTCCTACTGGGTGGAGTGGAGCTGGGGAAAGAAAGGAGGTGGTGCCAGTGGTGCCGCTCTGGCTCCGTTTTCAGGCTGGTGAGCAAGCATGACGCATCTGTACCAGGTGCTCACCAGAGCCTTTCCATTCTGCTTCTTTCTGGTCGCTTCGCCCATAGCCAGGGGAGGGGTTTCCACGAAGGTATGCTAAAACCCAAGAAGGAAAAGGGAGAAAAGTCTTCCCTTCCTCCTCCATCTGCACCAGGTGATCACTGGAGCCTTTCGGATCTCGCTCTCCTCTCCCCACACTCCAGGAAGGAAGCTGCAGCAGGAAGCCTCGTTTTGCCCACAGTGGCTGGCAATGGGCCCAAATGCAGGTGGCCTGGTGCCACCACCCATCTCCTGCCATGTATCAGTTGTAGGCTGGATAATAACAGGGACTTTCTGATAGGCCCTAATTTGTGTTCAGCATCAAAACTCTACTTTTCCCAAAAGTACTTGTCACAGGAGTTTAGCTTGTTGTGAATTTATTTTCCAGAAACACATCAAACTGTAACTTTTGTGCAGTTTTAAATAACTATTTGGAAATTGGCATAAAACCAGCACACAGGAATCCCATGCTAGCTGGAAACATGTTTTGCTTCCTCCCGCCACTTCCTCTTTTAAGAAGAGACTGGACAGTTACTTGTCTGAAATGGTATAAGGCCATGATGGTGAACCTATGACACATGTGCCATAGGTGATATGTGGAGCCATATCGGCTGGCACATTAGACTTTGTCCTGTATCAGCTCCAGTGCACATGCATGTACTGACCAGCTGATTTTCGGCCTTGGGAAAGGCTGTTTCGCCCTCTAGATGCTTCAGGAAATCTTCCCTGAAACCCCAAAGGTAAAAAAATTGCCCAACAGACAAACCGGAAGTTCAAAAAAATGCACTTCCGGTTTGCTGTTGTGCTGCTTTTTACATCAGCTTCAGGACCTTCCAGTGCAAAAAAACAGCATAACGGCAAACTGGAAGTGCATTTTTTTTTAACGTCCAGTTTGTCTGTTGGGCAATTTTCCAACCTTCTGTTTTGCCTGTTGTGCTGTTTTTTGCACTCCGAAGCTTCAGGAAGCTTCCCTGAACCCTCCGGAGTGCAAAAAATCAGCACAATGGCAAATCAGAAGTGCATTTTCCTGAACTTTCGGTTGCACATTTGGGCATCTTTTTTCATGTACCAGGCTACAGTAAGGCCTGTGCACATGCCTATGGGGGGAAAGGCGTGGGCAGTGCGCTAGCAAGGGGAAGGGAAGGGGCATTGGCACATGCATGCATGCCAGCACACCCACACACCTCCTTTTGGCAAGCGAACCAAAAAAGGCTCGCCATCACTGGTACAGGGTCTCCTGTTTGAGCAGGAGTCTAGACTAGTCTCCCAGAGTCCCCTGGAAGTTGGGCGGCATATACAAAATTGGAAAGGGGAAAATATTCCCAAAGAGGAAGAGGTAATCAAGAAAATACTAGACTGCGCTGAAATGGATATGATGACAAGACGGTTAAATAACCAAGAGGAATCAGAATTTTATGTGATCTAGAATAAGGTGTATATATATGGTTGAATAAGAAGAAAAATTAAATGCTAAACGTATTTGAGAACTGTAGACATATTGCAATGATTTATTTTTTATTTTTTATTTTTTTTATATATGAAGTTTCTTCTTTTAATATAAGGTTGAAAAAAAATATTCTTTTCATTTAAATTAATATGTTGATTTAAGGTATTAATGTATTCTTTTTTCTGTAAGAAAATTTGACTTCTATGCCAAGAGGGGCAATTGTAACCCCTACTTTATGTTAAGTGTTTGTTTGTATGTTTGTCAATTTTTATGGAAAATTAATAAAGTTTATAAAAAAGAAAAGGAAGTTGGGCAGCATATAAATACAAATAAATAAATAAATAAATAGAAGACATCCAAGGTTCCTTCCATCTGTAGTCTGATTCTGAAATATCTAAATACAGCAGAATCCAGTTAATCTTTTAAAAGGTTCAGGCATGTACATAAAAAAGTGTAGCCTTTTTCAATAAAGCCATTTCATACAATCATAAAAGTTGCTCTTCAAATAATTTTTTATTCATCCGCTATGGTGAACTATTGAAAATAATAGAATGTAAAAGATTATTTCTTAACAGTAGGTAGTTCTAAATAATAGTTTAAAATGACTACTGCAAAAAAGAGAATAAATGCATGCCATTATCTGTTGGAGATGCATTGTGATGGAGAACCATTAGCCCCAACCAGCTGAGTGTTACTTTATGTAACTACAGCATTTGCCCAACTACTATTTCAAAACCATATACATCTGAAAACCAAGAACGGAAAGTTATCCACTACAGTTTGCCTTTTGGGAAAGAAAGCAACATGGACTGCATTTTAACAGCACTTAATCAATTTAGTTTCTAGGAAAAGTTTAAGGGCTCCTGCCCTTAAGGTTTGAATGAGTCATTTAGGCTTCTTGTTTCTCTAGTCAGATAAAATCCAAGGGAAATAAAAAGATGAAAAATCCAAGAACTCTTCCATTTACAATGTTTTGGTACATAAAATATTGTATGGGCGCACTATTTTAAGTACAATAGGATGGGCCTTCAATGGAGTTATAGGCTTGGCTAAACAAAAAGATAGAAATTTGTATTTTGATTTTGCTATATGTTTCTCAATATATAGATGCCATGTTAAAGTTGCATCAGGAGTGAAATTCAGCAGGTTCTGACAGGTTCTGGACAATGCTAAAATCTAAAAAAATTCCCTATTGCAGTGGTTTCCCAACCTTGACAACTTGAAGGTATCTGTATATTGAGAAACATATAGCAAAATCAAAATACAAATTTCATCCCAGGCTACAATGCAGTTAGATAAGAACATCCGCCTGGGATGAAACTACCACTGGACAAGAGTAGTAGATCCTTGGAACAAACTTCCAGCAGACGTGGTTGGTAAATCCACAGTAACCGAATTTAAACACGCCTGGGATAAACATATATCCATTGTAAGATAAAATACAGGAAATAGTAAAAGGGCAGACTAGATGGACCATGGGGTCTTTTTCTGCCGTCAGTCTTCTATGTTTCTATGTTTCTATAAGATAGCTGTAACTATGGAGAAAATTGTCATGCTGACCCTTTAAAGTATAGAATAACGTACAAAGTAACTTAGCAGAATAAAGGGGTGTGGGGAGGGATTATTAGGCATGGCATGTAGAGAGTATAAAATATTTGAATTGTAAAATGTGCTTTTGCTCTCCTTGAACTCAATCCAACTTGGGAAGAGATGCCTGAATATTCTAGCAATGGACACATACAGACTACCAAAGCTGTGTTTTAAAGAGCAGATTTTCAATAAGTCCTCTCGCAAGTTTTATTTGAATTGTAAAAATAATTTTATGACATGGATTTTCCATTCCGTTCCCATTTAAAATGGATCTGACAGTTAAGAAACATTCAAACAAATAGTATTTGGCATTTATCTAAAATAGTATAGGGTCTCCTGCTTGAGCAGGACGTTGAAACAAAAAGTCTCCAAGATCCCATCCAAATCTGTCATTATCTTATTCTGTTAAACTTAGGCTATGTTTATTTATTTATTGGTTTGTTTTGTCAAGTACCTATTGGTTGTACTTGACAAAAATATATATTGTTATATTAAATATGGTTTTAAAAGATCCTTCTTCAAATGTATGTGGTCCTCAGAATATGGTCCTCAAAGGAACTATATCTACATCAAGGGAAGCATGCAGGGAGGTATCTACATTGAGGGAAGCATGCGGTGATGTTGGATCAGTGTTCCAACATCTTCATAAATGATCTACAAGGGTTATCCAGGAAGTAAGGTTACAAGGTACGTAGCTCTAGCAGGGAATGTTTGAGGGGGAACTTCAGATCGTGCAGAATGCAGCTGAGAGAGAAATCATGGGCTTTCCCAGGTATGCCCATGTTATACCATCACTCCGCAGTCTGCATTGGTTGCCGATCAGTTTCCAGTCACAATTCAAAGTGTTGGTTATGACCTATAAAGTCCTTCATGGCATCGGACCAGAATATCTCCGGGACTGCCTTCTGCCGCATGAATCCCAGCGACCGGTTAGGTCCCACAGAGTTGGCCTTCTTCGGGTCCCGTTAATGAAGAAAAATGTCATCTGGCGGGACCCAGGGGAAGAGCCTTCTCTGTGGCAGCCCTGACCCTCTGGAATCAACTCCCCCTGGAGATTAGGATTGCCCCCACCCTCCTAGCCTTTCGTAAACTCTTTAAAACCCACCTCTGCCATCAGGCATGGGGAAATTGATTCCCCTGGGCCGTTTCTGTTTTATGTATGGTTTGTCTGAGATGCATGACTGTATTTTATATTAAGAGGTTTTAAATTGTTTTTAACTATTGGATTTGTACTGTTTTCTTGTTGTGAGCCGCTCTGAGTCTTCAGAGAGGGGCGGCATACAAATCTAATTATTATTATTAATAATAATAATAATAATAATAACTATTATTATTACTATTACTACTACTACTACTACTACTATGGTGTAGCAGGAAGCCAGCTGAAGAGAACGAGCAGTGCCAGTCGTAAGTAGATTATTGACTGGCATTATGGTGAAGGTTAGAGATGAACATCCTCAATCTGTTTCCTTCCAAGTGTGAAATGCGCGCTGTAATACGCTACCTGAATGCTAAGAGCATGAACACTGCTGCGATGGGTGCTCAAGATGCTTAGTGAAGTGCACAAAATTGACAGAGTCCATGCCGCCCGAGAATTTCTTGACTGTTTTGAGATTGAAGGCAAGGCTTTACTCAATTGTAGTGACAGGAGATGAAACTTGGGTTTACCATCATACTCCAGAGAGCAAATGTCAATCAATGCAGTAGCACCATACCCATTCTCCTTCAACCAAAAATTTCAAAACTCAGCAATCGGCAAGAAAAATCTTGGGCACCCATCGCACAAAAATCTTGGGCACCCATCGCAGCAGCGTTCATGCCCTTAGCATTCAGGTAGCGTATTACAGCGTGCACTTAGCACTTGGAGGGAAACGGAATGAGGACGCTCATCTCTAACCTTCACCACAATGCCAGTCAATGATCTACTGACCACTGGCACTGCTCATTCCGTTCTACTATCTTCCCTCTACACCATAGTAATACCAAGTTCCCCCACGAACGTTCCCTGCGAGAGCTACGTGCCTTGTAACCTTACTTTCCGGATAACCTTCATAGATGGTGGGTTAGAAGGGGACCTCATCAAATTTACAGATGACAGCAAACTGGGAGAATTGCTAACACTTTGGAACACAGACTCAAGATTCAGAAGGATCTTGAGAGTTGGGCTCTAGCAGCTAGAGATAGATAGATAGATAGATAGATAGATAGATAGATAGATAGATAGATAGATAGATAGATAGATAGCATCAAGATATTAATAACTAATAGTACTAACTGCATTTGTGACACCACACTTGGAATACAGTATCCAACACTGATCATCAAAATCCAAAATAGATGCTGAGACCCATGAGGTCCAGAGGTTAAACCATATAATGAACTGCTAAAGGGAACTAGGAATGTTTAGCCTACAGAAGGTAAGGCTTAGGTGAGAAATGTTAGTCATCTTCCAATATTTGAAGGGCTGTTGCATGGAATTTGTTCTCCAAAGCACCTGAGGACAGGACAAGAAGCAATTTCAAGAAGAAACAAGAAAGTCGTCACAAGGAGATCCAAACTGGGACTAAGGAGAAATTTTCAAAGAATGAAAACAGTTACTCAATGGAACAGTTTGCCTCCCATCACAAGAGGTTTTTAAGAAAATATTGGACAACTATTTGTCTGGGAAGGCATAAAGACTCTTCTCAGGCAGGGGATTGGACTAAAAGACCTTCCTTCTAGTCCTAAGATTCTATGTAGTTTCTTAAGAAGGACTTGCAATGAAGGGAAACAAATACAGTGATCCCCCGTTTATTGCGTCCCCAACCATTGCGAACAGGGTACTTCGCTATTTTTCAACCCGGAAGTCAAAAATACCATCTACGCATGCGTGCCGGGCACGCATGCGTAGATGGCAGCGGCTTCCCTGGGTCTTCCCCCTCTTGCTGGCGTCAGCGAGGAGTTTCCCCACCGCCCACGCAAACTCCTCGCTGCCGCCCGCCCTTCGCCCGCCCACGCCGTTCATTCTCGCCGCTTTTGAGCTGAGTCCGGGAGCGAATTCGCTCCCGGACTCAGCTCAAAACCGCCGATACCAAGCGGCAAGGAACGGCTTGTCTCGGCGCTTTCGAGCTGGTCCCTACTTTTCTATTTACATTTGTACGTGCTTTCGAACTGCTGGGTTGGCAGAAGCAGAAACAAGTAATGGGAACTCACCCCGTTATGCAGCACTAGGGATTCGAACCGCTGAACTGCCAACCTTTCAATCAGCAAGCTCATGCCTTAGCCACTGAGCCACCGTGTCCCTCAAAAGACCTTACTAAATCCTTTTAGAAACATGAAATTGACTAGTTTTTGAAGTTGTATGATCAATTTTTTCAAAAGTAAACAGAAAAGACAACGTCTGTATTTTTGCTCCATGCTCAAATAACTCTTATCCCAGCAAGAAGTTGACAACTACCTTCCTGGTAATTTTCCTATCAAGATTGTCACATATTCCAATGGTGTGGGAAGACCACTCTTGTAAATTATATATCAAATGGAAAGGCAGGGAACCTTCTCTAGACCTTGAATGCTCAATTGCACTTGAACTGTCATTTAAGTGTGTCCCTGTCACAACTTCTGTTGCTGTAGGCCTATCCAAGATATTTAACTCAGATAAGGCACTTGGTATTGACTTTATCTCGGCTGAAGCCATTTAGAGCAAGCTGTTTTGGTGACTGCCAACACATTTCAAAAGATTCGGGAATTGTAATCATTATTTCAATTACAAAAAAAAAAAGATTTTCTATTACAAAAAGAATGATGCAAAGCTTCATCCTAATTGTTATCTTATTAGCCTTTAAGCATAAAAACAAAATACAGTAGTCCCTCACTATATCGCACATCACCTACCGCGGCTTCACTTCATCGCGGGTTTTGAAGTTAGCGTTGGCACAGATACGGTGCTTAGAAGTTTGGAAGGGCAGGACAAGCGCTCAGCTCATGCTCAGAGAGAAGCTTCATTTGAATCATTTCACCACACAAACAAGCGCTAGAATAATTCCAGCGGGACTCCCGAATGATGAGCAGGGTGGGGACTGAGCTCCGGCGGAGGCCCATCCCCTCGTTCAACCCGCCTCGCCAGTGCTGAGAAGGCAGTCTTTGGAGGCGCGCTTAGTGGTTGGTGGCGGCGGCGGTGTGCTTGGGGTTGTAGAAAGAGCTCCTGGCAGCGTGCGAATGAGCGAGCGCGAGCAAAGAAAGGAACGCGACGCGGCGTGGATTTCCAGACTGGGTTCGAGGGCGGAAGAGGAAGTGCTGGGCGGGTGGAGGGGGGGGAAAGAAGAGAGAGAGAGAAAAAAAGAACCAGCCGGGGCAGCTCACCAGGGACTTTCCAGCCGGGGCAAGGCAAAAAAGACAACGTTTGGCCAAACTGCTGCAAAGAACAGCAGTGGGTCGGGAATGCTCGGGGCCCGCAATTCTTTTGCCCCCTCTCCTTCTTTTCCTCAGGCGCAGAGTAAATAGTAGTGGGGGGGGGGGGAAAGGTTAGCCGTTGCTCGCCTCCAGGCATCCGGAGCTGGTGGGAAGGAGGATAAATTCCCCATCGCGGATTTCACCTATCGCGGCTGGGTCTGGAACGTAACACCCGCGATAGGTGAGGGCTTACTGTATATACAATTCGTTACGATAGGCTGGAATGAAATAAAGAAACATTATGGTATAAGAATTAGCAGGCTTTTACCTTTTTCCTTGGACTAAATTTTAAATGAACAATATATTGCTTAAATGCTACATTTGTTGATCTCACATTTTTCTTGATCAAGTAACTAGAAGACAGCACAAAACATCTGGATTAGCCTGTTAATATACAACTCATTGTTGGAACCATAAAACTAATTTCCATTGGCTTATATTTTAGGTATCATTAAGGCCCACCTTAAATTTTATCCATATAAACCTCAAACAGGATCACACAGAGATATAAAATAGGTGCCATGGCTCAGGTGGAAGCACAATGCAGCATTACCAGCAGTTTATTATCCTTTTGCTGTGTCTTATCTGGGAGTATGAAGGTGGAAAAAGAGTATGGTAGAAGGACAGAATGATCAGTAGTGGGTTGCACCTGGTAAGGGCCACAATATAATATAGTAGCGGGAATGGAGAGACGCACACATCTCTGGGTCCCCAATGCATGTATGTATGTATGCCTGGATGAGATTCCGTTTCTGTGCCTGCACTAGAAGCGAAGTCTCACACAAGGACCCTCGCGTGTGTGAGATTTTGCCAATTTTCAGTGGTTTTTGCTTCTGTGCATGGGCGGAAGCAAAGAAATCACCAAAACCTGGTGAAATCTCACACGTATGAGTGTCCACGCATAAGATTTCACTTCCGGTGCATGCGCAGAAGCCAAATCTTACACTGACACGTGTGTTCCCATCCACCGGATGCAAGTGCGCCTGCACCGGTCTCCAGGAGTGCACCAGTAGAACTGTAGTTGAGGAACCCTACATCAGGGGTGTTCTGTCTGGGTCACTCCAGAAGCCAATACCAACCCAAAAAGAGAAGCCAGACGCACTGGTAAAAGGCAAAGGCAATTTTATAAAATTCAAGGAAAACACAGGCAACAGAAAATGTCCTTACAAACAGGAAAATGCTGTATCTTCAATGCAGAATTCTTGCTGCCAAGCCAAGGCTGTAAAATAGCAGACCTACACCTCCCACGGGTCTTCCAAAGCTGCTGGGCCACAAGCCAGGAACAGAGACGCTGAGAAACAAGACAGGATAACGCCACTCCAAATTGATAACACTCCACATGGCTTAAAGGGCTTGCCTGCCTTTTAAACCCTGCTGATGAGTACCACACCCAAACCCAGCTGTTTCTACTTCAATGGTGAAAATATCTCTTTAACTGCTCCTTTCGTTGCTCTGAACGTCGCTGTCTCATGTCAATGACAGCTTGTGCGTCATCACCTAATGACTCCAAGCTACTGGCTGGGGAGAGCCCCCCCCCCCCCCCCGGGGCTCTCATGCTGTTCTACTTCATCCCATTCCTGATTTTCCTCTCCCCCGTCCGACTGTTCAGCCCCCTCCTCTGCGCTGTCATCCTCCTCCGGGCATGGAGCCAGCAGAGACACAGCTGGTCCCTGAGCAGCCTCAGGCTGAATCACAACAAGGGGTAGGCAAAGTTGGCTATTCTATGACTTGTGGACTTCAACTCCCAGAATTTCTGAGCCTATCATGCTAGCTTAGGAATTCTGGGAGTTGAAGTCCACATGTCATAGAAGAGCCAACTTTGCCTACCCCTGCCCTACACTAAATATGATGCCATATTGTTAACTACAAAGGAGTACAGGAGGACTATACAAGAGTACAGTATACAGGAGTGCAAGGATTGCATTAGCTTGTTTGGCAACAATGTGCAGCAGCAGCAGTCAAAAAAGTTAATGCAATCCTTGGTTGCATAAACAGAAGCACAGAGTCAAGATCAACTGAAGTATCAGAACCACTTTATAGAAACATTGAAACATAGAAGTCTGACGGCAGAAAAAGACCTCATGGTCCATCTAGTCTGCCCTTATACTATTTTCTGTATTTTATCTTAGGATGGATATATGTTTATTCCAAGCATGTTTAAATTCAGTTACTGTGGATTTATCTACCACGTCTGCTGGAAGTTTGTTCCAAGGATCTACTATTCTTTCAGTAAAATAATATTTTCTCATGTTGCTTTTGATCTTTCCCCCAACTAACTTCAGATTGTGTCCCCCTGTTCTTGTGTTCACTTTCCTATTAAAAACACTTCCCTCCTGGACCTTATTTAACCCTTTAACATAATTAAATGTTTCGATCAGAACCCTTTTCCTTCTGTCCTCCAGACTATACAGATTGAGTTCATTAAGTCTTTCCTGATACGTTTTATGCTTAAAACCTTCCGCCATTCTTGTAGCTCGTCTTTGGACCCGTTCAATTTTGTCAATATCTTTTTGTAAAGATATTTTGTCAATATCTTTATAATAAAACATTGTAGAAAGGTTGTAGAAAGAGCTCCCGGCAGCGTGCGAATGAGCGAGCGCGAGCAAAGAAAGGAACGCGACGCGGTGTGGATTTCCAGACTGGGCTCGAGGGCGGAAGAGGAAGTGCTGGGCGGGTGGAGGGGGGGGAAAGAAGAGAGAGAGAGAAAAAAAGAACCAGCCGGGGCAGCTCACCAGGGACTTTCCAGCCGGGGCAAGGCAAATAAGATAACGTTTGGCCGAACTGCTGCAAAGAACAGCAGTGGGTCGGGAATGCTCGGGGCCCGCAATTCTTTTGCCCCCTCCCCTTCTTTTCCTCAGGCGCAGAGTAAATAGTAGTGGGGGGGGGAAAGGTTAGCCGTTGCTCGCCTCCAGGCATCCGGAGCTGGTGGGAAGGAGGATAAATTCCCCACCGCGGATTTCACCTATCGCGGCCGGGTCTGGAACGTAACACCCGCGATAGGTGAGGGCTTACTGAATATACAATTTGTTACGATAGGCTGGACTGAAATAAAGAAACATTATGGTATAAGAATTAGCAGGCTTTTACTTTTTTCCTTGGACTAAATTTTAAATGAACAATATATTGCTTAAATACTATATTTGTTCTCACATTTTTCTTGATCAAGTAACTAGAAGACAGCACAAAACATCTGGATTAGCCTGTTAATATACAACTCATTGTTGGAACCATAAAACTAATTTCCATTGGCTTATATTTTAGGTATCATTAAGGCCCACCTTAAATTTTATCCATATAAACCTCAAACAGGATCACACAGAGATGTAAAATAGGTGCCATGGCTCAGGTGGAAGCACAATGCAGCATTACCAGCAGTTTATTATCCTTTTGCTGTGTCTTATCTGGGAGTATGAAGGTGGAAAAAGAGTATGGTAGAAGGACAGAATGATCAGTAGTGGGTTGCACCTGGTAAGGGCCACAATATAATATAGTAGCGGGAATGGAGAGACGCACACATCTCTGGGTCCCCAATGCATGTATGTATGTATGCCTGGATGAGATTCCGTTTCTGTGCCTGCACTAGAAGCGAAGTCTCACACAAGGACCCTCGCGTGTGTGAGATTTTGCCAATTTTCAGTGGTTTTTGCTTCTGTGCATGGGCGGAAGCAAAGAAATCACCAAAACCTGGTGAAATCTCACACGTATGAGTGTCCACGCATAAGATTTCACTTCCGGTGCATGCGCAGAAGCCAAATCTTACACTGACACGTGTGTTCCCATCCACCGGATGCAAGTGAGCCTGCACCGGTCTCCAGGAGTGCACCAGTAGAACTGTAGTTGAGGAACCCTACATCAGGGGTGTTCTGTCTGGGTCACTCCAGAAGCCAATACCAACCCAAAAAGAGAAGCCAGACGCACTGGTAAAAGGCAAAGGCAATTTTATAAAATTCAAGGAAAACACAGGTAACAGAAAATGTCCTTACAAACAGGAAAATGCTGTATCTTCAATACAGAATTCTTGCTGCCAAGCCAAGGCTGTAAAATAGCAGACCTACACCTCCCACGGGTCTTCCAAAGCTGCTGGGCCACAAGCCAGGAACAGAGACGCTGAGAAACAAGACAGGATAATGCCACTCCAAATTGATAACACTCCACATGGCTTAAAGGGCTTGCCTGCCTTTTAAACCCTGCTGATGAGTACCACACCCAAACCCAGCTGTTTCTACTTCAATGGTGAAAATATCTCTTTAACTGCTCCTTTCGTTGCTCTGAACGTCGCTGTCTCATGTCAATGACAGCTTGTGCGTCATCACCTAATGACTCCAAGCTACTGGCTGGGGAGAGCCCCCCCCCCGGGGCTCTCATGCTGTTCTACTTCATCCCATTCCTGATTTTCCTCTCCCCCGTCCGACTATTCAGCCCCCTCCTCTGCGCTGTCATCCTCCACCGGGCATGGAGCCAGCAGAGACACAGCTGGTCCCTGAGCAGCCTCAGGCTGAATCACAACAAGGGGTAGGCAAAGTTGGCTATTCTATGACTTGTGGACTTCAGCTCCCAGAATTCCTGAGCCTATCATGCTAGCTTAGGAATTCTGGGAGTTGAAGTCCACATGTCATAGAAGAGCCAACTTTGCCTACCCCTGCCCTACACTCAATATGATGCCATATTGTTAACTACAAAGGAGTACAGGAGGACTATACAAGAGTACAGTATACAGGAGTGCAAGGATTGCATTAGCTTGTTTGGCAACAGTGTGCAGCAGCAGCAGTCAAAAAAGTTAATGCAATCCTTGGTTGCATAAACAGAAGCACAGAGTCAAGATCAACTGAAGTATCAGAACCACTTTATAGAAACATAGAAACGTAGAAGTCTGACGGCAGAAAAAGACCTCATGGTCCATCTAGTCTGCCCTTATACTATTTTCTGTATTTTATCTTAGGATGGATATATGTTTATTCCAAGCATGTTTAAATTCAGTTACTGTGGATTTATCTACCACGTCTGCTGGAAGTTTGTTCCAAGGATCTACTATTCTTTCAGTAAAATAATATTTTCTCATGTTGCTTTTGATCTTTCCCCCAACTAACTTCAGATTGTGTCCCCCTGTTCTTGTGTTCACTTTCCTATTAAAAACACTTCCCTTCTGGACCTTATTTAACCCTTTAACATAATTAAATGTTTCGATCAGAACCCTTTTCCTTCTGTCCTCCAGACTATACAGATTGAGTTCATTAAGTCTTTCCTGATACGTTTTATGCTTAAAACCTTCCGCCATTCTTGTAGCCCGTCTTTGGAGCTGTTCAATTTTGTCAATATCTTTTTGTAAAGATATTTTGTCAATATCTTTATAATAAAACATTAGTAAGACCACGTCTAAAATATTGCATCTCATTTTGGTCACCATGCTAGAAAAAAAATGTTGAAACTGGGAAAAGTGCAGAAAAGAGAAATTATGATGATTAAGGGCCTGGAGATTAAAACATATGAAGAACTGTTAAGGGAATTGGATATGGTTAGTCTATGGTGACATGAGAGCAGTATTTCAATATTTGAGGGGCCGCCACAAAAAAGAGGGGTTCAACTTATTTTCCAAAGCACCAGAAGGCAAGACGATGGATAGAAACTAATCAAGGAGAGAAACAACCTAGAATCAAGGAGAACTTCCTAAGAGAGGGGCGGCATATAAATCCAATAAATCTAATCTAATCTAATCTAATTAACCAGTGGAACAGCTTGCCTTCAGAAATTGTGGATGCTTCACCACTGGAGGTTTTTAAGAAGAGCCTGGACAACCACTTATCTTAAATGGTATAATTGGGCTAATTGGGCTAACTGGGACATTTAGGATAAATTATTTGTATTTTTCTCCTCTTTTGAATTGATATATGTTAGATCCCTGTAACAGTTAGATAAAATTTAAGACTTAGTTGTTATGATTGGGAATTCTGGTTTCTTTCTTTTCTTTTTTAAAGGGCGATTTCAATAAAAGTAATGCTAAGAAATATATATGAAATTGAGATTAAGGATATATTGAGGAGACTGAAGCGTGACGGCCTAAATGATCAGATGTAATAAGAAAAGAAGCAGCTAAAAGAAATTAGCTAGCTATTAGTTAATAGCTTTTTAGATGCATATAAGAAATTTGAATAATTATCTTTTACCCAGATGTTAAAAATACAGGACGTAGCACTGGATGGATTATAAATAACCAATTTAAAAATTTTATGATTGTATTGTATTTTAAGATTGATGGTATATTATATTGCATATGCGATTGGAGTGGAGAATTTTTTTAAAAAAAAATCCGTAAATTTATTTATTTATTTATTTATTCATTCATTCATTCATTCATTCATTCATTCATTTATTGGATTTGTAGGCCGCCCCTCTCCGGAGACTCTGGGTGGCTAACAACAACAATAAAGCAGCGTACAATAGTAGTCTGATGTTAGAAACAATTAAAAACCCATTAATATAAAAAAACAAGCATACATACATACATACATACCATGCATAGAATTGTAAAGGCCTAGGGGGAAGAGGGTCTCAATTCCCCCATGCCTGATGGCAGAGGTGGGTTTTAAGCAGCTTACGAAAGGCAAGGAGGGTGGGGGCAATTCTAATCTTTGGGGAAAGTTGGTTCCAGAGGGCCGGGGCCGCCACAGAGAAGGCTCTTCTCCTGGGTCCCGCCAAGCGACATTCTTTAGTTATTCTTTAGTATAGGTTCCATGATGGTGAATCTATGGCACACATGCCACAGGTGGCATGCTGAGCTGTATCTAACGGCATGCAAGGCGTTGCCCTATGTCAGCTTGGGTCAGTTTTTCACCCTCCCCGGGTTTTCCTGAAGCCTGTGGTTGGTGAAAAAAAGCCAACAACCCAACCAGAAGTTCATTTTTTAATTTCTGATTGGCCCGTTGGGTCCATTTTTCACCGACCCCAGGCTCCAGAGCCTTTCCTGGGGAAGGCAAAAATTACCTCCCCCACTCTCCAGAAGGCCAACAGGAATCAGTTTTTCGTCATCCACAGGCTCCAGAGCCTTCAGTGAGCCCTATGCACATGCATGAGGGGTCAACATGGGGGGGGGGTTGTATGCACGTGCACAGGGAGGGCATTGCATTATGGGTGTGGGCACATGTGCCCTTTTAGCACCTGAGCAAAAAAAGGTTCACCATCACTGGTATAGCGTTTCCTACTTGAGCGGGGTAGGTTGTGGTGGTGAACTAGAAGACCTCCAAGGTAGGGGTGATATTCAACCACCTCAGACCAGCTCGGGAGAGGCGGTAGGGACAATTTGAATTGGTTCGTAGAGCCAATAAAAGTCATCCCTGGTTGGCACCGCCCATGCTCCTCTTGTTTATTAGGCACACAGAAACTCCTGTTAACCCTGAGGTTACAAGGATGCTGGGACATATAGTTTAATAAAAAAAATTGGAAATCACCAGGTTAGGGAAAGCAAATAGATCAATCAAGAGTGAAATTCAAAAAGAAGATATACCAATTATTATGCTCAAAACAATAAAAGAGGTATACAAATACAGTGATACCTCGTCTTACAAACCCCTCGTCATACAAATGAATGTATAATATGCTTTGTCATGTCACTCATCTCTACATATAAGGCCAAATTTACAAAGGCAGGGGTTTAAGATTTTTTTTGCCTCTTCTTCCAAACTATTTTCACCTTACAAACCCAAGCCGCCACCATTGGGATGCCCCGCCTCTGGATTTCTGTTGCCAGCGAAGTGCCTGTTTTTTGCACTGCTGGGATTCCCCTGAAGCTCCCCTCCATGGGAAACACCACCTCCGGACTTCTGTGTTTTTGCGATGCTGCAGGGGAATCCCAGCAGTGCAAAAATGGGAGCTTCACTGATAACGGAAGTCTGGAGGTGGG
The DNA here is from genome assembly GCF_031021105.1 of Erythrolamprus reginae. Lineage (NCBI taxonomy): Eukaryota > Metazoa > Chordata > Lepidosauria > Squamata > Dipsadidae > Erythrolamprus > Erythrolamprus reginae. The sequence continues at coordinate 85,618,729 of NC_091952.1, read as the reverse complement.
GTTTCCCAGCGAGGAGAGCCTCAGTGAAATTGCAGCATCACAAAAACATGGAAGTCCGGATGTGGGGTTTCGAGGACTTCTATGTTTTTGCAATGCTGCAATTTCGCTGAGGCTCCCCTCACTGGGAAACCCCACCTCCGGACTTCCGTTGCCAGCGAAGTACCCATTTTTGCACTGCTGGGATTCCCCTGCAGCATCACAAAAACACGGAAGTCTGGAGGTGGGGTTTCCCATGGAGGGGAGCCTCAGGGGAATCCCAGCAGTGCAAAAACGGGGGCTTCGGCTGGCAAAAGGGGTGAGTTTTGGGCTTGCACGCATTAATCGCTTTTCCATTGATTCCTATGGGAAACATTGTTTCGTCTTACAAACTTTTCACCTTACAAACCTTGTCCTGGAACCAATTAAGTTCGTAAGACAAGGTATCACTGTACTTACAAAAGAGCAATAAGTCTTATTGCTCTTATGTACTTGTGTATCTCTTTTATTGTTTTGTGGATAATAATTGGTATATCTTATTTTTTGTAGGCCATTAGGGCAACAAAGTGATGTCGACTTGGCCACACCCACCCACTCACCACCAAGCCATACCCACAGAGCCGGTAGGAGAAAATTTTGAATTTCACTCCTGATCCAAGATCTCTTTCAACTCTATTCTGTAACTAACTAACCAACTTTTCCAATAAAGTTTATGAGAAAAAGAGAGAAGAAGGCTTAACAAAAATGTAGGGTTTTTTTAACATGTTATTTCATTAAAAAAAAATTAAAAATAAATGAAAATAAATGAAGCCTGAACCATATCAGAAGTATGTTAAATTATATAATTATTTTTGTTGTTTTGTTACCTGTTTTACTAGCATCCGTTAATTTTAATCTCACACACCTTATTGTAAATGGCTTAGGAGAAAATATATTCAAGGCTGCTGATTTTATTTACTTCTTAAATTTTCTAGAAATTATAGTGTTCCCTCGATTTTCGCGGGTTCGAACTTCACGAAAAGTCTATACCACGGTTTTTCAAAAATATTAATTAAAAAATACTTTGCAGGTTTTTCCCCTATACCACGGTTTTTCCCACCCAATGACGTCATATGTCATCGCCAAACTTTCTTCCACCTTTAATAAATATTTTTTTTAAATAAACTTTAATAAATAAACATGATGAGTAATAATCTAAATGGTTGCTAAGGGAATGGGAAATTGCAATTTGGGGGTTTAAAGTGTTAAGGGAAGGCTTGTGATACTGTTTTTAGGCAAAAATAGTGTATTTACTTCCGCATCTCTACTTCGCGGAAATTCGACTTTCGCGGGCGGTCTCGGAACGCATCCCCCGCGAAAAGCGAGGGAACACTGTATTCCTTTTCATATTTTGTATGAATGTGAGAGGTAAAAATATTCTGAATTCTAAAGCAAGGTGTGTGTGTGTTCCCGAAGCTATGAGACACATTTCTATAGGAATCATATTTTGTTCCCATTTCCCCCCCATTTTCTTAAGTTATCTTTGATTTAGTTGATGATAACTTTAGCTCTTATGTGGTCTAGTTTTTAAAAGATGGCTTTAACTAGAATGGTGCAAAATGTTCCATCCTAGAACACTGCAGCTCTGAAACAGATGTTCCAGAACTGCCAATTGTTCTGGAAATGGCCCATTTTGAGGTTAGACCACATCCAGAATGAATCATAATGACTATTTTAAAGGACATAATGTTCTAGGATAAAATGTTTCATGCATTTCTCATTCTAGCATGGTTTTATATTTTTCTATCAATTGCTTATATGGCTTAGGGATGGAAAGGGTGTGTTTGTGCTTGTGTGTTTGTGTGTGTGTGTGTGAGAGAGAGAGGTTCATATACATGCACACAAACACATATACTATTCTATATCAAAGAGTAAAGCTTTTGTTCTGTCGGGCTCTCTGGTAGAATCCTCCCAAAAATTCACAGGTACAAATTTCAGACACACACGTTTGAAAATGCAAAACAATGTTCTTTATAATGCAAATTCACTTAAACCAAGCCCTCTTTTGGTATAGCAAAGAGCACTGTCTCCAAACAAACTGATAATTTGTACAAGTCCCTTATCAGTTCTGTGATACTTAGCTTGCAGCTGTGAGGCAATTCACAGTCCTTCTTCTTTCACAAAGTGACACACACTTTGCCCTGGTTTAGTTTCAAAATGGGGAAAAATCAGCACACAAAAGGTCAAAGTCAGTAAAGCAGTCACGAAACACAACGATCAGATAATCCTCCACAATGGCCAAACCCACAGGCTGCTATTTATAGCAGCCTCACTAATTATCACAGCCCCACTCAACCACAGGTGGCCTCATTTTCTTTGATAATAATCTCTCAGTTTTTGTTGCCTATGCATTGCTCTCCTCATGCGTGGCTGTATCATTAACTCTTGTTCTGAATCCAAGGAGGAGCTAGATAATTGATCTCCTTCTGAGCTGTCTGCCACACTCTCCTCCTCCCTGTCACTCATGTCTTCTTGGTCAGAGGAGCCTTCATCATCAGATTCCACCGGGGGGGGAAACAGGCCTGCAGCATGTGGATGTCTCCCCCACATCCACAGTCCTTGGGGCAGGAACAGGGCCAGAGCTAACCACAACAGTTTTGCTATGTAAAATAAATCAATACAGACAGCTAATTTGATATCACCTACATTCTAAATACTTTGATTAAACATGATTTTATCATGAATTATTTTCAGTAATAATGCATTATATATGATATAAATGATTAGGAATAACCCTCATTATAAATTATTAGGAATAACCCAGATCATCAGATCTACAAGCCTCCATTATTACTGAAAAAATGTGCTTACGACAGATATATATGTTTTAAAAACAAAATTGTTTCATCAGTAAACAAAATATTGATTATGTAAATATTTGTAATTTTTAAAATAACATAGATAAAACAGAGAGTACGTTATTGCTACCCAGATGATTTTCTATAAAGTTAAAATACCATGCAAGCAAAGCAATTAAATATAAACCTTGTAGTTCTTGAAACATAAAGATGACATCCTATTATTTTTAATTTTAAAATTGATGCATTTTTTTCATGTTCTTTTAGACTTATGTGCAAAGCTTCCCTTATAAAGAGCTATTTCACATCCCTTTATAGTGATTTTTACATTGGTTGTTTTTTTAAATGCATTTCCCTTTTTGTAACTGTAGCTCTAAAATATTTTGATTTTAAAAGAGAAAATAATTACTATAGGAATTAGCACACTGGAATGAGAAAACAAAATCCTTAGCTTTTCCCGAGCAGCGGGTTACACAATCAGTGCATTTTTATTCCTTCATTTCATTTATGAGCAAGTTTACTAGACATCTTGGATTGGTTTGAAACCACCTAATGACGTCAATGGGCCAGAGAAATTAGAGCTAAGCTAGACAGCTGCAGTGCACTGAATCTACAGAGGCTTTATTCTTTTCTCTCATGGTGACACCCAAGACAGATATTATCCATCAGATACTTTTGGAACAGCACCAAAATGACAATGCTTCCACATTCAGTATCTGGAAATGGCTGCAATTAGAACAGGTCAGAGAATCTCCGAAATTCTGTTGCACATTTTCATTATAACAAAAGGAATAGTTGCTTTAATAAAGCTGCACAGGCATTCACTGCAAAAGCTTATTACTGCTCTCTAACGGGTTTTTTTCAAGAGGGCAAGCGTTGTTTTATAGATAAAACAAAAGTGATGGTTTTCATTTACTTCTCTTTTCGTAACATATACCTTTGTACTTTTGTAGCGTTGACTTAAAAGCCCAATAAATAAGTAGCATGGTTCAAGAAAACATACCTTTAAAAAGAAGATCTTGGATACAAATTCCCTTTCTCCCTCCCTCTCTCTCACACACACACATCAATAAATTATTACACCACATATATAGTAATTTACACATTCCTACAAAGCATTCCAGCCTCTCCTGACTACTAAAAATAGCACTAAAACTCTATGTGGAAAGCAAATTGATCCCGCTCAAGTACAGTTAGTTATTTCTTTTCGGTTTATTATGGCTTATATTGATTTTACAATATTCTCCGATCACATTTTTTCCCCCCCTAGTGAAATCCTGCCTTGCATTTTTATTTATTTATTTATTATATCGATTTCTAGGCCGCCCTTCTGTACTAAACAATGACTTTAGGGAAATGATTAGAAAATATTGCATAAAATGCATCCGTTAAAGAAAGGAACTGAGCTACTTGGTATTAAATTCACAGATTTCCTGGATAAACATTTAAACTGAACAGTGGGAACAGAGATTTAATTGATACAGGACATTTCTGCCTCCAGCAATCTAAAATTAATATGGTTAACGGTGCATGCAACATAGATATTTGTGGGGAACGTTTATCAGCCCTGCTGATAAAAATTGAACGGGTCCAAAGACAGGCTACAAGAATGGTGGAAGGTCTTAAGCATAAAACGTATCAGGAAAGACTTCATGAACTCAATCTGTATAGTCTGGAGGACAGAAGGAAAAGGGGAGACATGATCAAAACATTTAAGTATGTTAAAGGGTTAAATAAGGTTCAGGAGGGAAGTGTTTTTAATAGGAAAGTGAACACAAGAACAACGGGACACAATCTGAAGTTAGTTGGGGGAATGATCAAAGGCAACATGAGAAAATATTATTTTACTGAAAGAGTAGTAGATCCTTGGAACAAACTTCCAGCAGACGTGGTTGGTAAATCCACAGTAACTGAATTTAAACATGCCTGGGATAAACATATATCCATTGTAAGATAAAATACAGGAAATAGTATAAGGGCAAACTAGATGGACCATGAGGTCTTTTTTTGCTGTCAGCCTTCTATGTTTCTATGTTTCTATGCTGTCAAGCAAAGCTAGGGGTGGGCAGTAGGCAGGACGGGGTAGAACGCAGTTCCACCAGTGGAAATTTATTTATTTATTTATTGGATTTGTGTGCCGCCCCTCTCTGAGGACTCGGGGCGGCCCACAACATCCTCCTCCCCTTCCTCGGAAAGAGGCAGGGAGACCAGCACCGTAAGGAGTTGCAGGAGGCCCATTTCCTCCCCCATCTTTTCTCAACAGCTGATTGGCACTTGTTTGCCTAGCCACCTAGCCTGAGGCAGGGAGTGACCCAGGAAGGAGAGTGCGGGAAACGCGAAGCAAATTGTCACACCAGAGAGCAACACTGGTGATGTTGTAAGTCAAGGACTTAACAGTTCACTTGAATGATCATGATCGTTCAAGCCACTCCCACCTGGTCACATGGCTGGCAAGCCACTCCTACCCAGTCACGTGATCATCAAGCCACACCCACAGTGTGGCAGTAAAAATTTTGGCTGCCCATTACTGAGCAAAGCCAAATATTTATTAGTGAGTGCCATCAAATGCACTAATCAAGCAGATAGCAAGAAAGCAGAGGCAGTCAGGTACAACAAATGTCATGTAGACAATAAACACAAGGTCAATCAAAATGGACTTAAATGTCTAAACAGCAATGCACAGAGTATGAGGAATAAACAGGGTGAATTAGAAATTCAAATAAATGAGGAAAGATATATAGTTGCCATTACGGAAGCCTGGTGGGATGAGATTGACAAATGGAATATACAGCTAGAGGGATTTAAATTGTTTGAAAGAAATAGACCAAATAAAAGAGGAAGTGGAGTTGCACTATATATAAGAAATAACTACACCTCTACAGAAACAGAGCACAACAATAATGAAAATTATCTTGAATGCATTTGGGTCAATATTAAAAGGGGTGGTGGAAATGACATTGCCACTGGTCTATACTATAGGCCACTCAACCAAACAGTGGAAGTAGATGAACTTTTTGCTAATCAGTTAACTAAGGTATGTAGAAAGCACATTACAATAGTAATGGGGATTTTAATTACCCTGATATCAACTGAGAGACAAACTCTGCATCAAGTGGAAGATCCAACAGATTCCTAACAAACATAGCAGACAACTTTGTTACCCAAAACCTAGAGAAGGAATCAAGGGAATCAGCCATACTGGACTTAATTCTCACTAACAGAGATGAAATGATAGAAGATACTGAAGCAACAGGAACCTTAGGGGCAAGTGATCATGCAATATTGAAATTCAACATTATGCAAACACAAGCAGTAGAACAAACTAGAGTCTTGGACTTTAAGAGAGCTAATTTCAATAAACTTAGAGTTTGGGAAGGATTCCATGGATGAGAATCCTCAAGGGGAAAACAACTCAAGAAGCTGGGGAAATTTTGAAAAGCGAGATTATAAAAGCCCCGAGTAGCACAATACCAGTGAGGGAGAAAAATAATAGGTCCCAAAAGAAACAAGCTTGGTTGTATAAAGAACTCTGTGACAAATTGAAAGACAAAAAGGGCAAGTATAAAAAGTGTAAATAAGGGGAGATAACTAAGGCAGAAAAGCATCAAATAGCCTGAGCCTGTAAAGATAAAGTAAGGAAAGCTAAGTATCACAATGAGCAAGGCCTTGTGACAAAAGTAAAAAGTAACAAAAAAAAAAAAGCTTTTCCAACATGTTAAAAACAATTTAAAAAATCAAGGAAACAATTGGTCCATTGCAGGGAGGAAGTGGCAAGAAGGTAACAAGCAACAAGAATAAAGCAGAGCTACTTAACTCATTTTTTGCATCTGTCTTTATACAAAGGGGAAAAAACAGTTCAACCAATCAAAAATAACATCATAAAAAACATATCAGGAACACAAATTAAAATAGGAAAGAAAATGGTAAGGAAACACCTGTCTACCTTAGATGAGTTCAAATCACCCGGACCAGATGGTTTACAACCCAAAATTCTGAAGGAACTGGCAGACAAAATCTCAGAATCATTGAACCATCTTTCAAAGATCCTGGAAGACCGGGAAAAAGAGGTGATGTGGTTCCCATCTTCAAAAAAGGGGGAAAAAATAGATCCAAGAAACTAGTGAATTATCAGCCTGATCTCACTACCAGGTAAGATTCTGGAAAAGATAATCAAGCAATGAAACAACAAGCACCTAGAAACAAACAAATTAATAACTAAAAGCCAACATGTTTGTCAAAAACAGATCATGCCAGACTAATCTTATTGCATTCTTTGACAAAGTGACAAAATTAGTGGACCAGAAGAATGCTGTTGATTTAATTTACTTGGACTTCAGTAAGGCATTTGATAAAGTAGACCATAACCTTCTACTAGATAAAGTTTAAAAATGTGGGTTAGACAGCAACACCACCAGATGGATTTAAAACTGGCTAACCAATTGCACTCAATGTGTAGTGCTCAACGGAACTGCATCTACATGGAGGGAAGTATGCAGTAGAGTATCCCAAGGCTTTGTTTTAGGTCCAGTACTCTTTAATATCTTCATCAATGACTTGGACCAAGGGATAGCTGGGGAACTCATCAAATCAGAAGATGACATTAAATTGTCAGGAATAGCCAACTCTCCAGAAGATAGGCTCAAAATACAGAAAGATCTTGACAGACATGAACATTGGGTGCTATCAAACAAAATGAAATTCAATGGTGAAAAATGTAAGGTTTTACATTTAGGCAACAAAAACAAAATGCACAGGTACAGTATATGTGGTACCTTGCTCAACAGTAGTAACTGTGAGAAGAATCTTGGAGACCTAGTGGACAACCATTTAAATATGAGCCAGCAGTGTGCAGCAGCTGCCCAAAAAGGAGAGAAGCTACTTAGAACTAAGGAAAACATTCCTGACAGTTAGAACAATTGATCAGTGGAACGGCTTGCCTCCAGAAGTTGTGAATACCCCAACACTGGAAGTTTAAAATAAAATTTTGGATAAACATTTGTCTTAAGTAGTGTAGGGTCTCCTGCCCAAGCATTGGGTTGGACTAGAAGGCCTCCAAGGTCTTCCAATTCTGTTGTTATTATTATAAGATAGTATAAAATATAGGAGTGAGGATTTGTATCTCTTATTAAAGTATATGCCTTCAGTGACATGTGGGAGGGAGAGATTTGCTCCTTCTTCAGATGGACTATTAAGAAAAGCTATCCCATAAGAACAGTTTCCTCAGAACAGTTCCTTCCACATGGAAGAGTGTTCATCACCATGGTATCTAATGGATGCAGCTGCTGATTTTAAGGCCATACAAGGTGAAAGAATATTTAGACTATGGAGAAGGAATATAACAAGCAGCCAACACAAAATTCCCGTCCCCCACTTTTTTCTTAACCTTTTTCAACTCATGACCAAGGATTATTTCAAGAAAAGGTTTTAATATGCAGTCACAGCCCCTGATTCACACAATGTTACAGTGGCATCAGATGACTTTATCATTCAGTTGTAGTACTAGCTTATTTATTGTCTTCTTGTTACAGGAAGGAAAAATGTGAACAAACAAACCAGGAAATAACAATAAAACACCTTTGCATCTCTACTTAGGCAAATGCATAATTGAAACAGGGGAGTTCTCTGTAAGAAATGGGATGGTGCTTCAGAGTTATTCTGCTCCCTGGGGCTGCGTACATGTTTAGTTTCCAAGTCAACCAAAGAAGAAGAAGAAAAGGGAAAGGGAAAAGAAAGAAAAAGGAAATTATGCCTCTATATTAGATTAGTGACAGCCAGTTTGGAGTAGTAAATAAGATGCCAGGCTGGAAACCATGAGATTGTGAGTCTTTGAGCCTCAGGAAGCAGGCAACGCCAACCCATTTCTGAAAAAGTTGCCATGAAAACTGAATTGATTTGTCCAGACAATTGCCAGGAGTCAAGTCTGATAGGGGAGGAGGACAGAACACCTATTGATATTGGGTCACAAATTATGAAGTTGTACTGACATTAAGAAGTTGTTGCCTATTGAATTATAAAAAGTTAAAAAGTGAATATAATTACATATGAGGCATTCTGAAGTGAGGGGAATGACATCTTGTTTACTAACCATATTGTTAATCCTACCAAATAAACTCACTTGCCATTGTTCAGCGACTCTGAAAAAACTTCTTTTTTATATTATGTTAAAGAAGCTTCTAAATGCATATACCAGTGATGGTGAACCTATGGCATGGGTACCACAGGTGACACACAGCGCCATATCTGCTGGCACGCAAGCTGTTGGCTTAGCTCAGCTCCAACGTGCAGGTGTGTGCTGGCAGCTGATTTTTGGCTTGCATAGAGGCTCTGGGAGGGTGTTATTGGCTTCCAGAGAGTCTTCAAGGGGGTGGGGGAGAGTGTTTTTACCACCACCACCCCCGGCTCCAGGGAAGCTTTTGGAGCATTGGGAGGGCAAAACATGAGCCTACTGGGCCCACCAGAAGTTGGAAAACACACCTTTTCTGCCCTCCAGAGGGCCTCCAGGGGGTGGGGGAAGTTGTTTTCACCCTCCCCAAGCACTGAATTATGGGTGTGGGCACTTGCACATACATAATAGCGCACACTCGTGCTTTTTCAGCACCTGAGGAAACCATCACTGGCACATACCAAGTTAGTCAGAGAAACAGATGGACACAACAGATACATGAAGTATGGCTGTTTAATTCAAATTCCAATTGTAGCTTCCAGGAAAGGGACTATGGATGGTAGCTTATACACTTGCTATCTGTAAACCTTTCCAGACCTATGAATCTAAAGGAAGGTATAATTTAAAAAGTCTACTTCTCTCCTCCCATTACTTGTCTCTTCCCCTTTTTCTACTTAAGCAGAGCACTTGAGGGTACAATTCAATACATACAGCATGTTAGAGAATATACGTGGTATGTTTGTGTGTATGTTTGTTTTAATAATGGGGTTTTTAGTGTTTTTTAAATTATTAGATTTGTTTTTACATTGTCTTTATTACTGCTGTGAGCCGCCCCGAGTCTACAGAGAGGGGCGGCATACAAATCTAATAAATAATTAAAATAATAATTAAATTAATAAATTAATTAAATAACATACAGTATTTGACAATGTATAAGTGAAATTCTGTAACTGTCTCTTCTGTTTTCTGGAGCAATGTTGTGATTTTTTGCTAGAAGACTAGACTAGACTAGACTATAATAGACTATACAGTAGTCCCTCGCTATACTGCGCTTCACCTACTGCGGCTTCACTTCATCGCGGGTTTCTGAGGAAGTCGATCGGCAGATTTAAACAGCCCTCCGAACTCGATCGGCAGGTTTTTTAAAAAAAAAAAAAATCTAAAATTGTAAATACTGTATTTAAATACTGTATCTAAAATAAATACTGTGTGGGAAGGGTTTATAAACACTTAAAACAATGAAAACTTACCAAACAATTACAATATAAATACTTAAATAAGTACTATCAGTCGATAAATTCCCCATCGCGGATTTCACCTATCGCGGCCAGGTCTGGAACGTTATACCAGCGATAGGTGAGGGACTACTGTAATAGACTATAATAGAATAGAATAGAATAGAACCTGGATGGGACCTTGGAGGTGTTCTAATCTAGCCCCCTACTCAAGCAGGAAAACCTATATGATTTTAGACAAGTGACTATCTAGTCTCTTCTTAAACACCTCCAGTAATGAAACACTCATGATTTTTGAAGGCAATTAACTACTGGTTAGCTTTAGAAAGTTAATTGGCAGTGATAGCCAAGATCCTTTTGCCTGGCCATTCCAGCTAAGTTTGTTTGTTTGTTTGTTTGTTTGTTTGTTTGTTCGTTCATTCATTCATTCATTTATTTATTTATTCGATTTTTATGCCGCCCTTCTCCTTAGATTCAGGGTGGCTTACAACATGTTAGCAACAGCACTTTTTAACAGAGCCAGCCTATTGCCCCCACAATCTGGGTCCTCAGTTTATCCACCTCAGAAGGATGGAAGGCTGAGTCAACCTTGAGCCGGTGATGAGATCTGAACCGCTGACCTACAGATCTACAGTCAGCTTCGGTGGCCTGCAGTACAGCACTCTACCTGCTGTGCCACCCTGGCTCTTTTTTATGTGAAAATAATTGGCAATTTTTATTAATTATATCTCATTTGGATTATTGAGTGTATGGCAGTCCTTGAAAAGTGTTCAGAAAGTATAGTGCAAAATAGAAAATGCAGATAATTTGGGAACAATTCCAAATTTGGTAACTTGTGAATTTGGTTCAGTGGTTTTCTCTTTGTTTTCTTGCACTACTCAAAGGGCTGATTTTGCTCTGCAAAACATAAATCTATAAAACAGGAACTCAAAAGGTCAGAATGGAACTTGGAAATTATTCAGTCTAACTTCCTGCCCAATGCATGGATCAATTGCTATAATACAAAGTCAATTCCTACAGTCAGCTATATGACTACAGAAATATCTGAATGCTACACAGATTGTTTCAGCTGAGATACTTGAAGGTCCATCTTTTCCCACATTTTCTCTAATCAGTAAGACTTTGCCTGTATATTTTTTCTTTCATAAATCAGGAAGCATAGCAAAACAGATTAGTTCATATCTTACACTAAACCAGGATATTCCAAAAATTAACAAGCCATATGGTCGGATTCCCTCAAAGACCTGAACTCTAATGCCACAGGCTCACACATCATCTTGAAAGAATCAACTGCTTTCAAGGATCTGAGACTAACAAAATTCACGTCTTGGAAAACTTGGGGAAATCTCAGCTGAAACCATTTGTGTAGCACTCAGATATTTCTGTAGTCATGTATATGCTTGCATACAATACATAGAAACATAGAAACATAGAAGTCTGACGGCAGAAAAAGACCTCATGGTCCATCTAGTCTGCCCTTATACTATTTTCTGTATTTTATCTTAGGATGGATATATGTTTATCCCAGGCATGTTTAAATTCAGTTACTGTGGATTTATCTACCACGTCTGCTGGAAGTTTGTTCCAAGGATCTACTACTCTTTTAGTAAAATAATATTTTCTCATGTTGCTTTTGATCTTTCCCCCAACTAACTTCAGATTGTGTCCCCTTGTTCTTGTGTTCACTTTCCTATTAAAAACACTTCCCTCCTGGACCTTATTTAACCTTTTAATATATTTAAATGTTTCAATCATGTCCCCCCTTTTCCTTCTGTCCTCCAGACTATACAGATTGAGTTCATTAAGTCTTTCCTGATACGTTTTATGCTTAAGACCTTCCACCATTCTTGTAGCCCGTCTTTGGACCTGTTCAATTTTGTCAATATCTTTTTGTAGGTGAGGTCTCCAGAACTGAACACAGTACAGTATTCCAAATGTGGTCTCACCAGCATTCTATATAGCGGGATCAGAATCTCCCTCTTCCTGCTTGTTATACCTGCAGCCAAGCATCCTACTTGCTTTCCCTACCGCCTGACTGCACTGTTCACCCATTTTGAGACTGTCAGAAATCACTACCCCTAAATCCTTCTCTTCTGAAGTATTTGCTAACACAGAACTGCCAATACAATACTCAGATTGAGGATTCCTTTTCCCCAAATGCATTATTTTACATTTGGAAACATTAAACTGCAGTTTCAAACTACATAATCATTTGGATTTTCTCCTCAAGCAACTATTTAATATAACCCCCCTTTTTTTACTGCATATGGCTTATGCTCTCTTGAGTTTACATTTAAAAGCTTTTCCCATGTTCAGAATGAGTAATTGTATATGAGCCCCTGACAGCCATAGGGGAAAACATCTGAAGGTCACTGTTGCTATTTTTTTTCCCCTTTTTGCTTCAAGACAATACAACGAAATGATGTATTCCCAGTTTTGTCAGTCCAATAATTTGCTATGGGCTTCAGCATCATTAAAGTACCAACGCAGCCAAATTGAGTCCTATTATTTACTCATTAAATTGAGCACTCAATAAATAAATCAATTGGATTTTTTTTTTTGAATGAACTTCACGATGCAGAGATACACAACTATTTTTTTAATGAGTCATAAGTATTTGCCAATTTTTGATAAACAGCTTCCATACTGGTTACATCAAAACACTCTGCCACTTGCCTATTCATAACCTATAAATATGGGTGTATTTCTAAATATGTTTTTCCATAATTTATTCATTCATTTATTCAATATACACAGTTACCCACCTACTATGTGACTCTAGGCAGTTAACACCCAGCTAAAAACATTAATCAAAGAATGGAACAACTGTTAAAATATATCTCACCCGAGATAGCTAATGCATCCACAACAATTATATTCTTAGAACAATTATACTCATTCAATGGCTGGGGGAAAGAGCTGGTCATTCCTTCCTAAATTGTAGAAGTGTGCTGAGGTGTTTTGGACATTAGAGGTTAAGTGCTTAAGAATAAAACGAGTACTGCATGGGAAAAAAAACATTTCTAAGCTCTCACCTTTGTTTCCTGGGCTGGGAATAAGATGAAAAGACTTGTTTTGGAGAAGACAGTCACACAGATATTTGGTAATGCAGACCCTGTCAAATCAGCCTTTGAATTGTACACAGAAACATAATAGCTGCCAGCGCAGCTCCCAAAATATAAATATAATATTACAAAAATGGTTCTCACCTGCCAGCCTGTAAATAAGTTCCTAGTACGCAGAGGCAGACCTACCTAAAGTTTCTTCCAATTTTGGGATGACAAGGGCATGAATGACTGATATCAAAGCCAGTGGGGTTTTTTTCTTTGTTCCATTCACTTGTTTCTGATTCTCTGATTCTCTGATTCTGATTCTCTCCTAGACCAGTGGTTGGTAAACTTAAACACTCAAAGAGCCATCTGTCCGTCCATTACCCTGGGGGGGGAATCATTAACCCCCTCAGAGAGGGTCCGCAACTTGGGTGTCCTCCTCAAGCCATGGGTCACATTAGAGAAACATCTTTCAGCTGTGGCGAGGGGACCGTTTGCCCAGGTTTGCCTGGTGCACCAGTTGCGGCCCTATTTGGACCAGGAGTCACTGCTCACAGTCACTCATGCCCTTATCACCTCGAGGCTCCACTACTGTAACACTCTATATGGGGCTACCTTTGAAAAGTGTTCAGAAACTCCAGATCGTGCAGAATGCAGCTACGAGAGCTGTCATGGGCTTTCCTAAATATGCCCGTGTTACTCCAACACTCCGCAGTCTGCATTGGTTGCTAATCAGTTTCCAGTCACAATTCAACGTGTTGGCTATGACCTATAATGCCCTTCGTGGCATCGGACCAGAATATCTCCGGGACCGCCTTCTGCCGCACGAATCCCAGTGACCAGTTAGGTTCCACAGAGTTGGCCTTCTCCAGGTCCCGTCGACTAAACAATGTTGTTTGGCGGGCCCCAGGGGAAGAGCCTTCTCTGTGGCAGCCCCGACCCTATGGAACCAACTCCCCCCAGATATCAGAGTTGCCCCCACCCTCCTTGCCTTTCGTAAACTCTTAAAAACCCACCTCTGTCATCAGGCATGGGGGAATTGAAATATTCCCTTCCCCTAGGCTTATAAAATTTATGTATGGTATGACTGTATGTATGACTGATCTCTTAAATTGGGGGTTTTAGATTTTTTTAATATTAGATTTGTTTACGTTGTCTTTTTACTTTTGTTAGCTGCCCCGAGTCTACGGAGAGGGGCGGCATACAAATCTAATAAATGAATGAATGAATGAATGAATGAATGAATGAATGAATGAATGAATGAATAAATAAATAAATTTGGACCTGTTTCCCACAGGGAAAAAAAAACACTGGGAGCCACAAAACCTGGGTGGGCGTGGCCAACTCGATGCTTGAAAATAATTGTTTGCATAAATATGTAGACCCAAATAAGAACAGCAAACACTAGTTTTTATATGAGTCAGGAATCCTATTCCAGGTGTTAAAAATCAACATATCTTCCTTCTATGTACTGTAATCTAAGCACTACATTTTTTTCAAGGTGCTTTGTGATGAACATTTAAAAGGAAAGGAAGGGTTGGATGGCAAGGTGGTGGATGCCCCTTCATTTGGGGTTTGGTTTTTTTTTACAACTCTGCAAACATTCTGCTAGAAAAGAGAATATCAGCATATCCAGCCCTATAACTTTACCTAATCTTCCATATTTTCTATGGAGCATAACTTTCATATTTTCTTTGGAGCATGTTCTGCCTGACTGGCCTCAAGCAATGATTAATGGTCCAGAAAAGAAGGTCAAACACACACGTGAATAGTTAATCAGCAAACTTGTATTTAAACAGTAAAGAAAAAAGTCTAAAGCAAATGGTCCTTACTTTCAGGAGAAACAAAGCGGATTCGTTGCAAAATTCAGTCAGCTACAAAGTTCAGTGAAAAGCCAACCCATACAAAAGTCACGAAGCAGAAATAGTCCAAGAGTCTCTGAATATTCACAGCACAAAAGCAGCAGCTTGTCCCAGAGCATTCAACTCCCACAACGCTGAAGTACAATCCACGAGCAGGAACTTCAGAGCAGGAACAAACGACAAACCACCCAGATAATCAGCCACAGTTTGCCTTGGCCCCGTTCCCTTTTTATGCTGTTTAGCCCTCATTAAGGGAACCACACCCAGCCCAGGTGTGTTTCTCCTACTTCTTAAAGCGACCCCTTCTTTGTAAGGCCCTACGGCTGCGTAAATTGATGTATTGTCCTGCAGACGAGCTGAGAGAAGATAAACTGTCTGACGAATTGCCAGCCCCTTCCCCTGAACTGTCTGCCAATTCGTCCTGGCTCTCTGCCCCATCTTCCTGACTGCTGGCTACATCTTCCTGACTGTCAGCTGCATCATCCTGGCTGTCAGCCAGGCTTTCACAGTCACTGTGTGCCACGTCTCCCCCATCTGTGGGGGCAACAGCTGGCCCAGGCCCAAACACAACAGAGCATAACTCCAAAGTCATGCTTTTCAAGTGAAGAAAACAGCTAAATTTTTGTTACATTCAAAGAAGTAAAAAAAAAACCCACCCCAAAACCCCATATTTCTCATTTATAAAATAGAATATTAGCTGGCATAATTTCCCTATTCTGTTTAATAATTAAATTTTCCTTGAGTCAAAGTCAACTCTCCAAAGTTCAGTCCATGCAATTAAATCATGACCCGAAGCTTAAACCCATCTTAAACCCAGCAATATAAAATCAAAATACTGAATGGTCCCTTTGAATGAGTGACATGCCATCCTCCCTGCATAAGATATAGGAACTACAACTCCCATCATTCCTAAATCATGCTATTCAGGGGACAAAGGCATTTGCGATTCCAGGACCTCTGGAGTTGGAGGAGGCTGAGCAAGTTCAGCAGCTGTCTATGCTGAGTCATAGAGAAGATTTCTTGGGAAAAGGTTTTTTTAACAAAACCTTTAAGCAAAGTTTGTGTTCAACTGCTAGCCAGCGTGGGTCTTTCATTTGACATTGGGATATCTAAGTACGTGGACATCCACCCACCCATGCAACAGAAACCAGAAGATCAGCAAAATATTCCTTTCCCCTTTCGTGCTAGAATTATTTTGGGACCAAAACGTCTTGATTTATTATGCTGTTACCGACAGAGACCAGGGCTGGTTGTTTGTGGATAGCCCTTCTCTCTCTCTCTCTCTCTCTCTCTCTCTCTCTCTCTCTCTCTCTCTCTCTCTCTCTCTCTCAAAAAAAGGAAGAGCCACACTTCAAGGGCCAAAGAGCCGCACATGGGTCATGAGCCAACCCCTGTCCTAGAGAAATCCATGTAGATTTTTGGCAAGGTTTTTTTGAGCTGTGCTTTGCCACTGCTTCCTTCTTAGGATTTAGAGAAAGTGACTCACCCAAGATCACCCAGATGGTCTTATGTCCAAGATAGTAATAGAATCCGATACTACTTAACTACTTAACTACTACTGGCTGTCTATACCAGCAAAAGCTGAGCAAAATGAAGCAGAAGACACGAATCCAGGAGAAGACCTAAATCATGAACTTATTAATAATAATAATAATAATAATAATTAATAATTTATTAGATTTGTATGCTGCCCCTCTCCGAAGACTCGGGGCGGCTCACAACAATAATAAAAACAATATAACAGTGATACTTTAGAAGCCTCATCAAGATGCCAGCTACCTTAGGTTTCTTGACAAGATATAATTTCTTCTTGCTAGGATTCAATATCAGTTTGTTTTGTCTCATCTTAATGCCATCACCCACTTCATCTGCTGTCCAGTCAGTGTGAACATATAAAAATGGATTTCCTCAAATACTGATGATGCCTCATCTGAAATGGACACCAGCTTCATACAGATTGTATATCATTGTCATTGCATTCATACAGATTGTATATCACTGTCATTCAAAGCAAGTGATATGTCCCCCGCTTCTCTTAAGGAAATGTTTACCACGTCCCAAATCCAACTGTGCCTATTCTGTTGTAGGTACTCAAAGAAGCCAGATGGGATCGAAGCCTAACTCACAATTGGCAAAATTCTTGACATTAAGAACTATGTACACATTCTCAAACACTACAAAATCAGTAAAATGCCAGATAACTTCACTCTGGTTAACACCCGAGCCCGGGCAGAAGGCCTAAGGGCTCTCCTGGCTTGCCTCTTCTTTGGGGCCATGCCACCTCTTGCCAAAGCCAAATAGAAGGGAAGAAAACCCTTCTACCCCCAAAACCACCTGCACCAAGGCCCCAAACCTTACCAGGGAAAATGCCCTGGGGACTTAATGCAAACAAACCCCTTGGAGCAGCGACAAGACCCCTCTCTTCAAGGAACCACTGGGAACCCCCGAGGCCAAGCACCCCCCGAACCCTGGGCAGGGCCCAACCAAACCCCCTCCCAGCCGGGAGCGAATCACCACTCCCCCTCGGGCCCGAGGGGGACCAGAACACCAGCGCCGCCGCGCTCAGAAGCTTCTTCCAATCCTGAGGGCACCGCTGGGCATCGAACAAGGCCTCTTCGCCTGGACAAAATGGCGGCTGCAACACGAGGCCACCACAAAATGGCTTCCAGGAGCACAACTCAGCCGAGTGTCTGCTCCAGCTGCCGGTCCCAGGCGAAAAGGCTTAAATAGGGCAAGCAAGCCCTGCCCGGACCGGCAGCAACGTCAGGCCACGTAGGCCTGATTTTCGGCCGAAATCTCGTCTCGCGAGATTTCGGCTGAAAACAAGATGGCGGCCGCCATTGAGGAGTCCGGTGTCTGCCCGGCCCCTTCGGCAAATGCTGCCGGGCCGGTAAGTCGACCGGCGCTATTTTGTGAGGAAAATGTCTTGCAAACCTACCTCAGCTACTTAAAGTGAGATCATTCTTTTTGTTTTCCAATAGGCTATGAGTCACCTTAAACAGTGAAAGCTGCATGTTAACGTTTATTAAATACTTTAACTCATATGCTTATGAAAATTATTTTGCACACATTTCAAGAAATTAACTGTTTCCTCCTTTTTCTGGCATGACAGTAAGAATGGCAAGGTATCCAATGTTTGCTATGTATTGTCTACAAAATAGTAAAAATTGTTGCTGATGGTAAAAGACAATTACCTTATAATGAAAAAATAAATAAATGTTAAAAAAAGAAATTCTATAGTTGATTTTCATAATTTGACTTGATGATGTGTCATCAAGTTAGTGTTGCTATTTAGTAATGTCATAGATATTGTAAGATCTCCAGGATTATCTGTCCCTAACCTGGTCCTTCAGGTCTGCCTATAATGCAGCCTTCCTCACTCATTTAAAGCCCTAAATGGTTCAGGGCCAGACTATTTACGGGACTGCCTCCTGCCTCATACTTCGCTGCAACCAGTAAAGGCCCACAGGGTCGGCCTTCTCTGGGTCATAGATCCCTGTAAGCTGAGTTATGCGCCATAGCGCGCTTAGCTGCAGCTGTCAGCGTGCGTTTTTTTAACCCTGCCCAGGAGCCAATCGCCTACCTTTTGCAAAAGCCTACCTTTGGCGACTGGCTCCTGGGCAGGGTTCAAAAACTGAAAGACGCAGCTAAGTGCGCCATGGCTAAGTGCGCATGGGGGGGCACCATTCCCTGTAAGCTGCGCGTGTGAGGACACGCCCCCCCAAAATACCCCCCGCGCCCCCTTTTCCACGGGCGCGCAGTCCCCATCCCTCTGCCAGCCTGCGGGGGGCGGGGAGGCGCTGGCAGTAGAAGGCGAAGCGGGGTAGAGCAACAGGAGGCTCAAGCTGGTGGCGGCAGACCTCCATTGTGTTTTCGGCTGGGGGGGGCAGGAGGACCTTCCTGGCTTTCCCGGGCAGCTGGCTTGAGCCTTGTGCCGGTCAGCAAAGCCAGCTGCCCGCCGGAGACATGGAGAGAAAGAAGGGAAAGAGAGGGAGGGAAAGAGGAGAGGAAAGAAGGAAGAAGGGATGGAGGGAAAGAAGGGAGAGGAAAGTGAATGAGAGGGAGAGAGGCCGCCTCTAGAAGCCGAGGGAAAAAAGAACCGAAAAGATGGGCAAAACCGTTACAAGGCTCACTTGAGGAAGGCTCTAGCAAAGAGGTCTCCCTGTAGCAAGGAAGGAAGAGATAAATATAAAGGGAGAGAGGGAGAAAGAGAGAGAGAAGATAGGAAGGAAGAGAGTGAGAGAGCAAGAAAGAGAGAGAGAGGAGAGAGGAAGGAAGAGAGAGAGTGAGAGAGCAAGAAAGAGAGAGAGAGGAGAGAGGAAGGAAGAGAGTGAGAGAGAGTGAGAGAGAGGAAGAAAGCAAGAGAGAGGAATGGAAGGAAGAGAGAGTGAGAGAGAAATGATAGAAAAAAAGGGGGGAAAGAGAAATGAGAAAATGATTGAGGCCGAGAATGACAGGAAAGAGAGAGAAACAGAGAGAGAAGTGACTTGATTTAAAGCATATGGTAAAAGCACTTAAATAATAACAGAGGAAAAAAAAACCCAGCCCTCACCTGTTTTTATTAATAGTTATGTTTTTGGATTTGTTGGTTGTTTTAGTTTTAATAGTAATAGAGTTTGGTTTTGTTTTATTATTAATTTCTTTTAATAAAAAAGAAGGGATTTATTTATTTATTTATTTATTTATTTATTTATTTATTTATTTATTTATTTATTTATTTATTTATTTATTTATTTATTTATTTATTTATTTATTTATTTATTTATACTTCTATGCCACCCAGTCCCAAGGGGACTGCCACTCAGACACTATACTTTTCTGCCCACCCCGAAAAAAAATTAGAGGGAACATTGCTCTGGGTCCCAAATAATGTCGGCTGGCGGGGCCTCGGGGAAGAGCCTTCTCTGTGGTGGCTCCAAACCTTTGGAATCAACTGCCTCCAGAGATCCACATTAGCTCCACCCTACTGGTCTTCCAGAAAGCCGTTAAGACCTGGCTTTTCCAGGAGGCTTGGAATTAGGAATTATAGTGTATATGCTTGGTCTTTTAGGTTTTTATGTATTTTACAGTATTGTTGTTTTATTACTGTTATATTTTTTATTGCTTTTAGTATTTGTGACAGGGATGGACTACTGCCCGGATGCAGGGGGCGGGACTCAATGGGGTAGCAAAAATAGAGCTCCACCCCAGAGCACCCAATTTGCACTGAAAGATATTGAAAGAAAATGCAGGGCATCCTGCATAAGCCACGCCCACAGTGTGGTAGTAAAAATTTTGGTAGCCCTTCACTGATTTGTGAAGCCTCCCTGAGTCCTATTGGAATGGGCAGCATATAAATATAAACAAACAAACAAATGATTGATTGATTGATTCCATTCACCTTGCAGCAGGTTTTTTCCTTCATCTTTCCCAGCAAAAGACTTAGATCTTCACATACGTAACCAAAGTATGTTAGTTTGAGCTTGGTTATTTTGTGCCCCAAATAAGAATTCTGGATTGATTTGTTTTATGAATTTTTCATAATTAAAATCAATAATCCATACATCCTTCGTCTTCATTTAAATATACATTCTTTGCCTTCGTTTAAAATAAATTCAAAGTTTATGGAAATGTTTTCAGATCCAACTTTCTCTATCCTAAATAGAAAGTAAAAGGGGAGGGGAGGGAATAACTGAAGACTTTTTAAAAGTGATGCCTTAATAATTTGCTGTCTCTACAACATGGAGATAAAACAGATTTTTAAAAAAACCTTTATCTCCAATATTAATAATTGAGTTTTATTTATGAGATGTAGAAAAGACAATCTCTTAGTGTAATACAGACATCTGTATTAAGTGTTCTCAGTTGCAACAGATCCTGGAGAAAGAATCTGATCCTATTCTGTGTGTTTTTGCAAATATGCCAGTTATGAATGAAATTGGAGGAATAGAAGAATTAGCCCAAATAATTGAGTAGTTTTTTGTTTGAAAATGAAATTGATTTTAAAAAACCCATTACAAATGTCTATACAGAATTTACCTTATGTGTAATTTAAACTCAGAGTTCAAGATTTGCTTTCTGAATAACCGAGACAGAAGGAACTTGAGAAACATAGAAACATGACTGACGGCAGAAAAAGACCTCATGGTCCATCTAGTCTGCCCTTATACTATTTTCTGTATTTTATCTTAGGATGAATATATGTTTATCCCAGGCATGTTTAAATTCAGATACTGTGGATTTATCTACCACGTCTGCTGGAAGTTTGTTCCAAGGATCTACTACTCTTTCAGTAAAATAATATTTTCTCATGTTGCTTTTGATCTTTCACCTAACTAACTTCAGATTGTGTCCCCTTGTTCTTGTGTTCACTTTCCTATTAAAAACACTTCCCTTCTGGACCTTATTTAACCCTTTAACATATTTAAATGTTTCAATCATGTCCCCCCTTTTCCTTCTGTCCTCTAGATCCTTCTGTCCTCCAGAGAGGTCTTCCAAACCTGTTTGAGCAGGAGAACCAATACTAGTGATGGGGAACAGATGGCACGTGTGCCACAGGTGGTATGAGGAGCCATATCTGAGAGCAAGCGAGGAGCTGCTACATGTCAGCTGATTTTCAGTCTACTTTTGGGGCATTTTTGCTCTCTACAGGCTTCAGGAAAGTCTCATGAACCCTGAGGATAGCAAAAAAACCAGCCCAACAGGCCAACAAGGTTCTGAAATGAACTTCTGGTTGGCCCGTTGGGCTATTTTTGTCATCCCCGCGGTTCAGAAAAATGCAGGTGTGTGTGTGTTGTGCACATGGGTGGGTTGGAGAAGGGATTGCATTATGGGTGTGGGCATATGCATGCTATTGTGTGTGTGCACTCTTTTGGTGCCTGAGCCATCACTGACCTATACCAGTGATGGCGAACCTATGGCACGGGTGTCACAGATGGCATGTGGAGCCATATCTGCTGGAACATGAAACATTGTCCTAGCTCCACTCCAACATGCATGTGTGTGCTGGCCAGCTGATCTTTGGCTCGCACAGAGATCCTGGGAGGGCATTTTTGGCTTCCAGAGTGTCACGCTGTGCATTGACAGCCCCAGAGACATTCAGAGACATTCAGTAATTAAATAGTTAACTCATGTATGTTAATTTAGCTCCACCCATTATGATGTAAAATCCTGTCTAGTCACTTCCTCTCAGTTTGGAGAAGATCTCCATCTTTCTAAAAAACTTTCTAGCCATGTAGACGTGCGTGAAAGCCTGTGATCAGGCAAAATTGATTTTATTGTTTTCTATTAATATAAGTAACTTTGTTTTGAAGCTTTTCTCTTATTTCATCCATCGATCTCCGGATTAGATTCTTCCCAGCTCACGCGGACTGTGAGTGATGAATTCTAATCTTGACACAGACAGCCTCCAGGGGAATGGAGGAGGACATTTTTACCCTCCCCTGGCTCCAGGGAAGCCTTTGGAGCCTGGGGAGGGGTAAAACATGAGCCTACTGGGCCCACCAGAAGTTGGGAAACAGGCCATTTCCGGCCTCCAGAGGGCCTCCGAGGGGTGGGGGAAGCTGTTTTCACCCTCTCCAGGTATTGAATTATGGGTGTGGGCACTTGTGCATGTGTGATAGCATGCGCCCACGCTCTTTAGGCACCCGAGGAAAAAAAGGTTCGCCATCACTGACCTAAACCAATTCAGACAAATGATTGTCCAATTTTTTTCTTAGAAATCTCCAGTGTTGTAGCACATACAACTTCTGGAGACAAGTCATTCTGCTGACTAATTGTTCTAACTATTAGGACATTTCTGCTTAATTCTAGGCTGGTTCTTTCCTTGATTAGTTTCCATCCATTGCTCTGTCATCAGGCATGGGGGAATTGACATGTTCCTTCCCCCTAGGCTTATAAAATTTATGCATGGTACGCTAGTGTGTATGATTGGTTTTAACTTGTGGGGTTTTTTAAATTAATTTAAATATTGGATTTGTCTTACATTGTATTGCTATTGCTGTGAGCCGCCCCGAGTCTGCGGAGAGGGGCGGCATACAAATCTGATTAAACTTAAACTTAAACTTAAACTTCTTGTTCTGCCTTCAGGTACTCTGGAGAACAGGTTGACTCCCTCCTTCTTTGTGGCATTAATCAATTCTGTATTCATCTAAATTTATTTAAATCCCTATTATTTATTTATGCACAGGACAAATGGCCTTTCTTTGTTTCTCTGTCTCTCTGTGTGCATGTATTAAAGAAGAAAACAAGATTATGAAACTTAAATTATTTTAATTAATTTTAGGTTTTAATCTACTAATTTATTTTCTCTTTAAAGTCATAATAAATGTTATTAGAATTATAGACAGGCAGAATACAATGATGCTAAAACTTAATCACATTTCACGATCTCAGAGTTTAGTATCTGGAGATTATTCATTCAGGATTCTTAATTAACGATTATGATACTAAGCATAAAATTAAAACAATATCCCAAATGTATAGGGCACAAGTTACCCTTTACCGGATGTTAATGATAGTCAATATTAAGTTGTTATAAAGATAGTTACCACCCATGTTTGTTTACAATCATGTAGGAACTGTACAGTATGAATATACAGAAACAGTATTCTTATCCACTATGAACTGGGGATTGTAGCATTAGATATAATGATAAAGAAAATGAGAGATGATATCCTTAACATTTCCTTAGAGAAACATCTAGAGTTCCTTGTACCATTCAATTTGTGTACTGCCCTTAGATGTGATGAACATTGCTGCCCCTGTTGCCAGTGCCTGTTGATAAAAAGTATTCCTCAACTTACAACCATTCATTTGACGACCATTTGAAGTAACAACAGTACTAAAAAAAAGTGCTTTATGACTAGTGATGAGCTCCTATGGGTATGGTCAGCTACTTTTTTCCCCTTCTGGGTCTAGGTATGTTTTTCCTATCGCAATAAATGAGATTGAATGCGTATAATTTTAGAAGAGCTGTGTGCGTGCGTGTGTGTGTACATACACATACAGTTTATATAATAGATAATGTACATTTTTGTGTGCCTGTGTGTAATATATATGTAGACATATGGCATATATACATAGAATTAAATGGTATATTTTGGATGTTCACTAATAGTAAATAGAAAATTATAGGAAATTATATCTCTTTGAGGTGAGGAGAGGCCAGGCACCCTAACCCTAGCCCTAACCCAAACCCTTGACATGAGTGACATCAAGTTGGCCATCATTAAGCCAGTCACATGACCTTTAAGCCACTCCCAGTTACATGATCGTCAAGCCACTCCCACCTGGTCACATGGCTGGCAAGCCCACATCCATAAAATAAGCCACGGCCACAATGTGGTAGTAAAATTTTTTGTAGCTCTTCACTGGTTATGAGCATTTTTCATACTTACAACCGCTGCAGCAAATAAAACTTCATATGCTTAGCAATTGACTCATATTTATGTCAACTACAGTGTCCCGGAATCATATAATCATGTTTTCTGACCTTCTGACCAGCAAAATCAATGGGGAAGCCAGATTCACTTAACAACCTTGTTTCTAACTTAACAGCTGCAGTGATTTGCTTAACAACTGTGACATGAAAGGTCATATGAGCCGGGGTGGCGCAGCAGGTAGAGTGCTGTACTGCAGGCCACTGAAGCTGACTTGTAGATCTGAAGGTCAGCGGTTCAAATCTCATCACCGGCTCAAGGTTGACTCAGCCTTCCATCCTTCCCAGGTGGGTAAAACGAGGACCCGGATTGTGGGGGCAATAGCCAAGCTCTGTTTAAAAAGTGCTATTGCTAATATGTTGTAAGCCGCCCTGAGTCTAAGGAGAAGGGTGGCATAAAAAATTGAGTCCTTGTGGGAGGCTCAGGGGAGACTTCAGACACATGGCGTAGCCGCCATGTTGGTTTCGGCCGAGATCTCGTGAGATTTCGCGAGATCTCGGCCGATGATCAGGCCAGGGTGGCCTGATCGATGACATGTTCGGGCGGGGCCTGCCAGCCCTACAAGAGGGCGTGCAGGCCCGAGGCTTGTCCTTTTCGCCCGGACTCTCATCTTGAGCAGACACCCACCCGCCCTCCCTATCTTACAGTGTGCTATTCTGGGTCGCCCTAGGGGGCCGAATAGGAATTTTTGGCGGTCTGGCCCATTAGCCTCGACCGTTTTTTCGCCTATTCCACACTGTGGAGACGGATAAAGCGGTTAGGGGGTGCTTGCACTTGTTAGGTTAATTGGCTTACCTTTGGTCATTTGGGTAGGCAGGTTAGGGGCGGAAAACTGGGTGGTGGTTTAGCAACTGCGTGTTCTCCGTTGGGCATCTTTGGGGATGATTGACAGGTTCTCTCCAAAGCTTGTGGTATTGGCGACCTGAGCAGTTGGGGGGAACCTGTCTTTGGGTCCCGCCCATTTAATTCCCCTTTTAGGGGGTAGCCGGCAGGACCTCCCACATGCAAGTGCATGGCATGGTCTCAGGTGAGGGAGGGGTCCCTCACCTGGATTAGCATGGAGCTACGCCCAGAAGTTGCCCCGGAAGTTTATTATACGTCATTTTCCGCCCCGGAAGCAATTGTTTGACCCTGTGGGTCCTTGTTAGGGTCATAGTTAATTATGTTGATTATGATAATTTGATTAAATAAATTATGCAAATTTATTTTAATAAAAATGACCCAGTTTTAAATCCAGCTCTTGTGTCCGTGTCGTTACTTCGCCTCTCCTGCAATGGTTGTGACCTATTGTAACACTGGTGGGGTTTTTTTTATCATCCATGATGAACAGTCAAGCCGGATTTATTGCTACAAACAGCAAAACTATATTTTGTCATTTGAGCTTTTTGAGTTTCCCAAAGCTGGGTGTCAAAGAACTTCATTTAGGGAAGGTGAGGGAAGAGGATCTCTGCCTGTGTTACTTTCTTCTGGACTGGTTTCAGTTAGAGTTGGCAACTTAAGGTTAATAAGGAATAGAAAGGAGACACTGCATTAGTCTGTCTGTCTTCCTGCCTGCCTGCTGCCTAAAGTTTGAGAAATCCTGGTATAAATGTAAAAAAATATATGTAATTGTTAAAAAATATAATGTAGGTTGAATGGAGAGATGTTCTTGAAATCGGTAAGAATGGGTGAAATGAAGAGCTAAATGTTTGTGGTCATAGGAATAACAAAATTTGAAAACTGAAGAAATATACCTTTATTGCAATAAAACATGCTATTTGTTCATTAAAAATAAAAATACGATTTTGTACTATAGTTATACTTATAGTTTATTAGATTTGTATGCCGCCCCTCTCTGAAGACTCGGGGCGGCTCACAACATAACAGTGATACAAACTGGTGATTCCTTGACAAAATATTTGTTGTGTGTATCTCTGTGTGTGCCAGTTTTAGTGCCACCTTGAATTTTATCTTCTATAACACAAATTCATATTACTTACATTCATCTTTCCTTACTTTGCATTATTCATATAGCTGTAACACCTCCCATTTTGATTCTATATGCTAAGCTTGTTAGCTATAAACCTATCATAGAGCGCCAAATTTCTTTAATGAATATTGCTGCTAAGGCTGCAGAGGGTTTAACTATATTTTCCTTATTAATAGTTATTGCCCAGGTTTGGGGTGGGAAAGATTATTTCAGCAGTAGCACTTTGTCCCAAAGGTGTTTTTTTCAGGAGGCAATTGGATTTTTGTCTTCCAGTTTCTTTCCAGTTGCCTCCTGAATAAAGCACCTTTGGGACAACCATGACCTGGATTGACTGAGAATCTCTACGGACTTTTAGCTATGCAATTTGGGATGAACGCTCTTTGAATGGTGTGGGAATAGGAATGGATTTCCAGAGAGAGAGAAAAGTGCAGACCAGGACCAGGAGCAATACTCATGTGACCCTGAGGACACAGATAAACCTCCAGCTGCTTCATTGATACTCTAAAACAGAAGTTCTCAACTTGGGGGTCAGGACCCCTTTGGGTGTCGAACGACCATTTCACAGGGGTCGCCTAAGATCATGGGGGGAAAGAGAAATTTTCCATGGTATTAGGAAGTAAAGCTTCTATTCTGGCACTTTGGAACCTATTTTTACAATCCGACCAATCAGGTGTTTACAGTGGAGGTGTCTCTCTGACCTTCCTGCCAATCAGATTAAAGCTTTGTAGGAAGAATTGGCATTAGTCTTATGGTTGGGGGTCACCACAACATGAGGAACTGCATTAAGCGGTCGCAGCATTAGAAAGGTTGAGAACCACTGTTCTAAAAGAATGCAAATACTTATCTATCTATCTATTGATCTATTGATCTATTGATCTATTGATCTATTGATCTATTGATCTATCGATCTATCGATCTATCTATCTATCTATTTATTTATTTATTTATTTATTGGATTTCTATGCCGCCTCTCTCCGAGGACTCAGGGCAGCTGTCAACATATAATAAACAGTGTACAATTACCTTAAATCCAATTAATTAATTAAAATCTAAAATCCCAAAAAGCATAAAAAACAATCATTCTTCAGAGAGGGGTTGGAATGCAAATCTAATAAATTATTATTATTAATATTATTAATATTATTAATATTATTAATATTATTAATATTATTAATATTATTAATATTATTAATATTATTAATATTATTAATATTATTAATATTATTAATATTATTAATATTATTAATATTATTAATATTATTAATATTATTAATATTATTAATATTATTAATATTATTAATATTATTAATATTATTATTATGTCAATACAACACAGCAAACGAGATCACTATGCTGGATTTCATATTTCATCACCAGTCGGGCACTTCCCAAGCACCTAGGATTGCATGATGTAGTGGCAAATTATTATTATTATTATTATTATTATTATTATTATTATTATTATTATTATTATTATTATTCCTTTCACTCAACATTCTCCCAACACATTCATGACGAGCTGTCTGCAAGGAACATAAATCTTTCCATTTCCCACTATTCTGTCAGAGCTGAGGAAGCTTCTTGGATGAGAAGCGAAACATCTTCAAAAGAAAAAACAAAATGGTGCAGTTACCTCCTGAAAAATCACCTTTGGGGCAACCATGACCTGGATTACTAAGAATTTCTACAGACATTTAGCAGTAGCACTTTGTTAACATGGATGTATTTATAAGAATTTCAATGAGCATTCCAGGGTTATAGGATTATCTATGCATATGCCCAATTTTATAACATTGGATACAAGTTATGTGATCATCCGGCTAAAATTGGTGCCAGCCAAACAAGCTAGCTTTTACCAATTAACTGCTTCTAGCTGCTTCCATAAAATACAAGCAATTTTTGCATTCTATGCTTAATTTTTTTCATGGAACTATGAACCTCAAAATACATTGACAAATATCTTTGAGCGCTGTGGAATCATGTTGCATATAAGATATTCAAAATCTTGAGATATAAATGTAAAACCCAGGGGAAATGTTGTGAGAGAAGATATACATTTCAATAAGTAGATTCCTTACACGGAAATCTCCAATGGAAGGATCTATTCAAACACTCACCATTTTGCTCATTGTGAAGAAAAGGTACATTTAAAACAATATCTATTTAATCTATTTAAAATACCTATACAAGGTCCATCCATACAAATAGGTACTATCAGTATAGGAATTAATTGCACGTGCTCAATCCTCAGGTGATTTCAAAACCAAAGATAAGGACAGTGATAAGGAAATACACATCAAGCAAATGTAGGATGTTATACTACTGCCATACAAAAGAACATCCTGTAGGCAGACTTGTAATAGATTAACAGCATAAGGCTACTGAAAGAACTCCAGCTATCAGCTGCACAACTAGTTATAAGCTGCCAACATTTTATTTTCACATATCGCTGCTGGAAAAATTGCCTTGTTTTAACTTCTGAACCCAGTGTTGGCTAAGAAAGTCTATGAATTCAAGAGGCATGGGTAAAAAAGAAGATAAACTTTTCTATTTTTTAAAGTTTTTTTTACAGAGATTCTAAAACAGTAGTCATTTTCAGGTAACCTCTTGATGATCTTTAGACATGTTTATTATTTTTTTGTTAGATGATATACGGTAGTTTGCTATTGTTTCCTTCCAATTTTTTGGCTTCTTTAATTTTTATTATAGACCCAACCTCATTTTAAAAGGAAATATTGCTATATAACAAACAACATAATGGATTATAATACTTCACAATGATTGAAGAAAAATAATTCTGGAAATACACTCTTCATCTGTGGACAGGTTTTTAGACAGAACCAAAAATTTCTATTTTATTGCTTTAATGCTTACAATTAACATTTTTATCTACATAATTAATGTTCATATTATAGATATTATGCAGAAAACTGTAATTCTGCAATTATTTTTATTTATTGCCTGCCACATATGCTTTCTATATTTATATTCACCATTTTCTTCAATGTCTCTTCTCCTAATATTTCCATTCACTCATTTGTTTTCTTTGACAAGAAAACAAAATTTGTTTATGTAAAAGCAGCACATAAAGGCCATTTATCAATAGAAGTATTACATCTTGGAAATCAATAATTTAATTTTTTAAAGTTTTCTTTTAATTCAGAAACTCTGTAGGTTCCATCTCTCTGTGTCTCTTTCTCATTCACATATACATACATATGCATATATTTTACTATTCACCAACTAAAAGTGAATTAATGTATTGGCTTGTTTATTAAGTCTACGTCACTAAATTTTGTAGAGAAAAGCCTTTGAGGAATTAGAATAAAAATGTTACATTTGCCAATTCCATTTTTTCCAATGACGCCATCCCAGGCATTCTACGCCGAGTAGAATCAGCTTGTCGGTTTGCTTCATGGATGAAAGTAGGGCATCGAGATCTTCATAAAACTTGTCCTTTACTTCATCTGGGTTCGTCATTGGGGGTGCATAGGCACTGATAAGTGTGGTTTGCTTTCTTCTCGGCAGTGGAAGATGCAGTGTCATGAGTCGGTCACTCCCTCCCTTGGGAAGACTGGCAAGTTTGCAGACGAGATGATTTTTAACCACAAAGCCAACTCCAGGTTCACAGCATTTCTTATTGCTGCATCCACACCAGAAGAATGTATAACCATCTCATGTTTCTGTGAGCTGGCCTTCGTTGGCTAGATGAGTTTCACACAGGGCCACAATATCGATGTTAAATCTTGCAATCTCTCTGTAGACCAGGGCTGTTCTTCTTTTTGGTTGATTTGCTATGGGGTTGTCTTGAAGTGTATGTACGTTCCATGTGCCAATGATGACTGGTATCATCTTAAGCTTTCTTTGAAATTTTGTTACTTGACCACATGAAATGGGATCCCCTCCAACCACGGCAAGCTGGTTATAATGTTTAGGGCACCTTTTCTAGCCCCTTCCTCTTATTATGGAGTTGAGCAGTGTGGTCCTAGAGAGGCTGCTCAGTCACTCAGGTAGATGCCAAATTCAGCTGTTGCTTGTCAGCAGGAAGACGACCATTAGACCTACATTGCATGTGTGCAGGTCTGTGGTTAAGGCTAACAGTGTATCCGCACCTATTGCTTCGTTGCTCACCCACTGCCACAGGACTTTTCATGGGAATTGGATTAAAATGAGGGAGAGGTGCGCATAGTCAACCTCACCGTCTCTTCCCAGATTCCACCTTGCTCCAATAGCAGGACAAGAGTTGAGACAGTTGGAGATGATCTGGGTGGAGCGGTTGACCAGGGCATCTTTCATGTTTTGCCGTGCTCTAAGCATACCACATCGCTTGCAGAGACCACCTTCATGACCATTGTTCTATTCTAGTAGGTTTCATCTGCTAACACTGCCAGAATCTGTCTTCACATGCCCGGGATAGACAAGTCCCTATCTCACCGAAGGTCAGTGACCCAACTCTCAACCTGGTTTGGCCAGCCTGTCAAAGACTTTGCCTGGGGTGTGGCCACTGCACGTACTACAGCTACTAGGAGCCATAGGTGAGAACTGAATGACAGGTAAGGACCAAAGGTAAATGAGGTGCCCTAAAAGCTGCCCTAAAATGAGCTGCCATAAAAGGACACGACATGCTCAGCACCAGAGGTGCTACCCATCCCTGAACAACCCCTAGCACCCTAACATATACTTACATATATATACAGATACATACACACACACGCACACACACATATATATACACACACAGACACATATATATACATACATACAAACAAACACACACACACACATACATAGGCACATTCATTCATTCACCTAGCCACTTGATTAAGTTATATTGACTTGGTATAGTCAAAAATGCTTCCTTTTTTAAAAAAATGTCACGTATATCATACCAATTTACAATTGACTTAATATAACCTGACAAACAGAAGAGTCAGCTTTTTAAAAAATGTGATGCGTGGTATATTTGTGTGTATGTTTGGTTTTTAATAAGGGTTTCTTAGTTATTTTAATATTAGATTTGTCATATGCGGTTTTATTATTGTTGTTAGCCGCCCTGAGTCTATGGAGAGGGGTGGCATACAAATCTAATAAATAAATAAATAAATAAAATAAATAAGTTGGTTGTTGTTTGGCTTTTTTCCCATTGAATTCTTTTGGAGTCTCATTTTTATTTTTTTTTAAAGAAAGGTTATAAAAGAATATTGTGATCTAAAATGTAGCATACTTACTCATATATACAACTCAACCAGACTATCTTCGCTTATAGTGCAACTTAAAAGTGAGCATCTGTATTTTTTAACAGTTATAGAAATAGAAGCACTTGTGAAAATATTATCTTTCAATTCTTGTAGCTTTGTGAAAGGACAAAAGACATCTGTCCAAATTGCCAGAACAATAAAGGGAGGAAGCATTTAATTCTGCATATCTACCAGTGAAGGGGCCGCCCATCTTCAGGACTAACGGTATGCTCTCAGCAATGGGTGTGGGCACGCACGCATCCGGTGTGCATGCGTGTGCACGCTGGTATGAAATTTGGCTTCTGCACATGCACAGGAAGATTTTGCCAATCTTAAGTGATTTCTTTGCTTCTGCGCATGCGTGGAAGCAAAAAACCACCAAAAATTGGCAAAACCTCATGCGTGCAAGTGTCCTCATATGAGATTTTGCTTGTGGCGCATGCACAGAAGCCGAATCTCGCGTGGAAGTGTGCATACATGCATCAGGAATGTACAGTTGTGTGCGCACCATGATTTTTGCTACCACATTATAGTGTGGACCATACTGGGTGCAGCCCACTACTGATATCTACCTATACAATATCTGCATATACATATATGTTGAAGTTCAACCACTGAACAATTATTAGCTGCTAATCTCTTCTTACAGATGGGCTGGCACAATTAATTGGCTTTCCCCCTTAATAATTATTTAAGATTAAGATTTAAGATTTATTAGATTTGTATGCCGCCCCTCTCTGAAGACTTGCTAAACTTGTGAATTCGCTAAAGGATTCCAGAATATGTAAGATTTTTATCCTAGTTTGTAATGAATGCTCATGCTCCTCATGGAATTGCATGTGTATTCTGTATTGATCTTGAAAATGATACCTAGCAACAAAAGTAAAAGAATTTAGTCATGACCAACAGTAACATACCGTATATTTCTGAGTATAAGATGCACCTTTCTCCTCCCTAAAAGTGCCTGGAAATTTGAGTGTGTCTTATACTCTGAATGTATCTTTTTTAAAGCTTTTTTCCAGTGCTAACGAGGTGCTAATGATCTTCCCAGCTCTTACCTTGCAGGCTTTTTTCATTGTTGCTCTCTCCGAAGAATGTTTTTCCAGCCCTAAGTCTTTGCAGGTTTTTTTTCAATGCTCTACTTGCTCCAAATAAGTTTCTTTCCACCCCTAACGAGGTGCTAACAATCTTCCCAGCTTGCTGGCTCTTTCATTGTTACTCTGTCCAAATAAGGCTTTTTTTTTTCTTTTTAAATAATGTTTATTGAATATATACAAAACTATACACAAAAACAATACAAAACAGTATGAACAGGACAAGGTGTTCTTATCATATGTGTCTAATTGTTATTTTCATTAAGGTCGAACAAACCACATTTAACACTAACAATAAACGTAGGACACCCCTTTTCCCTCCCCCCCCCTCTGCCAACCTGCAGTTATATTTATATTTCATTTTTCCGGTTATACTTTCAGCGGTATCCTGTTTCTTAAAATTTGCTTAATCTATTAGTCTAGTGTTTCCTTTTCTAGGTGTTGTGTTTAAAATTCTAATTGTTATGTTTCTGGTATATTCCTTAATACTGAATAAATAAATAAAAGGATATCGGCGAGCAATCAAATAAGTTGTTTTGTCTTGTTCTTCTCCTCCTTTCTCTTCATTCCTGATCTCTTTGTGATTTGTTCTCCTTTACTCAGTTTCCTTTCGTTTCTGTCTCTCTCTCCCTTTCCTCGATCCAGTTATAGAACTTATCCCATGTGGTTATATTTTCTGTTTCTTTATTATCTTTCAGTTTTTGTGTTAGGGAATCATATTCGGCGCAGTCAAATATTTTTTTGATTATTTCTCTGTCTGATGGTACCTCCTCCCTTTTCCAAATAAGGCTTTTTTAAGCCCTAACCAGGGGATAAAATAATGTGCTGAAGCTGACCAGACTAAGGACCCTAACCAGATGAATACCT
Organism: Erythrolamprus reginae; assembly: GCF_031021105.1. NCBI lineage: Eukaryota > Metazoa > Chordata > Lepidosauria > Squamata > Dipsadidae > Erythrolamprus > Erythrolamprus reginae. The sequence goes on along the minus strand of NC_091952.1, from coordinate 85,585,020 downwards.
GGTAGGCAGATTTCCCCCCCCACACACACACACACACACTATTTTCCTCCCCCAAAACTAAGGTGCGTCTTATACTCCAGTGCGTCTTATACTCTGAAAAATATGGTACCTCTGAAAGGGGGGGGGAGTAAAATGGGAATATTGATAGCTAAAATGTTTAGAGAAATGGGAGTGAAAAAAAATACACCAATAAAGAAAATAAACATAATTTGGTTTAATAGATTCAGTCATTCTATGCACAGCAATCATTAAGAATTTCATTGACAAGATATGGCAGGGAAGGTGAACAATCTAGATGTACTTAAACTATATCCTATTTTATTTGTGAATCAAAGAGCTTTTGACAAAATATTGTTTGATTCATAATATATTGAAGTGCAATTAACTGAGATGATTTATAAACTGAGCAGATAGACAATTGTGACTTAAACATGACTTCTCTGTTGACATAAAGGGAAGCTTTATTTTTACTGTTTTTCTTTTTTACTTTGATAAAATGCCACCAAGCAACAATTTACTGCCATGTAGTCAATGTCACAGCAAAACTGAATGGCCAGCAATTGAAAAGGAAAGCTTTGGAAGCAGGGCAAATCTGTTGTAGACATTTCTGATAAAATCTTCTGCCAAAGTTGCTTTATTTCAGCATCTAGATTTATCAGATTCTAATTTCTAACACTATATGTGCATTTCCCACTTAAGCTGCTACTGTCCTATCGTTTTGGTAACATAAAGGTAAACTGGTTTTAACATATGCTGCATGGACTATGATAAGAGTTCGCATGGTATTTGGACTGCAAAATATCACTCCAATGGACATATCTCCTGTTGCTGCACTTTCTCTTTCTTTTGTTCCAGGAACAAAATGTTCAATCACTCATGTGGGCAAGTTTTAGTGTACGTGTTTATTTGTGTAATATTGTAAGTAGTTACTGTATGTAAGAGATACTAAAAAACAACAGCCTTGCCTCATTCAAGATAAATGTCCTAATACATCCATGCTTTTATTGAAATATCTAAATGAATTTTTATGAGCATCTTTCATCATGACATGCCTAAAGCAGTTCAGAAGTAGATTAGTCTCAAAAAAGTTTTGACTATTTCTATGTGTCAAAAGCTGCTTTAAACTTTTGTTTTTCAAACAACATATTCCTACAATTTGTCTTTGAAGGCTACTAAGGAAAGTTGCTTTGAAATAAAGAAAATTTTAAAATTTTAAATTTTTTTAAAAGCAGCATTTTGAATAACACTAGTCAAAGGAAAAGAGCTGAAATACACTTTGCAAGCTTAGCTTGGTAAGCATCAATTTATATATGGTGCTAGCTGCTGTATTGCAATAATTTCTAAACATTCCTGGAAATAACATTTATCAGTTATGCAGTTGCCCTTTTTCTTCTTTGGAAGATCTTCTTTTACTTTAACATTTACTTAAGAAGTTCTGAAACATTTGATTTTCTTTCATTTACAAAGGTTGTAATTTGGAAGAAATCTAATGATAGTATACACGGAGTTCTATAGAATGTGAATCCTGCAATGAAATTAGTCATTTTGAGTTAAATAGGGTTTAGTAAAGGCATAGCTAACTGCCTAATGATGTCCTGGAAGCAATAATGGGGTTTTCTAGTGATGGGGTTTGCCATCAGCTAATTTCAGGATCACTTTCCAGTGAAGTCTGTAGTTTTGGCATTTCTCTCTATTCTTCTATCCAAGCCCTCCAATTAGTCAAGGTCAACTAGTTGCTGCCACTTAGCTATGCAAATAAGGTTTACTCACAGGATGGCCATTTCTTCCACTTCAGAGGGGTTTTTTTTTTTGTTTAGTTAGATAACCCATGTATGAATATTTAATCACTATTTTCATACATTTTTCATACATCAAATATAAAAAATACACACACACAAGCAAACCACTGTAAAACTCTAACTGTTTCCAAACTATTTTTTAAAAAAATATGCCAATATTTTGAGGACAGACAACCCCTATGCCACCCCCACTCCCACTGCTAATATGCCTTTTGTAACACTGTGGTTTCTTTCTTCTTCTAAAATTGCATACTTCTTATGCTGAAGAGCTTCATTTCAAAAGGGAAAGCAACAATTTGCATCTCTGGGGCCTTTTGACAAAACAAACTCTGTGTTTACAAGTTATAGATACCTCAGCAAACCAGAACTAAACTGCAGTTTTAAACTGTAGTATGTTACCCTGTTTAAAAGAGACAGTCAGTTCCTAAGGAGCTCAGAGCCAGGGAAAGCCAAATGTATTTATCTATCTATCCATCTATCTATCTATCTATCTATCTATCTATCTATCTATCTATCTATCTATCTATCCATCCATCCATCCATCCATCCATCCATCCATCCATCCATCTATCTATCTATCTATCTATCTATCTATCATCTATCCATCCATCCATCCATCCATCCATCCATCCATCCATCTATCTATCTATCTATTTATTTGATTTGTATGCTGCCCTTCTCCAAAGACTCGGGGCGGCTCACAACAGTAATAAAAACAATATAGCAGTGGAACAAATCTAATATTAAAAAACATATAAAACCCTATCATTATTTTTTTAAAAAAAACCAAACAGCACATTCATACCAAACGTAAAACAAAGTATAAAAAAAAGCCTGGGGGAAAGGTGTCTCAACTCCCCCATGCCTGCTGGTATAAGTGAGTCTTGAGTAGTTTACGAAATAGTGGGAGGCAGCAGCAGCAGGATCAATATAATCAGCGATATATTATATGCTCTGCCCTTCTCCTTGGCTGTCTTTTTGTCATTAAGGGATAGCACCATGCCACCTGCTTAGAGCTTGAGTCTAAGTAGAAGGGCAGCATAAAAATCAAATAAATAAAAAATAAATAATCTTGGGGCTTCTGGGTAGCATCAAAAGATGGCTTCCATGAGACACTGCTACTATTTCTCCCTAATAAGAACATTATATGCCATATTCTGCTGAGTTCCAGGAAGGAAGGCATGTCATCAGGAAGAGGTAAATCTCTACTTGTTATCGTTTAATTCTTGAACCATTTAGATAAAAACTCTGCCTATTTTGCAGTCATATTTGATATTAAATCAGAGGATGGGAGTGCTGAATCCAGCCTGCCCCTGAACAAAAATTCAAAATGAAAATGGATTTGGCATTTTTATTCACCTATTGATCCCAAGAACCTGAAATAGGCAAATATTGTTTGATGGTGTTAAAGATATCTGTTAGTACAGGGTACATGCTTGTTAGAGTTTGCCACTGTAAACTTGTACTATCACTTTAAATATTACAGTTGCCACTGTAAACTTGTACTATCGCTTTAAATGTTACAGTTGCCACTGTAAAGTTGTACTATCTCTTTAAATGTTACAGTTGCCACTGTAAACTTGTACTATCACTTTAAATGTTACAGTTAGAAACACAGAAACATAGAAGACTGATGGCAGAAAAAGACCTCATGGTCCATCTAGTCTGCCCTTATACTATTTCCTGTGTTTTATCTTAGGATGGATATATGTTTATCCCAGGTATGTTTAAATTCAGTTACTGTGGATTTACCAACCACGTCTGCTGGAAGTTTGTTCCAAGGATCTACTACTCTTTCAGTAAAATAATATTTTCTCACGTTGCTTTTGATCTTTCCCCCAACTAACTTCAGATTGTGTCCCCTTGTTCTTGTGTTCACTTTCCTATTAAAAACACTTCCCTCCTGAACCTTATTTAACCCTTTAACATATTTAAATGTTTCGATCATGTCCCCCCTTTTCCTTCTGCCACTGTAAACTTATACTATCTCTTTAAATGTTAAATATGCTAGGCTGGTTTGTCATTAGAGGGCGCCAGTACTCCTTCCCTCAAATGACGCTGTGACTGCACATTTCTGCTCAGTCATTATAACTTTGCCTTGAGGGGGAGTGTATTATGCTTTGTGCGTATTGTATTGTATTTGCTTAGTGCTTATTATGAATTGTTTCTATCTGTTGTCTATATGTAAATAGTACTTATTAAGCATAACTAAGTCTGTGTCTTTGTTTCTTTGGCTTTATCACACACCCACGCTCTGTTAAAATTCTCTGCTCGGTGTATGTCGAAGGTCTCTTAGCCCAGCTATACCGAGATATACCAACAGTATCAACACAGGATCTACGTTGTTCCATATATAGCTGCCTTTTCCAATTGACTGATGGTGATTTCGTCAATGCCTATGGCACTTTTTTCCTCCGGTGGTGAAATCACATGCCCGCACCCATAATTCCATGCCCACCCATTGCCCCACCCTCGATTCATGTGCATACAACCTCCTGCTTCCCCATTTTCCAACTTCCAGTGGACCCGATAGGCCTGTTTTTCAACCAACCCAGGATCCAGAGACTTTCTTGGAGCCTGCCTCTCTCACCTCCTAGAGGCCAAAAACACCCTCCTAGTGCCTCTGCTGAGCTGCTGAGCTGCTGAGCTGGAAATCAGCATGCGCATGTCCACTAGGGCAACGGCTCTATGCTGGCTGATAGGGCTCCACGTGCCACCTCTGGCATGCATGCCATAGGTTCACCATCATGGACCTATGGTGTTCAAGTGGTGCTCCAACTTTTTTGAATTGCAGCAAGGTGCCTATTTATTTATTTGTTTGTTTTTTCTATCCCACCTTATTCAAGGTGGCAAACAACTCAACAAATCTGGTATTATATTTAATTCCTTTTACCATAGTCATTCTGCCCAAAAAATGTCAGTAAATTAAATTAGGCAGCTGCTGGAACTGTCATCAGTACTGGCATACAGGCAGGCACAAAAGTATAAGGCAGCTTCCTACATTTCTGTTGCACCTTAGGAATTCAGATGAAATTTTGCATCAGGCAAAGCAAGTATTCACCTGTGCATTCCTCATTGAAGGACAACTCTGGTTATTCACCACAATTAAATGATCTCCACACTTGGTTTCCTGCTATACTTCAGAAGAATTACCTTTCTTTTTCATAGTTGTAACATCAAGTCTGTGAATTCAAAATTGTCAAAAAGGCTGGGCAAGAAAAAATAAGAGACTACCTTGGATCACAAGGAGAACAGATTATTCTGTAAATGCAGTAAATTAGGTTATTTACTAAAAATATTAACAGAGAAACTGAAGTTTCAATATTTTGGACACATAATGATCGGGCAGATCATGTCACTCATATACAAGATAAATGCATTACCCAAGCAGCAACTTTTTGGAGAACTCTCTTCTGAAAGATAACTCAGATGGAGGGCAGAAGAAACATTTCAAAGACACAGTAAAGGCCTCCCTGAAGTCCTTTAGGAAATGCTAAACCACTGTACCTTTCATGGCTTCATCCACAAGGTTGTAAAGCTTACTAAGCAAGGCACAATGCTAAAGCAGAACATAATCACCAGATTTATTTATTTATTTATTTATTTATTCATTCATTCATTCATTCATTCATTCATTTATTGGATTTGTATGCCGCACCTCTCCGGAGACTCAGAGCGGCTAACAGCAACAATAAAACAGTGTACAAAAGTAATCTAATACTAAAAACAATTAAAAAACCCATTAATATAAAAACCAGACATACATGCATACAATGCATAGAATTGTAAAGGCCTAGGAGGAAAGAGGATCTCAATTCCCCCATGCCTGATGGCAGCGGTGGGTTTTAAGTAGCTTACGAAAGGCAAGGAGGGTGGGGGCAATTCTAATCTCTGGGGGGAGTTGGTTCCAGAGGGCTGGGGCCGCCACAGAGAAGGCTCTTCCCCTGGGTCCCGCCAAGCAACATTGTTGTCTGTGGGACCTAACTGGTCGCTGGGATTCGTGCAGCAGAAGGCGGTCCCTGAGATAATCTGGTCCGGTGCCATGAAGGGCTTTATAGGTCATAACCACAACCATAATATCATAACTACCATCCAGTCTCCAACATTCCCTTTATGGGGAAGGTTATTGAGAAGGTGGTGGCGCTTCAACTCCAGTGGTCCTTGGAAGAAGCCGATTGTACATCCAAATTTGTACATCCAGAGCTACTAATACAACAATTGTAGTGCTTACAATGTCTGTTTAACATTCAATACCCAAATTTGCCTGATCAATTATCTTTTGACAAACCAGAGGTAATTTTAATACAGTGATCCCCCGATTATCGCGAGGGTTCCATTCCAAGACCCCTCGCGATAATCGATATTTCGGGATGTAGTGGTGCGGAAGTAAAAACACCATCTGCGCATGCGCTCCCCTTTTTCCATGGCCGCACATGCACAGATGGTGGAGTTTGCGTGTGGGTGTTGGGGAAGACCCTTCGGCTGCCCAACAGCTGATCTGCTCCGCAGCGCGGCAGCAGCGAGGAGCCAAAGATGGGGTTTCCCCATTGCCCAGGCTCCTCGCTGCTGCCGCGCTGCGGAGCAGATCAGCTGTTGGGCGGCCAAAGGAACCTTCCCTGGGTCTTCCCGCCGCCCAGGCAAAGGGGAAACCCCAAGATCGCTTGCCGCTTGCCGCTTGCCCGTCACCCACTCGCCCGGCCGCTCGCTTGCCGCTTGCCCGTTCGCCCGCCCGCCTGGCTGCTCGCTTGCCGCTTGCCCGTTCGCCCGCCCGCCCGGCTGCTCGCTTGCCGCTTGCCCGTTCGCCCGCCCGCCTGGCTGCTCGCTTGCCGCTTGCCGCTTGCCCATTCGCCCGGCCGGCCGGCTGCTCGCTTTCCGCTCGAGAGCAAGAGGGGGAGAGATAGAGAAAGAGAGAGAAGGAAAGAAAGAGATGAGAGAGGGAGGAAGAGAGTGTGAGAGAGGAAGAAGCAAGATAGAGAAAGAGAGAGAGAAAGAAAGATGAGAAAGGAAGGGAGTGACGTCATTGGGTGGAAAAATCGCGATATAGCGATTCGCAATGATCGGGATCGCGAAACTCGGGGGATCACTGTATATGAAATGGTGTTTATGATGGGTGAATAGTGTATTAACTATATTCAGTTATACTTCATGAAAATAACTTAGCTGAGTATAGCTTTGGAATGTACTTACAAAACTGTTTGCAGTGAAAACCTTAATATACTTTGTTTCCTTGGAAACAGCACCTTTCACCTTTATTGAATAAACTTAATAACTAGAAATTAATAATATAATGCCATGTTATTTTAATTTATAACAGACACATGCAAATGTGCGTGTGTTTGTGTGTTAGGAGGATCATATCTTAATTGAAATAATTTTCTCATGACAATGAGCTAAACAAGACAACCTATTGAGTACAAAAATATTATTTGCTTGAATGACTATACTTGAATTACAGTTTAGTTTTCTGTTGTGACAGAACTAGTGAAATGATACAACAACATACATTTCTCAAAATGCTTCTACAATTTAAAATATTGTTGCCAATTTATCTGCATTTAATAAATGCTTGCATTTTACTAAATTAGTAAAAAAAAAAACCTCTCTTCCTAATCGGATAAATTATTTTCAAATTTCACAATAAATCATATATAAGAATTGTAGTAAACCTACTTTGCTACTTATTAGCTTCATTTTATAAGGAGGAGCCTTAGCAAATTTTACTAGTAACTTTACAGTCTACCCGCAGAACTTAAATTATATGGCAAAGGAAAATAGTAATCAAGAAAAAAACCCAAATCTATAATATACAGTAGTTCTTATTATATGGTTTTATCGGACTATTACACTGTATAATTTCCAGTTTATTCTGCACTCAGCACATACGCTATCAGTCCCTATATCCAGATCACAACATGCAGAAATGCCCTTAGAAACTGTAACAAAAATATAGCTTGATGTTTATTCCTTAAACATCAGCAAACATGAGATGTTTATTTATTTATTACCATTTCTATTTTATAGTCAATTTATAATCATTTATTTATAGTAATTTCTAAAGTGCAGAAATCATTAATTCATTAGACAAAAGAAACTTGGGTGGCTCCCTATTTTAATTACCAGTTATCAATCAGAATGAAATCAATTTGAATCAGACACAGTGAAAATTACCAGAAAGAAAATCTCATTCTTACGGGAAGAGCCAGGGAAATGGCCTGATTATGATCTGGAAATTCAGTACATGGGTTTCATTTACAATAGCAGAAAGTTAAGCTGGGGATGGCAAGTCCCACCCTACACATCCAGCTGTCTGTGTAGCCTAAAGCTCTGTAAGAGATTTGGTTATCCTTGTACAGGTACTTGTATAGAATTTCCAAACATGGAGAATTCCTGAGTGTCTTCAGTTAAATATGCCGATTAGTTTCTTCCAGCTCTTTGTGCTAAATACAATGATGGCACAAAGTTTATTTGCTCACTGTTCTGTCTGGGTGCCCCCAGACCTCAACACCAACTGGAAAAAACAGCCAGACACGCTGGTAAAAACAAAAGTACTTTATAGCTTGAAAAATAAACACAGAGAAAAACCTGTTCTTCCCCACAGGCAGGTTATGAGACTTTACAGCAGAGTCCTGATGTCCAGACAATACAGCAGCCTTCTTGCTGGCACACCGACCACTGTAGAGAATAAGACCCCCCACCTTTTCCCCCCAAGGTTTCAGTATTCAAAGTCACAAACCAGAATTCCAAGACGCCAAAGAGCACAGCCAGGTCCCAGGACTCCCAAAGATAATACTCCACAAGCCAGGAAGGTTGGGTCTGCCTTTTAGCCTTTCCAGAGAGCACCACACCCAAACCCAGCTGTTGCCTCTTTAGTGCTGAAAGTACCTAGCTAATTGGTCCCTTCTTTGTGTTGCTCTTCTCTGTCGCAGATCGATTATTGCTTGTGCATTTTCCTCTAAGGAATCCAGGCTGCTTGTTGGGGAGAGCTCTCTCTCGGGGGCCTCTGGCTGTTCCCCCTCTTCCTCAGCCTGAGATTCCGCCTCCTCGTCTGCCTGCACCTCCTGTTCCTCATCCTCCCTCTCTGAGCAGGAAACCGACAGAAGATCAGCCGTTCCCTGAGGGGCCTCGGACGGAATCACAACAGCTCACATTTGTCTTTCTGACAGTAAATAGAAGCTATCGTTTTCAACTCTGTTCCAAACTTGAAGCTATAGTATTAAAAAGTGCATTTGAAAGTAAGTAACATATTGGAAAGACAAACTGGTATAAAAAAGTTAAAACAATTTATATCTGAAAATTCAGTTCCTTTATCATTTAATCGGGTGGCTTTACAGAAATAAATTGCACGTCATTTCCACTAATGTAAATCATAATTGGTAGATTAATATTAATCAAACTGGATATAGTGATAGTTCTATCTCTACTAGAAAGATTAATAATAATATTCTAACTTCCCATTTGACACTGACATATACAGTGGGTATGGAAAGTATTTAGACCCATAGTTCCCTCTAAGCTGAGCAGTGAGCAATCGCTCACTTAAAAATCATCATCAACTCAGAGTTTTCCAAACCTGCCCAGAAGCCGAGAGGGAAAGAGTGAGAGGGAAGGAGAGAGAGAGGAAGAGACGAAGAGAGAAACAGATAGAAAAAAGAGAGGAAGGAAAAGAAAAAGAAAAAGAATGGGAGTAAGGAAGAGAGAAAGAAAATCAAAATCTAGTTTGAAACTAGCTCAACTATTTAAGTGGCATTTTGATATTGATAGAGTTGCCCTATTATGAGCTCACTGTTATAGACACACAGTACAGTATTTTATTTTGAAATTCTCTGAGGCAAAACAGGGTGGGTTTTTTATTTGTTTGTTTGTTTGTTTGTTTGTTTGTTTGTTTGTTTGTTTATTAATTATTTCTGTGCCGCCCAGTTCCAAAGGGACTGCCACTCAGACACTATACTTTTCCGCCCACCCCCCAAAAAAATTAGAGGGAACACTGTATCAGACCCCTTTAAATTTTTCACTCTTTGTTTCATTGCAGCCATTTGGTAAAAGCAAAAAAGTTCATTTTATTTCTCATTCATGTACACTCAGTGCCCCATCTTGACAGGAAAAAAACCCCAGAATGTAGATATTTTTGCAAATTTATTAAAAAAGAAAAGCTGAAATATCACATGGTCATAAGTATTCACACACTCTTTGCTGTGACACTCATATTTAACTCATATGTTGTCCATTTCCTGATGGACAGATGGGGCGCTGAGTGTACATTAATGAGAAATAAAATGAACTTTTTTGCTTTTACCAAATGGCTGCGTTGAAACAAAAAGTGAAAAATTTAAAGGGGTCTGAATACCCACTGTAACATCAATGTGGAATAGAACTGAGCAGAAACCTTGTGTATCCTCTTTAGTAGCCAGAAGTCTAAATGAAATGCTTTTTATAACATTCATCTTATTTTTACTTTAATTACATTATTTTTGTTTTAAATTTATCAACATTATAAAACATACAATAAAAAGAGACAGAGAGAAAGAATTCATTCTCCCCCTTGATTAGCATGTATTTTCATAATTGCTATTTATCACTATGTATGGTTAAACAATGTTGTCTGCCTACACATGAACAATTGTTGTCTTGTGTTTTATATTAGCTCTAATAGTCTATATAAAAATCTGAAATAACTGCTATTATCCCTATATTTAAACTGAGCCTTTGTTTAGGTCTTTATTGTCCTTACACCTTTGGTTTATTTTTATTTTGTTTGGTACTGTGTAGTTTATCTTTCTGAATGTAACAGCAATAATAACAGTGATAATAATTTTTAAAAGTTTTAAAATTGAAGGGGCAACGACAAAATAATTAGGCAACAGGGCAGGACAGATAATTATTGGAAAGATAAATATCCACATTCAGTACACTGAATACATATAATTATAGCAGTAATTTTTGCCTTACTTATCCAAGTGGGTGTAACTATAAGTAAGAAGAGTAACTAAATAACAAGAATATATGGTCCAGCAGTAGTTCATTAATCACAATGTGGGAAAGAATTGTGTAACTTCATTACCCACACAGAGAGAGAGAGACATAGTCTTTCCCACCTACAAGCAAAATATAGCTTACTTTTATTCTGTTACATAAGCTATATGGCATTTATATTTGTACTTTTTCAAACTTTAAATCCAGATTAAAATATTTCACTGTAAAATGCACTTATTTTACTTCTATTAAATTAACAGATTAAAACATTGGCTATAAAACTAATATTTTACATTGTACTGATGCCTTTCTGCTTTCAAGGCCTTACTTTTCTACTCTTGAAAGAGAAGATAGCTAGTCTTTCAAAACACTTACAATGGTTGTTGGGGCAAGCAGACATTATCCCCCCACCCACCCCAATTCTTTACCAAATGTTTTGAACATTAGTGATTAAAGCTGCAGATCCTGCCTTGAGCATATTAGAAAATACATCAGCTGGTATTGTTACATTCTCAGAGTGAACCACAAAGGCTGCAGTCAGGTCCTCTAATTTGGAGGGAAAATACTGACTGCTGATTGGCAAGACTGTCTGGCTATCAGACAAAGATTTTGCTGGGTTATAAGTAGTGGCCAAATAAAGAGCTGCTGTTTTGAAGCCACTTCTGTTGGCCTCTTCCATTCGCCCTATCTAACACTGGTGATGAAGGTGGGATTGGAAGCAGATAGACCAGAAAAGAGCTGACAACCTCACAATCCAGACAAATGGCCTTTCTGAAGTGCCAACTCAGCTGACATGACAATGCACACCCAGCTGAGTCACTTACCCAGCATGGGAGCCACCCCAAGTCTTCTCAGGGACCGCCTTCTGCCGCACGAATCCCAGTGACCAGTTAGGTCCCACAGAGTAGGCCTTCTCCAAGTCCCGTCAACTAAACAATGTCATTTGGGGGGGGGCAGGGGAAGAGCCTTCTCTGTGGCAGCCCCGGCCCTCTGGAACCAACTCCCCCCAGAGATTAGAACAGCCCCCACCCTCCTTGCCTTTCGTAAGCTCCTCAAAACCCACCTCTGCCATCAGGCATGGGGGAACTAAGATATTCTTTCACCCCTAGGCTTCTACAATTTATGCATGGTATGTTTGTATGTATGTATGATTGGTTTTATAACAAGGGTTGCTGTTTTAGTATTGGATTTTTACATTCTGTTTTTATCACTGTTGTTAGCCGCCCCGAGTCCAAGGAGAGGGGCGGCATATAAATAAATGAATGAATGAATGAATGAACGAACGAACGAACGAACGAACGAACGAACGAACAAACAAACAAACAAACAAACAAACAAACAAACAAACAAATAATGGGAGCACTGGGCCACCTATATGATTTGCTTTGAATGCTTCATGGAGGCAAATGATCTACTTGGGCTATAAGACAACTACAAACAAATGCTCTTCCTGAGCTACTGCGGCACAGACACTCTCCGAATCAACATGAGTCCAGACAGTGACTTGGTCCGCCCTACAGATAATGCCCATTATGCCCCCAAACCCTCCAAATTCTTGCAGCAGTACACTTTCCATCTGCGGAATCAGAAGAAAGGGAGTCCATTAATGAATACGTTTCTGTGCAAGGCTGCTGCCCATTGTGGGTTCCGTGATCTAGATGAGCAACTGCTTGATCGAGTTATCTGTGGAATTTGGGACATTAACCTCCAATGGAGATTACTTTCAAAAACCACCATCACTCTCCAGATTGAGCTGGACAAGGCCAGGGCTTCCGAGGCACCCACTAAGTTGACTAAGAAACTACGGCAACCAAGCAGCCTAAAAAGTGCATGAAAGAATCTTGGCGTGCATCACAAGAGTTCGGTGTGAGAAAGTTTGCTGCCTTTGATTCAAAAAGCACTAAGCGCCAAATGCGCCCGATGACAGACTTCCACCATGTACCAGGTATGGAGGGCACCATCACCTTACCAACTGCTGTGTGGGAGAGAGACTGTATGTGTGACTACAGCGGTCATCTAGAAAGAGTCTGCTGTGCCAAGCTGCCTTCACCACAGGCAACACAACTAGCACCAAGCAAGCCTGACTATGCCAATCAGCCTCAACATGGTGGTTGGCAGTCAGGATGGAGAACCAACTGGACCAGCATGACTGAGGACTGCCAAACAACAATCCGCAAGCAACCATGCCACATTGAAAGAAGCTGCCAGTTGAGGGGTCACCATACAACATGGAGATTGACACAGGGTCATCTCTGGGCCACACCGCAATAAGCAATCCCAGGGATCCAGAAGAAACAACTGCAGTGCCAAGAGCTAAGTCTGACTGGCTACCAAGACAACTACATTCCAGTTATCAGTTGTGGTGCCTTTCAGGTGTAATTCGAGAATTTCAATGCCCCCCTCATGCTTACAGTGGTCAGTGGCTCTCTTCCAGGCCTGCTTGGCTTGGTGTGGTGTGAAGCCCTCGGCATGGGGTTGATTGGAATCAACATTGTCAGCGATAGCACCATGGAAGACCTTCTAAGGGAGTTTGAGGATGTTTTTAGTGGCAGTCTGGATACGTATAAGGGGACCCCAATTTCGTTCAATTTGGACCCAAGCATAACATCAATTTGGCTTAAACCCTGGAAGCCTCCTCTTGCCCTCTGAACAAAAATAGATAAAGAATTGGACAAGCTAATTGATCAAGGGATCCTAGAGCCGATTGACCATGCATGGTGGGAAACCACTAGAGTGACCCCAGTGAAGCTGGACAGGTCAATTCACCCCTGTGCTGACTATAAGTGCATGCTTAATAGAGCACTTCAGCAGAGCATCTATCCAGTTCCAGTTCAGATAAAATAATTGCCCAAGTCTTACACTGGGTGTTGAGGAGGTGGCAAAAGGGGTCTGTTGGGCATATAACACTTTAGTTCTGACACTTTAGCATACAGGATCAAGTATACACCCACAACTATGCTGGGGGTCCTCTCTGGGTTCCTGCTATGGTCACAGGGATCACCGACCCTCATTCTTAATGAGTAGAGCTTGAGGACAGTACGAGGACAGTATAAGCTAGAGGCAGCATGTTGACCAACTCTGAGGCCGACTCAGCTGGTCCACTCTTAGGCTACCAGAACTAGCTTCTGAGCCAACTCCTAACCAACAGGAGCAATCACTTGCTCCTAACAGAGATAATTCTAGCTAAATCTGGAAGACTTGGGATGACACTTGGGACAGAGCTCCAAGCAAACCGGGCCTTGAAGCTCTAGACACACTCTGGGCCAAAATCCAGGAACTTCCATTGATTGAGACCGGGAGCAACAGAAGCTTGTATGACCTGACCGCTCATCCAGCTCTAACTGAGGTGTGCAGATCTGAAAGACCAACTAAATGCCGTGCCTATGACTACGACATGAATTGGCCCAACTAAGAGGGGTGTTACATTCTCGGACTGAAGCATATAGGCTTCAATCAGGTCCTCCATTCTGGAGGGAAAATACTGAGTGCTGATTGACTTGACTTTTGCTAGGTTGTAAATAGTTGCCAAATAAAGAGTTGTTGTTTAGAAGACTGTCTCTTCCATTCACCCTATCTAACAGGTATCATAGTCAATTTTGGCAAGAGTAGTCATTAGAAATAAGAGCTGGCTGTCAGAATGTCCTTAAATATCAAGATATTAATGAATGGTTTAGTGCAGACACTTTTCAAGACCTATCTTATTTAACAGAAAAATTATCCTTAAACCATACTCAATATGACTAATAAACATCTGTTAGTATACCTAACATATAATCACCAGAAGGAGAATAAAATCAAAGTTGCTAAAACATATACCATGTTTTCTCAAAAATAAGACTCTGTCTTATATTTTTTGGAACCCTGAAATAAGCACTTGGCCTTATTGTCATGCCCTCAAAAGCCTGATGGGGCTTATTTATTTTATTTATTTATTTATTATTTGGATTTGTATGCCGCCCCTCTCCGAAGACTCGGGGCGGCTCACAACAAGTGAAAAACAGTCCAATACATAATCCAATTAATTAAAATATTTAAAAATTTAAAAAACCCCATATACTAACATACACACACACAAGCATACCATGTATAAATTCAACGTGCCCAGGGGGAGATGTTTAGTTTCCCCATGCCTGACGGCAAAGGTGGGTTTTGAGAAGTTTACGGAAGGCAGGAAGAGTAGGGGCAGTTCTGATCTCCGGGGGGAGTTGGTTCCAGAGAGTCGGTGCCGTCACAGAGAAGGCTCTCCCCCTGGGGCCCGCCAACCAACATTGTTTAGTTGACGGGACCCGGAGGAGGCCCACTCTGTGGGACCTAATCGGTCGCTGGGATTCGTGCGGCAGAAGGCGGTCTCGGAGATATTCTGGTCCGATGCCATGAAGGGCTTTAAAGGTCATAACCAACAGTTTGAATTGTGACTGGAAACTGATCGGCAGCCAGTGCAGACTGCGGAGTGATGGTGAAACATGGGCATACCTGGGTAAGCCCATGACTGCTCTCGCAGCTGCATTCTGCACGATCTGAAGTTTCCGAACACTTTTCAAAGGTAGCCCCATGTAGAGAGCATTACAGTAGTCGAACCTCGAGGTGATGAGGGCATGAGTGACTGTGAGCAATGAGTCCCGGTCCAGATAGGGCCGCAACTGGAGCACCAGGCGAACCTGGGCAAACGCCCCCCTCGCCACAGCTGAAAGATGGTTCTCTA
Organism: Erythrolamprus reginae; assembly: GCF_031021105.1. NCBI lineage: Eukaryota > Metazoa > Chordata > Lepidosauria > Squamata > Dipsadidae > Erythrolamprus > Erythrolamprus reginae. Next base: position 85,569,549 of record NC_091952.1, on the reverse strand, counting down.
ATGTGAGCTGTGGATCGAGGAGGATGCCCAAGTTGCGGACCCTCTCTGAGGGGGTCAATAATTCCCCCCCCAGGGTAATCGACGGACAGATGGGATTGTTCTTGGGAGGCAAAACCCACAGCCACTCCGTCTTATCCGGGTTGAGCTTGAGTCTGTTGACACCCATCCAGGCCCCAACAGCCTCCAGGCACCGGCACATCACTTCTACCGCTTCGTTGACTGGGCATGGGGTGGAGATGTAAAGCTGGGTATCATCGGCATATTGATGATACCTCACCCCATGTCCTTGGATGATCTCACCCATCAGGAATGTCGTATTTAGGAGGAAACCGAGTAGTGGTACTGCTGGAAATGTAATGTTAATGTTAGTATTGAAACACTTTTTTAAAATTTTAACGTGTTATTGGACATAAATTAAAAGTCAACTTTTCCAAATAAATGAACTGTATTATAACATAAACAATTTCCTAACAGTAAAATTGAGATATGGCATCAATGTTTCTGGAAATTGTGAACTCATTCCCAATAACAAAGATATTATTTTTTAAAGTTAAAATAATTCATGGAAAACTCTGAATAACTGAACAAATTTAGATTTCAGAATTGAATTATGACAATACCACAGAAAATGCACTGTTCTTCAGTGGTTCTCCTCCTACCTCTCCGGTCGGTCACAGTTGGTGTTAGTGGGGGGTCAGAGGTCGACTCCGAGGTCTCTCCCTTGTGGGGTGCCTCAGGGGTCGGTCCTATCCCCCCTGCTATTCAATATCTACATGAAACCGCTGGGTGAGATCATCCAAGGGCATGGGGTGAGGTATCATCAGTACGCTGATGATACCCAGCTTTACATCTCCCCCCCATGTCCAGTCAACGAAGCAGTGGAAGTGATGTGCCGGTCTCTGGAGGCTGTTGGGGCCTGGATGGGTGCCAACAGACTCAAACTCAACCCGGATAAGACGGAGTGGCTGTGGGTTTTGCCTCCCAAGGACAATTCCATCTGTCCTTCCATTACCCTGGGGGGGGGATTATTGACCCCCTCGGAGAGGGTCCGCAACTTGGGCGTCCTCCTCGATCCACAGCTCACATTAGAGAACCATCTTTCAGCTGTGGCGAGGGGGGCGTTTGCCCAGGTTCGCCTGGTGCACCAGTTGCGACCCTATCTGGACCGGGACTCACTGCTCACAGTCACTCATGCCCTCATCACCTCGAGGTTCGACTACTGTAATGCTCTCTACATGGGGCTACCTTTGAAAAGTGTTCGGAAACTTCAGATCGTGCAGAATGCAGCTGCGAGAGCAGTCATGGGCCTACCTAGGTATGCCCATGTTTCACCAACACTCCGCAGTCTGCATTGGTTGCCGATCAACTTCCGGTCACAATTCAAAGTGTTGGTTATGACCTTTAAAGCCCTTCATGGCACTGGACCAGAATATCTCCGAGACCGCCTGCTGCCGCACGAATCCCAGCGACTGATTAGGTCCCACAGAGTGGGCCTTCTCCGGGTCCCGTCAACTAAACAATGTCGGTTGGCGAGCCCCAGGGGAAGAGCCTTCTCTGTGGTGGCCCCGACCCTCTGGAACCAACTCCCCCCGGAGATTAGAACTGCCCCTACTCTCCTTGCCTTTCGTAAGCTCCTTAAGACCCACCTGTGTCGTCAGGCATGGGGGAACTGAGACATCTCCCCCGGGCATATACAATTTATGAATGGTATGTGTGTATGTATGTGTGTTTAGAAAATGGGGTTTTTAAAATGTTTTTAGTAGAAATTTAGATTTGTTATAAATTGTTTTTCACTTTGTTGTGAGCCACCCCGAGTCTGCGGAGAGGGGCGGCATACAAATCTAAATAAATAAATAAATAAATAAATTACAGCATAAAGAAATCTCTTGGTGTCTCACGTATTTCAATAGAGAGCTACATAATTGTGTTTATACTGAAGTATGGATGCTTCACTTTATAAAACTCATTTGTCCAGTTTTTATTTGTATTTTTGTGAAATATAATAAATAATTTTGCAGAAACAGTTCAGCATCGCAGGGATAATGGTGATTTCACGTAACATTTTTCACTGATAGACCAAAAAGAGAGAAGTCCTATAACCCTTCTAATGAGAAGGTTTTCAAGGTAATGTAATAATGACTCACAGTTCTTCTTGTGCACTAAATCTTGCTAAATAAAGAAACCGGGGGACAAAAATGCAAGCCTCTGGTTACATTTGTAAAAGCAGCAGAGGAGATCAAACAGACTACAAGCTTATCTTAAAATCACCTTTGCACTACAGCTGATTAGTCCATCCATACTCATGAGAGAGAAATTTTTAAATGCCTTTTTTAGTAATGTTCTGTCTTTTGTTATTTCTAATGTAAGAATAATTATTGAAGTTTGGAATAGACACAGTATCATTTAAAAACATCTATTTCCTCAATATTTCTTCTCATTTTTTTCAAGCCCCTTTCCTCTTTCTCTGATGTTCAGTTGCGCTTTAGTATAATTAGCACTGCAATTTCCTCAGCCTGCTAATGAGCTCAGAGATGCTATCCAGAAGGTACAAGGCAAGGAATGGGAATGGGAATGTTTGCATTAGTTTTGTGATGGTTCTTTTGGGGAAAAAACCCCAGATTCCCCCCCCCCTTTAAAAAAGAAACAAAAAGGTCTTCTCAAAGAGAAATATATTCCTTGCCAATTCTAGATCTGTAGAAATTTGGCTACTATATTTGGGATGGACAAGCTAAAAACAAAAGTGATACATTTTCTTATAATTACCACTTCTTCAATACAGTTTGAACATTTGTTTTTACCATAACATCCAAGAACCATATTGCCAATTTTTCAACAATTGACATGCAATTTCAAGAGTGTTCTGATATAATTGCTTTATTTTGAAAACAACCTATTTTGAAGGAGAAGGTTTATGGGTTTCTGTGCTTTCCTTACTTGTTGTTTCCCATTGTGGAAATGCCAAGTTTGCATTTCTGCAAAAGAAATGGTGGACTGAAGATGGTGTGATGGATTGTGTCTACAAAGAGGGAGGTGATGTGACAGATAGCAGTTTAGTGTTTTTTAGGAAGGAGGAAGGAACGGGTAAGTGGCCTATATAATTTTCCAATATTGGAAACAGACTTTGATTAATTTTATGAGAAAAAGAAATTAAATCTAAATCTGGGACATTATTCGAAGGGACCCAAGATCAAGATTGTTAAAAGTGAAAGGGATAGGTATAAAGTTGGTTTATTTGATCAAGGTTAAAATTGGTAGGGTTTTTATCTGTAGTAACCCTTAATGGACTTTTGCTGATCATGACTGAAATGACAAAGACTTTAATTATATGTTTATAGATAAGAAATGGAATCTGGGAAGAAGAGATTGTTTGCTGGCCTTTAAGAGAAGGTGATAAAGTTCTGAAAATGTTTATACTTGTGGTGAAGAGTGAAGTAATGTCATTATAAATTTCTTTTCCCCCTCTTTAGTGTATTCTTATATTTTCCATTTATTTTCTGCTTTTTTGTTTCTGTACCTTCTCTCTTTTAGTATGTATTTCATTTTTTAATCACTGAAGTGGTAATGTTTAATAAGATGATTATTATAGAAAATGCCAAGAATCATAGCCAGTACTCTTTAGCAATAGGCCAATAAACTGTGAGACAGTGATCAAAATGAAGGAATAGACAAGAGCAAACAGGAATATACCAGTTTTACAAGGGAGATAATGAATAGTAGAGCTTATTTACTGAGCTTTAGGGAGAGCCTCTTTGACTGAGAATGTAAGATATTTTTCTGGCGGGGATGTTTCCCCCGGTTTAGTGGTGGGGTGTGAATGCTTGTCTGGTGGTGGGCACTACTCACAGAGTACCTGTTTTATGTTGTGTGTGTGTGTTCATATTTTTAAAAATCAATAAAAATATTAAATAAAAAAGAAAAGATATTTTTCTGGCTGAAAGTATATGTTTACAGATCGCTCTGTGTCTTCTTTTCCAACATTAGGGAATAATTTAAGACTATCAGGCACTAGAATTAGTAGCATGGCTTGCCAGAAAAGGACGTCCCATAAGATGACCTCTAAAGGGAGGTGGTTCTATTGAGTATGTTCCCTTTAATAAGTAATCAGTAGTCACTTGTAATAGTCTATAACTAATTCAAGCAGAAGTTCCTCCCTATTCTATTCAGGGATCCTTGCTTCATCATAATACTGTAACTCTAAAGTTCTCTCTGAAATAATTCCATTCTCCTAAGCAAGTCCTTTCTCCAGCTATTCCATTAAATATCTTGCAATAAATGGCAACAGTAATGCTAAATAATTTCAAATAGCCACAACAAATAGGAACATACAGCTCAATAAATTACTGATTATGCAATTCAAAAGTTTCTCTCCCCAAATAAGCACAATTTTTGACTTTATAGAAATGTTTGATATTACTATTGTTAAGCTGAGATAAAAAGAATTGTAATATTACAATATTTCACAATAGCTTTCTCTCTTACATCTTCTCCATATCATTAATTAAATACATGGCTGCAGCAGGATCATTATTCATTCTATACATCAAAATATATTACTAATAAAAAGGATTGTGGTATTTAAAAGGTAATACAGGATGCTTTGTACAACACATGACCGTGCCATCTCAAAGATACATATTTACTCTTGCACGACATTTGTAATCTAAAATGTGTTTGATTAGTAGACAGCTAATCACATTGTTCTCTAGAGAAAAGTTTGTAAATGTTGGGCCACAAGGAGATGCTTTTTTATTGACACAAGAGGCAAAAGATCTTTTGGAATAAAAGACTTCTCAGCAGTTTTTTTTTTTAAAAAAAATCTATCATTTCTGTGGGCGTGGCTTGGTGAGTGTGGTAGATAAAGTACAGTATAAAGGAGACATTCTCTCTAAACTATTTGTAAAAATAATTAATTAAATATTTTCTCAAAATACATGGATGGCGGCAACAGGATTATTATTCATTCTCTACATCAAAATATACTAATAATATTTAGAATGTTGTCATATAAACAAACTTGAATTTTGCCTAGGTATGTAATTAAAATACTTCCAACTTAAAATAATTACCTTTGCTAATATAATGCCCCTACTGCATTGGGTCCCAGTTTCCTATCAAGTGCAATTCAAGGTGCAGGTTTACCATCTTTAAAATCCTAAATGACATGACACCAGGTTATCTATGGGATTATGTCTTCTTGAGGTTATCTACCTGTTCGGCTAGACTGGATAGGGTAGGCATACTCCAGGTCTATTCCTGTAAACATTGCCAACTTGTAACTCCTTGGAAATATGACACCTCTATTGCAACCTCTGCCCTATGGAACAACCTCCTGAAATCCAACAGACCCCACCTTTTTAACCTTCTTGAGAGCACTTAAGATCTGATTCTACTTTGACTTCATCCTGTCAATGTAGTGGGTCACCCACTCAATGTAGTGAGTGACATTAGGGAAGTTTTCCATAGGTTTGGGTCTTTATTGTTATAAAATTATTATTGTAAACTGCTGTACATTTATAATCTTATCATAAGACTTTCTTCAGCATCAGCGCAAAATACATGGAGATGAAGTTGAGGATATAATATTTCTACCACATATCATTACACATTCATTTAGATATACTGTATATTAATATCAATAAAAACTTGCTGAGGAACGTGCAGCACAGATGTTTCATTTGAAGACCCACAAAATTATATTTAAACTCTGGCAATATCCCTTTATTCTACTTTGTGTTGGTATTAATTGACTGAACAACCTAATTTTCTGTGAGTTTTGCCTGAAGGAAACATCTACTACCTCCCAATTCATATCTTTATATAATTTTTATATTTTACTCAGCATTACAAAATAGAAGGGTTGGGGGGGGGTTGCAAAATACAGTCCAGTAAGTAACAGAAATAAAATTTTCTTAGAAAAACTACTTGGAAGAAAACCTTTACTGTTTAATTTCTTTAAATTACATGCTTGATTAGTTTACTTCTTCTAGATTTTTAGATGTATTTTTGTTCTCAGTTAAAACATGTCCTTAATCATAGCAACAAAGAAATGATAGAGAAAGAATGGGTTAAGGATTCTGCCATACATAGTTCATATCACGTGTATATTTTTTCTATTTGTGGGTCCCTGGCATATACTGGGTGTGAATAATACAATTGCTAGATAAAATTATATAAAATCTAAGCATGATATTCTAGGAACAAAAGAGAATAATATAAAATCACAAAAACAATATACATACACACAAACACAAACACACACAAAACCCGACTATGGAAAATATTTTTCAACCAAGTGAAAATCTAGGACACTTCCTGGTGATTGAACAATTTTGTAATGGATAGGCCAATTTGATTAGAACCATATAATGGCTTAATTTACATCAAGAACCTGATTAGCAACTATATGCATAAATTTTACAATTCACTGGACAGATATATGCTTAGAAGTGTTTATTATCTTAGATATTCCCCAAAAATCAGTACCCTTTACCATCATCCAACCATATACCCAGGGTTATGTGATTGTGTAACAAGGACTCTACCTAACCAGGATTACTAAGGCTTAAGAATCAGTGAGAAGTAGACACTTTGAAATAGTTAAGATTTAAGTTTGATCATCATAGTGTGAGTGTAAATGCTTTTTCACTATTCAAGGCAATTGACAATAATCATTCAGCCATCTTGAGGGATAGCTATTACAGTAACTAATTAGAGGATGGGAGCAATGCCAAATCTATCAATGATCTCTGCAGTTAACAGCTGCATGATGAATGGAATAGGCTAGTAGGTTCAGCCATCCAAAGTGCAAGGGAAGAAACTAGAATGAGAATAAAATATTTAAAAAACAGAAGACATTCTTTGCTGCAGAAATTCTTCTTAGAAAAGCAGAAGTATCATATTTATTATGTAGAATGTTAATACTAATGGAATTCCCCCATTAGTAACCTCAGACGATTCCACAACCTGAAAGTGAGCAATTGGAGCCATGCTTCAAGATAATTAGAATTTAAGTCATGTATGATTCAGATACTAGTATATTTCGGGTGTATTAAATGGAGTAAGAATATTGTAAAAAATCATCACAGGTTTACTTTTATGGGGTTAGCTTATCTTATAAGAAAATCATGGAACAGAAGAGTGAGGCTGGTTCTCAGGTAGGCCTATTTTATTTATTATTTATTTATTTATTAGATTTGTATGCCGCCCCTCTCCGTAGAGTCGGGGCGGCTCACAACAATAACAAGAACAATGTAAAAAACAAATCTAATAATTTAAAAAACACTAAAAACCCCATTATTAAAAGCAAACAAACACACAAACATTCCATGTATAAACTGTATATACCGTATTTTTCGCTCCATAAGACGCAGTTTTTTTCCTCCCAAAGTAGGAAGAAAAATCAGCCCCGTCTTATGGAGTGAAGATGCAGGCAGGGAGGGGGGGGGGAGGCTGCGAACTCGGAAGCGCCATCCCGCTGGCTGGCTGGCTAGCTGCTGCCTGGCCCCCTCCCTCCCGGAGGAGGGTCTCCCTCCGCACCACCAGCGGCGCTCCCCCCGCCAGCCAGCCAGCCAAGCCCCGCGCCCGCCAGAACCGGCTCCTCGCTCTCCCCCCGCCGCCCGCCGCATTTGCAGGAGGTGGGGAGGGTCGGGCGGCCCGCCAAGGCCAGGAGGGATGCCGCTGCCCCCCCTTCCCTCTCTCCACCCGCCGCTGCGCCTCCTTGACGCCGAGAGGAAATGCCGGCAAAGGTTTTTCTCAGCGGAGGTCTTCAATGTCGGGGGCGCTCGGGTGGTTGCGTGCGCTCCCTATCTCCCTGCTAGCCCACTTGGAATATTCAAAATAAGAAAAGCATTTGCCGGCAAAGGTTTTTCTTATTTTGAATATTCCGAGTGGGCTAGCAGGGAGATAGGAAGCGCGCGCAACCGCCCGAGCGCCCCCGACATTGAATATCACCTTCGCCGGCCCCGCCTCTCCTGCAACCCCCTTGCTGGGAGCCCGGGACGAAAGTGCTCTCGGCAAAGGTGAGGCGGGCAGGGCGTGCGTGCGTCACCGCTGAGAAGAACGGAGAGGGAACGAGAGTGAGTGAGAGCAACAGACAGCAAGATAGAGAGAAAGTGAGAAAGAGAGAGTGAGAGAAAGGGGGGAGAGAAAGAGATAGCAAGAGAGAGAGAACAAGAGAAAGAAAGAGCGTGAGAAAGAAAAAAAGAGAGAGAGAGTGAGAGAGAGAGAAAGCAAAAGAGACAGAAAGAAAACAAGAGAGAGAAAGTGAGAAGAAGAGAGAGAAAGAGGGGGAGAGAGAAAGAGAGAGGGGGAGAGAGAGAAAGAGAGGGAGAGGGAGAAAGAGAGAGGGAAAGGGGGAGAGGGGGAGAGAAAGAGAGAGGGAGAGGGGGGAGAGATAGCAAGAGAGGGAGAGAGAGAAAGAGAGAGGGAAAGGGGGAGAGAGGGGGAGAGAAAGAGAGAGGGAGGGAGAGAGAGGAGATAAAGGAAGAGGAGAGAGAGAAAGGAAGAGAAAGAAAGAAAGAGGGATAGAAAGAGAGAGAGTGAGAGGTGCTCAGTTAGCCTTTCTTTGAAGTTGCCTTTCTTTCTTTCTTTCTTTCTTTCTCTCTTTCTTTTTTTTCTCTCTTGCTCTCTTGCTCTTTCATTCTTTTTTCTTTCTCTTGCTTTCTTTCTTTCTCTTGCTTTCTCTCCTTCCTTCCCTCCTTCCATTTCCTTCATTCCCCCTCTCTATTTTTATTTCTCTTTCATTTTCTTTCTTTCTCTCTTTCTTTCTTGCTTTCTTTCTTGCTCTTTTTCTTTCTCTCTTTTACCTTCCCTTCCTCTATTTCTTCTTTTCTTTCTCCTTCCTACCTTCTTCCCTCCCTCCCTCCCTTCAGTCCTTCCTCTCTTACTCTCCCCTTTCATAAGTTTCCTTGCTTCCTTCCTCTGTTCCTGTCCCTTCCCCCTTTCTTTCTTTCCTTCCTTCCTTCCTTTCCTCCCTCCATTTCTTGCTTTCCTTTTCCTTCCTCCCTTCTTTCCTCCCTCACTCCCTTCTTTCACTCCTTCCTCTCTTCCTCTCCCCTTTTTGGCTCAAAATATTTTTTTTCTATTTTCCTCCTCTAAAATCTAGGTGTGTCTTATCAGCAGGTGCGTCTTATAGAGCGAAAAATACGGTATATATATTTTGCCTCAGGGACAGCTGACTTTGGAGTCCAAGATGCAGGAAAGGTTATTTATACATTGGTTCAACATACCAGTGTTTCCATTCTTCAGTTTCTCACATAAGAGTTCAGAAATGGTTATTATATTTTGTTGACTGAAAATCAACATGAAGAAACAGTGTATATGCCTTTCTCTCCAACTGAATATACTAATAAGAGAACATTAAAATGTCGCATCCCATTCCTCACAAAAAAATAAATACATTTCTGGTTTATTTCATCAGATTGCGTTTTAATACATGAACTTCTATGTACTTAATTGAGGGAGATGGGAATCACCAAAAATAATTTTTAAAAAATCAGAATTCCTCTATGAGGACAAGTTGATTGGAAGCAAGGCAAACAAAGTCACTGATGCCACACAAATCTTTCCAATTGAATTTCTCACATTATTATATAGCCACCCAGAGTCACCTGGTTGAATTGGGCAACCATAGAAAATTGAATAAAATAAATAAAATATTGAATATTGAAAATTGAATAAAATAAATAAAATATTGAATATTGAAAATTGAATAAAATAAAATAAAACCACCTGTAAATTGTAAGAGAAAAACACTAGCAGATATAGCAGACAACTGGCACATTTCCAAAAACTATATGCTGTCACAGTGGCATGTTGGAAGACATGGAAATAAATTCTAAGGAGTGCATACAGAAATCAACGGGCTATTATGGAAAACAGATTTAAAAGATTTATGCAATCTTGATTTGCCTCTTGTATAGCTTCAGATATCAGCAACCCCACCTCAAAATGGAAAACTATTTCATTGGGTCTCTCCTGCATGAAGCATGTTTTTAGTAAGAGCCACCTGGACAAAACAAAATTTGCCAATTAGTGAGATATACTAAGCCAGGAAGTAAGTTTAATTTCAAGTTAAGGAAATTGAAGAGATTATTTGATTATTTTCATATTAGGAGTCTTGCTAGCACACAAGACAAAGGAAAGATGTAACAAAGGTGAAGATCATGTTTTATTGATATTACACTATTTCCAGGTATAATTCTTTGTATGTTTTCTTGGATAATGCTCACAAAAATATAATTATGCCTTAGATTTCACCCAGAAAAATCATAAGGTAAAGTCTATCAACTGTGTGTCAATATTTAGTGTCTAGCCCCAAAGTAAGACAGTAATTCTCAATAGCAATTTTTAGACCATTTAACATTTCCCTCTCAGTCCTCTCATGCGGCACTGTAGGCCAGACATTTACCATTGTTTCACTTTTATTAACTGTGCTTTGAGCTTATAACCAATTACTCAGTAAATGGAAGAGCAAGGACTTCTTAACCAGAAGATTACTAATATTTATCTTATGCACAAGAAGAATAGTGTGGATTTCCATTGCCAGGTACCGCCAGTACCTTTTTTCATCTACTTTAAAACTATTGTGCTTAGTACATCTGGATTAATTATTATTATGTATTTTAGTTTTACAAATGCCAATTATATTTTTAGATGCAAGCAACAAAATTGTTTTATTTTTGTTCTGACCATATGGCATAACAAAATTCACAAAAATACTAATTGTTAAGAAAAATAAAGTCAAGACCAGATTGTAAACTTTAGAAACCGGTGTATTTATGAAAAATAAAAAAATAGGAAAGCAAGCAAGAAATTTCCCGTAAATAATAGATCTCATGCTGACAATTAAATACACAGGCTGCAGTAATATTTTTATACAATCTGACAAACGTCAGAGGAAAATTTTTGAGTCACCTGCCTGTTCTTATCATTTTGAAGAATTGAAAGACGATTACAGCTCTTTAAAATAAAAATATTTTTTTAACATTTTGGACAGTGATTTACATATTACAGTGGTACCTCTACCTACGAAAGCCTATACTTGCTAACTTTTCTAGATACGAACCGGATGTTCAAGATTTTTTTGCCTCTTCCCATGAACCATTTCCCACTTACAAACCCAAGCCCGAAAAAAATTCCCGTTTAATTCCAGCCATCTCAGGCTTTTCTGGGCTGCTGGAGGAGCCTTTCGGTGGCACTTAAAGAGGAAGAGGAGAAGTAGAAGGAAGACAGGAGGACGAGGAGGAAGGCGGGTAGCCAAAGACTCCCGCACTCAGATTCTCTGTGCAGGGAGTGTCTGGGGACAATTCATCCCAGGCAGCTAGGTGATGAGCAAGTGAGTAACCTTGTGGGAGAAACAGTGGAGGAAGAGGAGGGCAGAGGGGTCATTTGGATGCTGGTGGAGGAGAAAGAGAAAGGATGAGAGGAGGGGGGGAAGGAAGAGGAGAAGAGGAGGAAAGGATTCTCACAACCAAGACCTCTCCCCCTTCCCAAAGCCTCTTCCTTCCTTCCTTCCTTCCCCAAGCTGTGCCAGCGCCGCTGCCCTGCGGCCCTCTGGAAGACACAGCTAGGGAAGAGCACTCGCCTTCTTCCCAGCCATGCATGCCAGCGAAGGCGAGCGAGAGAGCGACCTTGTGGGGGGAAACAGCAGAGGGAGAGGATGGCGGGGGGGGGGGGTCATTTGGATGCCGGTGGAGGAGGAAGAGAAGGAAAGGAGGAGGGGGGGAGGAAGATGAGAAGGAGAAGGAAGAAAGGAGGAGGACAAAAGAAGGAGGAGAAGAAGGAGAAGGAGGCAGCGGGGCTGTCAAGGAGGGAGGAAGCCCTGGCAGCTGACAAGCCGCAAGGCAGCTCCCCGCGCATGTCAATCCACCCATGAGCCTCTCTCCAGGCGGTAATAAGGCAAAAGGGATGACTTTTGCGATGGACTCACATGCATTATTTGCTTTTACATGGATTCCTATGGGAAAAATTGCTTCTTCTTACAAACTTTTCTACTTAATGACCCAGTCATGGAACAAATTAAGTTCTTAAATAGAGGTACCACTGTACCTGGATTTATACATTTTCTAAGGCTAGTTAAAAATTAAATAACTTTTACTTATTCTTAGGTGCTCTTAGTTGTGTATAAAATTAGAATATTTAATAGCCTATTATTTGCTTCTACTAGTATTATATTACAGTATAAATAGGTTTAAATAAGGCTTACTTTACATCTATCCAGTTACTAAAGGTAGAATTTAAATTCTTAACTATTTGCTTCTCTTAGTTAAAAATATGTGTATTTTATGTTTTTTTTAGCTGTAATGACATTCTTTGACTCTGTTAGACTAGTTGGAAACCTAAGATTGGACCAGTGAAGGTTTCTATTCTGCTTTCTGAAGTCTTCTGTGAAGATAAATTCCTTGTGTATACAATCTCAATTGAGATTGTTTTAACAGTTGTTACAACCTCTACTTTTGATCATCTCAGCTTGTTTTCTGGTTCTCCAAAACTGATTCTTCTTCCATTGATAAATAAGCTGCTCCTGCTGACTTTTTAAAACACTAATACCTCCTCTGTAAATGACCTACATCTTCCAGTTTATTGGCTTATAAGTGAACCAATGAGAGCCAACAGTATATTTTGTTCATAAATGACCTAAAAATACTGACCTTTTGAATCGTCTTGTCGAATACATAAGCTGACAGATCTAACTATGGAGCATTAAGGTTATAACAACTTCTTTATACTCATTGACAGTTACAATAAGCTTACTGTGGGCAAAGTAACAGTGAGGCTTCAGTTAAAGCTGAGTATTTTCCACCCAACTTATTACTGCTGTTATTTCCAGATGAATTCTATCTTACTTATGACATACCCCTCTTTCATACCGTGTTTCCCCGAAAGTAAGACAGTGTCTTACTTTCTTTTTATCCCCAAAAGCCCCACTATGTCTTACTTTCGGGGTATGTCTTATATTGGGAAAAACGGTGCGTGCTAGAGTCAGAAAAAGACATAGACAGATGGGGAGGGAGCCGGCCGGCCGGCGAGGCCCGGAGTGCGCTGCCAGCTGGGAAGGAAGGAAGGAGGGAGGGAGGCGCCCCCCGCCCCCGCTGCTTTCCCCGCCGCGGCGCTCCCAAGCGCCTTCCTTGCCCTCACCACCTTCTCGCTCTCCAGGTCCAGCTAGATGAGAGGGAGGCGGCAATACCCCTGTGTTTCCCCGAAAGTAAGACATATTTCTTACTTTTGGGGTACAGCTTATATTAGCCGACCCCCCTGAAACCCCCGATACGTCTTACAATCGGGGGTGTCTTACTATCGGGAAAACAGGGTATTAGCAAAATATTAACACTATCCTTTTTCTGGGCTATTTTCTTTATACAGATTCTTCTTCAAAGCCATAATCAGAGTTTTCCTTGTCATGGCAGATGTTTAAAAATCTTTCCCAGGTAATCTTGGTTAGTATCAATTCAGACTTTATTTCAAGACTATATGAACATTTACTTATCTGCCATATCCTGATGATTTATAATGGTTGTGTTGCAAAACTAGCCCACTTGTGTCAAATCTTTCCATCTATGTGCATATATTAATATTGCCACAATAATCATACATTGAAGTAATATTCCATATGTTTTTTTGTTTATCCATTAATCCTAAAAGGAAAGGTTCCAGTTTCAATTGAATATTCATCTTGAAAATCCTCTGTGTCACAATTTTTTACAAGTTCACCAAGCATGATGAAATGTTCTTTCAGGTTTATTTATTTATTTATTTTATTTATTAGATTTGTATGCTGCCCCTCTCCATAGACTCGGGTTGCTAACATCTCCCATATTTCTTGCTGTTAATTTTTTTTAAAAGAAAAACCTCTTTTCATCCTTATAAAAAAACTAAAGCAATGTACATTAATAGAACTATAATAGCTTTAAATTCTGTTTAAAGAGATTTGCTGACACAAAGGATTTCCACAGATAATTTAATTAAAAAGATTTTGAATAGAATAAAGGAAATACACTTACTTAATCAGTTATCCTAGAGAAATGTTTTCTATTTAACTTTGTGCTATTAAAAACTACTTTTCTTTCTAATTCTTTTTAAATTCAGAGACAGGGAGAATATTCTCTGAGTCAAAAAGGACATTTTTGTCAGCATTAGAATCCCAATTAATGCCAACTAAAGCTATGAATCCAATAGCCTATGCATAATGCATTTAGGTTTCAGTAAATATATTTGGAGGAATATTCCTTTCTTAAAACTTTTGGAGGAAAATAAAAATAAAAAAATCTATCAGATTAGCAAAATGTTCAGTCGTAACATTTTAAAATTTTTAAATATGCTCATTTTCCAACCAAAGATAATTCCTTTAAACCCTAACCTTTTCAGGAACTGGTTTTGTGGAAGACAATTTTTCCACCAACCAAGGGAGGGGGGGAGAATCATTTCGGTTTTGCTTGCTTAGCTACTGCTCTCTTTCAGGATCTGTGGCCCAGGGCTGGGGACCCCTGCTTTAAAAAACTAGTTTCCTTCATGATGCTGGAAATAATGATATTTTAAAAATAATAAATAATTGAATTAGCCAACTCTCCATTAAAAAAAAATTATGACAAGGAGCAAAATTATGAATTGTTCTATGACCAAACAACAAGAATTAAGGCATTCACTTTCTCTAAATATCGAAGTTTCTATGGGAACAAACTTAGTCCTCCTATGTTTACAAATCTATTCTGCTTCAAATCAATACTTTAAGGTAATCGTTTCCAGATAAATGTCTATACCAATTCATTACGCAATTGCATTGTACAAAAATATAATCCAACATTTTAATAGGAGCTATAATCAAACATCTTAGGGAAAATTGCTTTTAACTCTAAGTTTAACTCAAGATTTAATATTCTACTGCCCTAGGATTTTTTTTTGAAATAGACTAAACATCTTCTTGCTAAACATTTAAGCAAATTTGCTACAGAATATATCCAGCTATGCTAGGTTAATTAATTAATTATCCTCACCTGTTCAAAGTTTATTTGTGTGTTTGTTTGTTTGTTTAATTTGTCAAACATTATAGGATATAGGATAGGTAAGTAACATAAGTAAAAAGTAACGATAAAGAGGACAATAGGACAGTAGGACAGGGGCGGTAGGCACAGTGGTGCGCTTACACACACCCGTTACAGACCTCTTAGAAATGGGGAGAGGTCGCCTGTATGACCATGAAGGTTTGGAGTAGAAACATAGAAACATAGAAGTCTGACGGCAGAAAAAGACCTCATGGTCCATCTAGTCTGCCCTTATACTATTTTCTGTATTTTATCTTAGGATGGATATATGTTTATCCCAGGCATGTTTAAATTCAGTTACTGTGGATTTATCTACCACATCTGCTGGAAGTTTGTTCCAAGGATCTACTACTCTTTCAGTAAAATAATATTTTCTCATGTTGCTTTTGATCTTTCCCCCAACTAACTTCAGATTGTGTCCCCTTGTTCTTGTGTTCACTTTCCTATTAAAAACACTTCCCTCCTGGATCTTATTTAACCCTTTAATATATTTAAATGTTTCGATCATGTCCCCCCTTTTCCTTCTGTCCTCCAGACTATACAGATTGAGTTCATTAAGTCTTTCCTGATACGTTTTATGCTTACGACCTTCCACCATTCTTTTCTGTAATGGCCTTTTGTTAGCCATTTGCTCCAACTCTTTCTCTCTGTTTACTGCCCCCTTTGTGCTAATATTTAATAATAGGTCCGTGATCAAGCTTTTATTTTTGCAACTGTGAAAATCATATGAATATTAATAATACCATATAAGTATATAACAATTAATCATCAACACCATCCTCAATAATAATAGTACATTATTATTATTATTATTATTATTATTATTATTATTATTTATTAGATTTGTATGCCGCCCCTCTCCGTAGACTCGGGGCGGCTCACAACAATAACAAGAACAATGTAAGAACAAATCTAATAATTTAAAAAACGGTAAAAACCTCATTATTAAAAGCAAACATACACACAAACATACCATGTATAAACTGTATAGGTCCGGGGGAGATGTGTCAGTTCTCCCATGCCTGACAGCAGAGATGGGTCTTAAGAACTTTACGAAAGGCAAGGAGGGTGGGGGCAGTTCTAATCTCCGGGGTGAGCTGGTTCCAGAGGGTTGGGGCTGCCACAGAGAGGGCTCTTCTCCTGGGTCCTGCCAAACAATATTGTTTAGTTGACGGGACCCGGAGAAGGCCAACTCTGTGGGACCTAACCGGTCGCTGGGATTCATGCGGCAGAAGGCGGTCCCGGAGGTATTCTGGTCCGTAGAGCTCCACGGTACAACGAGGAGCTCCGGGAATTGAAACGCCAGAAGAGACATCTAGAGACGTCTAGAGAAGCGATGTAAGCTATAAATTGGTTTATTGCTCCAAATAGTTTTATACTAATTTTATGAGGAAATGTAGCAAATATATACAAAAAATTTAATTAGTTTTACTAATTTTAATGTTTAATTTGACTTTTTTTCCTAAATTAATATTAACTTTTTACATATTCCAAAAATAATTAAACTATAATATTGTGTTGCAGAGGAGGAATCTTAACAGTTAACCAAATTCTAAATGATAAATAGAAGTTCCTTTCAAGTAGCATAAGCCGGACAACCAGTTTGGTGTACTGTAATGGTTATTATTAAAGTATCAGGGTAGAGTTAAAAGCCTATGTATTTTAGTTCTGACTTGGGCACAAAACCAGCTGGGTAAACTTGGGCCAGTCATTTTCTCTCAGCCCTAGGAAGGAAGCAATGGCAAATTTCTTTTGAAAAACCTTACCAAAAAAGCCTGCAGGGATTTATACAAAATGGAATGAACACACACACACACACACACACACACACACACACACACACTTTTTTATGCTATATCAATAAAAATGTTTCCCCACTGTTTTTGTCTGCTAAAGGCAGGCACCCGTCTTTCGTTGACTTTAACTTGGTTGCATCTTCACGGCATCCTCACAGTTAATTTTATTGC
Source organism: Erythrolamprus reginae (assembly GCF_031021105.1). NCBI lineage: Eukaryota > Metazoa > Chordata > Lepidosauria > Squamata > Dipsadidae > Erythrolamprus > Erythrolamprus reginae. The sequence goes on along the minus strand of NC_091952.1, from coordinate 85,552,544 downwards.
ACACTAGACTGAAATCACTGTAAACATTATTTTACTGGGTTTGAGCTTGTTTCCTCTGCCTTATTCACAACTTAACTGATACCCTTTTGTATTTGCTGGAAGCCAGTTATTAGTTATTGATGGCTTTGGCTTTTCCGCCCTGAGAAACTCACAGTTCATTCAATATGTAGCTACTGGGAACTAGTATTAAGCCTTTAAATAATCATTTGAGAGAAGAACAGGAGATTAAGAAAAATATATCCATTTTCTTGTAAGCATTCTAAGGGTTGAAAAGCTCATTTAGTTCTAGTATACTGAGAAGAAAGGAATCCTTGGACATTAATGCCCAACATTCAATGTTATAACTAAATCTTAACTCAAAAACTTCTATGCCTTCCTAATCTGAAAAAATTGCTTATAATTAAAGTTCATTTTCTGTACAGACAGTAGATGTTCTACATTCCATATAATCAAAAACCAACAATCAGTATTACAACTACAATTAAAAGCAAATTACATAAATTGTAGTTTATGCTGTATCTTAAAGTATCTGATAGTTTTAAAATACATTATCAAGTAGGTCATAAATAATCAAGTTATCATTTTATATAAATTTAGAAAAATGTTTCATTCTAATTTTTAATATTTATTTATTTATTTATTTATGTATTCATTCATTCATTCATTCATTCATTTATTTATTAGATTTGTATGCCGCCCCTCTCCGTAGATTCAGAGTGGCTAACAACAATAATAAAACAGCATATGACAAATAGAATATGGAACTGATTTTATCATTTGCTATTAACCACAGTTTAATAATATCAGTGGGCCTTCTCTGGGTCCTGTCAACTAAACAATGTCGGTTGGCGGGCCCCAGGGGAAGAGCCTTCTCTGTGGCGGCCCCGACTCTCTGGAACCAGCTCCCCCCAGAGATTAGAACTGCCCCTACCCTCCTTGCCTTTTATAAACTCCTTAAAACCCACCTCTGTCGTCAGGCATGGGGAAACTGAGATATGTCCCCCCCGGGCCTATATAATTTATGTATGGTATGTTTGTAGGTATCTCTGCTTAAAAATGGGGATTTTTAACTATTTTAAATTTTAAATTGTAAATTATTAGATTTGTCATGAATTGTTTTATTGTGTTGTGAGCCACCCCGAGTCTACGGAGAGGGGCAGCATACAAATCTAATAAATAAATAAATAAATGAGGCAACCAATTAATAGTATTTTGCTAAACATTTAATTCCACTAAAATCAATACAATTTCTTTCTGTGATCATACATTTAGGAGAGCTCCAAGTGAGCACTCAGAATGATTATATTCAATGATCATCCTTAATTAATCTCTAACATAATTTAGTTCAGAGTTTATTTTTAGATTGAGACAATAATCAGCTCATAAATAAAAATAGTATTAAATCTTATAAAAGTCAATTAAAATTACAGTAGTATAAATGGCTTTAATTCTTTAAAATAAAAATGTTTACCAAAACAGCTAAGTATTTTCAGAAATAAATAAGTGCACAATTTAGAAAGATTGGGGAAGATAATATTTATTGTGTGATTTAAAAAAGAAGCGAGCCTTTGTTCTATCCTGGACCTACATAGATTGAAAACAAAGGAGGAATCCACATGTTGATATTTCAAATCAATCTTTTTATATAGAAAGCCTCATTTATACAAGCCAAATTCATGCATGTGAGTTCATCTTGGCAGCTTCTCAGTGAGAGGAGTTAAAAGATAATAGTCCTGCAGCTAGGCTGCTGTTGAAGATCAAAGCTAATTGTGAACTCCTTTATGAGATTAGGAGTCTCCAGTTTCACTGACTTACATTTACATCTTCCCAGCATCTCTGCAGACAGAGCACTTTTACTCCAAGGATTTTAGCAGGGAAATAACAATTGGATAGCGTAACGTGGCTGAAACTTCAAACATCAACTGACTCCATTACAAAACGTTGAATCGCCACCTCGAATTTCCCATCCGCCACCCTTAAATACCTATGGGGAGTGTCAACATTCCCTAGAGTTAACAAACTACAGACTGCTTCCTTTTCCCATACAAGTATTCTTGTCTTTTTCTTAGTCTTCTAAAGCAGACATCTGGCAAAAGCTCATGGTCTTCCTCCTCTTCTAAGTCAGACCCTATTGTCATTGGCATATCTGCCACCTCTGGTGGTCCTTCAGGTTCATCCAGGTCTATCTCTCCCTCACTCTCATGCTCTGCCTCAGCTTGCAAAACCACTGGCCCAGAGTACCAAGATGGGCCTGGTTCATGCTCTTCATTACCAGAAGTTGGTCGAGAACCACTCACAACAGCCTTGTCACATTATTAATCTGTATGTTTTTGCTATTATAATTATCTAAGGCAGCTTAATTACAGGTTACTCAGTCTAGTGTAGTAATTCAAAGAATCAGGCTGGAAACCAAGAGGCTATGAGTTCTAGTTCTGCCTTAGGGATGTAGCCAGCTGGGTCATTCTTTTTTAGCTCTAAGAAGAGGAAAATGACTAATCACTTCGGAATACCTTGTGCAGCAAACTGTTGGGATTAGTTCAGGTAATTGTTAGGAGTTACCACGATTTAAAGAATTCCCTCCAAAATAAGCAACTTATTTTGGTTTTCTTGTTATTTTTATTCATGGTCTATCTATCAAAAATATTTTTTTGTCAAGAGGGCACATTCATGTGATATAAGCACTAAATTATCCAGTATATATTGCTCAAGGCTGCTATATAGAAATACAGTATATTGGTATTGAACTTTGAAAATAACATTAAGAACGTATGCCTCAGTACTCCGAATATGTTTAAGTCAAGATAACACTTCTCATGCTACTAACTTCTAGGCTCTTAATGTATGTAATCCCACTAGTCTTCTATATTACACATCTATGCTTAATTTTATTTGCATCATATTTTTCTGAAAACATCAGGAACTTTGTATTTGTTTTGGACTGATATATGAGGTCTCTTAGTTTAGTATCTGTAACTAATTACTAAACTGGAAAGAACAGACATAGTGGAAATAAGTCGTATGCTAACCAATAAATATCTCTTACTATAAAAACCCGTATGAAATGTTGTTTTTCTAAAATACATAACTTAAATAATTTCCTTTTTACATTTAACGTATTCATTAATAGATTTTTCATCTGAATTTAGAGTAGAAATATTATTTACATTTCTATTTATTTAGTTTCATATTTAGATAGTGATATATGCAAAAATTTACAAGAGTCTTTTCTGTCAAAACTCTAGGTATATTTTGCTCAGTGATAAGCTTTCAATAACAATGACATTTTACAATAAAATGTAAAATTCTTAACAGATTTAAAAAATAAAATAATGGTATGTGTTTGTTCATTATCATAGATGCCAGTTGGCTCAAGAATGCAATTTAACTGAAGCCAAAATTCAATTTAAGTCAACCTCAGTTAGGTATTATCTTGGGATGAATAGAAGTAGAATTATCTTAGATTTTGTTTTGGCCTCTCATCTGGGTAGGAATACAGAAAACATTTAGAAATATAAAGCAGTCTGCAAAGCTCACAAGCTAAAAGCAAGAACTTTGAAAGTATTTTCTATATTTTCGAGTTCCTAATTACTTGACTGAAAAAACAAGCTGCATCTGGTTTGCCAATGAGTAAAGCTGATTAGTATGTATTTAAATGTGACATACCTGACTCTAAAATGGAAATAAATTGCAGACATTATATATAATTCCACAACAGAAAATACTTATTTTAAAAAAACAGAACCCAAATTATGTCCTAAATTCTGGAAAGGGTACATGTTCTATGCAAAAAAATATTTTTCCTGATTTGAATGCAGATTACCAATACAGTGGTACCTCTACTTAAGAACTTAATTTGTTCTGTGATCAGGTTCTTAAGTAGGAAAGTTTGTAAGTAGAAGCAATTTTCCCCATAGGAATCAATGTAAAAAGAAATAATGCGTGCAAACCCATTAGGAAAGAAATAAAAGCTCGGAATTTGGGTGGGGGGAGGAGGAGGACATCGCTGCCAAAGAAAGAATGTGACGTGAGGGGAATAAAAAAAAATCCAAAACTTTAAGGCTTAAAAAAAAAAGAGGGACTCTGAGGTGGCGAGGAGGAGCACGTACCTCCCATACACCTAGCACAAGGCTGCCACCCACACACTGTGCCCTCCTATACACTGCACCAGAGAGAGAAACCCAGGTGAGCAAAAGGGGGGAACCTCCCGCTCCTTTGACTGAAAGGTGGCTGCTGCTGCTGCTAACTGCTTCCTCTTCCTTCCCATGCTGAAGTGCTCCCTTCTTCTCTCACTCATTCGCTTGTAGCTGGTGCCTTTCCTTCACTGTGATGACTCCTCAGTTTGGCTGAAGCCGAGTTGATTCAACCAGGGTGAAGTGCAACCTCATGCCAAGTGTGTGGAAGGCAGCGCGAGGGAGTAACCACAGTGAAGTGGTTTATTCCCTCTCCAAACACCCAGAGAAAGGAAATGCTTTGTTCACTCTGGACTGCCAAAGCCTCCTTAAGAGCCACTGAAAGGCTCCTCTGGCAACCCAGAAAATCCCAAGATTGCTGGGATTAAAGGGGGAATGGCAGGAAACTGGCCGGGCCTTCGTGCCACTCTCAAATTTCCTTGGAAATTTTTCCAGGCTTGGGTTCTTTCTTTTTTAAAAAATAGTTTATTGAGGTTTTTTTTTTAAAAAAAATTATTTGATTTGTATGCCGCCCCTCTCCGAAGACTCGGGGCGGCTCACAACACGATAAAAACAGTATTATACAGGCACAAATCTAATATTAAAAAAAAACAAAACTAAAAACCCTATCATAATTAAAAACCAAACAGCACATACATACCAAATATAAATTATAATAAGCCTGGGGGAAAGGTGTCTCAAATCCCCCATGCCTGGCGGTATAGGTGGGTCTTAAGTAGTTTACGGAAGACAAGGAGGGTGGGAGCAATTACAGTATTGAGTTTTACAAAAGAAAAAAAGGAGGGGAAATGGGGAAAAAAGGTCCAAGGTATACAGAAAATTAACAATATCTTTGAGTATTTGTTTTATAATATTACATTTCATATTATAAAAAGAGTGTATAAAGTGTATATACATAATCCATACTAATAAGTATTTTTATAGAAGACCCAAAAAGGGGGGGAAATGGGAATAAGAAGTAAAGAATAAGTAGGTATAAGGGGGAATAGGAAATAGGAAGAGGGATGAGGGGTATCTGCAGAGTCACAGACGATTTCAGGATATGCGACATATTAATAGAATGAAGTAATTGGAGTATATAATAAAAGAATGTAAAGCTTCGTTATAGAATTGAAACAATAATAAATGATTGTATTAAAAAGATGTAATTTAGTTCTCTTTTCAAATTAGTATAGAGAAAAGAGAGAGGGGAAAAGAAATTATGTTACAAGGATTTTGTCTACAAAGTCAAATTAATTATTTTCCGTACTTGGATTCGTTGTGTTGGTGTCGAATATTTTCATTTAGAACATTTGAAGATGAGGTGAATTTACTGATTTTAAGTGATAAAAGATTGGTATTTTTTTCTGCGGTCCATCGATACCATTTATCCCAGATCTTATAAAAATCGGATTCTTTTTTATTTTGAATTTCCATAGTAATTTTGGTCATCTCGGCGCATTCCATAATTTTAAAAATAACTGTTATAATCGAGGGAGATATCTCCTGCTTCCAAACTTGGGCATAGGAAATTCTGGCAGCCCCTAATATCTGTAAGATAAGATATTTTTCTTGAGGTGTAAGTTTTTGTCTAAATATCCCTAAGAGGAATAATTGAGGTTTAGATAATAATTTAGGTCTATCAATAAGACTTGGTCAATTAGAATTTTAATGTTTTTCCAATTTTTTTTAACATAGGTGCAGGTCCACCATAAATGATAGTATGTTCCTGGTTTTGTTTTGCATTTCCAGTATTTGGAGGATAAGTTTAAGAACATTTTGGATAACCTGGCTGGAGGAAGGTGCCATCGATAAAACATTTTCAGTTGGTTTTGACATTGCCAGGGTCATCTTATAATTTGTAGCCCGTGTTTTGACATTGCCAGGGTCATCTTATAATTTGTAGCCCGTATGACATTGCCAGGGTCATCTTATAATTTGTAGCCCGTGTTTTTCCCCATTCTGGAAGATTAATGGTATAACCGAAATTCTGGCACCAGGCGATCATGCAATCTTTAACTTGCTCTTCAAAACTATCATGTGCTAATAAGTAATTGTATAATTTAGAAATCATTTTTACAGTTGGGTCATGGAGAATTAAGTCAATTGTATTATTTTTTTTGGAAACAAAGTCTTTTTTTGTGGTCATTATATTTAGAGTTGATTTGTAAGTAGGTAACCCAGTCCAAATTAATCCCTATAACGTGTAATTGTTGTCTTGTTAAGATAATATTGTTTTCATCAAGTAATTGTTGATATGTCAGTAGTCTGGAAGGAGAAAAAAGGTTAGGGTAAGTAATTAGTTTGTTGGGTACAGAGTGGTAATAATTCTTTTTGATGTGTTGCCAAGTTGTTATTATGGTTTTTCGTAGATAATGATATTTAAAGTAGTTGGGTATTTTGGGGGAATCCATCATAAAAAAAGAGTGCCACCCAGATTGGAGGTCAAAGCCTTCAAGGGCTAGCAGGGTTGCCAGGCTCAGGTTCTTAAGTAGAAAATGATTCTTAAGAAGAGGCAAAAAAATCTTGAACACCCGGTTCTTATCTAGAAAAGTTCTTAAGTAGAGGCATTCTTAAGTAGAGGTACCATTGTATAAACATGTTTAATATTGTTTCTGAGTCTTACATGGTTGGAGGTGTTACTTGAAGCCCTGACAGCCTGCACTATTTATTGTATACATTTTAATAACTACTCCATGAGTTCCAAAACTCTCCCTCTCGTCTGCTTCATTATTAGATGTAACATTTACCACATATTGTGATGTGAGAAAGGATCTATAGAATTGAATGGGAATGTATGAATAAGAAAAGACTTATAGGTCATCCATCAGGTATCAATCCATTGTTGAAATACATTAAACCATCTCCAGTATTGGGTTACTCAGCTCACATTTGAAAATCTCCAGGGATGACAGGTCCTTTATAGTATTTTGGAAACTCCCACTGTTTCACATCTCTTACTGTGATTGTATCTTCCCAGTTTTATTAGAGAAAAACCTACATGAAAGTTTTTAGATATTTGTAGACCACTATTATTTATTACTTTAGTCTTCTTCTTTGTAAGTTGAACATGCTCAATTCTTCTTTTCTGATACAGCTTAGTTACTAAATCTGTAGCTTTGTTCTGAACTGACTCCAGATCTTTAAGTCCTTTTAAAAATGTGGTGCCTAAAACTAAATTCAGAAAACTTCAGAATTCAGAATATAACCAGTGCAAAGTAAAATTATTATTATTATTTGTCTCCTGGATCTAAAACACAATGCTTTTGTTAATTAAGTCCAAGATTAAATTTTAATGTATAATATCAACCTGCTAAAATATATATGATGTCCATTGATACTTCTAGGTCGTCTATATAGACATGTCAACTAACTACATTTCTAAATCCCTCACATCCTCTAAACCTCTCACATCCTGGACATAAATTGTTTCATCGTCTACCCTCAAAATGACACTATGGGGCACTGCACACCAGAACAACCAGATATAAGGATAGTTTTCCCCTGAATGTCATCATTCTGCTTAACAACTAATTCCCACAACACTGTCAAATAATTTACTAAGACTATATTACTATTCTTCTCTTTCTTATTAGAATCTACTCTTCCCACATTACTATAGCCATGTTGCTCGTATCTTTCAAAAACACTATTTTTGTTTCCTAGTTTGATTTGATAGCTTATTGGTAATCTTGACTATCACTAAATGTATCTTTTTATTCTTGACAAATGTATCTTGTCTTTTTATGTACACTGAGAGCATAAACATCAAAGACAAATTCCTCGTGTGTCCAATCACACTTGGCCAATAAATAATTCTATTCTATTCTAAATCCTGTATTTACTGCATGCATTTAATTTTCCTTATCCAGATAGAGGATTTTATTCTATCAGTTTATACCCAATTGTATCTCTCCCATCTACCTTCCATACATTCCATTCCTCTCTCCACCCCACCTTTACCTCTCTGCACCTATTTTCTCTCTCTCGCTCTGAACCTTCCCTTGAGTGATTTTAGTTCTAATAAATTTTTTGTTAAAACAAACTGATCATATATTACTAACTAATTATATTCTTTTAGTTTCCCATCTCTAATAGTATTTTTACAATCACCATTATCGTTTAGTTGTTGGCATGCACTTTTGTCATCTGAATTAAAACATTTCTTTATCACTCCTAAATTTTTAATATTTTGCTCATTTTACTTCAATTTCTAACTATATTCATTTTCTATCCAATTATAGAACTTCATCCAAACATTATAATACTCAGATTCTTCTCTATCTTTAAGTTTCATTGTCATTCTATTCATCTTGGCACCATTTAAAAAAATTTAAATACCGGTACATCTTCTTCCATTGGGATTTTAGATCCTTTCCATTTTTGTGCAAATGCAATCCTTACTGCTGTTATCATGTATAAAATTAAATATATAGGCTTTTTGTCAAAGTTATTTGGCAAAATGCCTAACAAAAAACCCTCAGGTTTTAATTCTAACTTCTATTTTATTATTTTTTTCAATCCATATCTGTATGATAGTCCAAAATGATTTTGCTTCTGCATATGTCCACCACATGTGATAAAAAGATCTTGGTATTTGTTGGCATTTCTAACATTTCATAGTCTTTCATAGTCATTTCATCAGTCTAAAACATTTTAGCAATTCGTTCTGGTAACATATGCCCTCTATAAAACATTTTGTATAAGTTTTCTTTATAAGCTATTGCCATAATCAATTTATAGTTCCTTTCCCAAAGTTGTTTCCATTTATCTAATTCTACTGTATATCAAAAATTTTGTGCCTATTTAACCACAGTATCCTTTACTTGTTCAAATTCTAACTTGACATGTAACAATTATATAATTTCTTGATCAAATTTTTATCCACACCTAGTAATATTTCATATAACTCAGTCTTTTTCAGAATAATGTTCTCTGTCTTACTATCTTTTTCATGTCTCAACTGAATAAACCAGTCCATTATAATTCCTTGTTCCTTCTTTTATGAAAATGTTGACTAGCTTTGAGTTAAGGAAAGAACCTTGAATGATCCTGTTTCACAATATCTTTCAGTTGGATGCAAGAGCATTACTAAACACCTTATAAATGAGAATTGCTGTTCAACCAATTGTAAACTGACTGGAGCTAAAGAACCAACTTGTACCATAATTATCTATGAGTTAACCAATGTCTACTGTAATAGTAATTCTATCCTAAAAGAGATGAAATTAATCAGGCCTTATTTATTCACTAAGAAAATACCTTATGTAGTCAACAAACAAGATTACATAGCCTTACTATTTAATATTGTTTCCATGCTCTGGTGCTTCCCAAATGTTACAACAAATAAAGAACTATTTGTTCGCTTGCATGGCCAATATTATCAGAATTCTATTGTTTTTCATTATTATATTATTTTATGGTCACTTGAAAAGTTAATATTATGCATTTTATAAAAGAACAGAAAAGCAAATATTAAACAGATAAATAATATTCTAGATAAACTGAAATGGATTGCTTCAAATATTAGTTGGAATCACAGTTTCTAAGATTCCTATTAAGCTTTACACTGCATAAATTTTCCCAAACTAAAATAGAAATGAAATGGCCCATTGCTTCTTTTATTACTTATTGAGTACAGAGAAAACAAACTAACAAACTGCAAATTTCTGAACTATTAAATAGTTTTTGAACTATTTTTTGCAGTGCCATTCCACATCACTGTATGTAAACAAAAATAGAGGCACATAATCATGTATCCTCGACAAATGATCAGTTATTTGTCGAGGATACTTTAATTTGGATTCCTGCATGGAGCAGAATAATTATTTGTTAACCTAAATGGACCTTTCAATTGTGTAATTTTATTACACTAGCTGTAGCTGATCTATTACAGATTAATTTCCTATCACAAATATTTTGTCATTCTGATCATACAGAGGATGTATGTTTGCTTCTCATACAGTGAGGCAAACAGCAAAAATTAGATGATTCTACAGAGCTGTACTGTTGACTCTGGATTGCCTTTGCTCTTCAATACAGCAATTTACACCAACACTGTTTTGTGTGTTTTCTTTTATATGGATAGATTTTAGAATTTTCATGTAGGAGCGTGCATTGATGGCCAAAATTTTCCTGGGCTTTAATTGCACCCAAACCAGAGAGGTGCATGCAAATCAAAGTTTCTAGTATAGTCTGCAGGCAACATTACAGATATCAAGCATAAAATGTCCATTTTAAGTACTAATAATAGCAGTAATAAGCAATCGCAGGAGTTGAATTATTAGAGTAAAATAATAGAATGCATTTTGAAGATTAACAAAATAGCAACAACATTAGCAACCACAACTCATTTTAGTTATTTCTCAGGATTTTCTTAACTTAGACCAGTCTATCATATCTGTGTTGTCCATTTGTGAGCACACATATTTAAAATTTTTGATTGCTATTTTTATATACAATTTTCTCTATTTTTATATACAAGTTTTTATGTTTTCTGCTATAGTGACAGAGAAATGGCTTCAATTATTTCTTTCATGCATTAACTATTGTTGATACAGATTTTTCATTAGCTTCCCTTCTTCCCAATTAGTAAAGAATTGATAAAACTGAGTGCTCTTGAACAAGTGAAGTGGTAATTCAAGAAAAACTTGCTGAAAAGAAAGCTTCAGTATTCCTGCCTCCAGCACTTGACGCAAGTTGAAGTCAACTAAACATGGCATTGAATTAAAAAGCCTGCCCAGATCTTGTCTTTCTCTTTTACAAGGAGAGAGACGGAGAGAGAGAGAGAGATTCTTCCTTTGAAAAGAAACAATGCTTGAAACTGATACTATATTTTCAAGTGCAGTCTTAAATTTCCAAATTATTTAAAACAGATGCGGAAAACATGATAAAACTGCTGACCTCTCCCTAAATAAAATGTAAAATTTAGTAAAGGATCCTTCAACAGCACAAAGAACAGAGCAGCCCTAGCTTTGTTTCACAAACAATTTGAATGACGTCATTAGTGCCATGGTTACAACATTGCTGTACAAAATGTCAGTCATGCTTCTTGTTTCTGATATAAGAGATAATTTCAAATGCTGATGAGTTCAGAGATCCATTTCCAAACTGTAAAATAAGGGTAACCTAATATAGAAATATATGATTCTAAAAGTTTCAAAGAAAAATCAGCAGAGAAGCATGTTATAATATTAGCCTTAGCATTGCTCCACTCAATGTATATTCATCTTCAGCCACAGAATTCACAAGTATATGACTGGCAGACAAAGAGTGAATGAAGTATTTCTGAGAGAGCCAGCATTATATGCTGGTTTAAGTGCTGAGCAAATAACACAAAGATACAGGTTCTAATCCTCCCTTAGGCATAGAAGCCAGTTGAGTGAAGTAGAGTCAGTCACTCCCTCTCAGTCCTAATCAGTATCAGGGTCTGTGACAAGCTGGCTTATAACTTCACTATAGGTAAGCATAATGCAAAAAGATTTGGATCCTGCAACAAGCATAGAAAGAAAAACAACAGCAACTTCTTACTTCTAAAATCATAGAAACATAGAAACATAGAAGACTGACGGCAGAAAAAGACCTCATGGTCCATCTTGTCTGCCCTTATACTATTTCCTGTATTTTATCTTACAATGGATATATGTTTATCCCAGGCATGTTTAAATTCAGTGACTATGGATTTATCAACCACGTCTGCTGGAAGTTTGTTCCAAGGATCTACTACTCTTTCAGTAAAATAATATTTTCTCATGTTGCTTTTGATCTTTCCCCCAACTAACTTCAGATTGTGTCCCCTTGTTCTTGTGTTCACTTTCCTATTAAAAACACTTCCCTCCTGAACCTTATTTAACCCTTTAACATATTTAAATGTTTTGATCATGTCCCCCCTTTTCCTTCTGTCCTCCAGACTATACAGATTGAGTTCATTAAGTCTTTCCTGATACGTTTTATGCTTAAGACCTTCCACCATTCTTGTAGCCCGTCTTTGGACCCATTCAATTTTGTCAATATCTTTTTGTAGGTGAGGTCTCCAGAACTGAACACAGTACTACAAATGTAGTCTCACCAGCGCTCTATATAAGGGGATCACAATCTCCCTCTTCCTGCTTGTTATACCTCTAGCTATGCAGCCAAGCATCATACTTGCTTTTCCTACCGCCCGACCACACTGCTCACCCATTTTGAGACTGTCAGAAATCACTACCCCTAAATCCTTCTCTTCTGAAGTTTTTGCTAACACAGAACTGCCAATGCAATACTCAGATTGAGGATTCCTTTTCCCCAAGTGCATTATTTTACATTTGGAAACATTAAACTGCAGACTTATTTACAGATATATGCATTGCCATATGCTTTTTTTTCAGTGTAGCTGTATGATTCCAGTACTGCACTCTCAATTCGACATTTAAAACAAAGCAAAACATATATGAATTGCCGGGAGTCTCTGCAAGTTAACTGTTAGAAATGTTGCTAACAAATAAATAAAAATATTGAGTGTTGTGGTTTACAAGAAAAATGTCTGCTTCTGTGTGCTGTAACTCCTCAAGTACTATAATGTTGTATTTTGTTATTTTTAATTTTTTTTGTTTAAATAAGTGTTTTTAATTCAGTTTTTAACTATTAGCCTTCCAGAATCATACAATAACTAGATAGATAATGTACACAGAAAGGTAACTTAATAAAGCTTATCTTGGGTTCCTTTGAGTAAAATGGTATATAATTGTAACTAAAATTTCTGCCCTTCCCTAACATAACAAGAGCCTAGACATGAGCATTGCATAATAGCTAGCTGCAAACCCATCAACAAGGGTTGGGGTGACAATGGCCCCTAGACCAGTTTTCTTCCATTCTTATTTTTGAATAATAGGTTTCAGACTGTTCCTCCATTTGACCACTCTGATAAAACTCTGCCTGCTGACATGAAATCAGCTTTCTACAAACAGGAGAACCATGCAAGATCCTGACTTAGGCAGTGTGTTTGACACAGTGAGTCTCTGGATTTATGAATGCTTGAAGAAGTAATTAGGTGCTAGATTAATTGATTAAACTGATTTCACACACATTTTGTTGTGTACGTGGGTACGTGATTGGCCAGCCATGACCGGCAAATTCAAATGGTTTTCAGAGCCAGGTGCCTCCAAGAGAGCCTTTTAAAAAGTGGCTTCCTTGGAGCCGGTGGGGCATTCTAACTGCACTACAGCTGGCCTTTAAATAAAGAGTTCTATGAACTACAGTGCTTCCACTTCCTTTATTACCCGATTTAACACATCTATTTTTATATTTTCTATTTAACAGTATTGAAACTCTTTGTGTTGTTGGGCATGAATTTATTATAATTTCCATCTAGCTTAATTCATATAAAATCTATTCAATAATGCATTTGAAACAAATAAAATATTTCTATATTCTGTGTGGAATATTTATATATTTATTTGATTTTTTTTATGCCGCCCTTCTCCTTAGGCTCAGGGCGGCTTACAACATGCTAGCAATAGCACTTTTTAACACAGCCAGCCTATTGCCCCCCACAATCCGGGTTCTCATTTTATCCACCTGGTAAGGATGGAAGGCTGAGTCAACCTTGAGCCGGTGATGAGATTTGAACCGCTGACCTGCAGATCTAGCAGTCAGCTTTACTGGCCTGCAGTACTGCACTCTACCTGGTGCACCACCATGTTGCTATTAATTATTGTTTAATTGTGGTATATAAATAAGAAATTTAGCAAAACGATGCAGTGAAAAATTTGACTTGGGATTTGGCTATTTAGAGACCTTAGTTTTCCAATAGTTTCTGTTCATTGTATGTAAAGAATCAGAATACATCTTCCCAAGGGTTCTGATTGACCAAAAGGTACACTGAGTGTTTCTTAGCCTACTCCCTTCTCAAGCAAGCAGCAACATCTTTAACTATCATGACCGTCTGGAACCAGGTGAAACAGAGCTCTGTGACTTCATGGACTAATTATAACCAGTGATGTCATACTTGATAAGTTTTGTTTATTACTTTGAGCTATTAAATTTGGATTTACTATTTTAATTATTATATTGAGGTTTTTTTATATGTAGCTTTTAAAAACATAAATCGCTTACAGTCCAGTTAGTTTGAAGCAATGAACAAATCCCAAAAATAAACAATACATTTAGCAGGTTAATTTTTTAATCCACAGCCATATCATATGTACAGTACTTGGAGAAACTACTCCTGTTAGAAATGGATAACATTTCAGTTACTAAATAACTTACCTGTACACTGCTCTAATCCCTACCTCAGATAATATAAGATAACATAAATATAAAACAATATATCAAAACATAAAATAGCAATAATCAGTTGTAACAGAATAAAGGAAAGACATTGCCTAGCTTGTTAATCCCCATACTTTTTTAAAAAAAACACCTCATTTTGAACAATTTACAAAATGTCTGTAGGTGGGTTCTGTCAACTTCTTTTATCTAAAATAGAGGCCTTTATTGAAAGCCACTAATTTGGAATTCCAGCAGACAATCTTTGGAAATTGTGTACCATTTCCAATATGCTACATAGGTCACACTGTATTATTCAACTAGAAAGAATATGCTGGAAATTGCGAATTAAATATTTGAGTTGCTATAACTATAGGCAAAACTGAATACATAACTATAACTAATACTGGTAGTATAATATTCAGATTGGTAAAATAGTTAGCTCAGATAGTATTTAGATTAGTAAACTGGATTATTTTTCATTATATTTCATTTTTATAGTTTTTGAAATGCTCATTTTAACCCATTATTTATGTTTATTGAACCTGAATAAAAAGCCTTCTTAGTCTTTAGGCAACCTGAATTGTTCAAACATGTACAATTCAATCACAAGATGAAATCCTCTCATATTAATTTTAAATCACTGCCACTCTGCACAGGAACACCATTAATACTAATTATCTTCTAAAAGTGTAAATTGGGATTAAGGCATGTTTAATAGTTTTCTCAAATGAAAGGTTTGCAACCCTTTTTAACCCTTGTGATCAATATTCATGCTTGATAATTTATTAATGCACACAGTATTTTAAGCAACAATTGTGTGATATTTGATTTCAAGGTAAACAAAAACAAACTGGTTATCTTTTGCATAGCATAAACTTCAAGAATGTCAGGCTTTTACTTTAATTAATTTTCATTTACACATTTTGGCATTTTTATATTGAAGGAGGTGGTAAATTAGTTCATAAAAATTAAAATTCGGTGTTGGATCAGATAAAAATAGATATATAAATGACAAAGATTATGAGAAGTAACAGGATTAAAAATTAATTGATCTGAATGAATTTGCGTTGAATATAAAAGTGAATGACTACTTTGAAAAAAAATAGATGTCCTGTAGTGAAGAGAGAATTGATGAGGACCAACTTGTAAAACAAATAGATAAAGAAAGTCTGGATAGATCAAGAGAAAGATAAAAGATTGTGGTTGGGTATAGATGATCAAATCTTCAAAAAGGAAGAAATGAAAATCTATAGAGATTAGTGTTGGTATAAATCCATTGTTGCACCCACATCTATCTTCTTATGTTTTTGTCTTAACCATTTTTATTCCTTTACCACATTCTGTATAATATTACTTACATAGTAGAATAGATACTACTAAATAGAATGGAATGTAACTAACTTACTATAACTACTGTCCCCTTTCCTCCTGTAGCATACAATTCTATCTGTATATTTCAGTGTTTTCATCACCAGTACTCATAGGATTCATTTTACAACGTGATTCAAATTTGTGAGTTGTAATTAGTTTTGTGTCAGCAGCCATAATTGAAAATCCCAGAAACTAAATCAGTCACTACTTACAATAGTATTTCCTTTCCTGGACTGAAGCAATGGATGATGCCACCATACGAGTCCAAAAATTTTTAAATATCCTTCTTCAAAACCTATCCATGAAAGTAAGGGTTCCCAACCCTTGGTCTGCAGCCCAATACCGGGCCACAGCCCGTAAGGAATTGGGCTATGCAAGCAGCAGGCACATATTGAAAACCATCTCTTCTCCCTCCCTGTTCTTGTTTGGTATCATTTCTTCTTTCACAGATTAGAATAAAGGCCAGTGAACCTGATAAATCTTCAAAGTTTTGATCTCATATCCCTTTGTACACCGCCATCCCACTTCATGAATTGGTGGAGCTGATTGGCATTGTTTTGTATTAATGGGTTACCAGCTACTACAAATCATCCCTTTGTTTTCTTGCATGCCACAACACAGCTCATCTGTTTGGAACCCATATCTCATCTCAGACATTAACACCCTTGAAAATGTCCAAAGATATTTCACCAGAAGAGCCCTTCACTCCTCCACTCGAAATAGAATACCCTAGGAGACTAGATTTTCAATCCTGGATCTAGAAAGCTTAGAACTGAGATGCCTTAAACATAATCTAAGTATTGCCCACAAGATCATATGCTGCAACATCCTGCCTTTTGGCAACTACTTCAGCTTCAACCACAACACAAGAGCACACAACAGATTTAAACTTAATATTAACCGCTCCAAACTTGACTGTAAAAAATATGACTTCAGTAACCGAGTTGTCAAAGCATGGAACTCATTACCGGACTCCATAGTGTCATCCCCAAACCACCAACACTTTACCCTTAGATTATCCACGGTTGACCTATCCAGATTCCTAAGAGGTCAGTAAGGGGCGAGTACAAGTGCACTAGAGTGCCTTCCATCCCCTGTCCTATTGCTCTCCTATATCTCCTATACCTTTCTTCTATTCCTATATCTCTTCTTCTATTATTTCATTGATATGTTTTATTCCTATATCTTCTATTCTTTCTTAGATATATTTTATTATGAGTATATCCTCTATAACCTTCATTATGTATTTTACTATGTGTATACCCACTAAAACCCTCATTGTGTATTTGAAAAAATCAAAAAAGTTTTTAAAAAATATCCACAACTGCTTTTCAGAGAAGCATTCTTCTGTTTCCTGTTCTACATTGACCCCCCCCCTTTTTCTTCTGCAAGGACCTGAAAAATCTAATTTCAGTGATGAAGAATGTGTTCTGTACTTCTGATAGTTTCTTCTGCAATTGTTCTTATGTTTGACTGTCTTCCAATGGACTGTTAATTTTCCCTTCAATTCTGTTACTCACTCAACAGAAAACATCAGGGGAGAAAAATCCATCTTCACAATGGATGATCAGCAACTGTTAGCTGAACCTTTCACAATCAGCAGCTATTCAGGAGATAACCTTTTCACTCCATATATCTCACTACTACTTGTCAATTTTCCCGTCACTCTCTTCTCTTCCTTGCCTTTCCCATTTACTGGTTAAAATATGTTTGCTCCCTAGAAACCTTTGTGGAATATCTTTTAACACAAGCAATATTTTAGATAAACTTTTGCTCATCTTTGAGAATTGACCATTTAATCATTGGATATTGGAGACTACTGCTCATTCTCTTTCCTGATGTTGGAGGAAGAGTGAATAACTGAGAAGATATATACATGTTGTGGTTAGCTCTGGCCCAGCTCCTGCCCCAAGGAATGTGCAGGTGGATGTGGGGGAAACATCCACATGCCGCAGGCCTGTTTTTCTCCCGATGGAATCTGCCGACGAAGCCTCCTCTGACCAAGGAAGCGTGAGTGACAGGGAAGAGGGGAGTTTGGCAGACAGCCCAGGAGGAGATCAATCATCTGTATCATCCTTGGACTCTGAACAAGAATTAATGACACATCCACGGATGCGTAATGCATAGGAGACGACAACTGAAGGATTATTACAAGAGAAAATGAGGCCACCTGTGGTTGGGTGGGGCTGCTGTAATTAGTGCTACAGATAAAAGTGCAACCTGGTGTTTTAGCCTCATGGCAGTTTATCTGATTCATTGTTTCATCAAGATCGTGGTTTTTGTGCTGTTCAAGATTGTGTGTGGACTCTCTGGACTTTAGAATTGGACTCAATTTCCCAGTTATTGGGTGAGCAATTGGATTGCATTTAACCTGTGTGTACCAGAAAACCCCTTTGACATTTAAAAAGGGAGCTGTTTCTGTTTTTCTGTTTATAAAAACTTTTGGGTTTTCCTTTTATCGTGTGGTGTGTGTCTTCCTGGACTAATTTCTCTGTAATTATGGGCGGTTGAAACACGCCGGAAGAACATATACATATGTGATTAATTTACCTAACATTTTGGGACATGTTGTGATCAATAGAGATTGTCACAAATCACAATATTCTGTTCTGTGGAGTGAGTGTTCATTCATTCTTCCATATCTGCTTAGGGGAAACTGGATGTAGTGCAGTCCATCACATTCAGCCTCAGACCTGTGGGCAGAAGTTATTTGGAGAAAGTGGAATTTGATCCTATCAAAGATACTGATCTCAACTATTTGAAAATAAGGAACTTAAATGATAATGATTGATCTGAGGATAATATATATACATACTGAAGAGGCAGATCTATTTCCCTTTTATTACATTTTGTTTGCATCATTTTTCATTCAGTTCTGCACAATCTCAGTTATCAGCTTGGATAAAAAAAATTTGATGAATAGTTTTCAAAAATAGTTATTCTTGCCATTGTATTATAATTCTCTTTTTTTCTGATAGTATAATCTTTAAGTAAACATAGAATATTGAAAACAATATTGGCACCAGTTCCTCTATAATTTAAAAATATTATATTATATTATTCCCTATATGATTAATAAGTGCAATTAGATTTCAGAAGGCCATTTCCATTAAAAAAAATAGAGTACTGTAAGAGATATTTTTTTCTTAACAGCCAAGAAGCAGATGTGAAGGATGAAATAAGTGAAATGAATAAATGAAAAATCAAAGTCCAATAGTCTTTGCAGGAAGCAAACTGCAGAACATCTGTCCTCAGATTTAGAAGACACTAGAAAAGTGACATGTGATTTTATGTTTAGATGGCGTATACTGTAAAAAGCGATGAAGTTTCTTCTTATGAAAGAAAAACCAAGTTCATGAATTATGTTTAAGTTTAAGTTTAATCAGATTTGTATGCCGCCCCTCTCCGCAGACTCAATACATGCTTAAATGACTAGTCATTTAATTTGATTAACAGTGGTAATATACAGGAAAAATGTAGTGTAAAGAAGCAAATGAATGAAAAATGAAGAGAACGAGATGAGATGAGGAATTTTCTGTTCATAAAACATATTCAACTTGTTGGGTTCACCCTGAGACATTCTCTGGGACAGAAGGAAAGTATTCAATACACTGCAAAGCTATTACTTTCATTTGGACCACAATTACAACTATTTTTAGTTGTAAAACTAAACTAAACTTCGGAGAGGGGTGGCATACATATCTAATAAAGTATAATTATAATTATAATAATAATTATTATTATTATTATTATTATTATTTTAAAGGGACTTAATTGCAAATCAAAGCTTTACTATGTTTACGAGGTGGATTATTAACTAAAATAAACCATTCATGTAAAAAAGTAAAGGAAAACAACTATATAGAGCAGGAAACTACTGTAACTGAACCAATTATAATCTACAGAATAAGGTGCCAACAGAGCTGCAGAGAAATTATATCCTGTCTATTCTCTTGGATATCAATAATTTACTGTTAAGCCAACCACTCCTTGCATTAAAATCTGTACTCTACCCAAGTGCACTACCTTTAATATGAACAGACAGATCTGAGATGTAAAAGATCCTAATAAAATATATTAGCCAAATTACTCATACAAGAATAGAAAGGGAAAAATCTATTAATTACATTTTGTATTGTACATAGTTGTGCCATGTAAACAGGTTTCTGTTTAATATATGTTTCTTGATTTCCAATTTAATGTTATTACAGCCATTTTTGAAGCAAAAGTGAAAGATCTGAATAGTTGGACTTCTCCTCTCTCTCCTCGAAAACCTTGGTACCTCCAAGAACTTTAATTGAGCAATAACACAGGAATTCCAATCTGTGTTCAATGGTGACTACATCTGTTAATGTTTATACAGTCCCTTTTGCCAAGAAAAAAAAAGATGAAGGAGCATCCTGAAAAGCACTATCCTGAGTGTTTTGCAACCGGTTAGTGTAATGTTGACAACACCAGCTTCATTTTGAGCATGCAGGAAAGCCTTTTATCAAGTAAAGAAAAAACACTGGCTCATAACCAACTGAAGGATAAGCCCATTTAAATCATTCTTTGCCAGAATAGCTGCTTCATTTGCACAATAAAGTCTAGTTATAATTTTTCCAAACTAGGATTTATCCAACTGGGCAAAGGCACATTGTTTGATTAAAATAGATCAATGCATGTTTGATTATAAAAAGCCTACATTATTACATTTTACCTTGTTTCTAATTTTAATTTATTTGATGTCATTGTTAATGAGTGGGAAAAAGACGATGTCTTTTTGATACATCAAAATGATGGCCACAGTACACCTCTGTGCTTTCCCTGCAAAATGAAATTAATATATGTTATAAATTTTGGTTTTTATATTATAATACTGTGGTATGTCTTAATTCATGAAGTAGAGGGTAAATAAGTCTGTCATATGACATTCTCTGTATTGAAGAGAAAGGATGCATATTATAAATAGATTCCACTGTTTTGATAATTATCATCTGATAGATGAAGGTGAATTAAATCTTTATTTAACAACCGCTTTGTTTAATAATTGTTCACAATTACAACAGTGATGAAAAATAATCAACCCTTCCATTTATGACCTTCACAGATCTATAAAGCAAAGGAAAGCTGAAGTCAGATCATTAAAGTACTGTATTACATTATGTTTAAAATATAATATAAAAATAATTATTTACTACTGTCAATAAGAGCTGGGGTGGTGCAGCAGGTAGAGTGCTGTACTGCAGGCCACTGAAGCTGACTGTAGATCTGTAGGTCAGCGGTTCAAATCTCATCACCAGCTCAAGGTTGACTCAGCCTTCCATCCTTGCGAGGTGGGTAAAATGAGGACCCAGATTGTTGGGGAAATATGCTGGCTCAGTTAAAAAGTGCTATTGCTAACATGTTGTAAGCCGCCCTGAGTCTAAGGAGAAGGGCGGCATAAAAATCGAATAAATAAATAAATAAGAAACAAAAGTAAAAATCTAAACACAGAAAAGCAAGAGAGAGCAAATTTGGAATCCTATACAAATCCCAACAACTAAGAAGAAAGTAAGTCCATAATATATGTTAGCACTGTGGTTAAAAACTATTGAAAATTCTGGAAGGAATACATTTGGAAGCTTTGAATGCAATGGGAAAGGCATATGTCTATTTATCATGTCTTCTTATCGAATCTTACGAAAATGTTCAAGTGTCAGTGGATGCCAAAACTGTGCAGCATTCAGTTTTTCAGAAACAAGTGGAAGTTCAAGAAATGTATGACCTTGCCCCGAGAGAGGACAATTTTTAAATGGTTTATATTTTCACTTCAGGCAGCTTTGCTATTAAAAATGAGTTTGGAGAAGGTTTCCTTGGCTGATGGTGGGTACAATTGACAAATGTTATTCTAACATCAAAAGGCATGAAATATGTTTGGGGAGAAATTATGGAAATAATTATCTTTCAAAACAGACATTTGAATTTTCTAAAATGTTTTGTTCAGTGGACCCATTTTCCCCTTTTATAATACTCTTATGACTCCATAACATATGTTCTGCTAAAAATTAATCATTTTTAAATATTAATTTTCCCTACTAAAGTTAAATAAAACTTGTTATTAATAAGCAGCCATTTGTCTTATCAGAACTAGATGCTATATAACAATTCCTAAGTATTTTCTTACCATCATATTGTTAATTCTTTTTATATATATATTGGCACTTGTTTGGCTGAAGAGGAAAAAAATGCATTCATTCTGTAATCTGTCCTTCGGGGTGGGTGGGTAAAATCCACAAGCAAAACAAAAAGATCACTTTGGTTTATTTGGTGTCAGAAAGTTCTTTGATCCAGTAGAAATATCTGACAAGGAAGGCAGCGGCACCTTATTACTGATGATTTTTTTACTTTCATCTCTTTCTACTCGAAAGGGCCTATCAAATCTTCAGAGCAAATGCAAATTGGGAAGAAAAATATCTGACAATTACCTACCCACCTGTCCCTATAAATTAAGCACACAATAAATTAAATAAATAAATAACTGTTAACATCCTTTTTCTTCTGAAATGTTCAGAAGCAATACAGAAATAACCATTATTACATTCTGGGCAGATAAACCACAGGAAATTTAGCAAACCAATACAAAATCGTTGTGTTTATTTTTGAGACTTCTCTCAACTATTTTTTTTCCTTCCTGGAGACATTGTATACTAGAGTTGTGCAGAAATCCTTAAAATTGGCAAGAATAATAACACAAAACGTTGAATATATAATTACAATTATAACATCTCAAAATGTGAAGATAATTATTTTTTTTAAAGTAAATTTTGCCCTAAAATGGTAATCTGAAATAACAGCAGTTCATTGTACTTGTCAGCCAACTCTTTTTCAGAATTTTCTATCCCATAAATGTAATGGACAACACTGAGGATACAAGTTTTAGAAATGTTCATTTGATCATAAAATACACACAACTGACCCATAGGTTAAACACTTCTGCCTGAAGTCAAAAAGTTTATGATAGCCATTTGGTTAAATATCTATCTCTATTTGTACATAGCCTTCCACATGCAATGGGCAATCAGGGTATGTGAGGATTCTTATTTTGTTTTTGAATATGCTAAGCTTGCCCGATTTTTTTCAAAGTCACATTTTCTCCCCCTACAGCTTATTATCTACCTTGGCCTTCCATTGTTCCACTTTCCATTGTTTCTTTTCTTCACCATACAGTATATCATAAGAAAGCTAACATTGATGGATATATGGCACAGGTACGAGATGAAACATATTTAAGTCTACAACACGGAGATAATATTCAAAAGTGACTCCGATAGACTTCTTGCTAATTTATTAAAATATAAGGAGAGGAGATTCACTACAATTACATTTGAAAGATGCTGTTATTATAGCCAATCTCAACAAACGTTTTAGCTTTCCAGTAGAGTAGATATCTTGGTCTGGTCTATCTGGTGGGGTTGACACCTTATCACTTTGGAAGCCTAATCCTTTTCCATAAGTCTGATGCTCTTCCATATTTTCTTTGCTCCTGTTTATTCTTTTTTTAAAAGTCTAAATGTTATTTTACATTGACCTTTTGTGACAACTTATGTGTCTGGGGGGAAATATCATCAGTTAACATGCTTCAGTAAATGTAGGACTCTCGAGATTCACTATAAAGATTCTGGGTTTAAATTCCCTCTAAATGGCCTTGTTTTGCAAGTACAAGAAAAAGGAAAATGTTTTCTTCATTTGATATCATTATAATTCTGGTTCCAATGAAGAAAAAACATGATGGCAGAAAATACCAGCTAAAAGGAAATGAATGCTGTATCATCTTAAGTTGTCCTGCTTTGGTGAGGTGTTTAGTGGGTAGAGAGAGATTTATTCATGACTTTTCTTAAAACAATTCCATTTCCTAGCATTTTTCTTTTTATTCCCATCTCTATCTTGCAGTTTTCACAGACACTAAGCATGATGAAGTGAATTGTTTTGATTTCCTTCCCAATCTTCTCTGGAGTTTTTCTAATGCCATTGATACTATGCTTTCTGTAAGTGATGTCTGTAGTAGGATCGACTCTTTGGAATCTGTAGAGTAAAAGGAAAAGCTGACATTCCTGAAAGATATGGAGACAAATCTGTTTCTCCTTAAAAATTCCCTTGAAGATTTTCAAAACTTATTACTCTATAAAAAGGAGTGGGAAGGCTACATCTGTCCATTTGTATAATATACTGATTTCACTCATGTATTAACACAAACTGCAGGCAACAAACAGCATTCGCCAAAGAAAACTATAATTAGCTATGAAAGATCTAAATTTAATACTAAGAGACAATCTCTATCTGTAGGGACAAGGATAGTGCGTCCAAACATGGCAAACCAATTAATTTAATCCAACTCTAGCACTTCAATCAAGAACTCAAAATATTTTTTTAAAAAAACAATCTTAAAATAACAATATTTAAAAATGAATGTTTGAGGGGAAAAACAAAATGTATATAGCATTACAATAGCTCCTATTGAGAACATTGAGTACTAAATAGATTTCTATATGTAGAAAGTTTCATTCTGTTCCCACAGATTTAGAAACAATTCTACTACTTACCAATAAATGGAATTATAGTGGGAATTTAATTTGACAATGAAATGTAGTTCTTACGGTGTTAAATTTATATCAGAAAGCTCTAAGTTTATCCCTATTCAAACTCTAAATTGACTATCAGGTTATCGGCCAGTCACCTCTTTCAGCTCAACCAAGTTACAGAATTGTTTTGATGCTAACAAAATTATAGAAGAATTTCATGTATGACACCTTGGGATCTCAGAAGAAAAAAAAGTAAATACATGAATAAAATATTCATATAGTGGATACCTGGCAAAACCATAAAGTTAAGAAATAGCTGCTTTTTCTAATTTTGAAAACAAAACTATAATAACATAGATGCATATGGTATCCAACCCAACCCATACTTAAGAATTTTTGTAATAATTCCTTAAAGGAGTACATGACAACATCTTTTTTGGAAACAATAATAACAACAGAATGTTGCTTTTTCCATTTTCCTATCCTCCTGTTTGTTTGTTTGTTTGTTTGTTTGTTTTTTTGTTTGGTCGGTCAGTCAGTCAGTCAGTCATCAGTCAACAAAGTTCGAACCCGCGAAAATCGAGGGAACACTGTACATGAAACTGGTAAGAGAGAAACATTAGGACAGAGGATGGAAGGCACGCTGGTGCACTTATGCACACCCCTTATTGACTTCTTAGGAATTGGTAGAGGTCAACAATGGATATATCGTCTAAGGGTTTCGTAAAGCAAACTAACTGAAATATATGACTGCAATACAGATCTATAAATGAAGCTAAGGAAGAATTAATTATTTTAAATACTTTATACCAATTATATTTGTATAATACATTACAGCAAAGCGGTTCAAATGTTTCACCCTCAAAAGTAGGATGGAGATTTTAGTCTTATTAATTCTGGGAGCCTCATTGCATTGGCAGAGATTCTTGTTACATTAAACAATTATGCCTTGGTTTAACAAAAAGATTTTGGATATCATTCACTTGGGTGGTGTCATCAATTCAGCATGGAAATCTGACTCATTTTAGGGATCTGGCCCTTATTCACATTATTGAATGAAATGCAAGGTACGATTTTAGCTCTTGTATTTCATTCTTGTGAAGCTTCACTTTGTTAGGCATAAACCTAATACACCATTACTGTACTTAGCCATAGTATTGGAAAAATATCTTACATTTATATAACAATTTTCAGAATGAAATAGAAATTGCAAATAGTAATTTAATTGCAAATAACAAATAGCAAATTAAAGCAAAGATCTCCAACTTTCTGAGAAGATTTGAGTTCAAAACAACTTTCCAATAAATGGCTAGAGTACTCTGGATTAATGAACTATGTGGAAAAGTGAAGTACAAATGCATGAATATTCAACAGTCTTCCCAAAGGGTAGACTCTCCAGGCTAGTCTTGAAGTAAGAAAGATTTTCTGATTAGCCTCCGTTTGCTAGGTTAATTAGACCTAAGCAATAATTATCTTCTTTTTTTATCAAGATTTAGAGATGAAGTGAGGAGAAGGACAGCCGATAAAAATTAGAAAAATGCCCACTTAAATAAGAAATCAACGCATTTGGAGATAGATGCAACGAATTATCTTTTATGGGCATCCATAACTATAGAGATCACTGGGCTTTCCACCAAATGCATGCAGAACAGCCTCAAAGCTCACAAGATTACAGGCAATATAGGTCTGGAAATGGTACAAAAGAGTTACAAAAGCAACGTAAATTATAACAGGATCTATGAGCAGGAATGTAGGGACTGATAACATAATGGGATGACCTCCTTCTCACCATAGAAAACATTAGTTTTAATTATGTGTCTCCTTTCCTTCAGGATCAAAATGCAGGTTGCCTATTCTGCCTAATCTGCAATGCACTTCAGCATCAAATATGTAAGGGCAGAACATTACTTAGCATCCATCCACCCATCCACCACTCAGTGTTCACTGAGCACTCTGATTATGGTGTACTAGTCGAGAGTAGAGCATAGCTATGCATGAATAGACGCAGGCTTGTTCAACTGATATACCAGAAGGGTGCTATGAATTCAAAGCATCTTTATGGAGAAAAGGGAAATTCAGTTGCTTGCTGAAGGTCATCTCCACTGGTTCTTCAAATGGAGAACACATATTAGGTATTGGTAATGCCTTCTCAGTTTCCTCTTCAGTCTCTGAAATTAAGCTCTGCACTTGCATTTAGCAAATGTAGACCAAAATAAATTCTAGATTTCAAATGAAAATTAATTTTTATTTATGTTCTCAATTATCTTCTGCAGCATAATTTGGCTACATGTCCTCACCCCTTGTCTGCTTACTATTTTGGACTTACTGCTTGAACATAATGTCTTTTTGTCCTTTCCTCTATACTATCCACCTGGCTTGTGGAACTGACATGTCATACAAAACAGTTCTCATCTTTAAATCTTTCATTTTAATGCAATTTTAGCTTTGGTTCTTGGACAACCCTAACCCTATAAGGCATAGAAAGGCCTTAAGAGTTATCATGTCTTAAAATGGCTGGCTAATAAATGTAAATGATAATAATAATAATAATAATAATAATAATAATAATAATAATAGGGATACACGTTTTTATGGGTTTTGGAAGATTAAAACCTGTTGTGCAACCAAGCCAAGGAAGCTACTTCAACAAAATACATAAAGCAAGTCTGGAAAATCTTGAGATCAAAGCTGAGTTGAGGAAATATCATAAAGGCAATTAACACCTGGGCAATGCCTGTAATACATTACTCAGCTGGTATAATTGATTGGGCTCAGCTAGAACTTGATAACTTGGATCGAAAAATAAGAAAACTAATGAAAATGCACCATGCTCTCCACCCAAAAAGTGGTGTTGATTTATTGTATTTGCCAAGATCTCAGGGTAGCAGAGGTCTCTTACAGGTGAAACAAACTGTGGAAGAAGAAAAACATGGCTTAAATGACTACATGAAAAAGGCAAAGGAGCCTCTGCTGAAGGAGGTGAACAAGGGGAACCTCTTGAAAACAGCGAAGTTAAAAGCAGGAGAATAAAAGGAAAACAATTGAACATCAGGTTTCTAACTTGAAAAAAGCCCACGCACAGTCAATTTCTGAAGGACATTGAAGGAAAGGCAGATACAAAGCTAACATGGAGCTGGTTGAGATCAGGAACGCTGAAGACAGAAACTCAAGGCTTCATTTTGGCTGCCGAAGAACAAACCTTGCAGACCAATTCCATGAAGGCAAAAATTCTACCAGACAGCAACAACAACAAATGTTGCTTATGCAATGAGAAAGATGAGACAATGGATCACCTTATCAGTGGCTGCAGCAAAATCTACAGACTAATTATCTACATCATGACCGAATGGCCAAAATCATACATTGAGAACTTTGCCAGAAGTTTAGATTCAAATCGGAGGAAGATTCTTCTTACCCTGTTTCCCCGATAGTAAGACACCCCCGTTTGTAAGACGTATCGGGGGTTTCAGGGGGGTCGGCTAATATAAGCCGTACCCCGAAAGTAAAACATATGTCTTACTTTCGGGGAAACACGGGGGTATTGCCGTGGGGGAGCCCGATGACGTCGCTTCCAAGCTCCCCGCGCGCCCCTCGCCTTCGCCGCGGCGCGGCGCCACCGCCTCTTCCCCTGCCGAGGCTCGGCTGCAAGCGGCCGGCAAGGCCGCCCGGCTCCGAGGCGAGCGGCCGGAGCTGCGCCCTCCTTCACCCGCCTCCTTTCCGGCAAGCAGGTGGGGCTGCCCAACTGCGCAGAGCGGCTCCTCCCCTCCAGACACACGCTTCCCCGACACGCGTCTGCGGCTCCACGCGTGCCCTTCTGGACTCTGGGGAGATGCCTTCGGGAACGCGACCCTTTCAATTTTTTTCCAATGTAAGACATACCCCGAAAGTAAGACGTAGTGGGGCTTTTGGGGGTAAAAAGAAAGTAAGACACTGTTTTACTTTCGGGGAAACACGGTACCTGCTGCTACTGGGGCCCTGTGTGCGCAGAACAGGGAGTCTGCGCTTGCACAGGAAGCAAAAGCCCACTGAAATTTTGAGAGGGGATACACATGCGTGAGAGAGATTTTGGTGATTTTTTTTGCTTCTGGGCATGTGCAGAAGCAGAAAAAAATCACAGAAATCTCACACATGCGCACGTCCCCTCATGAGATTTTGCTCCCGCACATGCGCAAGAAGTAAAAAATAGCAAAAATTAAAATTTTAAAAATAGCAGTGCCCAAAGAACTGACACTGGAGTGGACGATCAAAGAAGTGCCACCAGAGTGCAATCTATTGGCTGCTACAGGTGTGCAGTCACCTATCATACCGATAGCAACCCAACTCTGGTTTAAATGCAGCAACAGGTACTGGGAACAACAAATTGACAAAGTTCTAGAAAATGAGGAAGTCAAGAGCCTGTGGAACTTTCGAATCCAAACAGACAGACATCTGGCCCACAACACGCCTGACATCACTATTGTAGAAAACAAAAAAAAGTCTGGTTCATTGATATTGCAATCAATCCAGATGATTGTATTGAATGGCACAATCAGAAAGAAATAACAAAATGTTTTGATTGCAAATTGACGTTGAGGAAGAAAACAATGGCTGAACCAATGGTAAAAGGAGCCCTTGGAGCAATACCCAAAGGGCTGCCTAGATACATGGAAATTTTGTACTTATTAGATCTGAATATCCTGACTTTTCAAAAAACACGCTCTATTTGGAACTGCCTATATACTCAGACACTACCTTAAATCCTTGGTTAGGACTTGAAATATTAAGTTTTTACCAGTGCCAGATTGTGAATAAAATTGAAGATTAAATCAATAATGATGACGACAACGACAACGATAATGATGAGATTTGTGATACATTTTTAAATGTTCAGTTGACTGAGTTTCATGTTTAATGAATAAAAGAGATAATAATAATGAAAAATTTCAGCGTTCAGTTCAGTGATGGAAAATAATATTGGAAGAAACACTTCCTGTAGACATTTAACTGGAATATAAAAGCAAACAGCTAAAATAGAACAGATTGGAAAACTG
Organism: Erythrolamprus reginae; assembly: GCF_031021105.1. Classification (NCBI taxonomy): domain Eukaryota; kingdom Metazoa; phylum Chordata; class Lepidosauria; order Squamata; family Dipsadidae; genus Erythrolamprus; species Erythrolamprus reginae. Next base: position 85,523,186 of record NC_091952.1, on the reverse strand, counting down.
TTTTGTGTAAATGATGACTTGTACAAAAATTGGACATGGTAATATGGATGTCACTGCCAGTACTGAATACATTGTCTTCTGTCATGGCTGCCTGTCAAATCAGGTTAATACAATTCTATATTGCTTTAAGCAGCAGTAGTGATAATGCTCAAACTATATTATATTTGATCACCAAGACTAGTCATATTTTTGACACAATATTAATAATTAATGAAATAAAACAAAACAAGTAATTTCGAGAGTAGAACAAGCACCTCCCAATCAATGCCATCTAGATCATCAGATATGAAAGGAACTCAACTCATTTTGGGTCTATTAAGGGAAGAGTCCATGGGCTTGTCTATCTTTCTAAAATCTGTCTCCCTATGAATATTGAGGAAAAATATAAATCAAAGTTTATAATTTTATTCAGAGGATGGAATAACATTTGTGAAACAATGTAACATTTGTGAAGCATGCCAAATTCCTTAGAATTAATACCTTTTTATATCACGGCAGATGGGACAAGAAATCCTAATAGCTGTTCACACAGTAAGTAGGATTTAGGGAAAGATTTTAAAACAACACACTTTCCATTAGGTATTCATGGGTAAATGCCCATGAATCTTTTGTTTTGAGACACAATGAAATTTGCCACACAGATTGAACATTAAAATGAAGAATGTATGTAGCAATTTTCAGCTAGCTAGTTAGATGTAGAGAGTGAGGGAGATGACCTGGAAACAATTATTTGGAGACTGTTACATAAATAAGAAGGACGAAAGTATTCCAAAGCTCTGGGATAGGAGATAGTATTAAGAAAATGAGTTCTCCCTGACTCACTGGGATTTACGCAGGAAAGAAGGACAAGCATAATCAGACTTGCAAATTTTGTAATCTATTTCAATGAAGCATATTTGGGCCTTCCTATAGAGTGTTTCCTGGTATGGTCTATTTCAAAGTCTTCACAGATGGAAATGGAAGAGCCTGTAACAACTATAGCCCTTCTTAGATATGATAAAACTGATTGTCAGAGAGTAACGGCAAAGATAAATTATTAATATACTTTTTTCTTTAAAATGTAGCCCTTAATCCATTCAGGTAGATAAGACAATACTTTTTTTTTATGTAGAGGAGAAGGGAACTCATGAGAGGAATAAGTGGTTAAACATTTAGCATTCCAGGAAATTATTCTCTCCTGTCCCAAGGTGCTATGCTTTGAGGGCAGTAATATCAGTGAACTCAGTTTAATAACCCCTCTTCTTTTCTTTCCCATCAAGGTGTTTTGTAAGACCAAGCTCCAACTATTTTAGAAATCAAATAGCATATAACAGAAATGTATCAAAGATAATTTTTGAATCGAAGATGGGACATTTGAGCGTCATTTCATCTGCTTCAAATCAATCCAATTGTCCCAATCATCTTTGAGGTCAGGTTTTGTATTAAATGGAAATATGTTCAGTTCATCCTTAGACAAGCACATCCAACCCAATTGTATGCTGTGAGCCATTTTCCCACTGCAATCAGTGGGGATAGGTATTATTAACCATTCCTATGCACAAATGCAGTTTATATGTTTGTTGCATCTAACAGATAGAAACTTATTTTCCCACATTTAAAAAAAAAATCAAACAGAATAATTTTGTCAGGAAGGGATTGCCTATCTGGTTCCAAAGCCATCGGGACATTAAGACCTAAAACAAACAGGGAAAACATGCAGAGTAACATTGCTTGAATTCTCTCCAATCCCTTTTCCGGCAGTGGCCATGGGAGGCCATTCTATGTAATGAAGTACTGTGTGTTTACTAATTATTGTAGTAAAACAATCTACTATATTAGCTTATGGATTTTTTAAGATGAATTTCCTTCAAAAAAAATTTTTTGGCAGTAATATGAAAATAATTTGCCATTATCTTATTCCAGGATGTTTTTCAACTACCCTATTTAATTTATGGTTACCTAATGTCATTGCTTTCTTTACAATTTTTACTGAATAGTTGTTTTAATGATTTTGTTAGCCCTTTCTGGACAAATGCTTAAAAAGGGAGCATTTTAAAAATATTTCCAATCAATGAAAACAGTAAGGAACAAATTTTATTTTTAAAAAAATCTGGATTTTAACGTGGTGGTTCCTAGCAACCCATTTTCAGAACCAAAGCTCCCCTTTCAAATGGTATTATCAGAATTCCATAACAAATTATCCAAGTTTCAACTGTGCAATGTTTGCTTGATTTGGGAGGATCTGAGTAGTTTTAGAGACAGCTATAAGAATTCAGATCTGCCATTGGAGTAGTATACAGGTTCTGGAAAGAATGAACAGTAGCCAAATCAAGATAACGTTGCCAATTCATTGATGTTTCGTAGCCAAGCTGTAACTATTTTCTGTAGAAACTCATTAAATTTTATTAAATCTCATTAAATTTTATCTGTAAAATTAAACACATGCTTTCATCAAGTGATAAACAGGTGGGAACAACATATTTTACACTGACGTTTCTGAATCATATTCAAAGACCACCCCAGATGTAATAATGTAACTATTTCTCAAGAATAGACAAACTTGATCGTGCTGTACTCTACAGTCCATGGATAATATTTTTTTAGTCTGTAGTCATGTGATATTTACTTTTCATAATGGTCTTTTTATAGGGCAGAACGCAGTCAATTCCAGAGTTTATTATAAGTGTGTGTGTGTGTATATAACATATTTTTGCTGATAAGTGAAAAGGAATGGAAACACACACACACACAGGGTAGAACAAGAAGCAATGGGTGGAAACTAAACAAGGAGAGAAGTAACTTAGAACTAAGGAGACATTTCCTGACAGAACGGTTGATCAGTGGAACAGCTTGCCTCCAGAAGTTGTGGATGCCCCAACACTGGAAGTTTTTAACCAGACTGGTGTAGAGTTTCCTGCCTAAGCAGAGGGTTGGACTAGAAGACCTCCAAGGTCCCTCCCAAGTCTGTTGTTGTTGCTGTTGTTGTTGTTGTTGTTATATATGAATATATAAACAGGCAAAGAGTTCTTTTTTAAAAAGGTTATTGCTTAGTGCAAAAATAAACTTTTTATAATATGAAGTCTTTCACATTATTTATCATTCTGTAGATAAACATGCCAAAGGAGGTCAAAAATGCTAATTAAACAATAGTAGAACATCTATAATCTACATACTTGAGATTCTGTTTCTCTTCCTAACATTTACCCTTTCACAATTTGGTTTTTTAATTTGCAAATACAACTGAAGGTTTTTTTTAAAAAAAAATGAATTAAGACAGAAAATATTAGGAGTTTTAAATGATTATGTAAGGAACAGAAGGCATAAGTATGGAATAGATATCTATATAGAAAAGAAGCAGGAATTCGTAGAAAACAATTACTCGTTCTTTATTATAGACTTTAATTAATGCAGTTCTGACCAGATTAGTTTCAATCGAAAACACAAGGAGCTGAAATGTCCAAAAGGGTCAATCTAAGCTCTCTGACTGCTAAATCTTCTTTCAAGATGCTTCACAGAGGGTTATTTTACCATTCAGTCAAATGAAAATTAAAATGTAGCACTCTTAGGTTATCAAAACACCCCCAAAGCAGGATAATATCTATTATATCAGACTAAGAAAATGAATAATTCAGAGAAACATTTTTTAAAAGAAATAGAATCAAAATTCACAAATATAGTATTTGCACAAATGATCCAATTATACATTCTTTTATTCCTGCAGCTGGGTAGAATTTATTTTTTTCTTAAAGTCTAAAAGAAAAAGCCACATGTCCCCCCTGCTGAATAAATATCAATACCAAAGTCATCTTACCATGTATGTGCCACTGTGAAGCGTCGACGTTGACGGATGCTTTTATTCACCAGCAACTTTCTGAAAAAGCATGGAGAGTTCCTTGGAGAACTGCGGGGGGATATTTTCGGAGAAGTGGTTCTGTTCCCGGACACTCTGGGCAGCCCAAGTTCTAAATGCATTTGTTCTTTGAAAGTCTTTATATAAATATCGGTCTCTGGAGCAGCAAGTTCCCTAGAAGAATCTTTTGCTGTCATAGCTTGGAGATTATGTGAGCTCTCACCATACAGAAAACACAACAATAGCACAGCCCAAAGACATTGCTGGGGATTCAAACGCTGATAAATTGACAAGCTCTGTGCTGATCGTTCATCGCATGTAGATCTGAATGAAAAGGCTGCCTAAAGAAATGGCAGCATAATCGAAGAATGGATAAATGAATCCTGCCAGAAAAGAGCTTTATCAGGCTTGGCTTTGCCTCTGAAAATGCACCAAAGTGCTTTCTCTTTCGGTAGCCTCCTTGTGGATGTGGGTTGTCTGCAAGCTACATGGTGTGACACTCGCTGAATTCATTCAGCAGCATATGCAGCTCATGAAAAATTCATAAGGACTCCCCGTAAGTCCTTTGCCAGATAATGTTCGGATTAAAATACCTAATCAACAGAAATAGAACATTGTGATGTTGTTTCTCCCTGATCCTTGAAAAATGACTGTTCCCCTTTCCTATTATCACACCTAATTGAAAATGGTTAGTTGAGATTCAGCTTGTTTTGTTTTGGAAGGGTTTTCATTCAGAATTATCTGTTCACAGCTCAGATTGCAACTGCTCCTCCTACGACATGCTGATTGGTTCAAATTATTTTGACAATTGGGTGCTCGTCCTTCCCTATACATTAAAACAGCACAACATTTTATCAGTCTGACAGCTTCAGAACAGATTGTATACAAAACCCCCAGTTTTATAATCTTTGAACAAATACAAAACCTATCATAAGAATGTGAAATAAGACTTGTTATGAATTTAGGGCAAATTGAAATATGTCTGACACCAAGAATTAAAAAAAAAAGATCAATAAATTTGAACTGTAGCTTTACTAATCTTATGTTTCCTAAAAACTTTAAGACTAGAAGGGAAATGTCAATGCTAGGGTGAAAACCAAGAATAGTTAGGTAGGCAGGCAGACATAGTTCCCTCTAAGCTGAGCAGTGAGCAATCGCTCACTTAAAAATCATCATCAACTCAGAGTTTTCCAAACCTGCCCAGAAGCCGAGAGGGAAAGAGTGAGAGGGAAGGAGAGAGAGAGAAAGAGAGGAAGAGAGAGAAACAGAAAAAAGAGAGGAAGGAAAAGAGAAAGAAAAACAATGGGAGTAAGGAAGAGAGAAAGAAAATCAAAATCTAGTTTGAAACTAGCTCAACTATTTAAGTGGCATTTTGATATTGATAGAGTTGCCCTATTATGAGCTCACTGTTATAGACACACAGTACAGTATTTTATTTTGAAATTTATTTATTTATTTATTTATTTATTATTTCTGTGCCGCCAAGACACTATACTGCCGCTCAGACACTATACTTTTCCGCCCACCCCCCCAAAAAATTAGAGGGAACACTGCAGGCAGAAAGCACTTAGGAAAGCATTACTAATATCTTGCAAAGAAACAATTGACATGGCAACTTCTGAAATCAGGCAGAAAACTTCAAAACTTTATAATCAGAAATGCAAAGAGATGGTGAGTTAGTGCTTGATTCACTCTAATTATTCTTAAATCAAACCTTTTTAATTGAAATAGGAATACCACTTTATCTCCTATACTACATTTTGGAACTTACATCTTAGATACTCAGGAGCAAATTTCAGCCTTACCGCTTAGCTGCGGCTAATCAAACATTACAGTTTATATTTTTGTTGGTGGCAAAACAGAGCTACGTTGGGTCCTAGTTTTCTTCAGGGGCAATTTACAATGATGGTTATTCCCCTTCATCTTTAAAGCCTTATATAGCATTGGATCATGTTATTTGTGGAACTCAGGACATCTCTTCTTCCCATCAGATGTGTTAGAATAGGCAAGCTCCATATCTCATTCTTTAAATGTTTCCATTTTGCAGGACCTAAACAAGGTCCTTTCTCGACTGCAGGACATGAAGGAATGTAGTAAGCTGGATTGCCAGGAAAGAGGGAATGGGAAGGTGCACTCCAGAGAAATAAGAGGCAGTTCAGTCAAGATATTTTGTGTGAGAGAAAGAGGGTGAAGACAATTCCCTAATAGTTCTCAAGAATAGATCAATGCAAATAGTAGAGTGCTTAGTCTGGCAAGATTCTGTCTATAGGCATGGAAACAATAGAGAACTTAGCTTGGAAGTATCACCATGTGTCATTCTTGGGTTTGGGGCCTGATAGGCATTTTGGGATCCTGTTCCGGAGGTGAAATCCAGTCAGTTCTCACAGGTTTGCCCAAACTATTAGTAAACTGATTAGGCAGTTTGGAGAACTGCTTAAAATTAAACTGCAAGAGAGGGGGAGGTGGCTTCTCTCTCCCTCTTCAGTTAATAGCTCCAATTAACAGTTGCAGCTGAAATGCAGCCATTACATGCTGAATCAAGTCAATAAACACCAAAAACTGAAAGGATTAAGGCAGGAAAACCCATGAATCACCCATCTAGGGATGGGACTAACCCCTTCTCTTCAGAAAGAAGGAGAGGATTACAAACATTTTCATTATAAAGAATATTAAATAACACTCCTGTGATCAGCTGATATTCCCTGGAGTTTCCCAAAACTTTCTATAGTTGCAGAAGTGTTGGCTATTTGTTTCTTCCTGGGGGGGGGAAATAGAGGAAGAGATAATGATGCAGCTTGATCATACAGGCCATGAATTTAATGCATATGTGGTTCAGACAGCTGTAATGCTTCTGCTGTGAAGCACCCAATTAAGAACATAGAGAACATAAAATAGAGTTGGAAGGGTTAATGGTTTTGGCAGCATGCCCAGGCTTTCAATTAGCCTGAGCAGCTTCTCTTAGTTTCCCTCTCAGCTGCTGTGTTTGCTTTGGGGTTGACATTTTTTTTTTAAGGGAAATGGCTGTTTTAAGTTTTTTGCATTGTTTTAGTGTTACCTGACACTGTCCTTTTGAGGTGTACTACCCTCAGCAGTGGGTTCCTATAGGTGCCCCTAATTGCATGCAGCTCTGTGGTTCTGGTACCAGTGTTCCCTCTAATTTTCTGGGGGGTGGGCGGAAAAGTATAGTGTCTGAGCGGCAGTCCCTTCGGGACTGGGCGGCACAGAAATATTAGATAGATAGATAGATAGATAGATAGATAGATAGATAGATAGATAGATAGATAGATAGATAGATAGATAGATAGATAAACAAACAAACAAATAAATAACCCACCCTGTTTTGCCTCAGAGAATTTCAAAATAAAATACTGTACTGTGTGTCTATAACAGTGAGCTCATAATAGGGCAACTCTATCAATATCAAAATGCCACTTAAATAGTTGAGCTAGCTTCAAACTAGATTTTGATTTTCTTTCTCTCTTCCTTACTTCCATTCTTTTTCTTTCTCTTTTCCTTCCTCTCTTTTTTCTATCTGTTTCTCTCTCTTCCTCTCTCTCTCCTTCCCTCTCACTCTTTCCCTCTCAGCTTCTGGGCAGGTTTGGAAAACTCTGAGTTGATGATGATTTTTAAGTGAGCGATTGCTCACTGCTCAGCTTAGGGGGAACTATGTCTGGTACACAAGGGTGCATTCAAGTGAAATTTTGCTTCCTACACCTGTGCATGTAGCAAAATCTCGCACGGGATGCACATATACATGTGTTTTGATGAGGTTTTTTGCTTCTGCACAAGTGCGGAAGTGAAGAACCTCACTGAAACACGTGTGCACTTGCGTCCCCTTGCAATATTTTGCTACTGCACAGGTGCAGGAAGAAGAATTTCGCTCCAATGCACATTCATGTGCCAGAGCTGCAAAGCTGTGTGCAATTAGGTCCACTGGTAGGAACCCACTACTGACTACCCTCACTCTTTTTGAAAGCTTCTACTGATGGCAAGCTATTCCATTGATTGGTGTCACCCTTAGGAAATTTCTCCTTAGTCCTAGATTGCTTCTGCCTTTGGTTAATTTCCATCCATTCTTTCTTGTTGTGCCTTTTGGTGCTTTGGAAAATAGATTGACTCCCTCATTTTTGTAGGGGCCCCTCACAATCTCCCTCTTCCTGCTTGTTATACCTCTAGCTATGCAGCCAAGCATCCCACTTGCTTTTCCTACCGCCCGATGACACTGCTCACCCATTTTGAGACTGTTAGAAATCACTACACCTAAATCCTTCTCTTCTGATGTTTTTGCTAACACAGAACTGCCAATACAATACTCAGATTGAGGATTCCTTTTCCCCAAGTGCATTATTTTACATTTGGAAACATTAAACTGCAGTTTCCATTGCTTTGACCATTTATCTAGTAAAGCTAAATCATTTACCATATTACAGACGCCTCCAGGAATATCAACCCTATTGCACCCTTTAGAGTCATCGGCAAATAGGCAAACCTTCTCTACCAAACCTTCCCCTATGTCACTCACAAATATATTAAAAAGAATAGGACCCAGAACAGACCCTTGTGGCACACCGTTTGTAACCTGTCTCTACTCAGAATACTCGCCATTAACAATAACTCTCTGATGTTTATGCTTCAACCAGCTGCAAATCCACTGAACTATCCAGGGATTAAGTCCAATCTTCACTAATTTATCTATCAGCTCTTTATGTGGAATCGTATCAAAGGCTTTGCTGAAGTCCAGATAGGCAATATCCACAGCACCACCTTCATCCAACATCTTTGTGACATAATCAAAGAAATCAATGAGATTAGTCTGACATGATTTGTCTTCAGTAAAGTCATGCTGATTTGAGTCCAATAAGTTATTGTTTTTTAGGTGCTGATTTATCCTCTTTTTGAGTAGAGTCTCCATCATTTTAACTACAACTGATGTCAAGCTAACTGGCCTGTAGTTACCAGCTTCTTCTCTATTGCCCTTCTTGTGGATAGGCACAACACTGGCCATTCTCCAATCCTCAGGAACATCTCCTGTTAACAGGGATTGGTTAAACAAATCAGTCAGGGAGGTAGCAATGACAAATCTGAGTTCTTTAAGAACTCTGGGGTGGATGCCATCTGGACCCATTGCCTTATTTATCTTTAATCGTTCAAGTTCTTCTACGACATCAGCTTCTAAGATCACTGGAGCTGAATCCGTACAGCTGGAAGCAATGCTATATCCATCTATAGTATTATATTTTAATGTGTCTTTTGAGAAAACTGAACAGAAGTAGCTATTGAAATGGTCAGCGACCTCCTTATTCCCATCAATGCATGTATTATTCCCGGTACTAAGTTTCGTGATGCTGCAGTTTTTCTTCTTCCTATCACTAATATATCTAAAGAAGGTTTTATCCCCCTTCTTTACAGATTTGGCAATTTCTTCCTATTTTGAGGCATTAGCAGCATATATTATTTGTTTCGACATAACATTAGTAGTTTGTAATCAGAAAGCCAGTGGGTTGTAACAATTATGGGGTTGGGCCAACTACTGAGGTTGAAGTAAGAGCCCCACATTTATTTTATTTATTTTTTATTTATTCAATTTTTATGCCACCCTTCTCCTTAGACTCAGGCGGCTTACAACATGTTAGCAATAGCATTTTTTAACAGAGCCAGCATATTGCCCCCACAATCTGGGTCTTCATTTTACCCACCTCGGAAGGATGGAAGGCTGAGTCAATCTTGAGCCAATAATAATAATAATAATAATAATTATTATTATTATTATTATTATTATTATTATTATTATTATTATGTAATAATAATAATAATGTAATAATAATATAACAACAATATTATTATTATTACTACTACTACTACTACTACTACTAAGCAGCTCACAAAAGCAAAGTACAAATCCAATGATTAAAAGACAGTTAAAACCCTTAATATAAAAACAGTCATACACTCCATACATAAAATGGAACGGCCAGGGGAAATCAATTTCCCCATGCCTGGTGGGTTTTTAGGAGTTTGCGAAGGGCAAGGAGGGTGGGGGTAGTCCTAATCTCCGGGGAGAGTTGATTCCAGAGGGTCAGGGCCACCACAGAGAAGGCTCTTCCCCAGGTCTCTCCAGGTGACATTGTTTCATTGACAGGATCTAGAGAAGGCCAACTCTGTGGAACCTAATTGATTGCTGGGATTCGTGCGGCAGAAGGCAGTCCCAAAGGTATTCTGTTCAGATGCCAGGAAGGGCTTTATTGGTCATAACCAACACTTTGAATTGTGACCGGAAATTGATCGGCAACCAATGCAGGCTGCGGAGTGTTGATGTGACATGGGCATATCTGAGAAAGCCCATGATTGCTCTCGCAGCTGCATTCTGCATGATCTGAAGTTTCCGAACACTCTTCAAAGGTAGCCCCATGTAGAGAATGTTACAGTAGTCGAATCTCGAGGTGATGAGGGCATAAGTGACTGTGAGCAGTGATTCCCGGTCCAGATAGGGCCGCAACTGGTGCACCAGGCGAACATGGGCAAACGCCCCCTTCGCCACAGCCGAAAGATGGTTCTCTAATATTAGCTGTGGATCGAGGAGGATGCCCAAGTTGCGGACCCTCTCTGAGGGGGGCAGTAATTCCCCCCTCAGGGTAATGGACAGACAGATGGAATTGTCCTTGGGAGGCAAAACCCACAGCCACTCCATCTTATCAGGATTGAGTTTGAGTCTGTTGACACCCATCCAGACTCCAACAGCCTCCAGGCACCGGCACATCACTTCCACTGCTTCGTTGACTGGACATGGGGTAAAGATGTGAGATGAGATTTGAACTGCTGACCTGCAGATCTACAGTCAGCTTCAGTGGCCTGCAGTACCGCACTCTACCTGCTGTGCCACCCTGGTTTTTTTTTCATTAAAGTCTCCCTTAACCATGATGATTAATTAGGTAATTGGGAGCTATTCTCTTTTTCTCTCAAATTAGCATACTGTACAATGTTGTTGTTCAGAGAAAAAAATGAGAAAAAGCAGCGTTGTACAAGTGTCATCTTGCATTCCTGAAACCAAAGGTGGGGGGAATACTCATTTAACAAAGAAATAAACATCAACCCAACGTTTTAAATCTGAGATGCCACTTTCCCTGTAAAAGAGTAAATGCTTTGCTATGTCCCGCATGAAGAAGCTTCTTTGATGAAAAGCAAAATGTCTTCAAAGAAAAAGAAAAACCAAGTTCAGTTGCCTCTTGAAAAAGAACCTTTGCGCTATGTTCCACATGCTTTACATGTGCTTGATTATGGGCTGTCAAGTTGTTTTCAATTCTTAGCAACCACATAGATAGATTTTCTACATCATGATGTTCTGACCCTAACCTGGACTTTCGGGTCTTCTAACATTGCCACTGTAATTGAGTATTATATCTACCCTGTTGCTGCTGTCTTGATCTCTGTAATAGCACATTGTCAAACAAATGTATATTAAAGGAAACTGGGATGATGGTTGAATAAGTTTGTATCTAATATATATTTCATGTTCTCTCCATCATTTTCACTTACAATATAACAAAAGTGACAGCCAACTCTTTCCCAACATCATCTGAAGTGTCCGATAAATGTGGGGGGAAAAACACTTTGTTGAATGAATCTCATTTTACTAAGAAAAGTACTGAATATATCTTAAAGCCCTTAATGATGCATTTTTAATATGGTGTATCTCCATTATTTATTCCAAAGTTATTCAAAATAATTAATATTCACCCTAACAGTGCTTTTAATTGCCATTTAAAAAAAGGTTGCACATTTGAAATAGCCTAAAAGATATTTCAGTGCCAAGAATAATTTAGAAGGCTTAGATGTTGCTAATGCATCTGGACAAAATTATGAAATCAGAATGTACTTACTAGACTGTTGACATTAAAGTGGATAAAGTGCTATGTGGGACAGTTTTAGACTATCTAGATTCATCTTGCAACAATTCAGAAACTTGATCAGCAATTAGCTGATCTGTCTTAACACAATTAACCCATACATTCCTATATAATTCACACGTCTTTTTAAAATCATACATTTTTCACACTGGATTTATCTCAAAGTATAAATTTAAAATGTGAACAAAAGTGAATATTCTTCTTTTGTCCCAAAATAATTTAATGTCTCTCTAGTGTAGGCATAGGTATGAAACAGCATTTTTTTTAATTTTGTCTATAACTGTTTTGGGAACTCATTGCTTGAATTCCATAGAGAAATGGAAGTTAAAAAAGATGTTCAAAAAGTTAAAAATAGCACAATCACATGATGCCTGATTTAACAGATACAACTGTTTTATCTTCAGATTATATAAATCTTACATCTCAGATAAAATAAATCTAGGGTTTTAATCTTTCCATATTTAAAATAATAATAATTTGTCAATCTGCTAGAATTACTTATTTCAAATATATTAATATGGGAATTCATCTGGGTACATATAAGCATCTTGAACTAATATTCATTTCCATTTTTATCTTTTGCCATAAGCTACCGTATTTTTCGCTCTATAAGACGCACCTGCTGATAAGACGCACCTAGATTTTAGAGGAGGAAAATAGAAAAAAAATATTTTGAGCCAAAAAGGGGAGAGGAAGAGAGGAAGGAGTGAAAGAAGGGAGTGAGGGAGGAAAGAAGGGAGGAAGGAAAAGGAAAGCAAGAAATGGAGGGAGGAAAGGAAGGAAGGAAAGAAAGAAAGAAAGAAAGAAAGAAAGAAAGAAAGAAAGAAAGAAAGAGGGAAGGAACAGGAACAGAGGAAGGAAGCAAGGAAACTTATGAAAGGGGAGAGTAAGAGAGGAAGGACTGAAGGGAGGGAGGGAGGGAAGAAGGTAGGAAGGAGAAAGAAAAGAAGAAATAGAGGAAGGGAAGGTAAAAGAGAGAAAGAAAAATAGCAAGAAAGAAAGCAAGAAAGAGAGAAAGAAAATGAAAGAGAAATAAAAATAGAGAGGGGGAATGAAAGAAATGGAAGGAGGGAAGGAAGGAGAGAAAGCAAGAGAAAGAAAGAAAGCAAGAGAAAGAAAAAAGAATGAAAGAGCAAGAGAGCAAGAGAGAAAAAGAAAGAAAGAAAGAAAGAAAGGCAACTTCAAAGAAAGGCTCACTGAGCATCTCTCACTCTCTCTCTTTCTATCCCTCTTTCTTTCTTTCTCTTCCTTTCTCTCTCTCCTCTTCCTTTATCTCCTCTCTCTCCCTCCCTCTCTTTCTCTCCCCCCTCTCTCCCCCCTTTCCCTCTCTCTTTCTCTCTCTCCCTCTCTTGCTATCTCTCCCCCTCTCCCTCTCTCTTTCTCTCCCCCCTTTCCCTCTCTCTTTCTCTCTCTCCCTCTCTTGCTAGCTCTCCCCCCCTCTCCCACTCTCTTTCTCCCTCTCCCCTCTCTCTCCCCCTCTCTCTTTCTCTCTCTCCCCCCCTTTCTCTCCCTCTCTCTTTCTCACTATCTTGCTGTCTGTTGCTCTCACTCACTCTCGTTCTCCGTTCTTCTTAGCGGTGACGCGCGCACGCCCTGCCCGCCTCACCTTTGCCGAGAGCTCTCAGCAAGGGGGTTGTAGGAGAGGCGGGGCCGGCGGCAAAGGTGGATATTCAATGTCGGGGGGCGCACGGGCGGTTGCAGGCGCTCCCTATCTCCCTGCTAGCCCACTCGGAATATTCAAAATAAGAAAAACCTTCGCCGGCAAAGGCTTTTCTTATTTTGAATATTCCGAGTGGGCTAGCAGGGAGATAGGGAACGCGCCAACCGCCCGTGCGCCCCCGACATTGAATATCGCCTTCGCCGGCCTCCGCTGACAAAAGCCTTTGCCGGCATTTCCTCTCGGCGCAGCGGCGGGCGGAGAGAAGGAAGGGGGGGCAGCGGCGTCCCTCCTGGCCTTGGCGGGCCGCCCGACCCTCCCCACCTCCTGCAAACGCGGCGGGCGGCGGGGGGGAGAGCGAGGAGCCGGTTCCGGCGGGCGCGGGGCTTGGCTGGCTGGCTGGCGTGGGGAGCGCCGCTGGTGGTGAGGAGGGAGACCCTCCTCCGGGAGGGAGGGGGCCAGGCAGCAGCTAGCCAGCCAGCCGGCGGGATGGCGCTTCGGAGTTCGCAGCCTCCCCCCCCCCACCCTGCCTGCATCTTCGCTCCATAAGACGAGGCTGATTTTTCTTCCTACTTTGGGAGGAAAAAAACTGCGTCTTATGGAGCGAAAAATACGGGTAATTGGTACTTCTAACTTTTTATTTATTCAATGTCACTTTGAAATATTTGCTACTATATCTTTTCTTTTGAATAAATATTCCAAAATACTTAAAAGTTTTCAAATACTAAATAATGTCTCAAATATAAGTATTTGTATAGACACTTATAAATACATTAGAGTATCAGCCATATGAGGCTTATTCTAATTAGCAGTTACCTAACATTTTACTAAAAAGTGGTATTTTACCAATATATTTTGGCACAGAATATTCGTAGTTATTTATATGTCATTATACAGGTAATCCTTGACTTTCAACAGTTCATTTAGTAACCATTCAAAGTTACAACTTTGTAACTTTGCACTGAAAAAAGTGACCTACAATCATTTTTCACAATTACAATCTTTGTAGCATCCCCATGATCATGTGATCAAAATTCAGCTGCCAAGCAATGGGTACATACTTATCCCAGTGACGTTCTAATAAGAAAAGTCAATGGGGAGGCCAGATTACTTAACAACTAGGTTACTAATTTATGAACTGCAGTGATTCACTTAACAACTGTGGCAAAAAAAGATCATAAAATGGGGCAAAACTCACTTAACAAATGTCTCACTTAACAACAGAAATTTTGGGCTCAATTGTGGTTGTAAGTTGAGGACTATCTTTATTTCAGCATACAAAGAGAAGTTCAATTTAGCACCACCTGAATTTTATGTCCACAATGCCTTTTGATTCTCTGTTCCTATATTAAACATAAGATGAAATAAAGAAATCTTCAGTAAGACATCTTGATAAATGTGGAAATAATTCCATTTGTATAAAGGCTGATAAGAGAATATGAACAGCACATTTTAATCCAATTAATAAACAAATCCATACTCAGCCAAAACATTATCCATGAATTTGAACTGTACTATATGGACAACCATTTAAATATGAGCCAGCAGTGTGCAGCAGCTGCCAAAAAAGCCAACACAGTTCTAGGCTGCATTAACAAAGGGATAAAATCAAGATCACAGGAAGTGTTAATACTACTTATAATGCCTTGGTAAGGCCACACTTGGAATAATGCATTCAGTTTTGGTTGCCACAATGCAGGGGTGGGCTACTGCCCGGATTGGGGTGGGGGAATGCAGTGGGGTAGCAAAAATGGAGCTCCACCTCAAAGCACCCAATTTGCACTGAAAGATGTTGAAAAAAAATGTATAAGCCATGCCCACAGTGTGGTAGTAAATATTTTGGTAGCCCTTCACTGCCACAATGTAAAAAAGATGTTGAGACTCTAGAAAGAGTATAGAGAAGAGCAACAAAGATGATAAGGAGACGGGGGTTGGGGGTGGGGGGCTAAAACATATTTATTTTATTATTTATTAATTGGATTTCTATGCCACCCCTCTGAAGACTCGGGGTGGTGTAAACATATAAAAAACAGTAAATTACAATAAAATTAATCCAATTAAATTAAAATTACATAGCTATCTAAAATCCCTAATTATATTAAAAATCAATCACACCCATTTGTACAGTAATCATAATCATTCATTGACCAGGGGTTAAGATCTATTTAGCTCAAATCTGACAACATAAATGAGTCTTAAGACTTTTACAAAAGGTGAGGAAGGTGGGGGCAGTACGAATCTCTGGGGGGAGCTGATTCCAGAAGGTCAGGCCCCCACAGAGAAGGCTCTTCCCCTAGGTCCCGCCAATTGTCTAGCTGACAGGACCTGAAGAAGCCGACTCTGTGGGACCTAACTGGTCGCTGGGATTCATATGAAAAACTGTTGCAGGAACTAGGTATGTCTAGTTTAATGAAAAGAAAGATTAGGAGGAGACATGATAGCAGTGTTCCAATATCTCAGGGGCTGCCACAAAGAGGGAATCGAACTATTATCCAAAGCACCTGAGGGTAGAACAAGAAGCAATAGGTGGAAACTAATCAAGGAGAGAAGCAACTTAGAACTAAGGGGAAATTTCTTGACAGTTAGAACAATTAATCCATGGAATAACTTGCCTCCAGAAGTTGTGAGTGCTCTAACATTGGATGTTTTTAAGAAGAGGTTGGATAACCATTTGTGTGAAGTAGTATAGGGTTTCCTGCCTAAGCAGGGGGTTGGACTAGAAGACCTCCAAGGTCCCTTCCAAGTCTGTTATTCTATCCTATATGAAGACTCTTTCCAGAAAATCACTTCTGTTGGTCCCTGATTTTCTGAAAATATATTCATTTAACATCCTTAATTCTAAATTGGGTGGCACTAGCCCAGCAAACCTGGTCCGCAGCTTGGGTTTCTTCTGGACTTCCAGCACTTATTTGAAGAGCAAAGTGACAGTTTTGGCTAAGAGCACCTGTGCACAACTTTGCACCAAGTGCAGCCTCTTCTGGATCAGAAATTCCTTTGCTCGATCAGCCTGGACTATTACAGTGCACTTTACATGGGGCTACCTTGAAGAGTGCAGCATGCAGTGGCTGGGCAGGTTTTAGAACATCTTGCCCACTGAAGTGAGATTGCCTCCTATTCTCCTGACCTTCTGTAAGGGCCTGAAGATCTGGCTCTGCTAGTTGGCTTGGGGTCCAAATGGGGATGTATCACACAGGAGTAGTGGATGAATCAATAGCAGATCTCGTCTCTCTCTCTCTCCCCCACCCCAATACATTCTGTTCTCTCCCCATCTTTTAGTCATAGTCTGTATTTTTATTGTGATTAGTCATATGTATTTTAATGATTTTATTGCCTTTAATGTTGTAAGCCACCCAGAGTCACCTCATGCTGAGATGAGCAGCAAACAAAGAAATGATAAAATAAAAAATAAAAATAAAACTCCAATTACTAACCTCACATCACCCAAGACTTTTTCCTCTTTATAAAACCAAATTGCACAGGATGGAGTTACGAAGGTAATATTTTCTCTAGTTTATGTGCTAGGGGCACTGTCAAAATCTTGGCATAAACATTGAGAAAGAAATTAGGTGACAAACTTGCACCATCAGCACAAACTATGCCAACCTTCAAAATATGTAAGATATATGCTGATTTTTATTCCTACTGTATTGGAGGCTTTGAATTATGCTTTTCTGAATAAATCCAACAACACTAAAGCACCTGATTTGAAAAAGTTCACTTTGGGGGGGGGGGGGGCAAGTCAATTGTTTTTAAAATAAAAATATGTTCAGTTTCTGTGATTTAACCTTCAGACGTTACCTGGATGATTGAGAATCTCCATCAACATTTCCAATACTACAGAAATAAAAACACAGTATTCATTCATTCATTCATTCATGTATTTACTTCCTTATGTACTTACTTACAGGGGCCTGCATAAATAAATTGATAGCATACTGCAAGGAAGTAAATTAAACATGCTTAGTTTAAAAACAATGGCATAGATTTTGCAGAAGAATCCAGCATGCTGTGCATTCATTTTCATGTCATTTCATTTTATTGGATTTGTATGCCGCCCCTCTCCGTAGACTCGGGGCGGCTAACAACAGTAATAAAAACAACGTGCGACAATCCAATACTAAAAGCTAAAAACCCTTAATTTAAAACCAATCATACATACAAACGTACCATACATAAATTGTGGAAGCCGCGGGGGAAAGAATATCTTAATTCCCCCATGCCTGACAACACAGGTGGGTTTTAAGAAGCTTGCGAAAGGCAAGAAGGGTGGGAGCTATTCTAATCTCTGGGGGGAGTTGGTTCCAGAGGGCCGGGGCCGCCACAGAAAAGGCTCTTCCCCTGGGTCCCGCCAAACGACATTGTTTAGTTGACGGGACCCGGAGAAGGCCCACTCTGTGGGACCTAATTGGTCTCTGGGATTCGTGCGGCAGAAGGCGGTCCCGGAGATAACCTGGTCCGATGCCATGAAGGGCTTTATAGGTCATAACCAACACTTTGAATTGGGACCGGAAGTTGATCGGCAACCAATGCAGACTGCGGAGTGTTGGTGTGACATGGGCATATTTAGGGAAGCCCATGACTGCTCTCGCAGCTGCATTCTGCACGATCTGAAGTTTCCGAACACTTTTCAAAGGTAGCCCCATGTAGAGAGCGTTACAGTAGTCGAGCCTCGAGGTGATGAGGGCATGAGTGACTGTGAGCAGTGAGTCCCGATCCAAATAGGGCCACAACTGGTGCACCAGGCGAACCTGGGCAAACGCCCCCCTCGCCACAGCTGAAAGATGTTTCTCTAATGTGAGCTGTGGATCGAGGAGGACGCCCAAGTTGCGGACCCTCTCTGAGGGGGTTAATAATTCCCCCCCCCCAGGGTAATGGATGGACAGATGGAATTGTCCTTGGGAGGCAAAACCCACAGCCACTCTGTCTTATCAGGGTTGAGTTTGAGTCTGTTCACACCCATCCAGGCCCCAACAGCCTCCAGGCACCGGCACATCACTGCTTCACTGACTGGGCAGGGGGTGGAGATGTAAAGCTGGATATCATCTGCGTATTGATGATACCTCACCCCATGCCCTTGGATGATCTCACCCATACCAACAGCAGAGAGCATAAAGTACAACAATTTATTTATTTATTTATTTATTTATTTAGTTAGTTAGTTAGTCCAATACACAATAAGGGTTTTAGTGGGTATATATCTATATACACATAGTAAAATACATGATGAAGGTTATAGAGGAGATACTCATAGTAAAATATATCTAAGAAATAATAGAAAAGATGATATAGTTATAGAACATATCAATGAAAGAATAGAAGAAGAGATATAGGAATAGAAGAAAGGTATAGGAGATATAGGAGAGCAATAGGACAGGGGACGGAAGGCACTCTAGTGCACTTGTACTCACCCCTTACTGACCGCTTAGGAATCTGGATAGGTCAACCATAGATAATCTAAGGTAAAGTGTTGGGGGTTTGGGGACGACACCAGAAGATTTGGTTATCTTCTGGATTTTAGTAGCTTGGAAGGAACAAATTAAACCAATGAATGGAACGGCGTTTATTTGTTTGTTTGTTCGTTTGTTGTACTTATATGTTGCCCAACTCCCGAAGGACTCTGGGCACCTTCCAACAAGTAAAAACAATTTTTAAAAGCAGCATAAAAACACTAATTGAAAACCCTACTAAAACATACCTACTCTCACTGTCACTCGTGGCTGAATCTAAGCAGTATTTCATTCGATCATTGGACGCAGACCTGCCAGAACACCCAGATCTTTATAGCTTTGCAGAAAGCCGGCAAGGTGGGGAGGATATGAATCTCTGGAGGCATCTGGTTCCACAGAGCCTGAGCCTCCACAAAGAAGGCCTTTCCTGCAGACCTGCCAGCCGACATTGTTTGGTTGACGGGACCCACAGAAGGCTGACTCTGTGGGCTTTTATTGGTTGCTGGGAGGTATGCGGCAGAAGCCAGTCCCGCAGGTAGCCTGGCCTTGAACCATATAGGGCTTTATAGGCGATAACCAACACCTTGAATTGGTTCGGAGACTGACTGGAAGCCAGTGCAGCTCGCAGAACATTGGTGTTATGTGGGTGTACTTAGATACACCTACAATGGCTTGCACAGCTGCATTCTGTACCAATTGAAGTCTCCAAATACTTTTCAGGAGTAGCCCCACGTAGAGCATATTCCAGTAGTCGAGTCAAGAGGTGGTAAAGGCATGAGTGACCATTTGAAGATCCTCCTGGCCCAGATGGGGCCTCAACTGGTGCACAAGACAAAGGTCCTCCTATCCACAGCCGAGCAATGTTGATCGAATCTCAGCTGTGGATCTAGGAGGGCACCCAGATTATGAGCCCAATCTGAGGGGGTTATTGTTTCCCCCCCCCCCCCCAGGATCAGAGACGGACAGTTGGAATAGCCCTTTGGGAATAGTCCATTCATTCTTGTTGGGGATTGAGCTTGAGTCTGTTCATTCATATCCAGATCCTAAAAGGCATAGAAATGTGTTGTGCGCATCCTATTTGTTTTCTTCTTACGACTCTTTAATTTCTTGTTTCAGGATGGAATCGGGGCAACTGATTGGAGCTGAGGATTTACTGACCAGACACCCTTGCTGACACCTACCTGTAGGTTGAGCATAAATTTTCTCTTTATGCCCTGATAGAGAATCATCTGCTGCTGCCTAGGATTGAATTCTGAAGATGAGAGGCTTCATCTCTAAGCCACCACGCCACTCTCTTATGTGTATCCTATCGGGTTTCCCCAAAAATATAACATGTCCTGAAAATAAGGCCAAGCCTGATTTTTTGGGTGGGCATAAATATACACCCTCCCCCAAAAAATAAGCACTGGTGAAGGGGTGGGAAGACCAGCACAGGAGGCAGACCATCCTTTCCCCAGTCAGCTAATGGCAGCTGGGCCTCTTAATCGCAACTCATGGATCTGCTGAGCTCTCTGTTCTATTTCTCCCCAGTGTTCTTGGCGCTTGCCCACCTCCAATTCATCCA
The DNA here is from genome assembly GCF_031021105.1 of Erythrolamprus reginae. Taxonomy (NCBI): domain Eukaryota; kingdom Metazoa; phylum Chordata; class Lepidosauria; order Squamata; family Dipsadidae; genus Erythrolamprus; species Erythrolamprus reginae. The sequence goes on along the minus strand of NC_091952.1, from coordinate 85,502,785 downwards.
TCCAATCTCCCCCCTTGTCTGGCCCATTCGCAAGACAGCAATCACCTGGCACCTCTTGCCATGTAGTGCCCACCCAGTGGACAGCTCCCCCTCTGGCCAGGCAGAGCACCACTCACCGACTGAGCAGTAAGAGGCCACTCAGGCCAGCTGCTGAGACTTACAGGACCTGGGGCAGAGAGTTTTCTAATAGAGCTGCTCTAGGAGAAGACTTCCCGCTATATGGTTCCAGGTCCATGCGGGACTGCAGCTCTCTTTGTCACCTCTCTGCCCCAGCTGCCAAAGATGTGGCAGCAGGCAGCTGGCCCAACTAGCCTCTTTGCCACTTCCAGCTGGAGTTTGTTTGTTTGTTTGTTTGTTTGTTTGTTTGTTTGTTTGTTTGTTTGTTTTGCATGCCGCCCCTCTCCATAGACTCGGGTCGGCTAACAACAATAATAAAACAACATCTAATATTTAAAATAATTTAAAAAACCAAACATACACACAAGCATACCATGCATAAATTGTATAGGCCTAGGGGGAAGGGAATATCCCAGTTCCCCCATGCCTGACGACAAAGGTGGGTTTTAAGGAGCTTATGAAAGGCAAGGAGGGTGGGGGCAATTCTGATCTCTGGGGGGAGTTGGTTCCAGAGGGTCGGGGCCGCCACAGAGAAGGCTCTTCCCCGCCAAACAACATTGTTTAGTCGATGGGACCCGGAGAAGGCCAACTCTGTGGGACCTAACTGGTCGCTGGGATTCGTGCGGCAGAAGGCGGTTCCGGAGATATTCTGGTCCGATGCCATGAAGGGCATAACCAACACTTTGAATTGTGAACAGAAACTGATCGGCAACCAATGCAGACTGTGGAGTGTTGGTGTAACATGGGCAGATTTAGGGAAGCCCATGATTGCTCTCGCAGCTGCATTCTGCACGATCTGAAGTTTCCAAACACTTTTCAGAGGTAGCCCCATGTAGAGAGCGTTACAGTAGTTGAACCTTGGGTTTATGTCTTGTGCATCTTGTGGCCTGGCCCGCCCCATCCCCCATCTGACCTGCCACCCCAAAATTGCGCCCCATCATGAGACACACATCTTCCTGGAGTCTGGCAGCTCCACCACATCTCTCAGCCACTCTGTGCAGGGAAACACCTTGCACAGTAAAGAAAAACTTCTCACAAGTGCAAGAAGTTTGCTTGCACTCACGATAAGTTTTTTCTTTATTGTGCAAGGTGTTTCCCTGCACAAATCAGCCAAGAGTCACAACAGAGCTGCCAGACTCCGGTAAGATGTGCATCTCACGCTCGGCCCATCTCCTGCCCCCCTCCCTGACAATAAGGCCATGGTCATATTTCAGAGGTCAAAAGAAAATAAGATCCTGTCTTATTTTCAGAAAAACATGGTGATATGTTTTGTATAATAGAGAGGACAACTGTATATCAAGAATACATATTCACTATCAGGAAACAATTTAGCTTATTTGGAGAGACATCTTCCAGTTTTCTAGATGTATTTTGAATGCACCCATGTCTCTGGAAACAAGCATGATGTCTTCGGAGGTGCAAGCTTGAAGGCACACACTGGCTACGGACATTTTCCCTTCTGGCAGAGACAAGCCTGTCTTAATCAAATTCAGATCCCCCCCTTTTCTGGCCTTTTGCTGGCATTGGTATTTCAAAACTATATACCATCCTTCGGTAGGAGGGGAGGACCACAGGAAGAATTTTATCAAATATGTGATTTTTCAAGTCAATTTTGTAGTGTTGCTGGGATTAGATAGAAGAAAGCCAAAAATCAAACGCTGACTATTTGATATTGAAAGAATCCTGCCATAACTTATACATACTGCAAGCTAGATGGTGAATGGAATATTCCTTTTTTTTTTTTTTGCAAGGTATTTGTGAAATCCAGCTTGCAATCTCCTTGGCTCAATTTAATATCCCATATTGCCTATTTAATATGCTGTCCTGAATCCTTGAGCGTTGGAGAGCATACACGTTTAATAAATTATTGCTGGTCACATAGTAAGTCAGATATTTAGACTGTACTTGACTTGCTTTTCTAGCTCTGAGTCCTTTCCAAGAAATAAGGATAGACATGTTTAATATTCAATGTATTGTCACAGGATGTAAACCTTTTCGAGTAAAGTTGTCTGTTGCAATTGACTTATAGTGATTTTGTCAATGCTGGTAATGTTCAGGTGACGCTCCACAAGTTTTGGAATTGCATTTCTTTCAATCATTCTAATTCAATTGGCAGGTCTTTGTATTTGTATTTATTAGATTTGTATGCCGCCCCTCTCCGAAGACTCGGGGCGGCTAACAACAATAAAAAAGACAATGTAAACAAATCTAATATTAAAAATAATCTTAAAAACCCCAATTTAAAGAACCAATCATACATACAAGCATACCATGTATAAATTCTATAAGCCTAGGGGGAAGGGAAAAATTTCAATTCCCCCATGCCTGACGACAGAGGTGGGTTTTAAGGAGCTTGCAAAAAGCAAGGAGGGTGGGGGCAACTCTGATATCTGGGGGGAGCTGGTTCCAGAGGGTCGGGGCCGCCACAGAGAAAGCTCTTCTCCTGGGTCCCACCAAATGACATTGTTTAGTCGACAGGACCCGGAGAAGGCCAACTCTGTGGGACCTAACCGGCCGCTGGGATTCGTGCGGCAGAAGGCAGTCCCGGAGATATTCTTTATATTTTGTTAAGTTCTCCTGTTCTCTCCTTTCTATTACCTCTGGCCATAGCAATGTCCACTATCCAAAAAATTTGATTTTTTCTTACCACACAATTATTAAGTCTGGGGAGGAGTGAATAAAAGCCCTCAGTTTTACTTGCAATATAAATATTTCTAAAAATTCTATGCTGCCTATGTACTCAGATCATTCTTTTGCAAGTCAAATTGCTTAAAAAAATAACATCCCTGATTAATTGTTGAATCAATTTCATTGCTTTCTAAAACTAAAGTGTGTGTGTGTGTGTGTGTGTGTGTTTGTTTGTTTGTTTGTTTGATTGATTGATTGATTGATTGATTGATTGATTTTTATGCCACCCAACTCCCTAGAGCAGTGATGGCAAACCTTTTTTTCCTTGGGTGCTGAAAGTGAGTGTGTGCTATCGCGCACATGCAAGTGCCCACACCAATAATTCAATGCCTGGGGAGGGTGAAAACAGCTTCTCCTGCCTCCCAGAGGCCCTTTGGAGGCTGGAAATGGGTTGTTTCCCAACTTCTGGTGGCCCCAGTAGGCTCGTGTTTCGCCCTCCCCAGGCTCCAAAGGCTTCCCTGGAGCTGGGAGAGGGTAAAAAACCCCTCCCCATCACCTTGGAGGATCCCCGGAAGCCAAAAACTCCCTCCCAGAGCTTCTGTGTGAGCCAAAATTCCGCTGCCTGGCACACACATCCATATTGGAGCTGAGCTAGGGCAATGGTTCACGTGGCAGCAGATATGGCTCCGCATGCCACCATCACTTGCCCTAGGGACTCTGGCTAAAGTCAAGTCCAAGCAAAGTCAAAATACACAATGATACATAAAGCCTTGCACATTTTAGTCTAAGTTATGTACAGCAATTTCTATTCCTGAATAGTGTAGTGCTCAATGGAACTGCACCTACATGAAAGGAAGTATGCAGTGGAGTATCCCAAGTCTCTATTTAGGCCTACTCTTCAACGTTTTCATCAATGAAGTAGATGAAGGGATAGATGGGGAACTCATCAAATTTGCAAATGACACCAAGCTGGCACTCCAGAAGATAGGCTCAAGATATAGAAGGATCTTGACAGACTTGAACATTGGGTGCTATCTAGCAAAGAAATTCAGTGGTGAAAAAAGTAAGGTTATACATTTAGGCAAGAAAAACAAAATGCACCATATGTGTGGTACCTTGCTCAACAGTAGGAACTGTGAGAAGGACCTAGGAGTCCTAGTCATAGTGGACAACTATTTAAATATGAGCCAGCAGTGTGCAGCAGCTGGCAACAGTTCTAGGTTGCATAAACAGAGGGACAGAATCAAGATCACGTGAAGTGTTAATATCACTTTATAAGGCCTTGGTAAGGTCGTATTTGGAATACTGCATTCAGTTTTGGTTGCCACAATGCAAAAAGGATGTTGAGACTCTAGAAAGAGTACAGAGAAGAGCAACAAAGATGATTAGGGAATTGGAAGAACAGTTTCAGGAACTGGGTATGTCTAGTTTAGTGAAAAGAAGGACTCAGGGAGACATGATAGAACTGTTGCAATATCTCATGGTTTGCCACAAAGAAAAGGGAGTCAAAGTATTCGCCACAGCACTTGAGGGTAGGACAAGAAACAATGGATGGAGAGTAATCAAGGACAGAAACTGTAAAGAAATGGAGAGAAATCAAGGAGAGTCTTCAGAGAGGGGCGGCATAGAAATCCAATTAATAAATAATAAATAAAATAAATAAGCAACTTAGAACTAAGGAGAAATTTCCTGACAATTAGCACAATTGATCAGTGGAACAGCTTGCCTCCAGAAGTTGTGAATGCTCCAACATTGGAAGTATTTAAGAAGATACTGGATAATCATTTGTCTGAAGTGGTTTAGGGCTTCCTGCCTAAGCAGGGTTTTGGTCTAGAAGCCCTCCAAGGTCCCTTCCAACTCTGCTATTCTATTCTATTCTATTCTGTTCTGTTCTATTCTAATAGCCTCCTTGGATTCTTAGGTCATTAATGTTTTTATGGACATATTGACATCACCAATCACTGCATATTTCTCTGTGGCAGCTTGGATTTTATGCTATAAATTACTACTGGATTTGAAGCAGCAGCCATCCTTAATACAATTTACGGGGGAGTTCAAAACATATTTATTTTCATTGGCCTTTTTAATACTAATGCTTACCTTTTACAGTTTGTATCAGTAACATTTTATTGTTTTATTGTTTTTTGTAAGCCACCCAAAGCTGTTAAGGAAAATGACAGCATATAATTTTTTTTGAAATAATCAAAATATTGTTGCATTTGTGGCATTTGATTCAATTCTCAAACATAGGTTTTGGGTAGAAGTGAAGTGTTCTGTATCAGTCAAAGTGCAATACTTTGGATTACAAAACTGCATAACAATATTTCAGTGCAAGTCCTGTCTGCCTCAGGTTGTCTCTCTGCAACAATTCGTAACATTCCTTGTTTTCAATGTTTACATTAACTCTTTAACTCAAGCTAGTAAAAATAATGAAAAATAATGAATTTCATCCCCCCAGAGCCAGAAAGCATTCCCATTTCCAATTCTTCTTTATGTCATGTATTCAATCTTTCCACCAAACAAATAAGCTACTGGTGGAGCCTCCAAATCTTTGCCTTGGTCTAATGAAGTGGTAAAACTCTGCATCAATCCTTTCAAGACAAAAGTAGCAATTTCTACTAAAAGGCTTATTAGCTGTAAATATCATGTGGAAGTAAATTAGATCAACATAAAATAAATCAAGGCTTTAAAATATTTCAGAATTATTTTTGATTTTTCTGCTGCCTGGAAGAAACAAATAAGAAATATCACTTATTGGGCCCCTAGGACTGCCAACAAAATTTTGCATTTTGCTGCATCAATCATAAGCTCACTGCTATGCACATTTTAAAAGCTAAGGTGATTAGCCTTCTGCTGTATGTTCTTGAAACTGATTTACAAAGATTCAAGACTCCTTCAAATGGTCAAATTCAAATGTTTTTAAGCTTTGCTCAGTTCTTCAGAGTGTGTCCAATATTTTATTATGCTCACAATCTAGACTAGTTCCTTTAAAGGCTCAGATGAAGCTTTTCCACTTCAATTCTGATCAAAACTCACCTTCGGCCAGAGGGATTTGGCCTTCTTGCATAGTTTGCAGCCACTATGGAGAAAAGGCACTAAACAAAACTCCAGATATAGAGATCATCCAGACCAATATTTAATCCCACTTGGACATGTGAAAGAAATTTTCTTTGGCACTGATCTCCAAAATGATAGTGGTAAAATCTCTCCTTATTGTGTAGCTATGAAAGTTGAAGATCTTTCGTTCCAGCTAACTATTATCAAACAGCCACACATGCCCTATTTCTCCCTGATTCAGTGTATTCCCATCTGACCTAGTGAAAGGAGATACAACAACATCCCTATTCAACATTGATTAAAACCCTACCCAATGGGGAAACTAAATCTGTCATGCATGTCTTGTGCTGCTCATACTATAATGCTAAGAATGTAGAATTAATAACCCTTTTGCTACAGAATTGCCTTGGTTAGTTTTGATGGAATGGGAGCAACTAAGATGATTAAAGGCCTGGAGAAAAAAACATATGAAGAACAACTGCAGGCATTTGGTACATAGTTCCCTCTAAGCTGAGCAGTGAGCAATCGCTCACTTAAAAATCATCATCAACTCAGAGTTTTCCAAACCTGCCCAGAAGCCGAGAGGGAAAGAGTGAGAGGGAAGGAGAGAGAGAGGAAGAGAGGAAGAGAGAGAAACAGACAGAAAAAAGAGAGGAAGGAAAAGAGAAAGAAAAAGAATGGGAGTAAGGAAGAGAGAAAGAAAATCAAAATCTAGTTTGAAACTAGCTCAACTATTTAAGTGGCATTTTGATATTGATAGAGTTGCCCTATTATGAGCTCACTGTTATAGACACACAGTACAGTATTTTATTTTGAAATCCTCTGAGGCAAAACAGGGTGGGTTTTTTATTTGTTTGTTTGTTTGTATTTATTTATTTATTATTTCTGTGCCACCCAGTCCTGAAGGGACTGCCGCTCAGACACTATACTTTTCCGCCCACCCCCAAAAAAATTTAGAGGGAACGCTGGGTATGGCTAATCTAGAGAAAAGAATAATTAAGGATGTCACAATAGCAGTATTCCAGCATTTGAGGGGCCACAATGAAGATATGGTTAATTTATTTTCCAAAGCATCAGAAGGCAAGACAAGAAACAACGGATGAAAACTAATCAAAAAGAGAAGCAATTTGGAATTAAGGAAATACTTCCTAACAGTGAAAAATTAATCAGTGAAACAGCTTGCCTTTGGAAGTTGTAGGTATTTCATCATTGGGGGGTTTTAAGAAAAGACTGGACAGTCACTTGTCTAAAATGGTATAAGGTCTCCTGCTTGAGCAGGGGGTTGGACTAGGACAGTGATTTTCAACCTTTTTTGAGCCGCGGCACATTTTTTACATTTACAAAACCATGGGGCACATTGAGTTGGGGGGGGGCGGCAAAAAAAATATTGGACAAAAAAATTCTCTCTTCCTCCCTTTCGCTCTATTTCTCTCTCCCTCTTTCTCTCCCTTCCTCTTTTTTTCTCTCTCTCCATCCCTCTTTCTTTCTCTCTTCCTTCTTTCCTCTTTTTTGCTCTCTTTCTCTCTTCCCCTCCCTCCCTCCCTCCCTCTATGTCTTTCTCTCTCCCACCTTCCCTCCCTCTCTTTCTCTCTCTTGCTTTCTTTCTTTCTTTCTCTTGCTCTCTCTCTTGTTCTCTTTCTCTCTCTCTTTCTCTCTCTTGCTTGCTTTCTCTCTTGTTTGCTTTCTCTTTCTCTCTCTTTCTTTCTCTCTCTCTCTCTTGTTTGCTTTCTCTGAGCTTCACGGCACACCTGACCATGTCTCGCGGCACACTAGTGTGCCCCGGCACACTGGTTGAAAAACACTGGACTAGGAGATCTCCACATTCAATTGGAAGCGAGTCTTCTGACTAAGTGAGTCAGAAATTTGAGGAAAATGTTCCACTCCCTGAAGTGAACAAACAAATCTAGTTAAAGTTCTTTTTGTTAATCTTGCTAATATTGTAAGATTGTCTTAGATCCTAAAATTGGAGGATTTGCAATCTGGTAGTTATTATGTGTTAGAAAATGTCCTGTCTTCTGATAATGGAAGCTTCTTATACAACGCGAAGACAAATATTTTAGTGCCTAAACTCTGCTATATACAAATAGAAGGCAATACACTGGTGGTGACTTATCCATAAACTACTTGACTTTTAACCCAAATTAGTTGAATGTCTGAATAAACATATGTAGAATCAAGTTATATCTCCCATTTGTCAGGCTATTACTCATTACATGTGTATATAAACCATGCAGAAAGAATAAATACACTAATTATCCTCAGCAATTATACTAAATGTGTACACTCCTAGATGAGCTTATGGAATCAATACAAAAGTGATTTTATTTTGAAATTTTAAAAAATCAAGAAAGAAAATATCATACCAACAATGACTTTATATTTTAATCATGATCCTTAAGAATAGACTAGATTTCTTTTTAAAAACTCTTTAAGATGTGTATGTTATCGCTTTGAATTATTATTAACAAATATGCATTTTAATTAAGATTTTCAACGCTAAAACGTTTTGGACTATCTGCTCTCTAGAAGTCAAATTGTCAGTATAATGACAGGGTATAGCACAGAACTGGTGCATTTTTATATTCCTTGCTTACAAAGTATAGGAGGTTTGGTTGATTCTTTCCTTATAATACTAATGGCAGAGTAATTGGATGCTTCTCCCAGAAGGTACATTCAATGAAAGCACATTATTTAGATAAAATTAGTTACAAGATTTTTCTTTCTGTCACTTAGATTATTGTACCATATAAAAAGGATTAGCAACAATGAGTCAAACCGAAAGAAAGAAAAGAAAACTTCATATAAACAGATGCTATATCTTCTTAGCACAATGCACTTTAAAAGTCAAATGATAATGATAACCCTGTCAACTTAACTAAAAAGCATGATTTCAACAAATTACAGATAAACTGGCACTTGTTCTCCCACCTCCACATAAAAGAACAAAAATGGAACTTTGGGAAATTCCATTTAACAGATGTTTCTATTCTGTACAAAAATATCACATTTTGGTATAAACAACTCTTTACAACCAATATGGTAGAATGCAGTTTAGTTTGGATCCACCTTGGGAAATCTGGGTTCACTAAACATGTTCTCAAATTTCCTTATCTGCTCTGTATCTGTCTGTCTGTCTGTCTGTCTGTCTGTCTGTCTGTCTGTCTGTCTGCCTGTCTGCCTGCCTGCCTGCCTGCCTGCCTGCCTACCTACCTACCTAGTCTATCTGTCTATCTATCTATCTGTCTATCTATCTATCTATGGTTATACTCTGAGTAAACTAATTAAAATACTAGTTTCATTTTTTTAATTCATTCATAGCATTTATATCTCATATCTGAGACCACAAGGCATCCTATATGGTTTGTCTCCTAATTTACTTACCATTCATTCCTCTGGGATAGGTAGAACTGAGCCAGACAAAATTTATCCAACAAGCTCAGTTTTTCATTGGGAACTTGACCAAGTTCTTCTTAGTTCAAGTCCAATACTCTAATTATATCAGTCTGCCAAATGTCTGTATACCACTTCAAATCCAACATGAATATGTGAACAAATATATTTCACATGTTATTCCTAAGTATTCCAAATTCTTTATGGAATTTTTCATTTTTTTAATATATGGTGAATAGGCAACCAGTGTTGTTTGTTTTGGGCAGTTGGATGTCTGGTATCTCGTAATTATGTTCTACACACAATCTTAGCTTAATCTACTTACAGCTCAAGGTTCTTTCTCTTGAGTCCTGGTTTCTTCATCTCCAGCAGCAAACAACACTCCCAATAAAAAATATATATATATTGTTTTTAAGTTGAATATTCAGTTTCAGTTTGCGGTAAAGTTGCTAGATACTTTAAAAGGCATCAATGTGCCATCAAAGCTAGATTTTTTTTACAATGAACAATGATAAAGTCCCCCTCAAAAATCCATTGAAGTTTTAATTAAGACCAAGAAAAATGTTGATTGATGCAGAAAAAAAAGGCATACATAACATGCTCTTAAAGTAATGCACTGTTGGTGAAGGAAGAAGGTTATTTGCTGAATAAGTGGCACCTGTTTCTAATATTTTATGAGTAATAATTCTTTCCTTCCCAATTTGTTGGTAACACCAGCTATTTCACAGCTGAATTTTTTCAGGAGCTAGCCTCTAAGATATTCTTTTAAAAAAGCAGATATTTCTTTTAAAAAGGCATATATATCCTCATCTTTCAGGATCTATTAACCAGAAACCACAGAATATTACTTAAATTCTATGATTCAGTGAAAATAAGACCTGAATATTCAAACGGAAATTTTAAATGCATTTTAATTCCTTCAACTATGGTACTATATTCCATAACAAACAATAGAATTGGGATTTTAAATTGTTTATATGTAAATTATCACATGCGGCATTGAATGTCTCTGAAGTCTTTCCAAAAACTAAAATGTTTAACAATTATAAGGAGGCATCATGGTGCTTTAGTGAATAGTAGGCTGATACAGAAAAAAACCACTTATGTTTTTAAAAAGTACTATATTTAAGCAAAAGGCAACTATTTAAATATTTCAATTATATTTACCAGTAGTAATAATTATCAGTTCTAAGTATTTTAACTTTAATGCTGGATCTTTAATTCAGGGCCTCCAAAAGCAAAAAGAACATCTTGATAAACCAGCATATTGTTTTCCAAGACTTCCATAAATTTAGTTATTATATATTTATTTATTGGATTTATATGCCGCCTCTCTCCAAAGACTCAGAGTAGGGTTAAATGGGATTAAACACCATCAAATACTTTTGAGGACACAGATCACACTAGTGATGGGGAACCTATGGCATGCGTGCCACAGGTGACACATGGTGCCATATCTGAGGGCATGCAAGGTATTGCCTATGTCAGCTATAGCGTGCATCAGTGTTCCCTCTAATTTTTGGGGGGGTGGGCGGAAAAGTATAGTGTCTGAGCGGCAGTCCCTTCGGGACTGGGCGGCACAGAAATAATAAATAAATAAATAAATAAATAAATAAATAAATACTGTGTGTCTATAACAGTGAGCTCATAATAGGGCAACTCTCTCAATATCAAAATGCCACTTAAATAGTTGAGCTAGTTTCAAACTAGATTTTGATTTTCTTTCTCTCTTCCTTACTCCCATTCTTTTTCTTTCTCTTTTCCTTCCTCTCTTTTTTCTATCTGTTTCTCTCTCTTCCTCTCTTCCTCTCTTCCTCTCTCTTTCCCTCTCACTCTTTCCCTCTCGGCTTCTGGGCAGGTTTGGAAAACTCTGAGTTGATGATGATTTTTAAGTGAGCGATTACTCACTGCTCAGCTTAGAGGGAACTATGGCGTGCATGTGTGCGCTGGCCAACTGATTTTTGGCCTTCGTTTTGGCCATTTTCGCTCTCCTCACTACGAAAATGGCCCAATGGGCCAACCCGAAGTTCACTTGTGTGCTCACTGTCAGCCTCCTTTTTGCTGTCAGAGGTCTTCAGAAACTTCTTCATCTTTGGATAGTTGCAGCCAGGCCTCTCATATCTCAGCCTATTTCCTCTGCAGCTAGAAAGTCTTTCCTGAAGGCCTCTGCAGCTGATAACAAAGCTCTGGATTGATTCAGAGCTTTGTTAGTAACTGCAGAGACCTTTCCTAAATGTCTTTCCTGAAGGCCTCTGTAGCTGATAACATTTCAATTATATTTCTATACTTAAGCAAAAGTCAACTCCCCATCGATCTGGAGTTCTGTTATCAGGCCTTCAGAAAAGCCTTCACAGCTGCAGAAGAAATGGGCCAATGTATGTGAGGCCTGGTTTCAACTATCTGAAGGTAAGTAGTAGGGCAGCTTCACTTCCTTTCATTTCCGAACTTCCAATTGGGCCAATGGGTCATTTTTCACCAGTCCCAGGCTTCAGGAGGCTTTCCTGAACGCTGGGGACAATAAAAAACAGCCCAATGGGCTCCCTGGAATTCTGGAGGCTTCAGTGAGGCCTATGCACATGCACTGGGGGGGGAAGCGGGGGGTTGTGTGCATGTACAGGGCATTGCACTATGGGTATGGGCACATACATGCACACATACCCTTTTGGCACCCAAGCCAAAAAAGGTTTGCCATCCCTGCCCTACACTGTTGTTACAGTTATTGTATTCCAACCATTACTTTGGACAAGGAAATGTTTACTAATGTTTACTGGAAGTTTTAAATAAGAGATTGGACAATCATTTAACTGAAATGTTCCTGTCTGAGCAGGAGGTTGAAGACCTCCAACGGCTCTTCCAACTCTGTTATTTTGCTAAATCATTGAAATAATTCAATTTTCAAACCTGAAAACACTGCTATTTAATGCAGAATAAGTTACTTTTACCAATAACAAGCCCAATCACATACAGCAGGACCGAAGATAAAAGTCTTTTCTGTTATGACAACTCCATGGAATATTATTCTGACATTGGTGTATCCCTGTTATAATAATAATATAATAATATCATTCATTCATTCATTCATTCATTCATTCATTCATTCATTCATTCATTCATTCATTCGACTTCTATGCTGCCCAATCCTGAAGGAGTCAGGGTGTCTTACAACAATGATAAAAATACATTAAAAAATACAAAAGATAATTGAAGTCGAACATTTCTAAAACTAAAATGTTATAAAATGAAAAACCCCATAAAAAAACCCATAAAGAATAAAAACAGTCACAGTCTTTCACATGCACACCATTCATAAAACAACAACAACAACAATAATAATAATAATAATAATAATAATAATAATAATAATAATACAGGAAATATTAGTGAGTGAATGGCTTACAACTGGCAGAACATATTTAATACAGAAAGACACAGCAAAAGGAGCCATTTCAGGAAACTACAGGCCAATAACATGTTTGCCGACCATGCTCAAACTGCTGATAGGTATCATAGCTGACAGAATTCAGGACTACCTAGAAGAAAATGACATCATGCCAGTGGAGCAAAAGGGCAATAAAAGACGAAGTAGAGGTATGAAAGACCAGCTCCTAATTGATAAAATGATTTCGGAGAACTGTAAGAACAGGAAAACAAACCTGTGCATGACCTGGATTGACTACAAGAAAGCCTTTGACTCATTGCCACACAGCTGGATCATAAAATGCCTGGAAGTCATTGGAGTCAATGAAAACATCAGGAAATTCATAGAAAAGGCGATGAAATATTGGAAGACTGAGCTTTTTGTTGGGAATGAAAGCATCAGAAGGGGCATCTTCCAGGGGGACTCTTTGTCCCCATTGCTATTCATCATCACTATAATCCCGCTGTCACTCATCCTACAGAAAACAAACCTAGGCTACCAAACTGCTAGGAATTCACCAAAAATTTCACACCTGCTGTATATGGATGACCTGAAGTTGTACGGAAAATCAAAAACTGTGATTCAGTCACTAATCAACACTATGCGAATCTTCAGCAATGACATCAGCATGGAGTTTGGCCTGGATAAATGTGCCACAGTGGCACTGAAAAAGGGGGAAATCACTGAAAGTGAGGGCATTGAAATGCAAAATGGTCAAACCATCAAGTGCCACCAGCCAGAAGCCTACAGATATTTGGGCATCTTGCAACTGGATAATATCAAGCATGGCCATGTGAAAATTGTGATCAGCAAAGAGTACATCCAGAGGACCATAAAAATTTTGAAGAGCAAACTGAATAGTGGCAACACTATCAAGGCTATAAATACATGGGCCATACCTGTCATTAGATACACAGTTGGCATAGTGAACTGGACTCAAGCAGAACTGGAAAACCTGAACAGGAAAACCAGAAAATTAATGACAATCCATCATGCACTACACCCCCGCAGTGACGTTGATAGGCTTTATTTACCAAGGAAAATAAGCGGCCTTTTGCAAGTGAAGCAGACAGTGGAAGAAGAGAAGCATGCATTAGCTGACTATGTGAAGGAGAGCAAAGAGTCAGCATTGATAGAGGTCAACAATAGGAAGCTTCTCAAGGTGAAGCAAACTAAGGACCAGTACAGAAAAAATGTAACTCAATGTCGTATGGACAGTTGGTGGAACAAAGCATTGCATGGCCAGTTCTTGGAGAAGATTGAAGGCAAAGTGGATAAAGAAAAGACCTGGTCATGGCTTACAAGTGGAACACTCAAAAAGGAGAGAGAAGGACTAATACTAGCGGTACAAGAACAGGCCATTAGAACAAATGCTGTCAAAGCCAGAATTGAAAAATCAACAGACGATCCAAAGTGCAGACTCTGTAAAGAAACAGATGAAACAATCGATCACATACTCAGCTGCTGCAAAAAGATCACACAGACTGACTACAAGCATAGACATGATGATGTGGCACAGATGATCCACTGGATCATGCGCTGGAACTACCATTTACCAGTGGCAAAGAACTGGTGGGATCATAAGCCTGAAAAAGTGGTCGAAAAGGAGCAAGCAAAACTACTGTGGGACTTCCGACTTCAGATTGACCGAATTCTGAAGCATAACACACCAGACATCCTGATTGTGGAGAAAAAGAAAGTATGGATCATTGACATCGCAATCCCAGGGGACAGCAGAATTGAGGAGAAGCAACTAGAGAAATTAGTGAAATACAAAGATCTAAAAATCAAGCTGCAACGACTCTGGCATAAGCCAGTGAAAGTGATCCCAGTGGTACTTGGCACGCTGGGCGCAGTGCCAAAGGATCTCAGTGGACATTTGAAAACCATCGGAATTGACAAAATCTCCATCTGTCAATTGCAAAAGGCCGCTTTACTGGGATTGGCAAACATAATTTGCCGCTACATCATGCAGTCCTAGGTGCTTGGGAAGTGCCCGACTGGTGATGAAATACGAAATCCAGCATAGTGATCTCGTTTGCTGTGTTGTATTGACATAATAATAATAATAATAATAATAATAATAATAATAATAATAATAATAATAATAATAAAACAACAACAAAGTTGGAAGGGAACTTGGAGGTCTTCTAGTCCAACCCCCTGCTTATATACTGTTTTATTGTTGTTGTTAGCCGCCCCGAGTCTGAGGAGAGGGGCGGCATACAAATACAATAAATAAATAAATGAATGAATGAATGAATGAATGAATGAATGAATAAATAAATAAATAAATAAACTCTATACTACTTCAGACAGATCGTTATCCAACATCTCCTTAAAAACCTCCAGTGTTGGCGCATTCACAACTTCTTGAGTCAGCCTAACCCGTAAAACATGACTATGTCAATAGATTCAGGGGTTTCAAAGCAATAAATTAGCGAGATGGCTTTGTTGGAGCAAAAAATACTGTCTGCTACTGTTATTGGTAACTTTGATTGTGTTTTAATTGCTGGATTTTTTTAATTTGTTAGTTTTTTATTATTGCTTTTTATTGTATACCACCCAAAGCCACAACTCTACGAGATGAGTGGCTATGTAAAAATGATATATATAATATATACAATTAATTAATTACATCAAGTATACTCTTGATGTACAGCATATTAGATAAAATGAATGATAAAATATGATGTATTTTATGAACCGTAAAGCAAGCAGTAGTTAAAATAATTGTGGCTGATTCCTCATTGAGAACTTCTTCAGTATTTAAATCTAGTCAGTTTAGAATATTTATCAAAAATATTTAACAGTTGCTCTATTATTCATGGGTAATCAGAGTTGGCAAAATGAGATGTGAACTGCTTTAGCAATATTCTTCTGAAGTGCGCAGATGGATATTTTATTAATGACTCCAAAACCCAAGAAAGCTTTCTACAGAGAAATACGTAGAAAAACTTGAATAATTGGGAAGTTCCATTATTCCACTAAAAGGAAGGGCAAATAGCCGGTTCATTGATACTCAGCTTTTATTGTTATATTGATCCTTGACCACTTCAAGCTAATACCTTAAGATATCATTATTCAATAAGGAATAACAAATGAAACAGCCTTGACATATACACAAGATGCAAGCACATTAGGAATCTTATGGACAATTTTTTGGATTCAGTTTATTTTGTTATTGCCAATAAACAACTCTCTGATATTATGTTTTCTTAATAATTTTGGCTACTTGTAGATTTCAGGCAGTGTTCCAGAAGAAATTATTCTTTGAAATTCTGAATATCTTTTATAATACTTTACTGCAATGAAACTGTGTGTTGATCTCAGTTTTTAATCAATAAAGCTTTTAGAAAATTGGACTAAGATACTAATATGTAACCTAGCCTTGGCAGCCAAATGAGGAAAGGTCAGTTTCTATAAGATTAAATTATAAGATAAACACTTAATAGGCAGAGCAGGCTAAATTGCACAAATTTTTCAAACTTAAAAAAAATGCATATCTTCAGCTGCATTCATAAAGTATATAAGAAGAAACCAATATATATTTCTTTCATTTCTGTTATATTTAGTCCAGAAAGATAAATGCTTGGTCATCATCTACTCTTTATAAGTATTCTCACTGTCAGAGGTTTTAGCACTGAAAATGGCATTAAAATGCAACTCTGTCCTAAATAAGATACTTTGCTTTAAACTGATATACCATTTTCTTATATTAGATAACATAACTAAATAACTTTAACTGGTGGGGTTTTTTTTGATGAAGCTATTATTTACTAAAATTACTGAAATTGATTTTCTCATGCTGCGTGTTATAAAATTCTTGGTTCTTAGAAACCTATCATTTGATTCAAACCTAGGAATATCAATATACAACATTTCCCCACTCACCTAAACTGGGAAAATATTTTAACTCAGAACTTTTTTTGCAACATTCTTTTTTAATCACAATCCTAAATATGGTTAGTCCTATTTTAGAATTTTGTAGGTTGAAAATATTGTGGGTTTTTTCAGCAGCTTCAAATTCTCTTGCTAATTGGTGCTGCTGATGCTGTTCTCCTACTTTTAGATACTTTTCAAGCTGCTCTACTTTACTTGAGCAGAGAATATGCAATAGTAAACCAGTTATTTCCCTTAAACTATTTATAGCCACTTACATGAGCGTAACTTCCTTTGGTTTACTTCTGAATATACAAGACCATATAATTAATCATGTTTTTATGATTCTGCATTCTAAGATATTTCTGTTTTCAGCTAATTGAATCTGAACAAGTCATGGGGAATACTAAACATTAAATCATATTGTTTACATTCCAATATTCAAGTAATATGTAACTTGTTTAACTTGTGTAAACCTAGTTACTATCATCTGTAGCATCATTTAGAACAGTGTTTCCCAAACTTGGCAACTTGAAGATATCTGGACTTCAACTCCCAGAATTCCCCAGCCAGCATTCGCTGGCTGGGGAATTCTGGGAGTTGAAGTCCAGATATCTTCAAGTTGCCAAGGTTGGGAAACACTGATTTAGAACATAGGTGTCAAAATCGCTGACAGTCAGCCAACGGGGGGAAGTCATCCACGTCATCATCCTGGATACAGAGAGTGCAGCAAAAGTCACTACCAGGAGTCAGGCCAGCAGACAGATTGACCCCACTGTTGGAAAGCTAACTGCTGATTTGAAGGCAGCGCTATCTACTGACCCATGACTAGCCAACAATTGAGACACTTTGATAACCCGGGACGGACTATGTTAGAAGATTTACGTCCCCAATAGGATGAGCCTTCTGGTGCTCAAGCGTAGCCATGATTCTCGATTGGTTGGTCACTTCGGATTTCTAAAGACTCTTCATCTGACTAAATGACAGTTTTGGTGGTCAAAAATGAAAGGTGATGTGGAGGACCATATAAAAAAAATTGCCATATGTGCTAACAATAAGACAAAACATAGAAACATATAAGACTGACGACAGAAAAAGACCTCATGGTCCATCTAGTCTGCCCTTATACTATTTCCTGTATTTTATCTTACAATGGATATATGTTTATCCCAGGCATGTTTAAATTCAGTTACTGTGGATTTATCTACCACGTCTGCTGGAAGTTTGTTCCAAGGATCTACTACTCTTTCAGTGAAATAATATTTTCTCACGTTGCTTTTGATCTTTCCCCCAACTAACTTCAGATTGTGTCCCCTTGTTCTTGTGTTCACTTTCCTATTAAAAACACTTCCCTCCTGAACCTTATTTAACCCTTTAACATATTTAAAGGGTTTTCGGAGAGGGGCGGCATATAAATCCAATAAATCTAATCTAATCTAATCTTTAAATGTTTCGATCATGTCCCCCCTTTTCCTTCTGTCCTCCAGACTATACAGATTGAGTTCATTAAGTCTTTCCTGATATGTTTTATGCTTAAGACCTTCCACCATTCTTGTAGCCCGTCTTTGGACCCGTTCAATTTTGTCAATATCTTTTTGTAGGTGAGGTCTCCAGAACTGAACACAGTATTCCAAATGTGGAATCTCACCAGCGCTCTATATAAGGGGATCACAATCTCCCTCTTCCTGCTTGTTATACCTCTAGCTATGCAGCCAAGCATCCTACTTGCTTTTCCTATCGCCCGACCAGCAAAGCCTCCCAGTTTGCTTCAGCAGGAAGCTGAGCCCAGCCACCTGGGGGAGGAAATAGCTATGGACTTTATAGTAGAGCCTCAAGAAAGTGGTGGCAACACTGTAATCTGGACTGTGATTGCCCTGTTTTCCAAACAGGCCCATGTCGTTTCTTGTTCTGGACTCCCCTCGGCTAAGAAATTGGGCAAGATGTTCATCAAGCAAATCTATCGACTGCATGGAGTTCCACAATGGGTGATCTCCAACTAAGGAGTTCAGTTCATCGCTAGGTTCTGGAGAGAATTCCTAAAATCCATTGGGTCACAGTAAGGGCTTAGCTTGGCTTTTTATCTGAGTAGGAACAGAGCTGTGGAATGTATGAGTGCCATGGTGGAACAATACATCAGATGTTATGTGGATTACTAACAAGATAATAGGGCTGGCTGGCTTCCTTTCACAGAACTGGCTTACAATAATGCAGTGCATAGTAGTATGGGACCAGCGCCTTCTCAGATTATGAGTGTCATGGAATTTGTTCCTATGCCAGAACTGCCGAGAGAACAACCTTCTTCCATGACTCTAAATGAATGGATGGAGTCATTGAAGAAAGGCTGGGAGAATGAAAAAAAAAATCCTGACTGAAGCGGCCGAAGCATACAAAAAACAATCTGACCAATATCAATCTCTCTAACCCCTCTCCCCTTTTTGGGTGGGAGATCACGTGAATCTTTCTACCAAAAACATACACTTGAGTTTGAAAAGTAAAAACTTAGGGCCGAAATACTTAGGTCCTTCCCCCATAGTGAAAATGATTAACCCAGTAACCGTACAGTTAAATCTCCCCTGCATACTAGGAAGAATTCATCCTCTTTTCCATTACAGCCTGTTAAAGCCTGCTGTGGGATCTAGATTGAGACCTCAACCTGCTGCTCCCCCAAAACCAATTGTGGTGCCGGATGAGACTCATTATGAAGTAAAGAAGATTTTGGACTTTAGCTTGCAGAGAGGATGCTTGCCATATTTAGTGCATTGGAAGAGATACCTCGTCTGAAGCTACTTGGGTGAAGAGTTGGGATATTCATGCAGATGCCTTTGTCAAACAATTTAATGATAAATTCCCTAAAGCACATCCTCTTGGTGGAGGGAGGTAGTTAAAATGCTAATTGTATTAACCCCTGATTTCTATCTCATTCCTTTCCTGAGGGGGGAAGCCTGTCAGTTTTGGAAGCTTTTGGTTGTTGTTGTTTCCTGACTGCCATAGATTGGGAAATTGGGAGGGGGTTTTCTGGAATCCTGACACTCATTGCATCGCATTGCCATCATTTGACATTCTGCCATGTTTTTCCCTTTGCGGAGTTGGGGTAGGTGTGGCCTGCATGTGACACATCTGGCCCGTGGGCCACCAGTTTGACACCACCTGATTTAGAATTTAACTTGTTGTGTGAATAAAGCCAAGTGTGCCATATCCAATAAATAAGACTTTATTGTCTTCTTATACCATAGCAAGCAATTAAAAACATAAAAGCTGTAAAAGCTGTCAATATGCATAATATTTCATAGATAATAACTAACCACACATATACATATTTATTATTGGCTATTATAAAAATTGGAAAAAAATAAATGCAATCCCTCTTAGTTTAAATAATATTGTGATGGATTGATATGGCAATTACATCAGATGTTGTGACATTTTAAGAAATCCTTGTTGATATATCTATGAGCAGGAAAGAAAAAAATCTTTGTCATTTAGGTTTCTGCAATAAAGGCAACAAATGAATCATTATGTCAAGGTAAGTAAAAAGGGTGGTGGAGAATAATGTGGCCTACAGATTCAGTTTTCTCTATGAAATATAAACAGAGATGTTTCTTCAAAGGAGAATTGAATGTATCATCCAATTAGGGTAATGACCAAATGTTATATCCATCTAGGATAAAGTCTTTCTTGTTTTGGGGCATAGATTAAGTCTATTGAGTTAAATAAAGTGATAAGACACTAGGCTAAAGGCTATCCCTTCTGAAGATCTATATAAAATATCTACCATTTCTATTCCATACAAGTTATTTGATTCCAACCAAGGTTAGATATTGAATAGAAGTCTTCTAATTCTAAGTCTCTTAGAATTACATTTATTCTGATTATATGAATAGAGAGTTGCAATGGACAGTTACGCATTCACCTAATACACTAATTCAAGCTTATATTTTAAGTGGCAAAGGCACCTTCATGCCTCAATTAAAATTAGGCCTGTCTGTAGCCTGACAGATAATTACAAAGTCAGTGGAATATGCCTAACAATGCTCTTAGAAATTTTGTTTGAAGAGTTTCAAAGGGAGGCTTACAGTTAGGGCTTTAATGTAACAGTAACATACCAGTATTTCTATGGGCAGCAGATATTTGAGAAAAACTCCTTCAGAAAGCTTTATCTGATCAAATCATGATTAAGTAAACCATGTCTTGGAACATTGTAGAAACAATGCTACTCAATGCTACCCGTATGCTACCAATTAAGACTTACATATTTATTTGGTATATAAAATGAAATTTAAGGGTAAATATAGTAAAATTTTGAAGATTAAATATATATATATATTTGCAAACCACCCACCCACCCACCCAAAAATAGAACTCATCTTTTCCAGAACAAAATGCAGAATATGCAAATACAAAATAAGTAAGTTTGTTGTTGTAACCATATATGGGCTTTTATAAAAAATGATTCATATTTTGAACCAGGGGTTATTAATATGTAATCCACATGCATTGCCTATGATGAGCTACAATCATTATAAAAGATAATCACTGTATAGGACTTAAGTCAATAATGGTGAATCTATGGCACGTGTGCCACACGGAGCCATAGTTGAGGGCACACAAGGTATTAACCTGTGTCAACTTCAGTGCACATGCGCACGCTGGCCAGCTGACTTTCTTTTCAACCAGTTTTGCTCTCCCCGGGTTTCAGGAAAGCCGCCTCAACCTGGGGACGGCGGAAAAGAAGCCCAATGGGCTGACTGGAAGTTTGGAAATGAATTTCTGGTTGGCCATTGGGCTGTTTTTCGCCATTATTATTATTTATTATTATTATTATTTATTAGATTTGTATGCCGCCCCTCTCCACAGACTCGGGGCGGCTCACAACAATAATAAAATAATGTACAGAGAACAAATCTAATATTTAAAAATATCTAAAACCCATTATTTAAAAGAACATACAACACAAGGATACCATGCATAAAACTATACAGTATAGGCCTTGGGGAGATGTCTCAATTCCCCCATGCATGATGGCAGAGGTGGGTTTTAAGGAGTTTGCAAAAGACAGGAGGGTGGGGGCAATCTTAATCTCCAGGGGAAGCTGGTTGCAGAGGGTCAGGGCCGCCACAGAGAAAGCTCTTCCCCTGGGTCCCGCCAGACGACATTGTTTAGTCGACGGGACCCAGAGAAGGCCAACTCTGTGGGACCTAACCGGTCGCTGGGATTTGTGCGGCAGAAGGCAGTCTCGGAGATATTCTGGTCCGATGGCATGAAGGGCTTTATAGGTCATAACCAACAATTTGAATTGAAACCGGAAACTGATCGGCAACTGATCCCCAGGCTTCAGGAGTCCAGAAGCTTCAGTGAGGCCTGTGCGCATACACAGGAGGGCAGCACGGGGGGGGTGATGTACAGAGGGGGGGGTGCACATATGCAAGGGGGAAGGCATAGGTCTGGTCATGCACGCACGTGCTTGCCCCCCCTCCCCACACACATACTCTTGGTATGCAAGCCAAAAAAGATTTGCCATCATTGTCTTAGGTGACTCATAAATATAGTAATTATGTGCATCTGAAATTCAAGATATTTAAAAACTATGACAACAACAGATGAAAGCTAAATATAGACAGCCAAAACAGTCCTCATTATATTTTCAGTTGAAATTACATTACTGGTAACCACAACAAGAACAAATTTATCTTGGAACAAACTAACTCAAATACATTAGATTGAAACACAACTAAATGTATGTAATTCTGCTAATTAGGATACACTAAATTATTCAGTCTATTAGGTGTGCAATCCAGTTTGGACTCAATCTATTCTGGGATGTTCTGGAAGTAACCTGCTATATTGGGTGAGTAGAGACAGAAGTGGCTTCCAAACCACAGCTCTTTATTCTCCCACCTAAATGAAGGACCTGACTGAAGCCTATGTGCTTCAGTCCTACTATCTAACATAGCCCAAACTCATTTGATATCAAAGTCAAAATAAATTTCAGAAAAACAGTCATCCAATATTTGACGCATAGAAAAAAGTATTTTTGTCCCAGCAGAATGATATAAAGTTTGTAGACAAACTACAGCTTTATGACTTAATGAATTCTGCAATGTTAATTGATTTGGGATTTTTAAAAGAATCTATGTTCCTTTAATTTTTTTTCTAAGTACCTATTTGATATTTAGAGAGATTTGGGAGATTGTAAAAAAATGCAGATGTAAAATGTCTGTCAAATTTCATGCAGATAAGTTAAGATACAGTTATATCCAAAAATACAGACTTGGTAAAACTGTATGTTTCAGTAAACCCCTAATTAAAAATAAGTTGACACAACCACAACCTGGCAGAAATTTAAATATATCTGCAAAACTGAATGTATATTTACTGTTTGTGTGAAGTTTTTTACACAGTAAAAATTTAAAAAATTGTTTTTATGGTAGTTGCAAAGCTTTATACACTGTTTTAATCAGTACTGTATAAAACCTTTGACAGAAATAACTGCTTTCAAACATTTCCTATATCTAGCTAAGAATTTTTCCATGCTACAAAAGTCTTCTTTCTGTTCCTTGCAAAAGTCTTTTAACTCAAGTACATTCTTATGCTTTGTGTTTATTTTATGTTCGAGATCTCCCTACAGATTTTCAGTAATATTCAAATATAGAACCTGTAAACGTCATTCCAAAAGATTTTTTTTTCCTATTAAGTACTTCATAGTTAACTTGCAGGAACAGTATTTTTTAGACAAAGTGGCAAAGATAATGCCTCATTCTGTAGGCAATGCCATTATTTTTTTCTCCTATCCTTTCTTATTTTTATAAATAACTCAACACAGCAAATGTACTTAATACACCTTCCTTCCAATGGTGGGATTCGAATTTTTCTACTACCAGTTTTGTGGGTGTGGCTTAGTGGACATGGCTTGGTGGGGCAGGTGATATCTCCTGGTTCAAGTTTCCACTATTGGTTCACGCAAACCAGTCTGTACTGCCTGAATACTATCTTTGCTTCTGTCTTGTCTTTTCCACATAACAACATTTCTAACTGGCCCAAGCCACCCAGCTGACTTTCATACTTAAGGCAGGGCTTAGTACTCACTGACCTATATCTTACTGTACTTTCCAATTAATTTAATTTTAATTCAACAAGTTACAACAGCTTTGGTATCCATTCTTGAAGTTACAATTGTTGTACCACTCCTCAGTTATGCGATGATAATTCAGACACTTGGCAATTTATTTGCAGTAAAAATGGTAAAAAAAAAAACCAAACAAACTTGAGTATGGTAATGCGATGACTGCAACCAGTCTGACTTGTGAAATACAACTTGCTACTTAAGCTTTTCATATTAGTGGAGACAAAGTAATAGGTCAGTAGTTGAGAGAAGTATGTAGCAGCAGTGGTGGTAGCAGAGCCCCCCCCCACACACACACACACACCAGTCGCACTTCCTCATGTGGCCCCTTGGAAAAATTAATTGCCGATCTCTGCTGTAGCTTAAAACAACTGAAGTTAATGTAAATGAAGCAGAAGAATAGAAGCAGCAATCATCAAGATATATTCTGATTCTTGGATTAACCTTCTAGAAAAAAAATTCCTCCTGAAATATGTTTCTTTAGAGTCTACATCTAAATGGGCGTAGTGGGATATCACATTAACAGCTACAGTGTTCCCTCGATTTTCGCGGGTTCAAACTTCACGAATAGCCTATACTGTACCACGTTTTTTCAAAAAATATTAATTAAAAAATACTTCGTGGGTTTTTTTCTATATCACGGTTTTTCCCGCCTGGTGACGTCATACATCATTGCCAAACTAATAATTTTTGCAAATCAATAACAAAAAAATAATAATTATTGTTAATAAATAATTATGTTTATAAATATCAGGATCACTAAGTGTCATATTCAATGGTATCAGTAATAATGGTGAGTAAATTGTTGTTAAGGAAATGAGAAATGGTAATTTAGGGGTTTAAAGTGTTAAGAGAAGGCTTGTGATACTGTCCATAGCCAAAAATGGTGTACTGTATTTACTTCTGCATCTCTACGCAGAAATTCAACTTTTGCGGGCGGTCTCGGAACGCATCCCCCGCGAAAATCGAGGGAACACTGTATTACAAAAAATAATCATAGCTATTGTTTAACAATTGCAACCAAATAATGCTATACCTAACTAGAGGTTGCTGAGTAAGAGTGCTTCTCTATATATTCATCTAACATTATGAATGATAACAGTACTGTATGAACATTATTTTGATAATCAAAATCAATGCTTCCTTGTCCTGTCAAAACTGTGGTGATCAGGCATCCAGCAAAAGACAAGGTGCCTTCCTTTTTGTCTCCTTGTCTTCCATCTGGTGGTCTAGCTTTAAAATCAAATATTGTTTGGCTTTTTGAGTATCTTTTTTAAAAATATTGGACTGTTTTCCCAACAGTAGTCATTCAAAAGTTTGGCTATTAGGTTCTTAGAAATTGTCAACTCTTTTCTTTACCTCATAAGTCAAGAGACTTTTGTTATTTAACTCATTTTCTAATTCCAGCAATCAGCTTCAGTCCCTCTCCTTTAATCTAGGTTTGCTGCAGTCTGTAGATCACAAGGCTCGTCATATGTTTCTATGGTGAAATTTGAAAATCAGATCATTGTTGATTCCATATTATTGCCTAGGTATGTTCTTGAAAATAAATATTCTTAGTGTGGCAAGTTCATTATGATCCCATTGTTTTCAATATAGTTATTACTATAACATTTTTCTCCTTGGCTCATATGGAAGTCTTACATTTTGAGTTTTGTTTATTGTCCTTTACACTGTTACCCAACCCAGAGTTATCCTGTAAGCTCTGATTGTCATAAAAATTAACATTAAAGTCACAAAATATATATTGTAAACAGGCAGAAAATATGGAACAAGCACAAATGCTAGAGTTAACTCATTGTTTGTCTGCTATTATTAAACCCATATTTTTTCATGTTCAAAATAATTATTTCAACTGTCAGGCTGACACTCCATCCCAAAATAATGGCAAAGGATATATATTAATATTTATTCTGAACCTTTTCATAGTAGAAATGATAATTGTATGAAAGTATGAAGAAGTGTATGGCTGTATCAGTAGCAATCATGGTTTGCAAGGACAGAAAGAAATGGAGAAGTACCTTGCACAGTGTGGGCAAGAACTAGATTTAGCTATGTTTCCTTTTCTTTTTATTTTTCTTATTCTCATGTCATTACTTCCTTTGGCTTATTATTTCTTATTACTTTTCTATACTCTGCATAATGTTTTTCACTCTTGAAAGAAAATAGCATCATGGGGATGTGTGCATGTAATAAATTCTTGCAACGAAGTACTTGAAGCTTATCTAAAAGGCATATGGCCTTAAATAACCCTTTCCAGTATTGTTGGCACATTCTCATGGTTCAATGGATAAACAAACCAGTCTTTAAATAAATGCACAAACAACAAAACAACAATGCTGTTAATTAATCCTCAGTAGTTTAGTGAGCTGGGCCCTTAAATTCGGTAAGGCTTCTAAAAATGTTGTACAAAATGTTAGTAATATCCTACCAAAATGTAAGCAAACAGAAAGATCACTTTATATGAAATCTTGAAGACTATATACAGCTCCCAAACAATTCAGCATTCACGACATCTAGCTGGTTGTCAAGGAAACTTGTGTTTAATCATAGTAATTCTCTTTTCCAAACTAAGCTATCATTTATATTGCCCAGAAACAGTAGATTGTAATTAAAAACTATTTTCCTATATACTATATTGGAAGTTATAAACAGCTCTCGTCTCTTTTTAATCTTTTTTTTCAATGCATGCTTGCTCTGTAGAAAAGTGTTATAAATATTAAGGACAAGGTGGATGAATAAGTAAAAATATTAATCCTTTGTTACTATATTTTTATAATATATAACATATATAATATAGACTAATAGTATTCTAATATGACCATGAACACAATACAGATCCGACAATTATATTAAAATGTTATTTATGTTTATTTATTAAATTTCTATACTACCCATCTCACTCATACAGCAACTCTGGGTATCTTCCAATATTTGTTTGTTTGTTTGTTTTTTGTTTGTTTGTTTGACTTATATGCCCCCCCCTCTCTGTGGACTCGGGGCGGCTCACAACATTCCAATAAAAAGATACAGTATAAAACATTCTTAAGGCAATTAATAGAATTACTTTTAAAAATGTGTCTTAAAAACTAGTCATTTAAAAACAAACAAACAAACAATATTGTTAAGCAGTTAAAATTAGAATAGAACTGAGATGATAGGTGGCCTGGGCATGAGAATCCTCTCTACTCCATCAGCAAACCCAATGTAGCAGGTCCCTATTGGGGCTTTGGGCCAAGCAATAGTTTTTAGGTTCCTCCAGAAGGCTAGAAATGTAGGTGCAGATCTCACCTCTGTTAGGACAAACTGAATGTAGCAAAGGGAGCCTGATTAGGCCAGTACAGAGGCTTTTGAGTGTGCAACATCCCAATCGGATTGTCTGTCCCTATCTCACAACTTTGGCCTGTGTTCCTTCGCCCCAAATCATCGCGTGAAGGACAGGACCACCCCAACCGAGACAAAACAGGTATGGAGGCCACAGAGGAGACCTAGCCTATTTCAGCAGAGGTGGAGGAGACACAGCATGGTCCAACTCAGGGATTTATGTTCCAGTCCCAGGGCCAGTTTGAGAAAATGGTAAAACTTGTGGTGGTGGCTTCCGTAGCTGGAATTTGAACAAGGTCCCCAAGTCACTCATGAAAGCACCATTGTAGCCTTTGGCCATTGTGTCTTTGAGAGAGCTCTCCTTCACAGTCCTGTTCTTGGTTGCAATCACTTCAGCTAGAAGGGTTTCATAGTTGGAGATGTTATCAGTCAACCCCAGGTTATGAGTTTTCCATAAGGATAAGGATAAGGTGAGGTGATTCTGAGATTAGACCCTGCCTTCATAGTATATTCCATGAATTTAACTTTTCACCAGGTGCAGGAGCTCATTTTCCCATTGCTTTGATTCCGATGTATCTGCTGATGTGTAAGTCAAAAGTTCTTTTGGTGGAGAGTCCAGTTTGCAGAGTTTCACTTTCCCATTTATGCAGACAATTAGCAAGATGACTTACTCTCTGGAAAAAAATACTGTGGGGATAAGACTAAACACCTCTTGGTGTGCGTGTGTGTGTGTGTTCTGGCATGCAGGTGGCACACAGAGCCCAGCTCAGCTCCACCATGATTTGATTTGATTTGATTTGATTTGATTTGATTTGATTTGATTTGATTTGATTTGATTTGATTTGAATGCCGCCCCTCTCCGGAGACTCGGAGCAGCTTACAACAACAATACATAGTACAAATCTAATGGTTAAAAGAACAGTTTAAAACCCTTATTATAAAAAACAGTCACGCATCCCAAACAAACCATACATAAAATGAAACGGCCTGGGGGAGGCAATTTCCGCATGCCTGACAGCAGAGGTGGGTTTTTAGAAGTTTGCAAAAGGCAAGGAGGGTGGGGGCAGTTTTGATCTCCGGAGGGAGTTGGTCCCAGAGGGCCGGGGCCACCACAGAGAAGGCTCTTCCCCCGGGGTCCGCCAGATGACATTGTTTCGTCGACGGGATCTGGAGAAGGCCAACTCTGTGGGACCTAATTGGTCGCTGGGATTTGTGTGGCAGAAGGCAGTCCCAGAGATATTCTGGTATGTGTGCGCACTTCCCACCGCCAAGCTGATATTCAGGTCTGTACTATGCATGGGTGGAGGAAGCACAGGAGGTGCAATGCCAGCTGCTCCCCATGAGCCATTTTGGCTGCAGGGAGGACACTAGGCCAAAAATGGAGCACGTGGCGGAGGGGCAGCACGATCTTCCCTCAGCCCATTTTGTCTCACAGGAAGCTTCAGGGGGCCTACTAGGCTCAAAACGGGCTATAGTAGTCATGTGCACATGCATGGGAGGCTGGGGAATTAAGATGAAAAAATACCTGGACAACGCCGGGGTTATTGGCTAGTATTATATATTTTAAAAAGTTTTCAGAATGATTTTTAAAAATATTTTGCTAATGGAAAATTTAACAAATGTAGGACAACCAGATCTGAACCTCAACTATAAATTTGCAGTAAAGAAGCTTGGATTCTAACGCTTTCCTGCTCATAAGTGATTATTTTGCATTTTTTTCCCCCAGCCCATCTCAGTTAGCCAGAGCTAATGATAGTACAAAAATAACTCCAAGGACAAGGAAAAACGTATTTTAGAATTATGATGTGAGAACAAATGACCTGTCATGACTTTAGTTAGAAGTCATATTTCAAAGCTTACAGTCATGATTCAAAACATGACTAACTGGTATGTTTCTGAAGATGTCAGCGATTAATGACTCATTTTGATGTAAATTTTAAAACTTACCTGAATAAAAAGTAGAAATTAAAAAGTTTTAAGAAGTAGTTAATGATTCTTACAGTCCATATGCAAGAGGGTTTAACATTTCATTTTCTTTTTGACACTGTTGAATCTTATAGAAAGGTGAGTCAATTTCTTTCTGCATCATATCTCAATATCACAAGATGAAATAGCATTGGTTGTGAAATAATTGTTCAGTTATGTTCCCTTGCTTTGTCAAGAGCTATTTTTCTCTTTCTTCCATCATATATAAAACAAAAATAGACAAAGCTAATTATGCATACTCCTTGATTAATTAAGAAATAGTGTTTACAGTTGTCAATTCAGGTGGTAAATTCAGCATATAACGAAATCATTAATATAAATTTCTTGCTGTATGCCACTCAAATCATTTGTTTTGTGAGATGAATGCATATGAAAATTGGATAAATAAACATTTTTTTCTATGTCTAGAGGATAAATAAGTATCTTAAAAAATTGAGGGAAACCTTTAAAAAAATATTAAATCATTTATTTGTTTCCTTGTAGAATTTTAAAAAATAGAAAAAGAATTATGGACATTTCTAGAGTATTTTAAAGGTAATATACTTATATATATAATTGCTTTTATCTCAAATTAATATTCCACAGGTATGTAGCATAAGATTTCCTTTATATAATAATTACAATTTTTGCAAATATAATTTGCACTGTGTTTTCAAATGACAATTCTATTTACATTTGGGGAATCTATTCTTTTCTCTTGCTGATTAGGCCTTAAAGGTTTAGCAGTGTCCAAAAATTAACAACTGTCTATCTGTAACATCAGTAATCAGAAAAAGGGAAAAGATCCAACTTGGTGAAATGAACTAGAAACCAGGAGAGTTTCAGTTCTAATGTTGCCTTAGGCATGTAAGTTGCTAGTTGACTTTTAGCCATGCTCTCTCAGTCCAATCTATCTTACAATATTACACTGTGAGGGAAAAATAGGAGGAAGGAATATTGTGTGTGATCATCTTGAGTTATTTATAAAAATAATAAAGGTGGGATAAAAATCCAATAATAAACAAAATCAGGTTAAAAATAGCTGAAATTATAAAATTGTTACTAAAAAAAAATTAACTGGACAATGTTGGATTTTAATTTCTTTGGTTGGCTTTTTAAATTCATAGAACAAAAGAAAAACTCACCTGAAAGAAACAATGGTATACTATTTGTATAAAATATATGTATTTTGAATATAACATGTCAAAATCGTATGTTTAATAATGACACTTTAATATCTAACTTTCCACACAATATTTTATGAACAAAACATATTTATATGATCCTAAAATAACCATCACTGTCTTACTGTCTCAATTTATCTGTATTTACTTCCTTTGTTCATGTTTATGTTCATACCTGTACTTGTTACCTTGTACATGTTTTACAAACAAATAAATAAATAAATAACTCTTTATTTTGGTTCTGTTATTTAAAAATCTGCATGTTCAAATAATAAATCTCCAAATAAAATTGGAGATTAAAATGTTCAAACATCAGAGAATCTCACCTGTTGCATATTTGTCTCAACAGTCTGAAGTGTAAATTGAAACAGGCATGTTACTTAAAACAGCCTTATTTGTTTAAGACCACTTCTACATTTCCAAGGTCAATTCCCAATCTCTGCAGAAGCTGTTCATTTTGCCCTGCAATTATCCTCATTGTTGCCAACCTTACAATATTTAGTATATACCATGAGCTTTTCACCACCACATCTCCAACAGCGGGAAAATATTATGATTAGCATCTCCGCTTTCATTCTTTTCATTTCCCGCTTAGTATTTATCTATGCAAAGCAGTCACTCAGTTTAAAAAACAAGATGAAATTGGATAAAGTGTCAAGCCTTTTTATTTTGCCATGATGAGAAAAAGGGATATGGAGATAGCACAAGTTGAGAACTGGTGAGAAATTATCAATGTGGCAAGTCCAGTTTTAACAACCTAAAGCAAGTATTTTGGGCAGCATCACAACTGAACCAAAAGGTAATTGACTTAACTTCAGAAGGGCCTTATGCTGTAAGAAAAAGGCATGGTGCTTATCCTGAACTAGTACAAATGCCACATGTGAAAAGGTTTTAAGGTTTAAATTTGTTCTTTATCCCTTTGTATGAATCCAACCAAAAGTCAGATTTCCCCCATCTTTTCTCTGGTTTTTATAACAGCCAACTCCCAGTATCTTGTATATTTGATTTATCTCAAAAAAGCAAGTAATGACTAATTATGACATTTATTTTTTCCTTATAGATCAGGATAATGTCTTAGTTATTAAAACATTGCTATATAGTAGTATATACATTTATAGCAAGTACAACATCTAACATTGAATTCAAACATGCTTTAAAAATATGTTTTCATTAACATTTTATACATCACGACTATAGTCAATGGAACAAGTATTTTATTAAGAACAAGTAACAGCATTTTACCATAGGCGAAAAAAGGGGCAGCAACGCCCTCTTGTGTTATAAAGCAGTAAGTTTTTTTCTCAAATAATCTCACTTTTCACAATAAAACTATTTTAAGATACAGATATATAGGTTTTCTTTTTCTATTGCAACTTTGAAAAGAGAAGTGTTAAAAATTATGTTATCTATATACTGTACATAGATCACTCAAGCAGGAAAGTGGTTTTGTGTTTGATCTTTCTGATCAGCTGTCTGCAACATTCTCAGTTTACATGGCTATCCAGTGAAAGTGGCTGATTGGTTAAAGGTGTTTTAAGAATAGCAATGGTTAAGGAAAATTGTTTCTCAGAGGCAGGAATTCCTATTTGTTCAGCAGTACAATCATTTCTATCTACCAATGACTTGGATGAAGGGATAGATGGGGAACTCATCAAATTTGCAAATGACACCAAGCTGGGGAAATAGCCAATACTCCAAAAAATAGGTTTAAGATACAGAAGGATTTATTTATTTTATTTATTTATTATTTAGATTTGTATGCCGCCCCTCTCCGCAGACTCGGATCTTAACAGACTGGAACATTGGGTGCTATCTAACAAAATGAAATTCAGTGGTGAAAAAAGTAAGGTTCTACATTTAGGCAAGAAAAACAAAATGCACAGATATAGCATATGTGGTACCTTGCTCAACAATAGTAACTTGTTGAGGGATCTTGGCGTCCTAGTGGACAACCATTTAAATATGAACCAGAAGTGTGCAGCAGCTGCCAAAAAAGCCAACACAGTTCTAAGCTGTATAAACAGAGGGATAGAATCAAGAATCATGTGACATGTTAATACCACTTTATAATTGCCTTGGTAAGGCCACACTTGGAACACTACATTCAGTTTTGGTCGCCACAATGTAAAAAAGATGTTGAGACTCTAGAAAGAGTGCAAAGAAGAACAACAAAGATGATTAAGGGACTGGAGGCTAAAAATATGAAAAACAATTGCAGAAACTGGGATGTCTAGTTTAATGAAAAGAAGGAGTGGGGAGACATGATAGCAGTGTTCCAATATCTCAGGGATCATCACAAACAAGAAGGAGTAAAGCTATTCTCCAAAGCACCTGAGGGTAGGATAAGAAGTAATGGGTGGAAACTAATCAAGGGGAGAAGCAACTTAGAACTAAGGAGAAATTTCCTGACAGTTAGAACAATCAGTGGAATAGCTTGCCTCCAGAAGTTTTCAAAGCCCCAACACTAAAAGCTTTTAAGAAGATGTTGAATAATCATTTGTCTGAAGTAGTGTAGGATTTCCTGCCTAAGCAAGCAGTTGGACTAGAAAGTCCCTTCCAACTTTGTTATTCTCTTCTCTTCTGTTCTATTCTTATTCTATTATTTACATTTACATTGAAAAAGCACCTTACTATAAATGATTTGATGGTTGAATTATTCAATCTATGTTTATTATAATAACTATAGTATTATTATAATAATAATAGTATTATAAAGAAAGTATCCACTATATTTATTGTTATAATAACAAATACAGTGGATAGTTTATTTATAATGCAAAGAGGTATTTATGTATATAGTAATAGCTGTTTGATACAATTGATAAAATTATTATTAAATTATATATTTAACATTACTTATCTAAACCCAAGTGTCCTTTGTCAATTTACCCACTTGGTAATCAAACATTTGACAAAAGAAAACCATGAAATAAACATAAACACTTGATGGAATGTTTATGAACATTCATAACACTAAAAAGAATTCCATTTTACAACCCTCTAATCCCTTAATTCGGGGTAGAAACAGGGCAACTGAACTGAGCTATTTATTGGCCGGATGAACATTCATAACATTATGAACTAATAAACTGGAAGGAAAACAATAAACAAAGTGCATACAAGGAAATGTGCAGAAAGGCAGTCATGTCAAAATATTGCCAAAATAATAGACTACCTGTTGTTCAAGAACGTCATTTTTAAAAAGTCAATAATTGCATCTTCCAGAAAGCCCCTATGAGCAACTTATTGCCAGGATAGCAACAAAAGAAAGAGTGAACAGGATGTCCAAAGCCAATGACTGAATACAATTATTGATATATTTTTCTGCTTTGATCAGTTGAAATAAATTAATAGAGACTAAAGAAGATTTTAAATGTAGAACTAATTAAGGAACTGACTATAGATACTCTTATGTCTATATAACCTCCAACACAGATTATACGATATCTGGTTTTCAAGGTTGGATTGACCCTACACTGTATTGTGGAACAGAACATGAAACAGATCTAATACCAAACATAATATTCCGAGAACAGCCTCACACTGTTATTACTCTTACTCGCCCCCTCCTTCAAAATAGTTTGAAGATAGGTCTGCAATCAAACCTGGAATAAAAATCACTGTCCGACTTGTTCTGCTCTAGGTCTTGACATAACAAAAAGATCTCACTCGGCAGCCTCCATAAACTAGGGGAGGTCAAAGCATAAAAATATCAGTTGCAACTGCGTGAACACAGTGCTGCCTTATTGTATGATATTTAAACATGTGGAAAACATGAAGGCTTCAATTGTGTGCCCACAGTTGACATACTGATATTTTTTTTGAGACCCTCTGCAGGCACCCCTACAGTTTTTCTACTCTAATATTCTAACTTAGAGGTGTATACAAATGTTTCTCATAAAGTCTAGAAGCAAGGAGGCATAATGTACAGAGGCAGAGATTCTGTCAATGGAAAACTGACCGTCCACAAGCGCCACAGCAGTGGTGGGATGTCTAGTTTAATGGATTCAATTTTTTTTACTACCAGGCCTGTGGGTGTGACTTGCTTGGGGACGTGACTTGGTCATGTGACTGGGTGGGCAGGCTTGGTGGTCATGTGACTAAGTGGATGTGGCTTGGCATGTGTGACTGGTGGGTGTGGCCAACTTGACATCAGGCCAAGGGCGTGTTGCTGGCTTCTCTTTGCCTCAAAGGCCTCAAAAAGATATTTCCCTGTCTATTTATTTACTACTGCTGAATGTTCAAATGTACTATTTAATCCTATGTATATACGTCATATGTGTACATACATATTACATAGTATAGAGCAGTGTTTTTCAACCAGTGTACCGCGAGACATGGTCAGGTGTGCCGCGAAGAAGGAAGCTCAGGTTCCGGTCTCGCAACTTTTTGCTGACAGAGAGAGTGAGAGAGAGAGAGAAAGAAAGAGAGAAAGAAAGAAAGACAGAGAGAAAGAGAGAAAAAGAGAGTGAGGAGAGAGAGAAAGCAAGAGAGAGAAAGAAAAGAGAGAAAGAGAGAAAGCAAGAGTGAGAGAGAAAGAAAGCAAGAGAGA
Organism: Erythrolamprus reginae; assembly: GCF_031021105.1. Classification (NCBI taxonomy): domain Eukaryota; kingdom Metazoa; phylum Chordata; class Lepidosauria; order Squamata; family Dipsadidae; genus Erythrolamprus; species Erythrolamprus reginae. The sequence goes on along the minus strand of NC_091952.1, from coordinate 85,468,148 downwards.
AAGCAAACAAGCATAGTTCCCTCTAAGCTGAGCAGTGAGCAATCGCTCACTTAAAAATCATCATCAACTCAGAGTTTTCCAAACCTGCCCAGAAGCCGAGAGGGAAAGAGTGAGAGGGAAGGAGAGAGAGAGGAAGAGAGGAAGAGAGAGAAACAGAAAAAAGAGAGGAAGGAAAAGAGAAAGAAAAAGAATGGGAGTAAGGAAGAGAGAAAGAAAATCAAAATCTAGTTTGAAACTAGCTCAACTATTTAAGTGGCATTGTGATATTGATAGAGTTGCCCTATTATGAGCTCACTGTTATAGACACACAGTACAGTATTTTATTTTGAAATTCTCTGAGGCAAAACAGAGTGGGTTTTTTATTTGTTTGTTTGTTTGTTTGTTTATTTATTATTTTTGTGCTGCCCAGTCCCGAAGGGACTGCCGCCCAGACACTATAATTTTCCGCCCCCCCCAAAAAAAATTAGAGGGAACACTGCAAGCAAGAGAGAGTTCTTTCTTTGTCTATTTCTCTTTCTTGTCTCTCTCTCTCTCACCCTTCCTCTTTCTTTCTTTCTTTCTTTCTTTCTTTTTCTTTCTTTCTTGTCTCTCACACTTCCTCTTCCTTCCTTCCTTCCTTCCTTCCTTCCTTCCTTCCTTATCTGTCTCTCTCCTTTTCTTTCTTTCTTTCTTCCTTCCTTTCTTTTTCTTTCTTTGTCTCTTTCTTTCTCTTCTCTCTCTCTCTCACTCTCTCTCTCTCTTCCTTCCCTTCCTCCTTCAAAGGCGGAGAGTGAGACCCACCCAAGACATGCAAGGCAGGAGGCCTGAGAGAAAGCGCCTGGTCTGGGCATACAGCCCTCCATGATGGAGCTCTTCCTGGGGAGCAAAGCAAGAACTTACTGATCCTGATCCTGCCAAGGCAGGGATGTGTAAAAGGAGAGCTCAAGGTTGCGGCGGTGGGTGGGAGTGGGGAGCAGTGGCAGTGCCGGGCAAAAAGTGAGCACAAAGGTGGGGATTGGCACTCCATGAGAGCAGGCAGGTGTTCTGTGGTTGCATATGTGCACTGCAGTGGATCAGCAATCTTGGCCCCAACACAGCATCACCCCCCAGGGCTGCCTGCCCACCTTTTGGCCAGCCTGTCCCAGAAGCGGTGCATCCTCCAGGTGGAGGGGAAAGCAACTGAGTGACAGTTGCCCAAAGGTTCCACGGAAGCCAATTGCGCTAGGCCCAAAAGACAAATAAGCCAGCCAGGTCGCCCCCAAAAGTTGGCTTTTTGGCTGAGTGCAGTGGATCTCCCACCCCCACCACCAGCATCGTCTCTTCTTTCTAGATCTTCCACATATCTCCACTGAATTCCATGCCCTTCAGATCCCAAAGGAGTCAGTGCATGGCTGCTTGTGAAGATAAGGCCAATGGTGGGCAGCCCTCGGGGAAGATCCTGTGCTCGAGCCGAGACTGCTACTCTGCTATAGTGCAGCACCCCCAGGACATCTGCCCTCCCTCCCGGAGCACCGCCAGGAACTTGGGCCATTCGGATCTGAAGGGCAAGGACCTTGGACTGGCAGAGGCGTGTGGAAAGTCTGCAGCCTCTTTGCTCCTCAGGAAGGCCTCCAAAAGGGGCAACCCTAGTCAAGGTGAGCAAGGAAGAACAGAGAGCAGGGAAGGGAGACAGAGAGCTGCACTGCAGCCACCATGTGGTAGGGAGAGCAGGAAGAGCACTATGTGGGATATAGCCATGCCGGTGAGCCTGGGGATGGGGGAACCAGCTAGCTAGGCCACAGCCAGCACCGCTACCTGGGATGTGGTCACACCGGCAGCAAAGCCAGCCAGGCAAGCTTCAGGAATGGAGGGGGCAGCAAGTTCCAGAGATGGTGAGGGGAGGGTAACAGGCTTACCTGTGAGCAGGCAGATCAGGGCCTGTCAGTTGGGGCACAGGCAACAGGTGGGAAGACAGCTTAGAAAGGGAAGCCGTGAGGACCCAGTGTGCTGCATAGGAGGTGAGGAGTGATTGGGCAGGGTGAGCATTGAGCAGGCAAGCATCAAGTGGTGCAAGCAAGCGTCACATGGGGTGAGTGAGTGTCGTATGGACAGGTGGGAAGAGCAGCGACCGAGGGGGGCATAGCCAGCCAGAGGTTGCTACTGGTTCAGCTACCCACACCAAATTTCCCCCAATAGATCGTGCAAACCGGTGCAAACTAGCTGAATACCACCACTGCACCAGAGATCTTTAGCATTTAAAAAAAGTTGTGGTTTTAAATATCCTGCAGCAGACCCTAAAATAAATTGTACAGCTCTTGAACATATTGTCATCATATGATCACAGAAGTTGCTTTCAATCAAGTACAGAGTCCTAGTGCTGAAAAGATGCAAATGTAAATTACCCCAGAAATAAGCAAATCCCAATGTCTTTCTTAGGCCCCAAAACTATCACAACATAGAAATTTCACTGAATGACATGCTATTATTTCTGCACTTATTTACATTTCGGATGCTACACAATAGAAATTCAAGCATCGGCCACTTAGTGCTAAACAGTTTGTTTTTTTATATTCTTGGGGGAAGGAAGCAGAAATAGAATTGTCCATATGTGCTCAAATAGATGCTTTGTGTATTACTGTCTTCTGAACATATTCCTGAAACATCAAACAGTTTTTACCTTGACAACAAGCTCAGTATAGAAGCTAAAGTCATTCTCAGCATAATTTCAACTAGCCAATTAGATAAACGCATCTCTCTGATGTGCCGCAGCTAATTGCAGTAGCTTCACTTTTGATCATTAAGAATGAATGAAGATTTTAAGAGGAACATGTGAACTCCACGAGGAGTTAAAGAAGGAATCACAAAAAACTGAATAGGCGATTTGACTTGAGTAACTGGCAAAATGCTAGAATATGAAATCATCTTGTAAGCAATCTGTTCAAAGTGTATTTACCAATATGATTCTCCTTTTCTGATTGGGTAACTTCATTTATATATTATGAGGTTGCTTTAAATATAATATATATTAATTTTAGCAAAGTGTCTGATCAATAAAAACTATGGCGTTTTTATTCTTATTGTATGATTGTGACAGATAAATCACATATTATACTAATTCAGCTTTATGTTTATTAAATGATTGTGACAGATAAATCACATATTATACTAATTCAGCTTTATGTTTATTAAATTACTTCACAATCATACTTTGTTAAAATTGAATCAGTTATATAACAATCATACTTTGTTAAAATTGAATCAGTTATATAGAATATAGATGAGTCTTCGGAGAGGGGCGGCATACAAATCTAATAAATAGAATTGAATTGAATGATTCAAAGATCATATTCAAAGGGTATCCTTTACTGACTAGATAAATGTATTTCCTTTCAGTTTTCTACTCTTCAATAATTATAGAAAATATTTGGATAAATGTATCCAAGCATGTTTAGTTCCAGAAGACAGAAGTGATATTCAGAGCATTGGGCTGAAAACAACAGTGTTAAATTTAACAGAGACAAATCAGTATTCTTAACTTAGGAAGCAAAATTAGGAGACAAAATTAGAATACATGTACATGATTGCAGGATAAGAACTGGCTGACTTGATGAAAGAAATTTTAAAAAATAAATCTTGGAAAAGTGGTTGACCGCAAAGTAAATACAACACAGCAGAATATTTGGTTATAAAAAAAGCAAATATAAATTTAGATCACCTTAAAACGAATATAATTTTCAAATTATGGAAAGTATCTCTTATTGTGCTATGATCATATTCCATTGTGAGATGCTATGTGGGTTCTGAGCACCACACTCAAAAATACTTAAAGAATAATTTCAGAGAAAGAGGGTCTAAAAATTTCATTCTGAAGAGATATTGTTGGAAATATCTGCGTTATCTAGAAAAGAAGACCTGAGAGGAGATAACAAAGCACTAATGAAAAATGTCACACAAAAGGAAAAAACATGCTGTCCATGATTTCAAAGATATATAGTATAATTAATTTCAGTTACAGGATGGCAGTTTCCAATTGAATGGATTTTCAAAATGAAAAATAAATACGACACACACTGTTTCTAAAAGTGAGAATAGTTTGATTCTAGAGCCCATAATCACTTTATTTGGATATGTTCAAATGGAGACACATGTTATGGATGTGTTATTTTGGATACCAGCGCTGAGCAAGGGTTTCAGCTTGGTGACCTAATTGGTCCCTTCCAATCTATGAATATAATCAAACCATATGGTGCTTGTTTCAGCTTGAGCCAATCATTCTCTCTCAGCCCTAAGAAGCCCTAGGAAGGAGACAATGGCAAAGTAAGATACTTCCAAACTCTTACCAATACACACACACATACACACAACCCCAACCCCCACCCTTTTCTCTCTCTCTCATAGCAAATTTGAAGGTCAAATGATTTTCCTATAGAGTCAGATAAAGCAGATATAGATATTATAAACGGTTATGGAAAGAAAATAATTTCACAGTTCCATATGGTTTTTTAAAACATATATTCTTTCTCAGAGTAATGAATAGGAAGTTTTGTATGTAAGAAATTCATGTTCAAATACCATTTTGGAATTGGCATATTTGACACCCCTAAAGAGTTGAAATCTTTAACAGTTAAATTATTTTGGCAAATATGGAATTCTCAATGTTTTACATTAGCTACTTTACAGATGGGCTGTGTAATAGCATGCTAATTCAGATTTGAACTTTATGATCATGTTAGTGTCTTTTAAATATCTAGATAAAATGATCAGCTGGCTGCTGAAGATATCTTCATATAATGTGCTTATGTGGTATAGTGGATACATTTGAGTAGTTATTGTACAGATTAATTTTGGTCTGCAAGATTAATTGAGTTGACAAATGTTAATGAACTTTTAATGACTAATAGTTTTAAAATTAGTAACATTTAGTTACTAATCTTCAGCAATTATATTTGATCTAAATATTTCTTTTGCATTTGAACAAGTATTTTATTGTTAAAAATTCAAATTGATAATCATAGCTGAAGACAACTTGTTAAAAACTTGAACTGCATATCTCATTCATATAAATTCCCCTTCTCTTATTGTTAAATGAATGACTTTAACGTTAATAGTTTAATTGGGAAAATGAGTATACTACATGTAATATTAGTTTTGATTTATATATGAATATTTTAATTTTGGGGATTCCCCCTCCCCCTTTTTCTCTTTTCTCCTTTTTCAGATAAGTTCAAATATATATATTTAAAACTATCTGATTTTTTTTGCATATGGTTATCTCTCCCAAAACCTGTTTATAATGATAATGATGCAATTATATACAAACCTCCGTTTTTATTATAACATGTTTTTCAATAATGTATCAAAATCTGAACATTTTGCCTAATTTTCTGTAACCTAAGATTCCTGAAAATCAATACCAAATGTTACTATAAAATAAATTGACCATAAAACTTAGCCTAGAATTCATTATATCTATATTTCTAACACAGAGGCTGATAAAGCATATTTATCCACCCACATGAGACATATGGATTTTTGTTAAGTATGTTTGTTAATTTTGGTTGCCTGTATGTTATATGTCGTGAAGTTCAATATGTTTTTAGTTTTTAAAATGTACACAGAATTATTGTGTTTAAAGACCATTTCACAGAAGCCTATAGAGATTAAAGAGTAAGATAGACAAGCTGTTCAATCATAATCTGTTAGGAAATGTAAGTTAAAATGCATGGTTTTTTGTTGTTGTTTATTCTGAAGTTGTAAGAACAAATAAATATGGGATTTTCTTTTTCTTTTTCTTTTTGCAACAAGATATCATTTTTGTTTAATCGAAATAATTTAAAGTTACCTAACAAAAATATTCAATTCATACCATCAAAGATACAATAGAGTATGGACATTTTGACACAAACTTATTTTCAGGGTTATAGACAGTAAGAGACATCCAAAGAGAAAAACATTGAAGTTTGAATATTTTTTGAGGATACAGAGTATTACTGGAACAATAAATTAAAATAAAGTTTTCATTTTACCTGTTGAAAAATAGTCTAGAAATTGAACAACATCATAAAAAAATAAGACTCTCTTGAGATTAAACCCAGCATCTTTTCCTTCTGCCTTTCCCCCAGATTACTGAAAACTCTCCTTTACATGCTATTAACTATATGGAAAAACCTGTTAAAAGAGTACTAAAGATATTCAGGGGAAATTGCAAAGTGACTGCTTTTGTACAACCTAATTCACTGCCCTGGAAAAGTTCTAATGTTTCTCCTGAGTAGGAGTGAGAAACTTTTCCTTCAGTCAAGAAGCAGACAAACCACATGTCAAAGGTATTTCATAACAAGTTCTTAAAAGTTTATTTTTACCTTGAATTTACTTGTTAAAATTTAACACAAAGGTAGATTTAAAGCGATTTGCAGATTCTCAGATACCACCTTAAAAAGGAAATGACCATATGAAATTGAATCCTATGGCTAGTGGATGTTGTGGTTCAGCCTGGGACCCCTCCGGGAATGGCTGATTTGCTGTCGGTGTCCGGCTCAGAGGCTGAGGACCAGGAGGGGCAGACTGATGAAGAAGCTGAATCCCAGGCTGAAGATGAAGGACAGCCAGAGTTCCACCAGGGGGAGCTCTCCCCAGCAAGCAGCCTGGATTCCCTGGGGGAAGATGCTAGTGACTTCATAGATATGCGACAGAGGAGAGCTAACGAGAGAAGAACGCAATTGGCCAGATATTTCCAGCATTAGGGGTCGCAGCTGGGTTTGGGTGTGGTGCTTGGGAAAGGATAAAAGGCGGCCCCACCCTTCCTGGCTTGTGGAGTTTTATCTTGGAGATTCGTGAGACCTGTTTGTGAACTTTGGTGGCTACAATCCTGGTTTGTGCCTTGGACTCTTGAAACCTTGGGGGGGTGTGCCAGCAAGAAGCTTTTGGAATTGACTGGACATCAGGACCCTGTTGTAAAGTATTGTAACCTGTCTGCTGTGAAGACAGGTTTTCCTTTGTGCTTATTTTTTCCTGCTATAAATTACTTTTGGATTTTACCAGAGTGTCTGGCTATTTTTCAGTGGGTGTGGAGGTCTGGGAAAACCCAGACAGAACAGTGGAGGACAGAAGTTGAGGAAACAATAGGGCCTGATCATCTAGCTGGCTGCAGGTTGTGCATCTCTGCCATAAGAACATTTTAAACTTCTTATCTACAATCCGTTTTACAGTTTTAAGATGACAAACTCAAAATATGTTCCTATGTGCCTAGGGATCAAGTTGCACCAACAGTTACAGAATTTATATTCATGGATTTGTATTATCCTCATACGTGGGTATATGGGTTAAGTAACATGCACAAGGACGTAATCACATACATTCTGTGACTTATGTATTTGTATTAAACATCATGATGTTATTTTGACATAATTACAGTTTGCTGTGGATGTTGCTGTCCCATATGGTGTTTTATATTTGAAGGGATGTTTCTAGATAAATTTTCCATCAGGTGATCAGGTCTGCACTGCATTCAGCAATGGCTGTCTCTGTCTCATCAGATACAGCACAAAATATGTTAATTCCTGATGAGTTCAGCTGGCCATGATATGGGATGTACATTTAAAATTAAAGATGGAATCTGACCACAAAGTGCTGGGAAATTGTAATTGCTCCACAATAAAGGAATGAAAATCTGTTGAGGTAATAATTCCCCTCACACCAGGAATTTTTGCCATATGATTTCTTCACATTCACAATGTTATTAATCATTATTATACATATTTCACTGGAATCAAATAATGATTTAATCAATGTGCCACAGTTTATTTTGAGATACTATTTAATTATTTTTCCTTTCCTGCTTTTCTCTCTGTATAGTTTCATATAACTACACATTCATAATATGGTTATAGTCTTCCGTAAATCATACAAGCAAATGTTTGATCTTCAATATTATTGTGTAAAAGAAGCAATAATTTCTCTTTTTCTTCATATGCACATATGCAGTGTTTGTTACTGTTTACCAATACAATAATGTGGGATGTGAGTAGAAAAGCAGACTGCAGGTAGAAGAATTAGTAAAATTGCAATCATTTATAAGCAGAAAAGATTTACTAGATAAGAATAAATAATACTACCATGTTTTGTGAACCAAATATAAATCTAACCCATTGAACTAAGAAGAAGCAACTTTATACCTATCAATATTTTGCTTATGGCCACCTCTTTGTACACATCAGACAATCTATTCAGCATGACTTTTATGAAAAGGAAATAATCTTATTTATTTAAAAAAAACACCTAAGAAGGTAACATGCTGCAAAAATAAATCAATAGTCTCCAGAACCTCCTTTATTTATTAGATGTCTCTAGACCAATAAAGGATAATAAAACCCAGCTAATCAGAAAGACAAAAGAGAAACAGAACTGTAAAATAGAGACATCCTAGAAATCTATTTTTAAAAGTCATAGACAGATTGATAAATGAATGTTGAGATCCATGGCTAGGCAAAACCTATTTGTAATAGACATTTTGTTAGAACCCTCATGACATACTTAAAAACCTATGCTTGACACACTGAAAAAATGATTAGTTCAGTATTAGGAAAGAGATTTTTTTTGTTAAAAATAAATCTGTATAGTAGAGTAGCCCCTGTTAAATATGTCTACAGCTTCAGTACTAGGAAGAGAGCTCTACAATTAAATCTTAAACATGCAACTTACCTGTCCTGATAAGTAGTGATGGCAATACTAGGAAGCGTCAATAAAGGCAAAGTTGTGGGTCTAGAAATATTATCTGGTGTTCTTGCTTTTTCACTCTGTCGTTGAGATAATGGTGGTAATAATAAATTAGCAGAACAGCACCTTCTTCCCCTCCAGAGATCTATGCCAAGGGTGTTGCTAGATGCACTATAGGACTTGCTGAGATGACATTCTAAATAATCTTTAGCAATCTAAAAGAACAAATAGAAAAATGAATTATATAAGCAATTTCATAAAGCTAAATATAAAAATTTAGAATTGCAGCACAACTTAATTATAAATTTGAACGCATACAGTTCCTATAAAAGAGATTCTTAAAATAAGCATTCAATTTCACACTAAAAAGAAAAGTTACAAATGAAGGAAAATGAAATGTGCTGCAATTCAACCATTAGTCTGAATGCAAATGTTTATTTTTTATTTATTTATTTACTTACTTACTTACTTCAATTTATAGGCCGCCCATCTCCTAATGGACTTAGGACAGTGCACAACAGTAAAACAAAGTACAAAAATTTTAAACCCCAATATTAAAAAAATATTCATCCATCTATCATTCATTACTACTGGCCAAAACAGAGTGTTGTTGCTCAATGGCCCAGGCCTACCAGTAAAGCCATGTTTTTAAAGCCTTTTGGAAGGCCAGGAGGGTGGGGGATGTGCGAATCTCCCGGGGGAGTTGGTTCCAGAGGCCCGGAGCAGCCATAGAAAAGGCCCTTCCCTGAGGTCTTGGCAGTCAGCATTGATTGGCTGACAGGACCGGAGAAGGCCAACTCTGTGGGAATCTAACCAGTCGCTGGGACGTTTTATTTTTATTTATTATTATTTGTCAAAACATATAGAAGATAGCAGTTATTGGTATAGACATAACAAAGTAAATACAGATAAATGAGGACAGTAGGACAGGGACGATAGGTAAGCTGGTGTGCTTATGCACACCTCTTACATACCTCTTAGGAACAGTTTACATTAAGTTTGAATCTATTGTGTGCTCAAGTATTGTTGCGGTTGAAGCTGAAGTATTCACTGACAGATAATGTGATAGATAATTTTATGAACTACATTTAGATCAGATTGAAGGCAATGTAGCTCTAAGCTATCTAAGCCCAAAATTTCAAGTCTGGTGAAATAAGGTATTTGGTTGTGAATAGAGGAATGGAAAACTCTTCTTGTGAAATATTTCTGGACTCTCTTGATTGTATAATGTCTGATATGCAGTGAATGTTAAGCAGTTCATTAACTCTTACTTATGACTCAGTAGGTTATAGTGTTAGTAATTTTATAATTGTTTTCTTTTTTCACAAAGCATTAATTTATTCCATCTCCTCCAAAATTTCGTTTCAATTTTTGCAAATCCCAAGTAGGAATGATTAGAAACAGTATTTCAGCTAAGTATAAGTAACGAGTCCCACTGAAATGGAGGGAATAACCCATCAACGACAATAAGAAAGTAATGTTAACTAAAAATGCTTGAAAAAAAGACAAGAAAGATTTGCCTAAAGTGAGCTAACAGAGAGCAAAATTGGAAGCATTTAACATAGTACAGTGGTACCTCGAGATACGAGTTTAATTCGTTCCGGACCTGGGCTCTTAAGTCGAGCAGCTCTTATCTCGAACGACTTTTCCCCATAGGAATTAATGTAAATAATTTTAATTGGTTCCAGCCCTCAAAAAACTCACAAAGTTAGTCTAAATTATGCAGAAAGACATGTTTTTAATGAAGAAATGTACATGTACATATAAATGAATAATGAAGTTTCTTTCACTTAACTTGTAAACTTTCTTAAACTTTTAAATTTACATATGTTCAACTTCTCTGCCACCCAATCCTGTAGGACAGAGGTCCCCAACCCTTTTTGCACCAGGGACCGGCTTTAAGCGATCAAGAGAGGAATGGGTGAATGAATGGACGGAGGGTGGGAAGGAAGGAAGGAAAGAGGGAAGGGACAGGAACAGAGGAAGGAAGCAAGGAAACTTATGAAAGGGGAGAGTAAGAGAGGAATGAGTGAAGGGAGGGAGGGAAAGAAGAAGGTGGGAAGGAGAAAGAAAAGAAGAAATAGAGGAAGGGAAGGTAAAAGAGAGAAAGAAAAAGAGCAAGCAAGCAAGCAAGCAAGCAAGCAAGCAAGCAAGCAAGAAAGAAAGAAAGAAAGAAAGAAAGAAAGAAAGAAAGAAAGAAAGAAAGAAAGGGGGAAGGGACAGGAACAGAGGAAGGAAGCAAGGAAACTTATGAAAGGGGAGAGTAAGAGAGGAATGAGTGAAGGGAGGGAGGGAGGGAAGAAGGTGGGAAGGAGAAAGAAAAGAAGAAATAGAGGAATGGAAGGTAAAAGAGAGAAAGAAAGAAAGCAAGAAAGAAAGAAAGGGGGAAGGGACAGGAACAGAGGAAGGAAGCACGGAAACTTATGAAAGGGGAGAGTAAGAGAGGAATGAGTGAAGGGAGGGAGGGAAGAAGGTGGGAAGGAGAAAGAAAAGAAGAAATAGAGGAAGGGAAGGTAAAAGAGAGAAAGAAAAAGAGCAAGAAAGAAAGCAAGAAAGAAAGAAAGAAAGAAAGAAAGGGGGAAGGGACAGGAACAGAGGAAGGAAGCAAGGAAACTTATGAAAGGGGAGAGTAAGAGAGGAATGAGTGAAGGGAGGGAGGGAGGGAAGAAGGTGGGAAGGAGAAAGAAAAGAAGAAATAGAAGGGAAGGTAAAAGAGAGAAAGAAAAAGAGCAAGAAAGAAAGCTGCAAGCACCCCCCCGAGCCCCCCAGGCCGGCTGCAACCTTTTAAAACACGCGCGCCGCTTCGCAGCTGTCTCCTGAAGCCGAACGCGGAAGTTAGCGTTTGGCTTCAGGAGACAGCTCCTTGGCGCTTGTATCTCGAATTTGGGCTTGTAAGTAGAACAAAAATATCTCTCCCCTCCCAGCTCTTATCTCGAGTTGCTCTTAAGTAGAGCAGCTCTTATGTCGGGGTTCCACTGTATATCTAAAGAGAAATACACTGGACAAAAACAAAATTTTAATTTCACTTACATACAACTCAGAGAAAAACTTTGGATAGGGTGATAAGTTAAGTGAAATTGTTGATATATGCAGATACTGTTAAAAATCAAATTCTTTGTTATTGGCCATTAAGAAAAAAAATGATGGAAATAAAAATGGCAAGTTCTATAACCACATTGCAAACACTACACCTGCCACTTATATTTAAAGATTATCCTGGTTGACACAAAAGGATATTTATATAAATAACAGTTATAGACAATGTTTAATGTTTATATAAATGTTTATTAAGAGTTTTACAAAGAACATAAAAACTAGGACAAACTAATAAAAAGAAAAAGACAACAAAGAAAGAAAAAGACAAACATGTATAAAGAAGAAACAAAAATGAAATAAAGGTGGTTCCCATGTCCTTTGTAGCAAAAATAAATACAGTAGTTACAAAATTATCTCTTATTTTGAGACTAGATAAGAAAGCTATTCTCCATAGCATCAATGGGAGAGTCCAGGATAGGTTGCTAGTGTTGTGGCTGCCCAGCAGCTTGTGCAGCCAGAGCCTTTGGAAACCTGCAATGCCTCTTGGCAGTGCTGAGAAAGGAGTAGCCCCTCCTTTGCCTGAATGCCAGATCACGCAGGGCTGCCAAAATGCAGTAACTGCCAAAAAGCAGCAAGGTTTACTCTGTGGAGGTCTACTTGAGAGTAGAGCTGCTGAGAGGCAATAAGGTCTACTGAAGAGTAGAGCTTCAAGCTAATTGGCCATGCCCTGAGACTACCGGTACTTAAGTTTTAACCCCCTGAGGCTAATTGCTGGGAACAGCGCCATTCCTGAATCTTGCATCTTGAATCATGACTCCTACATCGTAGTTCCAGAATTCTTGCACCGTGAATCTTGAAATTTGCCTGAATAATTCCTGAATATTTAACCTCTGCATTTCCAGTATCGTGATTTGAATCTTGAATTCCAAGGTTCCTAAGAAGTTATGGTAAAGTCTGTCTGTTCATAGTCTGCTCTGTGACTGTAATTTGTTTGTTTTATTTGGCTTGGATGTTTTCAAGGACTAATTTCTAGGAACTTTGCCAACTCTTGAAGACTCAGTAAGGTAACCGGACTTCCTTGTTATTCCTTGTCTTCGTTCGCTTTGAACTACAGTGATATCTTGTCTTACAAACCCCTCCTCATACAAACTTTTCATGATACGAACCCGGTGCTTAAGATTTTTTTTTGCCTCTTCTTCCAAACTATTTTCACCTTACGAATTCAAGCCGCCACCGCTGGGATGCCCCAGCTCCGGACTTCCATTGTCAGCTGAAGCACAGGGATTCCCCTGAGGCTCCCCTCGCTGGGAAACCCCACCTCCAGACTTCCGTTGCCAGCCGAAGCGCTGGGATTCCCCTGAGGCTCCCCTCACTGGGATTCAAAGCAGTGCTGGCAAAAATGAAGGGATTTCCAGAGGCAACGGAAGTCTGGAGGCAGGGATTCCCAGCGGCTCAAGGCAAAAGGGGTGACTTTTGGGATGGAGTTGCATGCATTATTTGCTTTTACATTGATTTCTATGGGGAAAATTGCTTTGTCTTACGAACGTTTCATCTTATGAACCTGGTCACTGAACGAATTAAATTCGTAAGACGAGGTATCACTGTATTTGTATATTAAAGTGTGCTTTTTATGTTTTGGGCTCCTAAAAGGTCTATTAGGAGTCTCTGTATTTAATTTCTAAAAACAAACCATGATTGTAAGTTTCTGTCTTTTGTGTAATTATTTGGGGCTTCGGTGCTGGGCCAGAACAGTTCCAGTCCAGTGATGGTGAATCTTTTTTGGCTCTGGTTCCAAAATAATGTGTGCAGAATTTTATCTAAAATAGACAGACAGTCAGACATATGTCGGTTTATACTTACACCTTCTGTAGGGACAGTCATTACACTCCTACTTTTCTTCATGATGGTAATAGAAAATCACTTCAATTATAAGGACCTTTTTCCTGGGCTTCTGCCTAACCTGGTCAAAAAAGGAAGAAAAAAACATATTTTAATATCTGTCTTCAAATTTTAGAATGGAAACAAGGTCTGGCTTGTACATTGCCAAGAATGGTAGAAATATTTGACAAATTATTCATTAGCATGTTATTTTCCTTACCAGGTAAGTAATTGAAAAATACTTCAGAGATCCTCTCCCAAGATGGCTGCTGAACAGTAGGAGAATTTTTCTCTCGTGCCAATGATCTACTGATTTTGCTGCCAAAGCTGTTTTTTTGTTTGTTTAGGTTTTTTTGGAAGTGCTACTTCCTGGATTCAAACGGGAGCACTTAAGAATGACCCAAGACAACTTTCAAATAACTGTGACCACACAGTGCATTTTTGGGTAATGAAAAGTATTTTATTTATTTTATTTATTTATTTATTGGATTTATATGCCGCACCTCTCCGAAAACTCGGGACGGCTAACAGCAATCGTAAACAGTGTACAATAATAATCCAATACTAAAAGCGAATTAAAAACCCCTTAATATAAAAAACCAAACATACATACAAACATACCATGCATACAATTGTAAAGGCCTAGGGGGGAAAGGAATCTTAATTCCCCCATGCCTGGCGGCAAAGATGGGTTTTAAGTAGCTTACGAAAGGCAAGGAGGGTGGGGGCAATTCTAATCTCTGGGGGGAATTGGTTCCAGAGGGCCGGGGCCACCAGAGAGAAGGCTCTTCCCCTGGGTCCCGCCAAGCGGCATTGTTTAGTTGACGAGACCCGGAGAAGACCCACTCTGTGGGACCTAACTGGTCACTGGGATTCGTGCCGCAGCAGGCGGTCCCTGAGGTAATCTGGTCCGGTGCCATGAAGGGCTTTATAGGTCATAACCAACACTTTGAATTGTGACCGTAAACTGATCGGCAACCAATGCAGACTGCGGAGTGTTGGTGTAACATGGGCATATTTGGGACTTCATTTACACTTATATTGCACTTTCACTACAGGTATTTTGCATTTTATTAATTTGCAAAGTTTAAGCTTATTTTTTAAATTTTTCTTTTAATTTTGGATTGAAATTGACTATATTTCACCCTTTTTATGCTGATATATGACTGCAATTAAGATTGATTTAATGAGAAATTATCCATAATAGTAATGTTTTTCCCTATCCAGTTGCTTCCAATTCTAGGGATGGTGCTCACCTCTGTTTATCTGAGGAAGAAAGTATCATCCAAGGACATGTCTGTAGTCATGTGGCCAGCATGCATATACACCAAGACATACAGTATTTATTTATTCATTCATTCATTCATTCATTTATTATATTTTTATGCCGCCTTTCTCCTTAGACTCAGGGCGGCTTACAACATGTTAGCAATAGCACTTTTTAACAGACCCAGCATATTGCCCCCACAATCCGGGTCCTCATTTTACCCACCTTGGAAGGATGGAAGGCTGAGTCAACCTTGAGCAGGTGATGACATTTGAACTGCTGACCTACATAAACGTAACCTAGCGGTCTGACACCAAGAACAGTGTTCTCAGATTTGAACCCATAGGAGCAGGAATTTAACTTCCAGATCAACCCTGGCTTTCAAATAAAAACTCACTCAATAGACACATTAGACATCAAGACACCAGCAAAGGCCATGGGGAGATGGATCATTAGGGTTAGATGGAGATCGGGAAACCCTCCCCCCTCATAGGCATAGGGAATGGCCTAAAGAAGGTGTGGCAAACTTAAACTGCAGGCAAGAAAGCACACTGGAAAAGGACAGAGATGGGGGGGGGGGGTAGAACAATGCAGACCCAACACACAATCATGAGCAAAAAAGATGTTAGAGGAGACAATGTGGGTATCTAAGGAAGGGAGGAATAACAACAAGCAGGGAGAAAGTAGTGATAAGTACACCCAAAGTAATGCCTCATGACCCTACTCTACCTGCTGGGAAGAGAACGAGGCAATACACAAAAGATAAAGAAGAAACAGCAATTCCACCTGTTTACTAAGCTAGCGACAACAAAGCTAATTACAGGAGGGAAGGAAGGGTGTGGGCCTATGTGGGCAAGGATCAAATTGAGCAACATTATATAGGACCAACTACAGTATGTCTTCAATGGGGATTATAATAGTCTGACAACGTTAGTAGACGACTAATGAAAGCTTAGTAATTTTAATAGTTTTTAATAAATTTTAAATGTTTTGGAGACCACAATGGCTGTTGCCTTTTCATTTATATATATATAAAGTGTATGTGTGTGTGTGTGTGTGCTGTGTGTGTGTGTGTATAAATTTGATTAATTTTGTTAGATTGGTATTTGTAGCTATGTTGTAAGGCATGCTGCTTGCAAGGAAATGCCAGATCTAATTCTTCATACCATCATTACGAAGGATCTTGGGTAGCAGAATGAGAAATACAGTCTGATACTCTAGACTTATTCCCCAGCCAGATTGCTTTGATTGAAACATGATCTAAACTAATTGAAAGGTGTTGTATACTTATGAAAATGTACTGAGACTTCTCAGGTTCAAACAGGTTAGAAAAACTTACACTAATATAAGAAATAAATAATACCTAATTTGCATAATTTGTATAAAAATCCATATCCCAAATACTAAGCATTATTTGTGGTGTCAAGCTAATATAAATTAAAGCAGAGAAATATGAAAAGTCCAATTTGATATTTATAACAATATTTGTATATGCAGTAAATTGGCTGTAGGTGTCTTTCTATTCCTATTACTTGAAGAGAGGAGAACAGTTTTCATTCTGTATTAAATGTGACAGAGATGACAACATTATGATTTTATTACAGACAGGAACAGTCTGTCCTAAAATGCTTACAAAACAATGTTTTATGTAATGGCCCAGATATCTCTGTGTAATAATTGAAAGGTTTCTGGTGTCTTCAAAAATGTTATACATAACATAGGCTTTTATCTAAAAACATGCCAAGCTTTCAAGAAGCTGGATACAGGAAAAATAATCCCGATCTACCATAAATATTCTTCTCAGCAATAAATAGTTGAACACAGTATCTCATCCTTTTTTATAATGAATCGCAAATAAACCAGATGGTAATTTTAATCATAATCCACAATGTTTTAAATAATGTAAATATAAGAATGCTAAAAGGTACTTTTGCCTATAAAGCTGCCAGTTTTGCTTTGCTTCTTTACAAC
Source organism: Erythrolamprus reginae (assembly GCF_031021105.1). Lineage (NCBI taxonomy): Eukaryota > Metazoa > Chordata > Lepidosauria > Squamata > Dipsadidae > Erythrolamprus > Erythrolamprus reginae. The sequence goes on along the minus strand of NC_091952.1, from coordinate 85,451,326 downwards.
GTTCCTTAAAAGCTGTATAATTTATCTGCTGTAGCAGACCTGTTCTCCAGTTCCCCACTGCTTCGTTCACAATGCTTTGAACACTTCTTTGCAAATCACAATGAGACACAGAAAATATTAAAGTCATGCTTTAATATAGGGCCTCCTGTACTCTGTGTGTGTGTGTGTGATTTATAAGATTTGTTTTTATATAAGATTTGTATAATTTATAAAATTGATTTAATGTTGAAAAGGCTTTAGATAATTACTGAAATTGTTGGAATGTTATAAGAACTGTATAATTATTTTAAAGATTTTTATCAATGGGCACCTGTGTCGCCCACACAGCCGTAGTAGCCGTGCTTCTGGTGGAATGGGCAGTCAGTCACTGAAGTAACAAGAGAGCCTGGAGTTTGTAAGCCTTGCCAGCGCAATGCAAGCCCATATCCACCAGTCCACATTGTTGCAGATTGCAGAGGGTTGAAACAGGGACGATGTCTTCATGAGAGTGGAAGATTTATTTATTTATTTATTTATTTATTTATTTATTTATTTATTTATTTATTTATTTATTTATTTATTTATTTATTTATTTATTTGATTTTTATGCCGCCCTTCTCCTTAGACTCAGGGCGGCTTACAACATGTTAGCAATAGCACTTTTTTTAACAGAGCAAGGCTATTGCCCCCACAATCCGGGTCCTCATTTGACCCACCTCGGAAGGATTGAAGGCTGAGTCAACCTTGAGCCGGTGATGAGATTTTAACCGCTGACCTTCAGATCTACAGTCAGCTTCAGTGGCCTGCAGTACAGCACTCTACCTGCTGTGCCACCCCGGCTCTTAGTGAAGTCCTCTTAGTGTAAATGTGGTGGGCCCTCCTAACATCCAAGGTGTGCCACTTCTTTTCCAGGTCGTGAGTTGGGCCCAGGCAGAAGTCTGACAAAATTATTTCCTGTGCCCGATGAAACAAAGAGTTCACCTTGGGGACAAAGGCCAGTAGGCTTTTGGAAGCACAAAGCCACCAGGGAGCCCACGAGGTCTGGCTTCCTGTGCCTGCTGAGTGCCCATGTGGGGACTCAGGATCCCCTTCCAAAGCCTATGTGCCATGCAGTGCATTGGTGCCAAGCAGGAGCCCTACTGAAGCGGCGCTGGGCAGGACAAAGTTGTTTCTGGAGCGCACCTGCCAGGGAGACTGAGCGAGCATTCATCCAGCCAGAGGAAGCCTTGGAACAGCCAGGCAGGGCAGCCCCAGCCCGGCTGCAGCCCCCAATGAATGGTGGGAGGCAGCAGGGATTCGGTTGTGCAATTGGGGGCGGCCAGAGGGGCACGTGCCCTGATCACTCTGTGCAGCGAGGAATGCAGAGGCATGAATCCTGGCAGTTGTGGGGCAAGATGGGCTGTTTTACCCTTGGGAGGGAATGTCCCCCAAATATAAGCGGGAGACAATCAGAAGGCTTTGGTGTCTGACTTGCTCCACTTTGCCCTCCTCCAGGTCAGGGCTATCAAAAGTGGCTTTTACAAAAGGCAACTGGACTTTCTTGGTTTTCCCTTGAAGATGCTTTGCTTCTCATCTGAGGAGAACTGAAGAAGCTTCTTGGATCAGAAGTGAAAGCCAAAAACCAAGAAATTCCAGTTGCCTCTTGCAAAAGCCTCTTTGGGTGAGATGTACGTCCTGTCACTGGAAAAGGGTGAAAAATCAGGGATTCCAAGCTCCAATTTTCCCCGGGGGGCGGGGATGTTCCTGTTTTTCAGAAGGCCATTTATTACAATTTAAAAATGCTTTAAAAGCAATTGAAAAAAAAGTTGGCCACATCCATCCAGTCACATGACCGCCACCAAGCCAGACCCACAGAGCCAGTGGCCAAAAAAAAAAAAGATTTTACCACCGGTCCACCAGATTTAAAATTATGACATTGATGGTCCCTGAGGTCCAAAAGATTGGGTACCCCTGAGCTAGAGAACACAATCATCCTTACTGTGTAGAGCTAAAATTATGTTTAACTTAGAATAGTTGCACCCTTCATACAACTTCATTGAGTTATTTTATTTTTAAGCCAGTTTATCTCCTCTGAATCACAGGACACTAATATTAATCCATGTTTCTTTTTCCTCCCTCATTTCTATCACATAATTGAAGTAATATTTATCATAGTAAAAATGGAATGTCCAGTAACATGAAACATTACATCATGCACTGTCTATATTACAAAGTTGTTAGCTCCCATCTCTCATCTAATGCCAAAATTTAGGTCCTGTAAAAAGAAATATACTGTATACGCCTTTCCAAATTGTAGTGAAAACTAATAATTTAATGGTTGAATTAATTATCTAGTAACATTTTACTTCATTTTAAATATTGTTTTAATTACAATTACAGCCTTGTAAACTTTTTAATATAGAAAGGTTGGTTCAAATTTTCAAAATATTTACTATTCCTTTATCTTTTTCATCTCTCAGACTTCTTATAGTGCATTGGATATGGAAAAACTAATTATTTAGGCAACATGAAGGCAATTTGGACAAAATATTTTAATTGCATATTGAATGCAGTAACTCCGAGCAAAATTTCTTCTTAGCTTGTATCTCAGTTTAATCCATCAAAGGCTCTTCAGAATTTGAAGATAATCTTTTCTTATTCAAGGATCAGTTATTCCAAAGTTGAAGAAGGAAGACAATTTGTCTCTACTAAAACCCTTGTCAAATGAATTACCATTTACCCACTCATGCACACAATGTTGCACACAAATCCACTTCAGTCAGTTGTCTATATAATGTTAAGCACTATGACATTATTGCCAAACAACATTTTTAAGCTTATAATTCCTAAAATCATATTATTATCCCAGATAAATTCTGAATCAATTTGACCAACTGCAAGTAATTACTAGTTCTTCAACTATTGCAGAAAGGGTAGAATCAAAACCTGATGCTAATAAAAATATACTGAGGGATTCCTTTTTTCTTGGCTGTGCTTGTATATTTACAGTAAGGCAAGATAATGTCCCTCCTATAGCACAAAAAAAACCACATTGTAGTCTGACTGAAGTTTTATATATTATTTTTGTGAAATGCTGGGAAAAGGGTAATTGCCAGATGAACGAAGAGAGCAAAAGTAGTCTCTGCCCCCAACAGAGGATAAGAAAAAGAACCACAAGAATTGTTGACTTTCTGACATGGATTCCTGGGAAAATTATAAACAGATAAAAACAATGATCCAGAAGCACCTTGAAAACAGTACAGTACTTCCACAAGAATAAGTCATCTCATTTTTAAAAAACTATGTTATTTCTTTAGCAAATTGTGGCGATGCTATAGATGCATCGTATTTTGATTTCAGCAAATGATTTTCATAATATTCTAATTATCAAGTAAGATAAGGGTGGATAGATAACAAGACACAGCTGGCTTGAAAATCATATTCAAAGAGTGGTAATAAATGATTCAACTAAAGAGAGATATCAAGTAGGGTGCTATATGATTGGTCTTGTGCCCTTATTGTTTATTCATGACTTGAGTGAGGATGTGGAGGAAATCTTTATATATGTATACAGGTATGTAGATTGAACAACATAGGTGAGATAGCTAATAATCTATAAAATGTATTAAAATTCAGTATTGTTAGAAAAAGAAATGGGTGGTAAACAACCAAATGAATTTTAATAGAAATAAATATGAAGTATGGACACAAAAATACAGTACAGGAAATCCTAGCTTGGCAATTGTTATTTCTATTTTATTCAAATCTAGCATTGTGCCATGTTCGGAGTGCTCCATTAAGGAGTCAAACAAGCTAAAACAGATGCAGAGAAGACTAATGAGAATAATTTGGGACTACAAATTCAAATTTGTCTGTTTTCACCATTTAAGACTATAGTCACTCAGCTATATTTCTCTAAAACGTAAATTCAGCCCAAAAGTAATCTGAGTTCCAAGGCATGCTAATGTGCTTTTAAAGAATCAGTGGCAAAATAAAAGGTTATAAGACCTCTATGGATGCTGTGAGGATTGCTACTGTTAATCCTATTTACTATACTGTACTCCTAATCTCTTCCTGCCCACTGAATGTGGCTTAAATCAATTATTTTAATCATACCACTTCAATGAGTCATCTCATAGGAAACATACTTGGAGATTATTCCAAGCTGAAACACAGTCATACCAAATTTTCTATAGATGTGCATGTATTTCAGTTTTAGAACTATATTTTATATTTATTTTATAGAATAAACTGATGATAACTGATCAGTTTATTAACTGATGATATTCCCTGATTTCAAATGATCTTACCTAATGGAGGTCAATTACTAACATATAATAAAATCTTGATTTTGCAGAATCAGGGAAGACAGATATATCTTAAATCTATACATACCAATAAATCCAAATGTATATACATGTAACTGATATATTTTACAGTAGTAATATTTAATTAATTTTTTAGCATCAACCTATTAAATTATAGAAAATGTAACTATTTCACATAAATGTATACGGATTATGTAACTATGCAAATTATGTAAACCTTTGTAAATGATGAAGATTATATCATCTATTTGCAATATGTTAGAATTAATGAAATTAATTTTGGAAATTTGGAAGCCAAGTCTAAACTAAAACCATCCAATACATATTTGAATACCACTGAATGAACATCCCTAAAATCAAGCATTTATTATAATGCTGGTTATTTTCTTTCTTCATATGGGTTTTTGTTTTTTAAACTTATAACCTGTTGTAGCCTTGATTATTTTTGCTGCCCACAAAGTATGTAACAGAATTTAAAATAGTCACAACATGGTTAAAATAGCAATAATAACACAAAACCCCTAGCAAAGACTTTAACAACAAGAAAAATCTCTCAAATCACACACTTTCAATATTTTCCAGAAGACCAATGATAATAATGATAATAATGATAATGATGATGATGATGATGATGATGATGATGATGATGATGATAATAATAATAATAATAATAATAATAATAATAATAATAATAATTTATTAGATTTGTATGCGGCTCACAACAAAGAAACTATCCTGATCCAGTTTGGATGCTCATTTATTCCAAAACTTTAGCTTGTTCTTTCCCATCCAGACCCTTCCAGCCTCCAGGACACTAGCTCAAGTGCAGAATTAGCTGTGGCCCTTGCTTTGTGGAATGATGGCTTGACTAACACTAGAGGAAACAGCTTGGAGAAAGCAGGGGTCAGGAGAAAGATCTTCATCTGAGAGAGTCAGAACAATTTGACCCCCCCTCCCCAATAGAAATTCCACCCTGCACACTGCCTGACAGTGAGACTGTTGAATAGGCTGGGTCAGGCAGTCCTAAAAAGGAAACTACAGGGAAGTATTGGGAATGCCTTCTCTGACCACAGCAGATGGAATCTGTTGGTGTTGCCATGCAGACTCAATACCCTTGGTAACAGATTCAGCAATAAAAATTTTAGCTCTGTCTGGAATATCTGGTCTTCTCCTTCCCTGGGATGCAAACCATCAGCCATGGTGGCCTCAGGAAGACTCCTGAAATTGGTGGAGGGCTCCTGCCCTCTAATAGGGGCAGAACAAGCAAAGGGGTCTTCAAAAGCCTCTGAGATAGGTACCGGTAATAATGCTGGTGAAGGAGGAAGCTCAGCAGTGCCTCTAGCAGGGCTGTTTGAGGAGCCTGGCTGATAGTTGAAGCAGGGCGGGGAAAACTCACCTCTGATTGGATGGCAGCTGAATGTTTGACAACCTGCATTTTCTCTGCTCGAGAGACCTGTTTCTCTAGTGCAGTGATGGCGAACCTATGGCACGGGTGCCACAGGCAACACGTGGAGTCATATCTGCTGGCACGCAAGCCGTTGCCCTCGTTCAGCTCCTTTGTGCATATGTGTGCTGGCCAGCTTGTTTTTGGCTCGCAGAGAGGTTCTGGGAGGGCGTTTTTGGCTTCCAGCGAGCCTCCGGGGGATGTGGGAGGGCATTTTTACTCTCCGCCGGCTCCAGAGGAGCCTTTGGAGCCTGGGGAGAGTGAAATACAAGCCGACTGGGCCCACCAGGAGTTGGGAAACAGGCCATTCTCTTTCAGCACCCAGGGAAAAAGAGGTTTGCCATCACTGCTCTAGGGACTTAAGGCTTTGTTCATCATGTCTCTGTTCAACTTTGGAGCTGTGAGATTTGTAAGGCTTTTCCCCTGGGTTTTTTTGCTCTTGACTTGCCCTTGCCTGCATTAGCTGGACCTCTGGGCAGTTAATGCCGGCAATTGAGGCTCTCTCCCCAGATGAACAGTAACAGTCTACAGGGTATAAATCAGGTTTTCAGATCGAGGTTCAGATCAGAAGGTAGCAGGATATGTAGGAGTTATGATAACTTGTTCTTTTTGCCTAGAGGTTGACAGCCACTAAGCGAAGCATTTCTCTCTGGCAGGGATTGAGTTGATAACTGTAGCCTGAGAGAGAGGGGCAATGGGACATGGGTATAAAAATGGGGTGTGGGTATAAAAATGATGATTCGCTCTTTAGGCATTCCTAGCCTGCAACCTCACTGGAGAAGAATGAATTTCTTCTAGGGTGCTACAATTTGTCTCTACAACCTTCCCCGCTGAAAGGGAAAGAACTGCAAAGAAGGAGATAATCTAGTTATGATATTGACTAGGTTATCTTCTGTCAGGACCAGCTTCTTTAGCAGAGGGCAAAACTGCTCATAATTTCCTTCCTGCTCATAATTTCCTTTCCCATAAAGAGGCATCTCAGAACGCTGACTGCTAGATCTGCTAGGTCAGCGGTTCAAATGTCATCACCAGCTCAAGGTTGACTCAGCCTTCCATCCTTCCGAGATGGGTAAAATGAGGACCCGGATTGTGGGGGCAATTTGCTGGCTCTGTTAAAAAGTCCTATTGCTAACATGTTGCAAGCTGCCCGAGTCTAAGGAGAAGGGCAGCATTAAAAAAAATCCAATACATACATACATACATACATACATACATACATACATACATACATACATACATACATACATAGGAGAGGCAGAGATCCAAACATCAGGTAGCAAGGACATGATAGACAGCACCTTATTTACATCCTTGCAGTTTACAAAGCAAAGTAATCCAGTTAATATTGTAAGACAGTGGCCTCATCATAACTAATGCATCTACTAATGTAGTAGATTCCAGCCATTATAGTTATATGTTTATGGAAGAAAGTTTCATTTGTGAAGTAACTGATTCTATATTTGTAATACTAGCAATTGACCACTCAATGAAAAATATGATAGAACTAAAAGTTAACTTTCTAATAATTGCGTGTTCCCCACAGTGAAGTTACAAGATCTCCTGAATAATCCATAATTCACAGTGAGACTTACTAGGGAGGCACAAATTAGAGGAAGCTACTTAAGTACTTAAAGGAACAATTTAATTACTAAGAGATGTCCAAGATGAGCTACTGAAATTAATAATTCTCTGTGTTAAGAGCAATTCAATTTACTAAATACCATTAATTCTTCTTTGGGTTTTATTTGTAAAATGAGTTCATTAAACACAGAAAAATGTAATCTATTCAAGGGAAACTTCAAAATGGCTTTTAAAACATATTTAAATGAGTTCTGTTCTTATCAGGGAAAGCACCTAATACTTTTATATTAAATATCTTTGATTATTTCAGCTGTTTCAAAGGAAGCATGAGTCTTTCTCAAAAAAAAACCCAAAATGAAATTATAGTATAATTATAATATAATTTGCATATTATGTAAAATTAATAATTATGTAATTAATTGCATAATTATGTGCGTGCATATGTGTGTATTCCCCAGAGCATGATGCCATGGTCTATCGAGACTGAAGGATGCCAATACAATGTGTATATATAATATGGTATATAGCAGTGATGGCAAACCTTTTTGGTTCACCTGCTAAAAGGGTGTGTTTGCATTTAGTTTAGTTTAGTTTAGTTTAATCAAATTTGTATGCCGCCCCTCTCTGCAGACTCGGGGCGGCTCACAGCAATAGCAATACAATGTAAGACAAATCCAATATTTAAATTAATTTAAAAACACCACAAATTAAAACCAATCATACACACTAACGTACCATGCATAAATTTTATAAGCCTAGGGGGAGGGAACATGTCAATTCCCCCATGCCTGATGACAGAGGTGGGTTTTAAGGAGCTTACGAAAGGCTAGGAGGGTGGGGGCAACTCTGATATCTGGGGGGAGTTGGTTCCAAAGGGTCGGGGCCGCCACAGAGAAGGGTCTTCCCCTGGGTCCCGCCAAACAACATTGTTTAGTTGACGGGACCCGGAGAAGGCCAACTCTGTGGGACCTAACTGGTTGCTGGGATTCGTGCGGCAGAAGGCGGTCCTGGAGATATTCTAGTCCAGTGCCATGAAGGGCTTTATAGGTCATAACCAAATCTTTGAATTGTGACAGGAAACTGATCGGCAACCAATGCAGACTGCGGAGTGTTGGTGTGACATGGGCAAATTTAGGAAAGCCCATGATAGCTCTCGCAGCTGCATTCTGCACGATTTGAAGTTTCCGAACACTTTTCAAAGGTAGCCCCATATAGAGAGCATTACAGTAGTCGAGCCTCGAGGTGATGAGGGCATGAGTGACTGTGAGCAGTGACTCCCGATCCAAATAGGGCCGCAACTGGTGCACCAGGCGAACCTGGGCAAACGCCCCCCTCGCCACAGCTGAAAGATGTTTCTCTAATGTGAGCTGTGGATCGAGGAGGACGCCCAAGTTGCGAACCCTCTCTGAGGGGGTTAGTGACTCCCCCCCCCCAGGGTGATGGACGGACAGATGGAATTGTCCTTGGGAGGCAAAACCCACAGCCACTCCATCTTATCCGGGTTGAGCTTGAGTCTATTGACACCCATCCAGACCCCAACAGCCTCCAGGCACGGGCACATCACGTCCACTGCTTCGCCGACTGGACAAGGGGTGGAGATGTAAAGACTCTGCCGAACTGTGTACGAGTATATCTGGAATAACCCCAAGCGCCTTCTGAAAGCCCTCTGGATCCATCAGGTGTCTGGGGCGGAACAGCTTAATCGGTTCCACCTCCCTGCGGGGAAGGATTGGAGCCAGGAAGTCAAGCCGCAGTAGAAAATGGTCTGACCATGACAAAGGCAACACTTCTAAGCCCCTTAGTCTCAGACCATTACTCAGTTGCTCAGAGAGGAATACCATGTCGGGTGCATGCCCCCCCTCATGAGTCGGACCCTGTACTACTTGGGTCAGGTCCATGGCTGTCATGGTGGCCATGAACTCCTGTGCCAGTGCAGAGGTTTCACCGAGCGATGGCAGGTTAAAGTCCCCCAAGACAATAAGTCTGGGGAACCCCACCGCCAACCCGGCTACCTCCTCGAGTAGCACAGGCAGGGCTTGTGACATGCAGCTGAGAGGCAGGTACGTGAGAAACAAGCCCACCTGGACCCCTAAGTCCAACTTCACCAGGAGGGACTCGCAGCCCGCAATCTCTGGAGCAACGAGTCTACACAAGCCAAGGCTCTCCCTGGCTATAATAGCACTCCTCCCCCCTTCCCTGGGGTCGAGGCTGATGCCATATCTGAAACCCGGCTGGGCAAATTTCAGAGAGAGGAACTCCTCCCTCTGGGCCCAGCCAGATTTCAGTAACACATGCCAGGTCGGCCTCCTCATCCAGGATCAGATGCCGGATGAGGAGAGCTTTATTTACCACCGACCTGGCATTGAGTAGCAGCAGCTTGAGCCCAGGGCCAGAATTGCACTCATCACCAGCATCCAGGATTGGGTTCAGAGCCGGAACAAGGGATCGTTATTAAGCAACGATCTCTCGTTCCCCTGGAACAGCTAGCTCTGTGGCCCCCGCCACATCTGCCTCTCCCCAGCAGGACCGGAATATTCCGACCCTCTACCACCTCAGATATTGGTGCCCCCTCCCCTCCTGCCTCTCCATTGTCAGGTAGGCTAATCAAATCATTCATACCATTTCCATTTATTTCATCCATACCAAAGTTCCACCCAGCCCTCCCATAACAATCATTCATTTCATACATATCATCATACCCACCCCAATAATTCATTAGTTTTAAAAAACCCTTCTAATAAATTAGCTAAAATACTAATTATTAAAAATTCCATATAGATTCAATTAAAAAAAACAATATAAAGATCAATTACATTAAAATAGGATACCAATTAACACTAAGTTATTCTCAAGATCTTAATAGAATAACATGTAATTATTAAAAAATCGTTAAAGTTATAAAGTGCTAAAGTTATAGAGTGCAAAAAATATAGGAAATAATTAAGATGATATTCCATCAGGTCAGCAATACAGCACCAGTTCTAAAGAGTGAGTTCTGGAGAGAAAAGTTCAATGACCAAGGAGAAGTCCAAGTATATTGTTTTCCAGGATCTTGGGATCTTTGGTGCCAGCCACTGCCACTGGCTGGCACTCTCAGTTCTTTCTCTGGATCCACAATCACTTTTCCTCCTCTGCTCCCAGTCTCCAGTCTCTCTACAGTCTTATATGGTTTTAGTACAGACTCCATGTGGTATCAGGAAAATGAGTTTCAATCTCTGGCTCCGACTTGGTCTCCTCCTTCCTTATAAGTCCACCTATTCCGATGGCCCCTCTGATATCGGGCGCCCCCACCATCTGGCGCCACGGCTTCTCAGAACCATCCAAGTTCAATGGGGAGGATCTGGCTGGCTTGCTCAGTTCCAATAATATTACAACCTCTTAAGGCAGCAGCAGCAAGCAGATGACTCAGCAAAAAGAAAAGAAACAGCGAACAACAGCCGATGGTAAGTAGCAAGTAGACGGGCGAAGCGGCAGCCGGCTCCAGTTCTCATCAGGGGGCCGCCATTATCCGAGCCCCAGCTGATTGCCTGGAGATATCTCCCTTGCGAAAAAGAAAACAGCCTGCAAAACGCTGCAGAGCGGGGGGGGCATCAGAATCTCCTCAGATTGAATAGAGGAGTGTCTTCCTCTGGGGCTCTGTCTTCTCTCTGCTCTCTGTCCCTCCGAAACAAATAATAACAAACGGAGGCAACAGGCGGTGTGCCTCAATGCCGCAGATGACAGGCGGCTCAGCCACGTCACATTGCCGCAGTCGCCATTTTCGGAGCCCAGCTGATCAAACTGCCGACTCTGGGGTAAAAGAGGGGCGGAAACAGCGCGGGGGAAGCAGGGGGCGAGCGTCCTCCTCGGCAGCAAATGCTCACCTCTCCAAAACTGCGAGTCCTGTATAGCATTAACCAGGGGTTCCTATATTATTTGATGTTATCTTTGATTTGCTAGCACATGCACATGTTCCCACAACCATTCCTTCTCCCCATGCATATGCGCACGCATACACACACCATGCTGGCCCCTGCACATGCGCACAACCTCCCCACCCCCGTGCATGAGCACATGCCTCACTGAAGCCTGGGACAGTGAAAAATGGCCCAAGGGGCAACCCGGAAGTTTGAAAAAACTGACTTCCGGTTTGCCCATTGTGCTGTTTTTTGCACTCCAGTGGCTTCAGGGAAGGTTGCTGAAGCCACAGAGTGCAAAAAAGCAGCACAATGGGCAAATCAGAAGTCCATTTTTCCCTTTCCCCTTTGGGCCGTTTTTTGCACTCTGGGGCTTCAGGAAGCCTCCAAAGTGCAAAAAACAGCAGAAAGGGCAAATCGGAAGTCAGCTTTTCTGAGCCTCCATTTGCCCGTTGGGCCATTTTTTGCATTCCAAGGCTTCAGGAAGCTTCCCTGAAGCCTCCGGAGGGAGAAAAAGCTTTTCCCAAGCCCAAAGACCAGCTGGCCAGTGCACACGTGCACGGTGGAGGTGATAGGGGGCAATGCTTCACATATCCTTCAATATGGCTCTGCATGCCACCTGTTCTCCACCACTGATATATAGACAATAATATATAAGCTGATTATAAATTATAAATTATAATTTACAGAGAATAAATTTAAAATGACAGAGAAAGCTATATAGACTTAGCACAGTAGCACAGACAATTAGGATGTGTCAATTTCCAAACATTAAGAATGCTGAAAAGTTGTGCCCTGACTTGGGAATTATATAGATATTTTGGTTACTTTAATATAATTTAGATTTGCTTGGTAAGTAACTACATAAATATCATAACTTTTTAATATTTTATTTGTTTTATCTGTGAGGAGTTAACAACAGTTTCTATTATTTTAAGTTAGTAATTTCTCTTCAAATTTTTAAAGATCAATATCTTTTTGTCAAATCAGGAGTACATTGAAATATATAAATTGTGATCTCTGAACAATTATATCATTCCTTTAATTTAAAAAATACGTATTAGTCAGTTCTACTTGTCATCTGCTATAAAGATTAGTCACAATGTAAAAATAATTACATTTTGTATGAGTAATAGATGCTCAATGAAATTTCTCTCTGGTCTTTAATATTGTTATATTTATGCACAATGAATTCTACAGTTTTCTAATGTGTAGCAAATTATCTTACTATTCTCTGCAATAAATGGTCACACACAATGCACACAACTATTATAAGCTTTTAATAATGAAAATTCTCCATTTTCACATCAGAATGTTTCACTCATGTTCATCTCTACTGTAGAAAAATGAAATGTAACAAAAGCAATAAAAATGGTTGTAAATGATATTCAAAACTAAATTAAAAAACTGAATTTCTGCATTATACAATTACATTAAAAATTAAAAGACTGTTTAAAAATTGTTTTATAAAACATTCAAAATCTGATTTATAAACAATGCATAGAGATAGACAATGAACATTAAAAGTATCATAGAAAGTGATTTTTGTTGGTTCCTTAAACTAAAACTGTATTTTTCAGTAGATTGTTGGGTTTTGTGATAGAAATCAAGCTTGTTTAGCTTAAAATGGAAGCAAAAGCTCAAGGCAATCTGAACATTCATTGCTGTATAAAAAGAAGACAGATAAAACTATTCTGAAACTAAACTACTCGTACAAACTACATTGTAGTTTTTCATTACATAAAAGCTAGTTCAGTATCTGCTGTTTTCTTTTTCCAGTAAAATGCTCAGTATGATACTAACATAAATGACTAAGTCTTGGGTATGGATCATAGTTCCCTCTAAGCTGAGCAGTGAGCAATCGCTCACTTAAAAATCATCATCAACTCAGAGTTTTTCAAACCTGCCCAGAAGCCGAGAGGGAAAGAGTGAGAGGGAAGGAGAGAGAGAGGAAGAGAGGAAGAGAGAGAAACAGATAGAAAAAAGAGAGGAAGGAAAAGAGAAAGAAAAAGAATGTGAGTAAGGAAGAGAGAAAGAAAATCAAAATCTAGTTTGAAACTAGCTCAACTATTTAAGTGGCATTTTGATATTGATAGAGTTGCCCTATTATGAGCTCACTGTTATAGACACACAGTACAGTATTTTATTTTGAAATTCTCTGAGGCAAAACAGGGTGGGCTTTTTGTTTGTTTGTTTGTTTGTTTGTTTGTTTGTTTGTTTGTTTGTTTAATTAATTAATTAATATTTCTGTGCCGCCCAGTCCCGAAGGGACTGCCGCTCAGACACTATACTTTTCCGCCCACCCCCCCAAAAAATTAGAGGGAACACTGGTATGGATGTGTGTGTGTGTGTGTGATGTATGATGTATAAGTATATAAAAAAAGGCTAAAGCAGCCTATACCTTAAGCAGTGATGGGCTACCAAAATTTTTACTACCACACTGTGGCTTGTCTTATGCATTTTGTTTCAACATCTTTCAGTGCAAATTGGGTGCTCTGGGGTAGAGCTCCAAATTTTGCTACCGGAACTGCATTCTTGACAGTTCCCATAGGAGCCCATCACTGACCTTAAAGTTTATGGACAATCAATCTATGCATGGCTAGCAGCAGAATAAAGAAAGAAAGAAAAAGCTAACAGGAGGCCCATAGATATATGTCACATCATCCCTGACAATGATGATACTGGAAATCATAACATTAACTGCAAATAGCAGCCTAGCAGCCATGCCAGGAAGGCATTAATAAATACATATAAATAGCTAAGCAATCACACATTGTCGCTCTTGGGAATATATACAGCCGTCCATAAACAATGAAACTACAGCACTTACGGTACTTTCTATAAGTTTACTATTCAAATCTACAGGCAGAACACAGCTAGAAGCTTCCCAGGTAAAGCCAAAAATGATGACATACATAGTGATGTCATTATGTAAATGTCATGATTAAGTATACACATTCAGATGTCTGACTCAAGTAAGTCAGTCACAGCATTTGTGTGATATATTCCACATTTCACCATTCATCATCTCTCCCATAAATTCCTAAATAAAGCTTATCAATTCAATTTTGAAATGGAGAGCACATTTTTCCTTTGGTAGCTTATGTACAGTGTGCACTATCACAATAGTCAAGATGAGTAGCACCAAGTGGTGCAATTCTATACATGTGGTACTCTAGTCATCTAATGACCATTCCTAATTATGACAAACTTTATTGCCGGTAAAGTACTTCCAACTGTCATAAAAGATTGTGCTCACCCCATGGTCACATGACAACCTTTGGAGCACTTTGCAATTGGTTGTAATTGTAAGCTGGTTGCCAAGTGCCAATATGTGGTCACCATTTGTAATCTTCTCTGCTGGCTTCCCCAAAAAGTCAATTGGGAAGCCAGTGGAGATAACTGATGGCAGCTGAAATCTTGTAGTCTCTGGGATTTTTCTTCCATGTATGATTGTAAATGCAAAAATTGGTCACAATTTTATTTCTCCATCACCACCTTCATTGACAATAGTCATTGTACAAGGCGGTAACTAAATGAGTCTCATCAGCATTTGCTAGCCAAGTCAATTAACTTGAGAGCTAATATGCATCATTCACTGATCAAGTTTTAAAAATACAAAATCATAACAACAAAGACAAAGATTATTAATAATCAATTCAACAAGAAAAAATAACATAGTACCAGAAGAATTACATAAAAAACATTCCCCTAAAAGCAATATTCCTCATTCTTGGCAACCTGAAATAGACTTCAAGCCCCTGAATTTACAAGCCTCTTCAAGTCTACACATCTCCTAGTTGGCAAAGTTGAGGAACACTAAGAAAGAAAATAATATCCTATCTTTGAGACCCCAAATGCTTGTAGCATTATCAACAGATCTTGTGGATGCTACAAAACATCCAAAGTGTAGAGAACAACCTGATTTGAAAAGGAATGTTATTGCCATTGAACATGACCAGTGAGGGAGAATGCCCACCTCTGTTCTTGTAGATGACATTCCCTAAATTGGTTGCCGATCAATTTCCGGTCACAATTCAAAGTGTTGGTTATGACCTATAAAGCCCTTCATGGCATCAGACCAGAATATCTCCGGGACTGCCTTCTGCCGCATGAATCCCAGCGACCGGTTAGGTCCCACAGAGTTGGCCTTCTCCAGGTCCCGTCAACTAAACAATGTCATTTGGTGGGACCCAGGAGAAGAGCCTTCTCTGTGGCAGCCCCGACCCTCTGGAACCAGCTCCCCCCAGATATTAGAGTTGCCCCCACCCTCCTTGCCTTTCGCAAGCTCCTTAAAACCCACCTCTGTCATCAGGCATGGGGGAATTGAAATTTTCCCTTCCCCCTAGGCTTATAGAATTTATACATGGTATGCTTGCATGTATGATTGGTTCTTTAAATTGGGGGTTTTTTAGATTATTTTTAATATTAGATTTGTTCACATTGTCTTTTTTATTGTTGTTAGCCGCCCCGAGTCTTCGGAGAGGGGCGGCATACAAATCTAATAAATGAATGAATGAATGAATGAATGAATGAATGAATGTAGAGTCAAAAGGAGCCCTTGTTTAGATCCTAACATATAAACAGACAAGAAATATGGAGCATAAATTGATGGGATTTTTGTCATGGACAACCCTGTGCTCTTCCTCAGGACCAATAGGCTCATGTTTAGCCCAGCAATTTTATCCTCCAGATACTCAGCAAATTATTTCTCACAGAGGCCTAACAACCTTTTTAGTTTTTGAACAACCTTCTTTTATTTTGCAGTTGAATCAGAGCAACTGGATTTATTTTCCTGTTGGCTTGAGAAGTTTCACTGCCAATCCAAGTAGCTTCAGTCTAAAACAAGTTGATTAAGAGAATCTGAGTAGGTAGAGTTGTTGGAATCCTAAAATTCTTAGGGGTATTTGCACACCAACCTCAGGGCTTCTTCCTCCAAAATGACATATTGTCACTGTCTTGAACATATTGTCTTTTGTTTCTCATACTGTAGGTTCACATCTAACTCCATATTTGATCAGATTCAGTCCTTGTCTTCTGCCAGTGAATGGCTTTCAGCTGTAGATGTGAGCAATTTGCACTGGAAAATATCAAATGTTGAACTTACTGCAAGGTTATACTTATAACTATCTACTCTAAAATATGCATAAAAGTACATAATACCTTTACATACTGAGTTTGAATCAGATTTAGGACATAAAAGCACTTACAATTTAAGCTGCTCTGTCCTATGTTCATGCCAGCTTAACTCAAAGCCAGCTTAAGAAAATACTATCCAGATTTGCCACACTTTAGCAATAACTTGCAAGATGTTCAATCTGGATATTCAAGGCTACTATCTTCTTACTGCTATTTCCTCTCCCATTTCTTTTCCATTTGCTTTTCTTCTTGTTGGCAGATCTTTCTGAATATACATATATACTTTTACATCTGTGAGTGTATACATATTATACATGTGTCTGCATGTATACCATATTTTTCGGAATATAAGATGCACCTTAGGTTTGGGGGAGGAAAATAGGGAAAAGAATCTGCTTACCAGGTATTCATCTGGCTAGCGTCCCTAGTCTGGTGAGCTTCAGCACTTTATTTTATCCCCTGATTAAGGGCTTTAAAAAAATTTGTTCTGACAGAGTAACAATGAAAGAGCTTGCAAGCCAGTAAGAGCTGGAAACATCATTAGAACCTGGAAAGAAACAGTCTGAACAAGTAGAGTAATGAAAAAAAAACCTGCAAAGACTTAGAGCTTGGAAAACATTCTTCTTTGCAGAGAGTATCAATGAAAGAGCTTGCAAGCGGGTAAGAGCTGGGAACATCGTTAGCACTTGGTTAGAGCTGGAAAGAAATATCTGGAGCAAGTTAGACCAATGGGGGGGAAATCTGCAAAGATTTAGGGCTTGGAAAACATTATTCACAGAGCATAATAATGAAAGAGCTTAGGTACATTAATAGTACCTGATTAGGGCTGGAAAGATATATCTGGAACAAGTAAAGCAATGAAAAAAAAACCTCTACAAATACAGGGTTTGGAATACATTCTTGGCAGAGAGTAACAATGAAAGAGCTTACAAGCTGCTAAGAGCTGGGAACATTGTTAGCACCTGCTTAGGGCTGGAAAGAAACTTACTCAGAGCAAGTTAGAATAATGAAAAAAAAACCTGCAAAAACTTAGGGCTTGGAAAACATTCTTCGCAGAGAGAAACAATGAAAGAGCCTGCAAGGTAAGAGCTGGGAAGATAGTTAGCAGCTAGTTAGGGCTGGGGAAAGAGCAACATTAAGAGTATAAGATGCAAACTAATTATCAGCCTCTTTTAGGGAGGAAAAAGATGTCTCTCATACACAAAAAATTACGGTAATTTTTGGGCAGCTCGTTCACCTTTGGTCCCCACCTGTCACTCAGTTCTCTGTGGCTCCTAGTAGCTGTAGCAAGCACAGTGGTCACATCCCGGGAAACAGTTTTGACAGGCTAGCCAAATCAGGCTGAGAGTAGCCAATGGGTCATTGACCTTCAGCGTGATAGGGACTTGTCTATCCCAAGCTTTCTGACTTTCCAATAAATTGGACACCCATTCAAAAACATTATGAAACCAGAAGTACTTTGACGAGTTTCAATGTCACTCGCCCAATCAGAATCTGCATAGCAAATCAGTTTAGGATACTTGTTTTGTTCTGGTTCCAGGAACAACTTTATGTCCATCGTGTGCTTCATATATCTGAGCAATCTCTTTATACATGACCAATGAAATACAGTCGCGTTGCCTACGTGTCGTGACAACAAATTCACACTAAGTGAAATGTCGGGTCTTGTCCAACTACTAATATATAACAATGACCCAATTACTGAGCGATAAAGTGTTTGGTCCTTAAACAAAGGACTATTTTGGTATGTCAACCTATAAAAATCTGTCTGCATTGGAGACCGACATGGGTGTGCATCAGCCATGTTGCATTGTTGTAACAATTGATCAATCTTGTTTGATTGTGAGAGACTAAACCCCTTCTTAGTTTTCTGAATTTGAACCCCTAAGTAATCATGAATGTGTCCTAAGCTTTTTAGTGTGAAATGTTTTGCTAAACCCTTTGCAAAATTCTCACTCATATGTTGATTTGGACCAATATACACAATATCATCAACATACACAAGAACAATTTCATAAACATTACCTTGCCCTTTTGTAAACACGCATTGATCAGAGTCGGACTTAATAAAGCCCATTGAATTTAGTTTGTCAATTAGACATCTATGCCACATTAAACCAGATTGTTTCAATCCGTATAGACTCTTTTGCAGTCGCCAGACACATCCTTCCTGGTCCTGGAATCCGGGTGCGCCTTTCACGTAGATTTCTTCATCTAGATCGGCATTCAGATATGCAGTTTCAACATCAAACTGGAAAACTTCTAAATTCAGGGCAGCGGCAGTTGTTAAGGCAATTTTGACACTTTCATTTCTGACAGTAGGTGAATAAGTATCGGTGTAATCATCAGGAAAAGTCTGAGAGTAGCCTTGTGCTACTAATCTAGCTTTGTATAGTTCCTCACCGTTTGGCTTTCGCTTAATTCTATAGACCCATCGTGTGCCAATAACTTTCTTATGTTCTGGAGGGTCAACATGTTTGTACACCTTCAATTTCTTTAAACTGTCAAGTTCAGCTTGCATGGCATTATACCATTTTTCCTGTTCAGGTTCAGGTAAATGTTTTATTTGATAAAAATTATCGGGAGGAAGTAAAACATTGTTACAAATAACAGGAAACAACTTTTGAGCTACTTGCGCTTGATATCTCTGAGGAGGAACTCCTTTTGTGGTTCTCTTGGAACGTCGTAGAACCGTGGTCCATTCATTTTGGTCATCTCCATCTTCATTTACATCGCTAATAACATCATCTGCGACTGATGAAGACTGTACATCAGGAACATCTGGGACAACTGGAACATCTGGAACATCTATCTGAGAGTCAGGTTGCGCTGTACCTTGAACATCTTTAGGAAAATAAACTGATGTGTCGTTACTGTGTATCCTGGACCAATTTGTATCTTCCTCAAATTTTGCTGAATTGGAAACAATAGCTCTGTAATTAGAGTCAGTAAATTTATAATACTTGGAACTTTCATCAAAACCTATAAATCTCAATTTTTGTGCCACTGGACCACCCTTCTTTCTTTGAGCCAGTGGAATGTTAACCATAGCATACGAGCCAAATATGTGAAGGTTTTGAATGTCAGGCTTCTTCCCATAAAACATATAGTACGGAGTTTGTTTTAACACACTGCTCCAAGTACGATTAACAAGGTAGTTTGCATACCTTAATGCTTCGCCCCAATAAGCATTATCGAGATCAGCGTCTTCTAAGAGACAGCGATACATAGTCTGTAGAACACCTTGCCTTCGTTCAGCTATCCCATTGTGGGCCGGAGTGTAAGGTGCTGAAGCTTGGTGCCGTATTCCTTTGCGTCTCATCCAGTTCTGGAATCGCTGAGACATAAACTCACCACCACGATCACTTTGGATTCTTCTAATACGGACACCGAATTGATTGAAGACCTTTGCAGCAAAGTCTGTAAAGATCTGAAACGTCTCTGATTTCTGTTTCATTAGATACACAAAGCCATATCTAGAAAAACTATCAACAATTGTTAAAAAATACTTATTGTTACCCCTAGTAGGCCGAAATGGACCGACAATGTCGGTATGAACCAAATCGAAAATGCGTGAAGACAAACGAAGGGCATGTTTAGCAATGGGGGCAGCCTTTGATTTAGATTTATTACAAACAAAACAATCAAGATAAATAGGACAATTACTATCAACTTTGAAACCGTTCACGCACTCAGGCATCTTAGATAATACATCATAGGAAGCATGGCCCAAACGTCGATGCCAACGGTGGATGCACCTAGAATGAAAAGGTTTATTTTTTAGTAAAGGTTTAGCATTTGCAACATTATGCGGAACATCTTGTGATTCATTGGCTTTATGAGCCTCTGATTTTATAATAGCAGCAGGTTTTCTCTCTGGGCCTGCGCTTTCATGTTTTGGAACGCTCATACTTACATCTACCAATGAATGAAAGTTCGGCTTGAGGTAGAAAACACCACCAATCGGAATGGCATGTGCGACAACAGTGCCATTTCTAATCATGTGGATATCAGAGTTCAATAGCATTGCTTTGTAGCCTAAGTCTTTGTTTAGGCGATGAAGGCTGAGTATGTTGCTTTCAGAATTTGGAATGTAGAGAACGCGTGGAATCGTCTGGTCCAGTTCATTTATGTAGATTGTTCCTTCTCCTTCGACTCGGGATAAGTTTTTCGAGAATCCATACACCTCCTTAATGTCAGATTCACGTAATTCCGTAAAAAGTTCTTTTTGGTGAGTAATATGAAAAGCAGCTCCACTATCTATAGTCCATAAACGTTTTGTGTTGTACTCACAATTTAAGTCAGGAACGTTTTTCTGAAGCACAGTATTGATTTTTAATTGTGATTCGCTTCCGGAACCTCGTTGAGCTGACCTATAGGTACTGGAACCTCTGCGTCTACTGCCTGTGGAACGTCTTCCTCTAATCTGGGCAGGATATTGAGAGCGTTGTGGATCAGCAGATTGAGAGCGTTGAAAATCTGATCTTGTTGACTGGTTACTCCTTTGTTGGTAACCACGACTCACTGGAGATCTAATAGTAGTGAATCTGGGTTTCCGCATTCGTTCCATAATGATTTCTTCTTCGGTCAACATTTGGCAAACTCTGGTTGTAGTGCGTTGAGGTATGGGTATACTAAGACACTTCGTGATAGCTTCTTTCCAGTCCTCATTTAACGACGTGAGGATTGCAGTAGTCATTTGTATATGGTCAATATTGTATCCTCTTTTGATCAATTCCTTCTGCATCGCCAAGAGCTTCGACAAGTGTGGAGCAATTTTCTCTCCAGGTTGTAATTTCGCATTAAAAAAATCAGTGAACAACAGGCATGTGCCCTCAGGAGAGATAGGACGGTACAGTTCATCGAGCGCGGTAATTACGGCGTTTGCAGTATTGGCAAGAGAGAATCTGATAGATAAATCTGTAACTAAAGACATGAGAATCAAAATGGTCGCTCTTCTATCTAAGGCTCTTTCTTCTTGTGTCCAGAGTCTGTTTGGTGGGTTGAATACAATGGTGTCAACCCCTTCTGCAGCTAATATCAGCGTGATCTGGTGTAACCACGTCTTATAATTTCGCCCATTATTTTGAAGTTGAGACTCACCTTGCAATGGTGACAAGGTAGAGAATTGTCTTGGAAATGCAGCCGGCATCTGTTGTTGCAGTTGAGGGCGTGGTGCCAATAATGGCTGAGCTGGTTGAAGTGGAATTTGCGCCGATTCAACATTTCTCCGATCATCTGGTAACTTATATTGCTTTAAACGGTCACTAGATGGCGCTCCTGAATTCTCTGGCGATAAAACAACATTTTGATGCAGTTGCTTAAGTTGTCCACCAGGTGGCGCATTTTGGATCTGGCTTGGAATTGAGCCAAATCCCAGAGGAAAAGTTAAACTGGGTGTTTTCTCAATTTGGCCACTGGGTGGTGCTGCATCTAGTTCCTTGAATGCTGGTAAATGCGTGGCCTCAACAAACTGTCTTGGAACAGAGACCATATTTTTCAATTTTAATGAGTCATGTATTTTCCCTTCACAGTATTCTACTTGTGCACTTCTTATCCGGCTCAGTTTCCTTTCATTGACAATAAGTTGAGAGCTGTAGAAATGGGCAAGATCCTGTTCAGACTGGCTAAGATCTTTTGACTCTTTATCCAGTTTCAAATCTAATAAACATTTTTGTATTGCAGCAATATCATGCTTTAAATCATCTGCCAAGGACTTAGTAATTTGAATATTTATGTCATCGTCTAAAAGGTTGCTCTCATATAAAGTTGGCTTAGACATGAAACTTTGTTGAAATTTAACTTTTGGCTTCGCTCCTAGCTGTTCCGGTAAACTAGGATTTACAGCTATCTCTGCCTGAAAATGTGTGCTAATTGCCCTTGCTTCACCTATTTGATTTACAGGCTCAGTTAAACTAAGCAAGTTAGTAACTTCACTTATCTGTTCGATGGATGTCTGCTGAGTTGAAAAATTACTTTGAGCGAGGCCCGGCAGATGTTCAGACGGAGTCGGCATGATGCTTTGAAGTTCAGAAGAAGAAAAATCAAAAGCTTGCTGCCGCCGTGTCTTAGCAGGCATATCAGCCTGATTAAATTAAAAATAAAAATAAACGAACCATCTCTCGGCGTACCATGTTGGGGATGGATTTTAAAGCAGGACTTCAGCAGGCAGGCACCATAGTGAAAACAAACTTTATTTTATAAACAGAAAAAGTTCATTGAGCCAGCTGCGCTTTATCAAGCAGCTTCTAACAAAAACATGGCTACAAGCACACAAGAAGGTTAGATTAGAATGTGCTCGCTCACATAAGCAAGCGGATATATATATAGGAAACAGAGAAAGATAAGGATTGTGGGAGTGATGTAAGAGGGGGTGTGATCAGAGCAAATAAAGAAACACAGCAACACTTTAACTAAGGAAAGTCTCTGTTGGCTGGCAATTCTCAGCGTGACATTTTTCTGCCATCAGACTTCTATGTTTTTATGTTTCTATTCAATGGAAAAGGCTTCAGGAGACAAAATCTGGAACCAGAGGCCTGGAAGCAGTTTGTGACTGTGTACAGCCATATTCTGATAACTCCTGTGACGTAGCTGGAACCAATCGTATTGGCTTTTGTCATTCCATTGGAATATTTCAGAGATGTGGAGAGGAGGGATCTGCTGCTTGGGTAACAGTCTATCCTCCATACTAACCTACCCAGGCCTCGGCTCTGGGGAGTCCATCTTTCAAGACCGAAGAATGCCAAAGCAATGAACATATGTACATAAACATACATGTGTTATACATACACATGTACATGTGTATATATGTGTGTGTGTGAGAGAGTGAGTGTATGTCTGTGTGTGTTGTGTGTGTGTATACACACACAGAGCACACGCACACAACACAGACATACACACACACACATATACACATGTATATTTATGTATGTTCATACATATGTACATGTGTGTGTATTTGTGTTTGTGTGTGTGTGCATACACACACACACACACACAGTTTAAGTGAACAAGTTAGAATGCAACAATATGTATATATGCAGAAGTACAACAGCCTCCTTTAAAATAACATTTTCCCTCTTTTCATCTTTTCCCACCTTAATAAGTTCTATATAGTCCTTTATTAGTATTGCTGAAATAACCTGACCATTCTGTAAGTTTAAGCTTTCTATTATGTTTCGAAAAGACATCCAAAAAACAGTGTGATTTAACATAATCAAAATCAATTCATTCTATTGATTTCAATCTATCAAACATGACAAAATCTGAATCCAGCACCTTGGAGCATATTGTCTGAAGAAAAGACAACAGGAAAAGGAAAATAAATATCTCAATAGTACATTACATTTAAAAATAAGGCAGGTTTTAAAGAAACCGCCAGGAAATTGAAAAGAGATACTGGTTACCGATAACCTCATCCTAACTATATTTATAATGGGTCAGGGGGAATTTATTAAAACATGTATCTACAGAAATAGAGCACAACAATAATGAAAATTATCTTGACTGCATTTGGGTCAATTTTAAAGGGAGGGGATGACATTGCCATACCAGGAGTAGGCAAAGTTGGCTCTCCATGCTAGTTCAGGAATTCTGGGAGTTGAAGTCCACATGTCACAGAAGAGCCAACTTTGCCTACCCCTGGTCTATACTATAAGCCACCCAACCAAACAGATGAAGTAGATGAACTTTTTGCTAGTCAGCTAGCTAAGGTATGTAAGAAGCACATCACAATAGTAATGAGGAATTTTAACTACCCTGACATCAACCGAGAGACAAACTCTGCACCAAGTGGAAGATCCAACAGGTTCCTAACAAACCTAGCAGACAACTAGTTTCCCAAAAAGTAGAGAAGGGAACAAGGAGATTACCATTATTGGACTTAATTCTCACTAACAGAGATAAAATGAAAGAAAGTTTTGAAGCTACAGGAAACCTTGGGGGTAAAGGATCATGCAATATTGGAATTCAACATTATGCAAGCACAAAATAGTAGAACAATGTCAAACTAGAATCTTGGACTTTAAGAGAGCTAATTTCAATAAATTTAGAGAGAGCTTAGGAAGGATTTCATAGATGAGAATCCTCAAGAGGAAAACAACTCAAGAAGCTTGGGAAATTATTGAAAAGTGAGATTGTAAAAGCCCAGTCTAGCACAACCCCAAGGAAGAAAAAAAAATTGAAAGACAAAAAGAACAAATATAAAAACTAGAAATAGGGGGAAATCAGCAAATAGACCAAGCCTGTAAAGATGAAGTGAGAAAATCCACGGTTCACAATGAACAAAGGCTTGTGACAAAAGTAAAAAATAAAAAATAACAAGTAGAGATAAATGAAGACTATAGGATAGTAAGACAGTGACAGTAGGTACAGTGGTGCACTTATGCCTGCCCCTTACACACCTCTTAGGAATGGGGTGAGGTCAGCCTAAGGTTAAAGTTTTTGGGGTTGGGGGAAGAAACCACAGAGTCAGGTAGTGCATTCCAGGTCATATTTTCTGCAGTCAAGTTTGGAGTGGTTTACATCCAACTTACAGTATACAGTGGGACTTGACTTTTTTCATAAAAATCAATGGAGTAGATTTAATCTATGCTAACTTGTTACCTAATATAAAAATAATTCCTATAATTTAATAGTTTGGGATATGGTGTATTTGGAGATTTTCAAATGATGTGTATTTGAATTTGTGTGGTAATAGTTTAGAAAGTATAAATTTACTATAGTTCCATTAACATTCTGAGGTGTATTAATTTTTAGCAAAGATCCAATAATAGTTCCAATTATCTGTACAACTATTATTAGTCAGTAATTTAGTTGATCACACCTCATTATTCTTGTTTAGGAAGAAAAACGTTGCTACAGAGCACTGCACACCAAGACAACTAGACACAAAAACAGTTTTCCCCCGAACGCCATCACTCTACTAAACAAATAATTCCCTCAACACTGTCAGACTTTTTAATAAATCTGCACTTCTATTCTACTAGTTTTTCTCATCATTCCTATCCTTTTCCTCCCACTTAGGACTGTATGACTGTAACTTGTTGCTTGTATCCTAAGATTTTTATTAATATTGATTGTTTCTTCATTGCTTGTTTGACCCCTATGACAAATCATTAAGTGTTGTACCACATGATTCTTGACAAATGTATATTTTTCTTTTATGTACACTGAGAGCATCTGCACCAAGACAAATTCCTTGTGTGTCCAATCACACTTGGCCAATAAAAATTCTATTCTATTCTATTCTAAAAAAAACATCTATTGAATTGATCCAAATTCTAATTGATCAAATTCAATTGACTGCCCCCGCCATGAACCAATCACACACACACAGTAATTATACATATAAAATTGTATACCTAATAAATCAGCAGATATAAATCTCCAACTGTTTCTTACAACCAAAGGATATTTCACATTGTGCAAAAAATGAAAGAGTCAGCTAGATTTTGTTTATATAACAAGATCCACAACAATGGGGGGGAAACAGTATTTATTATACAATAAAATGAAGAGGAAAAAAAGAAAGCCAATATAAAAATAGAGAATAATTTGGGGCCATATACCATATTCTATTTCCCTAAACATTGCTGGAGGCAATGACCAAACCAATGTGATATCTTTCAATTATAAACTTCTATTAGCAGAAGGATAGAAAAGTTAAAGAAGATGTTAACTATTGAATAGTTTTCTGGTTCTATTCGAACCAAACACAAAATAGAGTCATAGTGTATTATTGTGAGGAAAATATGACTATTGCTATGTAATAAAATTATACAAATGCAAAAACTGAAACTCTCAAAAGTAAGATCCATTCCATGATATCTATAAATATATATTTGTCTCCAGCTCAAAGTCTAAACTAAGTTCACTCATCTATATACATGGATACTGCATGGATACTGTGTGTCCATATATATATATATGCTGTTTATAAATGGATACAGTAAAACCAGAATTAAAATAAAAATAAAATCTGCAACATCTGTTATGGTAATCTACAATATATTAACTAGCAATGTCACAGTTCTCCAGCTATTTGCACCCCATTTCTCCTGCACAAAATATAGGTAAAACACCAGATTGGAGGGTTTTTTTTCTAAAAATAATAATTTAATCCATCTTTATTCAATAATAAAATAATTATTGCACTCCCATAGATAGAACATAAATGCCCTCATGCCCATATTTATGCCCATAGATAGAGCATAAATGCATAAGTGCACCAGAGTGCCTACTGTCCCCTTGTCCTGTTGTCTTTCCTATATCTCATATATCTTCTCTTCTATTCCTATATCTTTTTCTGCTATTCTCTCATAGTTATATTTCACTCCTTTATTTTCTCCTCTATTCCCCATTTAATACATTCTACCTGATTATATCCTCTACAGTATAACCCTCATTGTGTATTATTGTGTATTGGACAAAACAAATTAAAAAAATAAAGTATAATTTTTTTAAAAAAATTCTTTCCTCAGTAAGAGTTTGTTTCCCTTCCCGGTAGAACTTCACCGTTCGCCTCCACCTTCCCTTTTCCGAGGTCCCCTTCTTTCCCTTTCCAACCCGCGCTTGAATTTTTTTAAAAAACGTTTCGCCCCACCTGTCAAGCGCCTGGAAAAGGCAACCACCACCACCTCCTCCCCTTGTTCTCAGAGGATCCGTGGAAGAGAAAGGGGGGGGGGCGCGGGAAGAGCCGCCTCGACGCCCCAAAGTTCACCCGAGATCTTCTTCCTGCCGGGGCCGCTGGAAAAGGCGAAGTGAGTTTTTCAATCTGCCGCTCGGCCAGATTAGCTCAGGTGGGGAGAGGAGAAGGCACGAGCCGTTCCAGCCGCCGAGGCACGTTTCCCGCGCGGACTGGGGAGGCATTTTGTGTCTCTCCCTTTCACCGGATTCGTTAACAAACAAAACCGGTCACTTTTTTTTTTTGGTGGGGAGGATTCACACAAACATGCGCCCGCGCGCACTCCCTTTTTTAAGACCGCGTTTTGTGACCTAAACGCGCGCTGGCCATTTCCCCCCCACCTGAGGTTATTTTTTTCCCCCCTCCTCTTTCCTCTCCATCGCTGGTTATTCCAGGACCCACCACGCGGCCATTGCCTCAGTGGACGAAGGCGAAGTGAGGAGGGGACCCCGCGACGTTGCTTTCCCTCAAAGACGGACGCCCGACGTCCTCCCCACCCCACCCCCGGCCCCGACCCTTGGGGGAGCGCTTACCTTCGCCGATAGCCGTTTGTTCTTCTTCACCCAAAGGAGGCGCCGGCCACGAATGGGCTTTCTTTTCCTTCCCCTGACTGCGGCTCTCGTCCAACCTGTAGCTGCCTGTTCCCCTCAGCGCCTTTCCGCCTGCAGTAGCAGGCAGGCAGCCGGGAGCTGCGCCTGCTGCTCTGAATTACAATGTTGCTTTGACTAAGTGTGTGTGTGAGAGAGAGAGAGAGCGTGCGTGCGTCCTCTCTCTCGTGTTGTGTGTGTGTTTGTGTGTGTGTGTGAGAGAGAGAGAGAGAACGAGAACGCGGGCCACCACCTGTCGATGCTGCCCAGCTAACCCAGGCAACTCCATGCGTAAACAGACCCCACGCCAGATGCCCTAGTTAATGGGAAGGCGGCATAAATCTCTGGGGAATGGAGAGGTGGGGAAATAAAGAATATTAATCTCTTGGGGACTCTGTGTGTGTGTGTGCGTGTAAAGGGGGGGGGGGGATGAAAAGATTAACCTTGGAGATCAGTGTAAAAGAAACGATCCCCACCAGTCTCTTTTCCACCACCACCCCCCCCCCCACTCTTCCCACTCTTCTTAACGAGCCTGAATTTCACCATGGCACAAAGGAAGCTATAAAATAGGCCCTTTTATGATGCTATCCAGTATTAACATCTAGCCACATTGGGCTAAACAGATGTTTGGTGTAGTGTTTTTTTTTTTTAAAAAGAATTTCTCCACATTTGAAAGTGCTGTTGCTTTTCTATAAAAAGCCCCCGCAGATAATATGAGCAATAGCATTGAGATTTCCCAGGTCTTCTGTGATTTATCACAATGAAACAGTGTTGCACTGGGCTTCTTTTAGAGTATCATCTGAAGAGCATCTGCAGACCCCTTTTTTAAAATATGAAAACACTGTTTTATGGCCCTGGCTAGGCTATGGGATTGAAAGCAGATTATTTCCTAATTGCATATCTGATGTAATATGAATTCACTTAATGTTATATTTTGATAAGATACACTTGAGACATTTTTCAATACAAATGCCGAGACAAAATATTTCTAATGAATAAAATCCTGCTGTTGGGTGGGAAATATGAATATTCCTTGTGGGGTTTTTTACCCCATTAAACAACTATTATTCTTAGGGCTTTCGTTTGATAAAGAATCACATGAATTTTATAATTGGAGATACAAATTTAAATTTCCAGGAAGAAAAATATTTTTTGTGGGGAAATTCATCTTTCAACTATTCTATCAATCCTGGGGTAAAATTCGGTTATCAGGGTGTTGTTGTTTTTTAAATCCATATTCTAAGTTTTATGCTTATATTAAAGGTAAATTATGCTTGTGAATTATGTAAAAGCAAGATCTAATTCAGTTTTTATCAATGTACACAAAGAACTAGGGACGTTTATCAGTGACACAGATTATTTGTAGTATCATTTTGGAATAAAATCAAGCATGGTTCCAATTACATAAGGGTCTTACATAGATCTGATTTCAAAAAGATATTGCAAAGTGAAGTGCCAACTATCAAAATTACATTTATTTACTGAGCTATGTTGGCGCAGTGGTTAGAATGAGGTATTGCAGTCTAATTCTGCTAACTATCAGCAGTTCAAGTCTCACCTGCTCAAGGTTGACTCAGCCTTTCATCCTTACGAGGGTGGTAAAATGAGGACCCAGATTGTTAGAGGCAATATGCTGACTCTGCAAACTGCTTAGAGATGTCTGTAAAGCACTGTGAAGCAGTATATAATTCTAAGTGCTATTGCTATTTATTTACAAGAAAACTCCAGGTTGATCTAGGCTTCATATCTAGGCTTCAACCTTTTGGTTTTAAAAAAAATTAAAAACCAAAGGGAAGTTTCTGTCCAGTGCTTTAAGAAATATGACATCTCAAAGGCAAACTTTGGTGGATGAGACCATGAGGAAGGTAGAAGTGATGACGAGAACTAACTTTCTTTTTTGTTTTCTGATAAAGTGATTTATTTATTTATCATCAAATTTAGATGCATTTATCAAATCATATTTAGAGCAACTGGGCAGTGATGCTTTATGCATGGTGAGGCGGCTCTATTTCTATATTTTTATGGTATCTAGTCAAGAGATGTTAAAAGTACTATCACAAGTAATATGATTTACTGGGAATTAAAAAATAATGATTTACAATATTTTAATCTGAGGAAGTCAACTAAACAGTACATATTTCCAATCCTATCACCAAGCCCTGGCTGCATACAGTCTTGGTACAAATCCTGGGGCAGCTATTTAAACCAAGCAGTCAGCAGGTCTTCCTATAGTAATGAAATCAGAAAGGAGCACATGTACACTCATCATAATATCACTTTTGGCCCCATCTCCTATTATTGCTGCACCATAAAAACAATAATTGAAAAACATTCATGCTGTTTCTATATTCTATCTAATTCAATATTCTATATTATGTGTTAGCCAATCAAGTTATATTGGAAAAACTACAAGCAAAACAATTTCCTGCACTGTTGCTAGCCAGGAACTATTGAAAATATTGAAAATCAACTGCTAATTCATTTAGGATGAGAGCTAGTAATAGGTAATAACAAATAGACATTGCCAGCTTTATATTCTGTCTGTTTGTCCTATTCCAATTAAATCAATATTGTTTGTTTGATTGATTATGTATATTTAGTCATTTAAATATTTATTCTCCTCTTTGCTGGTCTTGAATTTCTTCACATTTAGTAACCTCTATTTAGTTTCAGTGGCCAAATCTAATATTGTAAGAGCAAGAAAATCTTTTAAATATCTTCATTTTCCATGTCATGCCACAGATTCATACTTAGTGTTTATTTTATGATATTAGTTGACTCTTTCCAACTAACCAGAATTACATATGGGAGATATGTGTATAGAACCCTGGTGGCCTTTTAATGGTGGCCTGCTTTTACTCATCCCAGTCCCATGAAGTGTAGAATTTTTAAGTCTCATAATTATGAAGGGAGAGTATTTCTAAAACAATACTGATCAGAGTTGAAAAATATTTTTCCCTTTACTGTGCATTGCTTCATACAGTATGAAAGCAATTGTATGCTCCCAACTGTTGGGGTGAAAAGATTATTTTATCAATATACTTCAAATCCCTTTCTGTGACTTTAAGTAATAAAAGACAAAAACAAAGATGTAGCTGCATCATATACATTGAGAGGAACATGCAGTTCAATCTTAATAAGAAATAAAAAACCAGTTAAGGGAAAGCTGTTGAAACCATCTGCAGTGTGCAGTATTCAACCTTGACTTCACCCAGCAGTGAAGAAAATGTGCAGTAAGATCTCGATTTCTAAACTAAAAGCAGATTCTGCTTTAAATGCAATACTACCTATACTGTACTGTGTACCTATACCAATACTATGGTGTTGGTTGGTTTGTTGTTTACATTTATTGGCTGATCATTTCTGGTGAACTCTGGATGGCACATAAAATTGAAAGAAGCATAATTATAGCTAAAATACTATATTAACAGATAACCCAGGCTAACATGTTCTAGTAAAAAAAAATAATCTACAAGCAAGGACCATAAAACAAATAACAAATACCTTCAGCCTTGGTTTAAGACCAAAACAAAGTTTTCAAAAGCTTTCCGGTATCACAGGAGAGCAAATGCAGTTTTATTCTGGATGGATTGGGATTGGGTGTAATATGGATCATATTATACTGGCCTAATATCTGTCTTATTTTACAGCTCAAGAAGAAGAAGAAAGGTACAGTCCTTGGAAAGCTGTTCCCAAATTGGTGCCATCTCACCTCACAAAGCTGCTATTGTGTGGAAAATAAGAGGAGGAAGGAGTATTAGGTATGTTCATTGCCTTGAGTTATTTATAAAAAATAACGAAGGTGGGATATCACTCAATCAATCAGTCCTAGAGGTGCTGATACAGCAAAGAGAGCAATCAATTCCTTTTCTTTTTAATTTGTCTTACATAATGGACTCTTTCTTTATAGTGTTCATCATTCTTCCCCTTTTGCATTCTGAATATAAATGAAACTGGGGTGATATAGGTTTATGATGAGATAGCTGCTATGTCATCTGAATGGTAGATGTTGTGGTTGGATGCAGAGTTGGACCTGGAAGAAATGCATAACAGAAATGACAGTAGCTGCATCCTAGTGTGTTGGTATTGCTAAAGCAAGGGAATCCATAGAGTGACAAATGGCACAACAAAAGCACTTGTGCCAGGCACAGAAGTTTTCTTTTTCCTATTGGCCTGGCAAACCCCGAGTAAATCACTATCAAGAAGTAGAAGGGAGCTAGGGCAAAATTTAAATTCATTAGATTTTCTGTTGCTTTTAAATATTATTAACTCAATGCAAATTTATGAAATTCCAAGCATATTCTTTTAATACTTTGCCTGTCTTTTTATTATAAAACTTACAACTGAGAGGGCAGGAAATTGTGCAGCATGCCTAAGTTTGTAGAGAGGGGAGTATATAATCTTGCGGTTGTAGATCATGTAACTCTACTATAGTCCCTTAATTGGGTTATGCTCCTTGATACTTACCATGATTCTTACTTCAAAGTCTTTCTCTCTATGTGCATATGTGAAACCTGACTCTGTGTTATTATCAAAGATTATAATTATACTAAAATACTTTCTTATACTGGTCCCTTGATTACTGCCTATTAAGCCCTAACCAATCAATATGATTATACACTTCAAATTATCACCAGATTTACTGCCATCAGAATAACTAGAAAACACCATGGTGTTAAATGTGAATAATCAATCTGATGTTTTATGTTGGCATGAAAACAAGGAAATCTAACTTTCACTCATTTTACCAATGTAATTATGATATACAAATGTGTGTGATTTAGCCAGATAATTCTACTTCAAAAATTCATTTATATGTGTACTTAAAGCATTTATCAACAGCAAACTATGCCCACGGAAAAATACAAAATATTTTTAAAAACACATGCATATTATTATAAAATCTATGAATTAATTTTATCTTTTAATGTTATAAAATTGGCAGACGTCTTTTAGGTCTCACTTATTCAAAACCAAGCCCTCAGTTTCTTTCATTAGATATGAATTAAGAAAGTATAATAGGTATAGGTTTAAAAAAGAAATGAAATAAATGCTGAGTTCATTTTGAATTCAGCTAAAATTTAGTTTATAATATGCTACACCAATCTGGAGAGGCCCGATTAGATTATATTTTATTGGTAAATCCCATAATAGGTCATATTGAGCTAATACTTAAAAACAGAAAACCATCAGAAAATCTTAATATTAGGGGTTAAACCTAGGAAGTCACAAGACTTGAGAAGAAGTCAATCGCAAATCACTTCCATATTATTACAACGACAGAATCTGAATATGTCCATGCACTCAAAAGTAGTCACTCAATTTGAGAGAGATTATATCTACAATTACATGGATGTAAAAAGCCAAATAAATTATGACAGTGTAGAAAAATCACTGAATTAACTTCTTAACTAGTTACAAACATTTTTTTTTGTCTCTATAATAATTTACTTGGAAGCTGTGAGGCAGTTTCTCACTAATTGTCCCAAGTGAAACCCTGCTGTGGCTATCTGGGTTATGTACAACAGTGAATAAACAAACTGAATCATAATTACAATCCAGGAAGTCATGCTATTAACAGGAAGTTATGCTCATTTAGATTAGTGCTAATTAGTTCTGTTGATAAGTAAATAAGTAAGTAAATTTATATGTTGATAAATACAATGAACTGAATGTTTATTTGAGGATGTCACCTTTTAAATATGTACAGTATTTGAAAAATAATTTATTTGCTTTTAGTTTGCTTATAATTTTATATTATACTATTACCATGTTTCCCCAAAAATAAGACCCTGTCTTATATTTTTTTGAACCATGAAATAAGGGGATGTCTTGTTTGAGGGAAAACAGGGTACATTAGATAGAATTTGTTGTGAGCAGAGAATAATAATACTTTAATTGGCTGGTTTAGTATGCCAGCATGGATTGTGTATATTTCACCACAGTATTTGATAAAGTAATATTAATGAGTAATATTCTTGCCATTGAAATAAGATTTAATATGTTCTACAAATGTCAGTTGAAGTTTTCAAAGACACTGTCTCCAACTTTGGAATATTCCATCTTGACATTATCCTTTCTCAAACAGTACCCATTGTCCCCCAGGCCCACAAACTGAACATCAAATAAAAATTCCCCCACAAAGAATATTCTAAAATCTAGTGTTCAGAAATACAATGCCTCTGATCCTTATATCTTATCTTACTTTGATTTGTCTAATCTCTTTCGGTGTCATCTAAGCCAAACAATGCCTCTGATCCTTATATCTTATCCCACTTTGATTTGTCTAATCTCTTTCGGTGTCATCTAAGCCAATAACCACCAATCCCTTTAGTTTTAACTTATTCCATAAATTAAATCTATATTACAGCACAATGGTGAAATCTAAAAATTTTGCCTACCAGTTCTGTAGACATGACTTGGGGTGTGTGGCTTGGTGGTCATGTGACTGGGTGGGCATGGCCAATCCAATGTATTAAATGTATTTTTTTAAAAGTCAAGAGAAACAATCAGACAAATAACACCAAGTAGCAGAGATGCAAAGCAGTAATACAGAATAACAGCTGATAAAGAGAACATCAAAGCAAAGGTTAGTTTATTTTTCAAGGAATACTATGAAGAAAATGCAGAAGGTCAAAGAAAAGAGTCAGAAGCAAAAGGAAACCCAGTGTTCTCCAAATGTTACCTTGGCTTCCTCAACCTCCTGTCCTCTTGTATAACAGAGAATCACAGATTGTTACTGACCAATGTGTGTCTCAGTCAGTGAAGGGGCAAGAAGACCAACTAACATTCACCAGCTTGACCACTCAAGCATTGCTATCAAACAAAGCTCAATTCAGTGAACTCCTGAGTGCTGGTGAAAACAATTCTGTTATTATAGAATCCTTGGTGGACAGCACCCGGTGTGCCCAGGTGCGGGGCTCCTTATGTTTGTCTCATTATCTCCATCTCTGCCCTCCTTTATTTTCATCTCTGTTAAATATTTTCCCATTGTGTCCCTTAAGGGTTTGTGATCTGCCCTTCATATCTCTTGCTCTGTGCCATGTGCTATTGTTTGGTGCAAAAATACCTATTCTCTGCAGCAAAAAAAGAAAAGGACGTTACCCGGTGTCATGTGCACCCTCAGCATCACCCCATGCCCCCCCCCATGAGGGCCTGCCTCACTATTTGAGAAACACTGCTACAGGCCAAGTCATACTTTGGGGGGGGGGTATTTTCAACCTGGGATGGAATTATTAGTGGCAATTATCAGAAAATTGCACTAAAATTGTGATATTTTTTGCTAATTATTGATTGTTTCTTTATCTTTTCTGGTTCTATATAATATATGTCAAAGCATAATAACAAGAATTGCCCACAATAGGCCAAGTGCTGCGCAATACATTTGCTTTAGATCAGATGACTGTTGATCATTTTCCCAATACATTCAGTGTCTCATGCAATAAAGACAATAGTTGTCTAATTTTGCTGTTGATTTTGTTAACTGATTTCTCTTCCAGAATACTATCACCTATGAAAGAACATTTATGCCAACATTATATCAAAGGTTATTGAATCCGAAGCTTCACTGTAATGAAATTATGGCCCTTCAAACACAACTTAGCAAAAACAGATGTTTGGACCACAATAGCTTCAAGGGATTTTTAACATGTTCTTTTAGGCAGCATCCTGCCTCTGATGTAGTTTGTAAAGTGATTTTGGAGAAAAAAGACTATCTTTGTATATCTCTCATATAAACAGAGATGAGAAAGGTGGCATTATCACAGTGCTATGTGGAAGCTTTCATCTAAGAATTGAGAGTCTTAGAAGTGGAAGTCAGTACTTGGGGGAGAAAATTCATTTATTAATGTCCAGTTCACTGATCCAGTTGGATCAGTGAAAGAGTAAAGAAGCCAAGCCATAAAGTAAAGATTGGGTTTTACATAACTTTGGATTCAAAGGAAAAAAACTGACTAAGAATTTGAGTGGCACTTATGTAACACCTGTCAATTTCTCTTTTCCTGAGAAGACATGGCTAAGCTGCAAACCATTTCCAGGAAAAGATTCATTGGGTTTAAGACAGAATTTGTTGCAATGCTCTATTTTTCCTTTGAGTTTGCACTACACAACTTAGAACAGTGTTTCCCAGTGTTTCTCCTTGGAAAATTAAAGATGGATGGACTTCAACTCCCAGAATCTCTCAGCTGGCTGAGGAATTTTGGGAACTAAAGTTCACCCATCTTCAGCTTGCCAAGGTTGAAAAACCCTGGCTCAAAAGAATAGATCATTCCTTTCCTCTCTTCAGGCAAGTATCTCTGCTACAAGTTTGCCATATTTTATTAACTTCATACTTCCTTTTTTTTTCAGTAGACTCATGGGGAAGGAAAATAATGTCTAGCAAATATGCTCTATAATCCCTTTTCTCTATGTCCCTAGCAATAACAAACAGTTATATTAATTGCCTCACACAAAATAGAATTTAAAGAGGTTTTTTGTTCTCTACTTTGGAGCTCCCCACCCCCCCATACTGGTCTCTTACAAACACTTTGTGGGAAGTAGTGAAAAATGCTGCAAGAGCAACTTAAATTGTCATTCAAACAGATCAAGCCTAATCGCCTTTGGTAAAATAAAAAATGTCATCAAGCAAAATTGCATCAGAAAATAAGGTGAACATTACTTGATCGATATAGTAAAGTCGCCTAATCTAACAGCAAGCTAGGAGGCATGTAAACTGGAGCAGGATAGGTCAGCGGTCACCAACTGGTGGTCCGTGAGAAAATTTTGGTGGTCCTCAGAAAAATTATTTGCATTTTTTATATTGCACTAAATCAGGGGTCCTCAAACTATAGCCCCTGGGCTGGGTATATGCAATGAACATTTGTGTTGCTGCTGAGAGTCTCCCACTTTGGAGTCTATTTGTGCAGGTGGGAGGTGGGGGGCAGAAATTCCAACTTGGGAATTTGCTTCAGCCTCCTGGTGTGGGGCTTTGGGAGAAGGCTGGAGGGAAGTGCTGCTGGTAGGGAAGAGCTGGAGTGCCTTGTTCCAGTGCAGGGGTAGGGAACGTTGGCTCTTCTGTGACTTGTGGACTTCAACTCCCAGAATTCCTGAGCTAGCATGATTGGGAGTTGAAGTCCACAAGTCATAGAAGAGCCAACGTTCCCTACCCCTGTTCCAGTGGGATAGCATCAAGGCCTGTAACTCAGCCTGCTGAGCCTTGTAGACCTCAGTGAGGAGCTTCTGCTGAGCCTTCTTGGTCAGATCCAATTTGAGCCAGTTGTTTTGCCAACTCTCTTGTGATGGCTGCTTAGCTCCAACAACTACTTCATGTTGGGGTGCTAAAGAACCTGGCCAGGCAGGAGTGGAGTGGCTGGGAAAGGAGGGGTGTGAAGAGGCTGACAAGGCACCCCTTCACATGAGTGACATCAAGTGGGCCATGCCCACCCAGTCACATGACCACCTAACCTAGATCTTATAAGTGATCCGCAAGATTTAAAATTATGAATTTAATGGTCCGAAAGGTTGGTGGTCCCTGGGATAGATCAATCTTCTAACAGAAATAACTCCTGGGTCTTACTAAGGTAGCATATTTTGGTATATTCAGTGATTCTCCATCTTTGATAGGTAGCTTTGCACTAACCAAGTTCTTTGGCAAACTCAATATTTTGTCCCTAATGATTAAATAATAATACAATTACTCAAAGTACAATTTAACTATTAGCTTCCAGTTTTAGGACCTTTTTTTTCATTGCTTAACTGAAATACTATCCAACCATCCTTAAATTCCCAGTAAACAACAGCAGCATTATTATTATTTTATTCCTACTATCTTGTTTAAGCCAAATCCCAATTCAGTTGTAAGGAAAAGGTTGTGCTCTAATTAAGTGCTAATTAGGACCCAGCCTTAGCACGAACTCTGTTACTGCTTTTCCCACATTAGGTTCATATAGTAAGGTTGACTTTGTGTTAGTATGCAATATTGACCCAGCTTTTATAATTTTTAAATGGTAGTTTATCATTAACATATATGAAAACTAGTGTTATAAACAGTCATAGTGTTGTGGTTAGCTCTGGCCCAGCTCCTGCCCCAAAGAATGTGGAGGTGGATGTGGGGGAGACATCCACATGCTGCAGACCTGTTTTGCTCCCAGGGGAGTTTGGCAGACAGCCCAGGAGGAGATCAATCATCTGTATCATCCCTGGATTCTGAACAAGAATTAATGACACATCCACGCATGCGTAGAGTGATGCATAGGAAACAACAACTGAAGGATTATGACAAGAGAAAATGAGGCCACCTGTGGTTGGGTGGGGCTGCTGTAATTAGTGCTACAGATAAAAGCGCAGCCTGGTGTTTTAGCCTCGTGGCAGTTTATTTGATTCATTGTTTCGTCAAGATCGTGGGTTTTGTGCTGTTCAGGATTGTGTGTGGACTCTCTGGACTTTAGAATTGGACTCAATTTCCCAGTTATTGGGTGAGCAATTGGATTGCATTTAACCTGTGCCTTGTGTGTACCAGAAAATCCCCTTGACATGTAAAAAGGGAGCTGTTTCTGTTTTTCTGTTTATAAAACCTTTGGGGTTTTCCTTTTATCGTGTGGTGTGTGTCTTCCTGGACTAATTACCCTGTAATTATGGGTGGTTGAAACACGCCAGCAGAACACATAGTATAATATTCAAGCATGGCTATTGTCTTATCATGGTTAATCACAAAGCAACCAGACATTTACACTGGATGTGTATCCACCTAAGTCCATCTAAAGTCAGGTGTTTTTTTATGGTGTTAAAAGTGACTCCGTAGGATATGAGTTGTTCAAAGTAAAACTGACTTTTGAATTAACTGATGATGATTTGGTCACTGCACAGATATTCAAGTGGTGCTCAAGATATTATTTTGGAATTGTACCCAATGTACTTATAACTATTAGTTCCAGCTTTCTTTCATCATAGATATTTTATTTCTATTCGCAAGTTTGCTCGGGGAAAGACTGTTTCATTCTCCAGATGCTTCAGAGAAGCTTCCCTGAAGCCCCAGAGGCAAAATAATCTCCCAATGGACAAACCGGACGTTCAGAAAAGAGCACTTCCGGTTTGCCTTGTGCTTTTTTTACACTTCAGAGGGTTCAGGGAAGCTTCCTGAAACCCCAGAGTGCAAAAAACAGCACAATGGCAAACCAGAAATGCCTTTTCCCAAACTTCCAGTTTGCCTATTTTGGCATTTTTTTCACCTACCAGGCTTCAGAAAGGCCTGTTCACATGCATAGGAGGCAGCACAAAGGGGTGCACATGTGGGGGGAGGGAAGATAGATAGATAGATAGATAGATAGATAGATAGATAGATAGATAGATAGATAGATAGATAGAGATAGAGAGAGAGAGAGAGATAGCTGATAGATAGATAGATAGATAGATAGATAGATAGATAGATAGAGAGAGATGAGATAGATAGATAGATAGATAGATAGATAGATAGATAGATAGATAGATAGATAGATAGATGATAGATAGATAGATAGATAGAGATAGATAGATAGATAGATAATAGATAGAGAGAGAGAGAGATAGCTGATAGATAGATAGATAGAGAGAGAGAGAGAGAGAGAGAGATAGATAGATAGATAGATAGATAGATAGATAGATAGATAGATAGATAGATAGATGAGATAGGTAGGTAGGTAGGTAGGTAGGTAGATAGATAGATAGATAGATAGATAGATAGATAGATAGATAGATAGATAGATAGATAGATAGATCACCAGATCTAAGCCAAGAAATTAATGCCTTCTTGATTATCTGTTCTTTGACCCATTTCCCAACTCACCTAAAGGCAAGGGAATAGCACGTATTTCTAGAAGACGCCAGGTTGCTTGCCTTTATTCTAAAAACTAATCTTGTAGAGAAGCCATCATAAGGACAACCTGCCAGGCTTCTTTTTATTCGTTGAATATGTCAGTACTGTCTTATTAATAGAATTTGAAAGCAAGTTAATGTATTCAGCAGATCAAGATCACTGAGAAACTTTTCTGAGCTCGAGAAGAATATTGTAGCAAGTGACTCAGAGGCAGCTAGGTAGGTGTTGATTCTAGCCTCTTATATTATGAGGTATATGTGAGTGGGTTATAAAGTAAATGATTAATCTAGGCTGAGCCTTCACATAGTTGGTTATTCAATGAAAGCTACGGTGGGTTTCTTGGGTTTTGGTGTCTACAGTCGCAGCATCTGAAATTGTTCAATGGTCTTGAAACTTTAAAAAAAACACCTATTTTTGTACACAAGTGCCAAGTTACATGTTGAACACAACCTGGAATCAATTCTAGATCTGGAAGTATCAGACATATATACAATACATATCACGTTATTCTTAAAGCTGGTGCTTCATTTTGCATTGTGCGTTCCCCATTTCTTTTTTTCCTTTTAAATTAAAAAAAATATTCATATGGAGACAGGAAAGTTTAAAGAAAACCATCCTCAGGAAAATGATACCCAAGACTTTCACACCGGGGATTTGAGACATGCAGTATTAAAATAACTTCAACTTGTCTTCATCTCATGGGCCATGAGAATTTTGACGAAATCTTTGCAATATTAATTGCTCATGTCTTTGAATATTAATAGCTCGGGTAAGTAGTTATGATGTTGTTTTGAGCTCTGAGTTTGGCAATTTGGTTGCAAACATTTCGTCCCCATTTGAGGAGACATCTTCAGTGCACTTTGGATTGTGCTTGTCTGCCTGATTTCTGTTTGTGTGATTGGCTGGCTGTAGTTGCTGAGGTCTATGACCTATAGATGTTCTAGATCAGATCTGGGCAAAGGGCGGCCCACGGGCCGCATGCGGCCCGCTCACTGTCTGTGACCGGCCTGCCCGCTATTTGTGACTGGTTCCTGATGAATCATGAGGAAAGCAGGAACCGGAGGAGTCCTGGAAGACGCAGTGAGCTCTTTCATCCTCACACTAGAGTGGGCCCCGACCTCCTACCGAGAGCGGCCGAGCACAGAAACCACACAAACACTCCAGCGCAGTAACTGTCGTGCACTGTGTTGCTATAAAGCAAATAATTTAGGGTCTGTAGAGTGAGTCTGGGTGTTTAAGTCAGGCCAGGGTCTGGGTCTTTACAATATTGGGTAGAACTGAGTTAATTATATTAGTCTGGCCCTCTAAAACCATCCCAATTTCTCATGTGGCCCCATGGCAAAATTAATTGCCCAACCCTGTTCTAGATCAATGACATCAGGTGACATCTGAACCATATCAGCAATAATTTACATCACATAGACTGTACTTAAAACCAAGGACTATGACTCAGCCAGCCAATCACAAACCAGAAGTCAGATCAGGACTCAGGAAGGTATTTAAACGCCAGTTTCTCTCCCAGACAAGCACAATTCGAAGTGTTCTGACCTAGGCTTCCTTGGAAAGCATGAAGCAGAGTCTTAGACCTAGTAAAACCTTTTTTATTTACACGAATGTGAATTCTGTTCATTCGCAGTCCAGAAGGCTTGTCAAGTAGTCTTTCAAATGAATATGTATAAATATGCACCTTATCTCACTTGGAACTAATTTCCAAGTGCAGGCAAGACAAAACGTGTTTATTTGTGATCATTACTGACTATTAAAGTCACAAACAGCACTTCCCACTCTTGCAAGGACTGAAGGAACCGATTGCTTCCTGCAAAAGCCCATGTTCTGTTTGTTCCTCTTTTATTTCCTATGGGAGGGGCCAATCATCTCCAAGGTGTGGCCATACTCCCAAATAGACCCTGCTTTCTTTCTTATCTTCTGGCAGCTCTGCGCATGCGCACACTGGGAACAGGCTCCAGCTGTCCCTCCACCTTGCTATGGTTTGACTCCGGAGGCAGCTGATAACTGGCAGATGGCCTTGGCTCCCTCTCTGCCTCTGACACAGAGCCCTTGTCTGCGCCTTCCCCATATTCCAGGACTAGCCAATGTTCCTTCCCAACCTCCTCACTGTCCAAATCTGCTGCCATCTCACACTGGCGGGCCACAACAGAGAGCACACTGAAGATGTCTCCTCGAATGGGGACAGACTGTTTGCAACCAAATTGCCGAGCTCAGAACTCAAATCAACAACATAATTAATGGCTCACATTTTTTATATTGGAGGTGTGAATCCGGTGGCATAGACTCTTTAGCCTTTCATGACTTACTGGTCATAAGAGAACAGTGGAGCCTAGAGGTAAGTAATTATTTATTATTTATTTATTTATTACTTAGATTTGTATGCCGCCCCTCTCTGAAGGGATACTCTGTATCCTGTCTTTGCCTATCACATAGTGAACTTTGTTTAAGAGTCTGCTAATCTGAGGACTTTCTTCTTTTGCCTTCCCATTCAGGCACATGCACACAGAACACTTGTTCCTTTTTTATTCTTCTATATTATATATTAGAATAATATATACTATAGAAGATAAGGTATAGATAGCCAGATGCTTTGCTTATCATACATTCCATGTAAATAAAACTCATTTCTGTTAGAGTTAATATATATATAGTAATAGCATATGTAGATGACTTTGAAGGGGAATGATGCTACCTAGGAAACAATCAGACAAGAGACACAGGAACCCCCTGTGGCTTAATGGATAGAGAAAGAAACGTAAAAAGGACCCACCCTAGTTAATCAAGGAGTTAATAGTAGGGGCAAGGAGTTTGTGCTTTCAGGCTTGCAAGATTCTATTAATGTAGCCTTAATAGACAAATTAGTTTGTCTATTCAGGTTGCCTATCTGGTTTACATTCCTGGGAGGGATAACTAGTAATTATTTTGTGTCAAGTTGCTGGTCTTAGGAAAAAGAAGAATGGCTGCATTTAGAGTGCCCTGGGTCATTTGCACCTCAGTTATCCTTGGAAAGGTGACAAGAGAAGATTACATAGCTCAAAATAAGAAAAAGGGTAGAAAGAACATAAAACAATGAATGCAGGAACAAATGGGCCACCAGATGGTGTCTGTTTTGAATTTGCAGAAACTTCTGTTTTTAGTAAAGAGAAAGACAGGTTTGCTGAATAAAATGATTGTAAATCTATCTTTTATTTGGCTAAACAAACAAAAGATCACCTCCACCAGAAGAAGCTCTGTAAAATTCTACTGTTAGGCAAAGAAGAGATGCTAATTTTAAGAATCAAAGATCCTTTATATGTTTAAAATTTGGAATCAGGTCTGTCCTCAGTAAAATAGATCACAGAGAATAGCTGTGATTTAAGACTGAATAGCAATCATTTTTATACAATCAACAATTCAAAATTGTTCATGAATGGTACTCTTAGATCAGAGGTGGGCTGCTGCCCTACCTAATTGTGCGCAGCTCTGTGACTCTCTAACACAAGTACAGGATCGAGCACAATTACACTTCCTGCATTTGTGCAGGTAGCAAAATCACACTCACAGACGCTTGTGCGGGCGCATTTTGGTGAGGTTTTTTTTTGCTTCCCCGCATGGGGTTCCAGCAGCAACCCACCACTGTCTTAGAAGCATTTGAACTAAATTATAAGAAGATGCAGCAAGAGCAATAAAGAATTGTAATCACAAAAACGGTACAGTAGTACCTCTAGATACGAGCTGCTCCACATGCGAGTATTCCAAGTTACGAGCCGCGATGCGAGCGAAATTTCTGTTCGACACCCAAGCTCAAATTCGAGATATGAGCCAAGCTTCCACTAGGTGGCGCAAGAATATCCTTGCTTCCAGTTATATCGGCGCGAAAAACAAAGTCTAAAGGCATTCGTTCGAGATGCGAGTTGATCGACTTACGAGCTCGGGTCTGGAACGAATTAAACTCATATGTCGAGGTACCACTGTATAACCAAATACACTAGAGCAGTCATGGTGAACCTTTTTCAGCTCAGGTACCAAAGGGTACATGATAGTGTGGATGTTGATGTCCACACCCATAATGCAATATGCTATGCATGTATACAACACCTCCACGCTCCCTTCCCCCACACATGCACACACGTCTCACTGAAGCCTTTGGACTTCCAAAAGGCTCGTTGAGCTGTTTTTTGCTTTCCCCAAGGTTTATGAAAGCTGCCTGAAGCCTGGGGACAGCAAAAAATGGCCCACCGGGCCAATTGGAAATTTGGAAATGAAAGGAAGTGAAGCTGCCCTAATACTTACCTTCAGATAGTTGCAACTAGGCCTCCTATACCTCGGGGCATTTTTTTCTGCAGCTGGAAAGTCTTTCCTGAAGGCCTGTGTAACCGAAAACAGAGCTCCGGATCGATCTGGAGCTCTGTTATCAGCTGCAGAAGCCTTTCCTAAAGGCCTTTCCTGAAGGCCTCTCTAGCCGATAAAAGAGCTCTGGATCGATCCGGAGCTTTGTTATCAGCTACACAGGCCTTCAGGAAAGCCTTCCAGGCTGCAGAAGAAATGGGCTGAGATGTGAAAGGCCTGGCTGCAATTGTCCAAAGCAGAAGTTCCTCTGACAGCGAAAAGGAGGTGGAAGGTGAGGTGAGCACACAAGTGAACTTCCTGTTGGGCCATTTTTGCCATGCGGAGAGCAAAAAATGGCTGAAAAGA
The DNA here is from genome assembly GCF_031021105.1 of Erythrolamprus reginae. Lineage (NCBI taxonomy): Eukaryota > Metazoa > Chordata > Lepidosauria > Squamata > Dipsadidae > Erythrolamprus > Erythrolamprus reginae. Next base: position 85,407,199 of record NC_091952.1, on the reverse strand, counting down.
AGGCTGAAAATCAGCTGGCCAGCATACGCATGCCGGCTGGAGATGACATAGAGAAATGCCTCATGTGCCCTCATATGGCTCCGCATGCCACCTAAGGCACGCATGCCACATGTTCGCCATCACTGCACTAGAGAAAGGGGCGCAGAGAACCAGATGCATTTTAAAAGTCTTAAACAAAGTTACAGCCATGTAGTCTGCGGAGAGGGGCGGCATACAAATCTAAATAAACATAAACAAACATAAACATATTCCAAATACTCATGTTGTGTAAAGGCCAAAGGCACTTATTGCTATTTTTTGCAGTTGGATAATTGACTGATGGAACTGCATGCAAATCATGGGCACCCCAACCAAGTACCAATGTCTAATGCTGACGCCAGGGGTAGGTTCTGGATCCTTTTAATGTCGGTTCACCCAGAGTCACGGCGTGTGCGCATGCTTGCTTTGCACATTTGTGCACCTGCAGCAATTAAAAAATAGCTTCTGCGCATTCGCCGAAGCAAAATCCAAGATGGTAGCATCACAGAGACACCGAATGAACCAGCTCCATGACATCATCATTGAATTGATAGCGGTTCTAAAGAACTGGTTAGTAGGAACCCAGCTCACCAATGAGTTCTCGGAGAGGGGCGGCATACAAATCTAATAAATTATTATTATTATTATTATTATTATTATTATTATTATTATTATGTCAATACAACACAGCAAACGAGATCACTATGCTAGATTTCGTATTTCATCACCAGTCGGGCACTTCCCAAGCACCTAGGACTGAGTGATGTAGCGGCGAATTATGTTTGCCAATCCCAGTAAAGCAGCCTTTTGCAATTGACAGATGGAGATTTTGTCAATTCCAATGGTTTTCAAACGTCCGCTGAGATCCTTTGGCACTGCGCCCAGCGTACCAAGTACCACTGGGACCACTTTCACTGTCTTTGAATATTAATAGCTCGGGTAAGTAGTTATGATGTTGTTTTGAGGTCTGAGTTTGGCAATTTGGTTGCAAACATTTCATCCCCATTTGAGGAGAAATCTTCAGTGCACTTTGGATTGTGCTTGTCTGCCTGATTTCTGTTTGTGTGATTGGCTGGCTGTAGTTGCTGAGGTCTATGACCTATAGATGTTCTAGATCAGACCTGAGTCGTTGCAGCTCGATTTTTAGATCTTCGTATTTCACTAATTTCTCTAGCTGCTTCTCCTCAATTCTGCTGTCTCCTGGGATTGTGATGTCGATGATCCATACTTTCTTTTTCCCCACAATCAGGATGGCTGGTGTGTAATGCTTTAGAATTCGGTCAGTCTGAAGTCGGAAGTCCCACAGTAGTTTTACTTGCTCGTTTTCGACCACTTTTTCGGGCTTATGATCCCACCAGTTCTTTGCCACTGGGAAATGGTAGTTCTGGCACAAGTTCCAGTGGATCATCTGTGCCACAGCATCATGTCTATGCTTGTAGTCAGTCTGTGCGATCTTTTTCCAGCAGCTGAGTATGTGATCGATTGTTTCATCTGTTTCTTTACAGAGTCTGCACTTACTATTATTATTATTATTATTATTATTATTATTATTATTATTATTATTATTATTATTATTGCGTCTTTTATAATCAATGATATATGAACCTCGTACTCTTACTATAATTGCCGGTTACATTGATTGTGAAGACTACCTTTTCCAAATTCTGGGTTTTGACATAGTCATTTGTTTGACTCAGTCTACAGTGGGACGCTATTGAAAAGAATCTGGAATCTGCATCAGGTGCAAAATTTACTAACGAGTTGTGCTATTTTAATTCCTAGATTAGCTGAATTGTGCCTGTTGTAAGCATGGATCATGGTTATTTAATACTTTAAATTGCTGTAATCTGGGGAGTTCTAAGGGCTCCATTCATGAGCATCTGTGTGGAAAGTAAATGTTGAAAAAATGTGCATCATCATGCAAATACTGTGAATTATTACTGGCACTAAGCATTGGGATACAAGTAAAGAACTTTTTTTACTTTTGCATATACTTTTCATATATACTAGCCCCATGATGGTGAACCTATGGCAATATGGCAGGTGGAGCCATATTGGAGGGCACGCGAGACTTTGCCCTGTGTCAGTTCCAGTACGCATGTACGCGCTGGCTACTTAGTTTTCAGCCTTGGGAGAAGCCGTTTTGCCCTCTGGACGCTTCAGGAAAGCTTCCCTGAAGCCTCGGACGCAAAAGAAATTGCCCAATGGATAAACCGGAAGTTCAGAAAACTTCAGAAAGGTTCCTGAAGCCCCAGACTGCAAAAAGCAATACAATGGGCAAACTGGAAGTACGTTTTCCAAATTTCCGGTTTGCCCATTGTACTGTTTTTTGCAAACAACGGCAAACTGGAAACGTGTTTTCCCAAACTGGAAACGTGTTTACCCATTTGGGCATTTTTTCACATACCAGGCTTCAATAAGGCCTGTGCATGTTCAGTGGGACAATGTATGGGGTGCGTATGCTTGGGGGGGATGGAAGGGGTGTGGGCACGCATGCTAGCACACCTACACACACTCTTTTGGCATGCAAACCAAAAATAATTTGCCATCACTGTACTAGACCCGGATTGTGGGGGCAATATGCTGGCTCTGTTAAAAAGTGCTATTGCTAACATGTTGTAAGCCACCCTGAGTCTAAGGAGAAGGGCGGCATAAAAATCGAATAAAATAAATAAATAAATAAATAAATAAATAAATTAATTAATAAATTAATAAATTAATAAATTAATAAATTAATAAATTAATAAATTAATAAATTAATAAATTAATAAATTAATAAATTAATAAATTAATAAATTAATAAATTAATAAATTAATAAATATACTAGCCATTTCAATAATTTCAATAATAAATGTATATCTAATCAGCAAATCCCAAAGCCAGAATTTCATCTTTCTTCTGTCTCAAGTCCAAAATTTAGAATCAGTCTCCAAATAGAACCAAAGTTGGATATATTCTTTTCTTTGATTAAAGCTGTTAATTTAACCATCTCTGCTAACTCCATCAGTTTTTCCATTCATTCTTCCGTCATGGGAATCAGCGTACCTTTTTATTTTTAAACATAAACCTTTCTTTCTGTGGTCAGCATATGAACAACAATGTTACAGATCTTTTTCAAGAACCTTATTCAATAAACTTAAAAGGAAATTTTAAATTTTATATTTATTTTGAGAATTTGGGGGATCTTCTACATTTAAATATGAACCTTGCCCTAACATTTTTATCAGCATCATATTATCATCTAAAATTCATATTGCTGCGTTGTCTTTTGCAGACCAGAAGAAATGTACAGCAGTATTTTCACAGGATAAAACATGTTCCTTTTTATTTCAGTATACTGTAGATCAGTGTTTTTCAACCAGTGTGCCGTGGCACACTAGTGTGCCGCGAGACATGGTCAGGTGTGCCGCGAAGAAGGAAGCTCAGGTTCCGGTCTTGCAACTTTTTGCTGAGAGAGAGTGTGAGAGTGAGAGAGAGAGAGAGAAAGAGAGTGAGAGAGAAATCAAGAGAGAGAAATCAAGAGAAAGAAAAGAGAGAAAGAGAAAGAAAGCAAGAGTGTGAGAGAAAGAAAGCAAGAGAGAGAGAAAGAGAGAAAGAAAGCAAGCGAGAGAGAGAAAAGGAGAGGAAGAAAGAGAGAGAGAAAAGAGCAAAAAGGGGAGGAAAAAAGAGAGATGAGAAAATGATTGAGGCAGAGAATGAGAGGAAAGAGAGAGAAACAAAAGAGAGAGAGAGAGGTGACTCTTGATTTAAAGCATATGATAAAAAGCACCCAAAGAATAAGAGAAAAAACCCAGCCCTCACCTGTTTTTGGAAATGGTTCAAGAGTGTGTACACACACACACACACACACACACAAGGGTGGGGAGGAGACAGGGATGGAAAAAGAGAGGAGAGTGTCTTAGGGTGTCATTTTGTGTCAATTTGGTTGGTGGTGTGCCCCAGGATTTTGTAAATGTAAAAAATGTGCCGCGGCTCAAAAAAGGTTGAAAATCACTGCTGTAGATGATAATAAAATCTTTTAGCTTCCACTAGATGGCAGTCCTGTGCAGAAAACAAGAGGTAGAAAAGAACACACACACACCCTTTTAAAAAAAAATTGCTTAGTAACTCTGGAAGAAGATGAATTGCAGCAGCTCAAACTCAAAACTTGCTTAAATGATTCCTCTGCTGGAAATCTCCTGTTGTTTGACCTGCGCTTATTTATAAAGAGTGTTAAGCTCCAGCTGAGATATAAAAGACAATGTGACATGAGGTCATAATTGATGTATCCAATATCTGCCACTGAAATAAGTCACCACTCTTTTGGGAACTTTTGCATGAAGAACAAATGCCGAGAAGGCTTAGCAGACATACAAAAAAAGGGTAAAACTTAAAATGTCATTGTACAGTTCATTTGGTTTGGTTTTAAAATTAAGGCAGTTGTGGGAAGGCAACTTCACATCTACTTTCCTGATTTTAGCGAAGTGAAATGTGAATGCACAAGCTAAGTAGCCACCCTGAGTCTTTCAGGATTGGGCAGCATAGAAGTCGAATGAATGAATGAATGAATGAATGAATGAATGAATGAATGAATGAATGAATGAAATAATAAATAAAATAAAATAAAATAAAATAAAATAAAATAAAATAAAATAAAATAAAATAAAATAAAATAAAATAAAATAAAATAAAATAAAATAAAATAAAATAAAATAAAATAATACTTGCCAAAAATTCAAGGCAACTTCATAAATCCCAATAGTAGTAACTATATGTACTTCAAGGCTGAATGATGGAGTGCTGTTTGCTTGCAGGTATTTCATTACTCAACTCCGTAACATCATCATGAGTATGGGTTTTGCTCCCTTTTTATGTACAAAGATGCCAAATTACAGAATAACAGGTGGGCAAAAGATCAGAAGCAGGAGAGTGTTCCAACTTCTTGTTTGATTTCTGTCTGTGGAAAGATTCTTTCCTCCCTTCCTGAATATTCCTATATTCCTTCTATATTCCTATATTCCTTCAACCCTCAGCTCAATGAGACAGAATCTTCCACTGGATTCCAGGTTTCTGTGAATGAAAGGAGCCCTTTCATTTACAGAAGTATTGGGCTGAACTTTCCAGGAAAAATAGAGCTTAATATTAGATTCACGTGGAAATGAAGAGGTGAGTCATAGGAATAGTTCAGCATCTTTATTGTCTATTAGCTGGAAGTAATACGGACTGTCGGCTGCAGGGAAGTGCCTTTTAAGGGCTTCCCTGAATCCGGCTGGCCATTGACAGCAATTTATTTCTCCCGCTGCTAGATTAACCAATCAGCAGGAGCTATTCAAGTTGTACTCTGTTTGTTTTTAAACATTTTAAATTCTTCCCCTTTTTTCTTCTGTGACCATCCCCTCAATACCCAGTTCATAACTTTAGATAACACCTTGTCTTTTGCTGTATGTTCCGCGATGCCTCGTGATGTGACATTGCTGGTTCATTCTATGTCAACCAGCAAGATTTCCACCACAAGTGCGAGTTATTCCACTAAGTCGGATGCGGAGCAATGGCTGTCTGCATCTGCATGTCCGATGCTCTTTCTTGGTCTGTGGGTTAGCTTGTGGCTTACCCGGATAGGAATATGGACCAGCGGGTTAGCCGCGATAGCATATATTGGGGCATTTATTTATTGCCTTCAAGTAGACCCAATAGATGCTTGTGGTATGGACAGGTTCAAATTTTTAGCTGTAAAGGTAAACAAGACAAAACAATAATAGAATGCATGTGACGCTCCCATAACAACATCCTGCACTTTGTACTTATTTTTAGAGCTTTATACGTCAGTGATGAAACACCAACTCTACATTTTTAGGGCATTTGAAACATGCTATTTCTAATTAGAATGATTTAATAGAGTTTCCAGAAGGGCTTGTTTTGTAAAAGTGGGCTGAAAATGCCCTATTTTGGACATTTTTACAAACACCGTCAATTTATGAACTATTGGAAAGCAGTAGACAAATGAAATTTTATATTCAAAAACTTTGTATTACTAAGTTGTTATGCACAAAGTTCAATTCTCATACCTTTCCTTCCAGAGATATAAGAAGCTAAACTTTACCCTTTTTTCATGCTGCAGTCATTTTTGGCTAACTTTGCTCCAAATTATCTAGATGGAGATCACTCATGAGAATGTTTTTATTATTTTGTTTAATAGAGCACAACAAGTTGTAAAAGATGGCCAAGTTTTGTTTCTCTCAACAAAATATTGCTGGAGATATTAAGTCTCAAAGTTGCTGAAATGTCAGAGTTATACTGTCAAAGACTGCAGTATGGGGTCATACAAATGACTATATCTCTTTAGGTATTGCATCGGCAAACGTAACACTTTTCCCATGTTCATTGGGGGATGTGTGTGCCTGTTCACCCCAAATTTCATCAAAAGCCATGATGGTCAACCAGAGAGACCCAAACCACTTGGCATGGAATAATCCTGCAATGTTAGTATGGGATACTATCCATTTCTCAAGCACATGTCTGCATGATATTCTTAGGGTCATTTATAGTTTATAAATCCACAATCTATAATCATTATAATGAAAGCCTTTTTTGAGATCTATGTTCAATAGGATTTATTCTCTGATTGTGTTTCAGTTACAAAAATCTGCATGGCAATTAGATCGCAATCAAGACAGGCAATACGTGACACATTTTGTTGCCACTTAATGATTGGTATAATTGACTAGTAAACTCGTTTTTGGTTTTTTTTAAATCAAAGTTTGTTCTATTGATGGTTTATTTGGAAAGAAAAAATGCAATGCATAAAGTAATCAGTGAAAAAACATGACTGGAGGATTTTCCAATGTTGGGCAGGGCTGGAATTTCAGACAAAGGATCCACAAACCTATGGCCTTAGAATGTTGTGATTTGACAATACTTAGAAGGTCACTTCTGAGAACAGATAAGTGACAAGCTGTAATATCTCACTTCTTAGTTCAAAACTAAGCAAGATTCCATAAACAATGCCTTAGCATAATTTCTAAGGGTTTGGTATAAGGTTATATTATTTCCTTTTTCGTGTCTCTCATTCTCTTGGCCTAATCCTGTTTCTCAACTAAAATTTCATAAATATGCTATGAATCATATTCTGTTGTGGTTGGCTCTGGCCCAGCTCCTGCCCCAAGGAATGTGGAGGTGGATGTGGGGGAAACATCCACATGCCACAGGCCTGTTTGGCTTCCGGTAGAATCTCCCGACAAAGGCTCCTCTGACGAAGGAAGCGTGAGTAGCAGGGAAGGGGGGAGTTTGGCAGACAGCCCAGGAGGAGATCAATCATCCTTATCATCCCTGGATTCTGAAAAAGAACTTATGACAGATCCACGCATGTGTAGAGTGATGCATAGGAGAGAACAACTGAAGGATTATTACAGGAGATAAGTGAGACCACCTGTGGTTGGGTGGGGCTGCTGTAATTAGTGCTACAGATAAAAAGAACAGTGTGCTGGTTTAGCCTTGTGGAAGTTTATCTGATCCATAGTTTTGTCAAGATCGTGGTTTTTGCTGTTTCCCTGTTCAAGGCTGTGTGTGGACTTTCTGGACTTTGGAATTGTACTCAATTTCCCAGTTACTGGGTGAGAAATTGGATTGCATTTAACCTGTGCCTTGTGTGTAACAGAAAATCCCTTTGACATTTAAAAAGGGAGTTTTTTCTGCTTTTCTGTTGATAAAGACTTTTGGTTTTCTTTCTATCGTGTGGTGTGTGTCTTTCTGGACTAATTACCCTGTAATTACGGGTGGTTGGGGCACGCCGGCAGAACAATATTCTCACAATTTGGTGATTACCAGTTAGAAACATGGTCTTGAAGTGCAACACAGTAATTCAGCCTTGGCCAGGGCATTATTTTCCCCTCTTCTATATGCGAATTCAATATCTTTATTGGCTCCTGTTCTTTTTTTTAATAATTCTCAATATTTTGCTGAAAACATTCAAACAAATATCCCATGCACAAAAGATTACAAAATACAGTTGCAATGCAACTTCAGCAGTGAACCTTTTATTCACAGAAGTAGATGCAAAATTACTTTGGCAGAGTATTTTAAAATATGAACTCAAATTGTGTTTGAACACATAAGAAATTATGGTTGAAAACTTAAATGCAACGTTTGGCAGGATTAAAGTTCAAAATCCATTTTTCATTCAAATTCAAATACTAAGACTAATCAAATAGCATAATGTGAGAGGTAATAATTCTATGGACACACATAGTATATAAAAAGCAGAGCCACCCTTGAAACAAATGTTATTCACAGTTTGAAAAATAGTATGTATTCATATTATTCACCCAGAATAAAAGCTTTTTCAAATGACCCATTAATATTAAATATCACCATGAATTCAAAGGCACATATAAAACTGAGCTCTGTTTTTGAAGGTAGCAGAAGTTATTTTGAATGTTAGTTGAACATGATACATACTGTATATTCAAGTATACAGTATCTAAGTATACCATATCACCCCACAAATATGACAACTATGCTACCAAAATCTCTTCTGCACTCAGCAGGGCTTAATGTAGATTTATAGGGAGAGATGTGTTTAAACCAACCATTTGTTTCAGTCTTTAATCTTTCCAATTCTATAAACCTAATTTTTGCTTTATATACAGTTTAGACATTATTTATCATTTGGCAAAAAACATTCCATATATCAATCCTTCTACACAGCACAGAGTTTCTGATGCTTAAAGTTTTACAACTTAACAATAAGTAGACTTAATTAACATTTTCTACTTAGCAACAAAATAACATGATATAGACAAGCCCTGCATAACGAAGCAGTGGAAGTGATGTGCCAGTGTCTGGAGGCTGTTGAGGCCTGGATGGGTGTCAACAGACTCAAACTCAACCCGGATAAGACGGAGTGGCTGTGGGTTTTGCCTCCCAAGGACAATCCCATCTGTCCGTCCATCACCCTGGGGGGGGGAATTATTGACCCCCTCGGAGAGGGTCCGCAACTTGGGCGTCCTCCTCGATCCACAGCTCACATTAGAGAACCATCTTTCAGCTGTGGCGAGGGGGGCATTTGCCCAGGTTCGCCTGGTGCACCAGTTGCGGCCCTATCTGGACCGGGACTCACTGCTCACAGTCACTCATGCCCTCATCACCTCGAGGTTCGACTACTGTAACGCTCTCTACATGGGGCTACCTTTGAAAAGTGTTCGGAAACTTCAGATCGTGCAGAATGCAGCTGCGAGAGCAGTCATGGGCTTACCTAGGTATGCCCATGTTTCACCAACACTCCGCAGTCTGCATTGGTTGCCGATCAATTTCCGGTCACAATTCAAAGTGTTGGTTATGACCTTTAAAGCCCTTCATGGCACTGGACCAGAATATCTCTGAGACCGCCTTCTGCCGCACGAATCCCAGCGACCGATTAGGTCCCACAGAGTGGGCCTTCTCTGAGTCCCGTCAACTAAACAATGTCGGTTGACGGGCCCCAGGGGAAGAGCCTTCTCTGTGGTGGCCCTGATTCTCTGGAACCAACTCCCCCCAGAGATTAGAACTGCCCCTACTCTCCTTGCCTTTCGTAAGCTCCTTAAAACCCACCTTTGTCGTCAGGCATGGGGGAACTGAGACATCTCCCCCGGGCATATACAATTTATGCATGGTATGTTTGTGTGTATGTTTGCTTAGTAAATGGGTTTTTTAAAATATTTTAAACTATCATTTAGATTTGTCATGAATTGTTGTATTCTGTTGTGAGCCGCCCCGAGTCTGCGGAGAGGGGCGGCATACAAACCTAAATAATAAATAAATAAATAATAAACAAACAAACAAATAAATAAATAAATAAGCAAAAATATCAATATAGAAATAGACATCTACTTTTCTATATTTCTAATATTAGCAACCTGTATGGACACGTTGCTGGGAATTCAGACATTAGTATTCCCAATGTAGATGAAGGATATTAAATTATAGAAACCTCTTTATACTATAAAGTCTATGGCAAAATAGAGATTAAATATAAAAGGAAATATTGGAGTAGACTGGTAAACTATTTGTAAACTTCTTTCTATAGCTATTGTTCCAGGGTTGGGTTTCTCCTGATTCAGACTGGTTCACCTGAACTGGTTGTGACCTGCTGGTGATGTCGTGATGATGTCATGGAACTGGATCAGTTGGTGACAGTCCATGGGCAGTGCCATCTTTCTTTTTTCCCCTTCTGAGCGTGCACAGAAGCTGAGTTCTGGCACCATGCATGCGGTCACCATCTATTTTTCAGATTATTTTATTATTATTTTTTTGGATTTTTCGTTACTACACACCCACACAGTGTGGGAGGGAGCGGACCGGCAACAAGGTAAGTGGGAACCCACCCCTGTACTGTTCCATGAATATCATTGACAATGGTATTGCTATCATTTCTAATTGTATTAATCAGTAAATATCAGAATATACTGGGTGAGCTGGACAAAGTAAATATAGTCCCAAATGAGTATCAACCATTTTATCAGCATCTGGTCTATTTGTATCATGTAAAAATAACAATATCAGTTTACTAGTTTTGTTGTGAAATCAGTGTGCTATAACAATGGGGGGAGAAGCACCTGTTGACTCAAATTAGCCAAGCTATTTGCCATGGCAAAGGTGCTGTTTTCAAGGGTCATTAGCTTACTAATCTGCACAAAGGTTCTTTTCTAAACATAAATATGTAATTACCCAAACACTGGATGATTAATGCATGGTGCTCTTTGGTAAATATCTGTGAATAGGATATACAAGCACACCAGGGGTGAATTGCTCCTACCTGCTGCTACCGAAGTGCTGCACACGCAGCATGGGGAGTCTTGCATGCATGCACACACTGTGCATGCTTGCATGCACATGTCCCCAATGTGATTTTGCTTCCATGCAGGCACAGGAAGCAAAAATGCCCAGAAATCTTGTGAGGGGATGCGGGGATCTTGTGAGGGGATGCGCGCGTGCACAGGATTTTGGCACAGGATTTTGCTTCTGTGAATACGCGGAAGCAGAAAATTGCCAAAATCTCGCACACACAAGCATCGCCTCATGAGATTTTGCTTCTGCACATGCAAAAATTACCAAAAATTAAAGGAAAAGGAGGGCAGCGCCCAAAGGACTGGCACAATCTGACAACTGCTATCAGTGCGCAGTCGCCTACCATACCATTAGCAACCCACCATTGAAGCATGCACACACAGAGACACACACACACACACACACACAAACACTGTATGCAAGTGTGTTTGTAGGAATATATCCTAACCTAACAGTAATCCTGTTAAATTAATAAGTACTATGTGAAAGAGAAGACTAGTGATTAAGTCTTCCTAAACATTAGCAGAGAGTGGATCTGGTGTAGTGGTTAAGACATCAGCGTAGAAAGTTGGAGTCTGTGAATGTTAGCTCCATTGTAGACACAAAGCCAGCTACTGGTCTCCGGCCAATCACTCTCTTAGTCCTAGGAAAAAGCAATGATAAAACATTTTGGAAAAACCTTGCCAAGAAAACTGCAGGGACTTGTCCAGACAGTCTCCGAAATCAAACATGGTTAAACAGAAGAGGAAAAAACCCATTAGTAACTGATAATTGACTTATAAGATAATTAAATTCTACTTAAGAGCTTAATTAGTTCCATGACCAGGTTCTTAAGTAGAAAAGTTCTTAAGTAGAAGCAATTTTTCCCATAAGAATCCATGTAAAAGCAAATAATGCGTGCAAACCCATTAGGAAAGAAATAAAAGCTCAAAATTTGGGGGGGGAGGAGGGGGAGGAGGAAGCAGAGGAGGAGGACAGTCGCTGCCGAAGGAAGAAGGTGAAGTGAGGAGAATAAAAAAAATCCAAAACTTTAAGGCTTAAAAGAGGGACTCTGAGGCTGTGAGGAGGAGCACACACCTCTCATACACCCGGCATGAGGCTGCCTCCCATACACTGTGGAGAGAGAAATCCAGGGGGAATGGCAGGAAACTGGCCAGGCCTTCGTGCCGCTCTCAAATTTCCTAGGAAATTTTTCTGGGCTTGGTTCTTAAGTAGAAAATGGTTCTTAAGAAGAGGCAAAAAAATATTGAACACCCGGTTCTTATCTAGAAAAGTTCTTAAGTAGAGGCATTCTTAGGTACAGGTGCCACTGTATTTGTAAAAGTGTGGAAATAGATGTGGTCTATTATATATTAATCTCTATCTCTACCTCTCTACCTACCTACCTACCTACCTACCTACCTACCCACCCGCCTACCTATACACCCACCCATCTATCTATCTATCTATCTATCTATCTATCTATCTATCTATCTATCTATCTATCTATCTAACATATTGTTCTTATATTAGACCACTCAAAAGCAGCTCATCTGTCCAGAACCCACACTGCATTTCAGACACTAATAGAATTTAGTGAGTCCAGAGATATTTCACGAGAAGAGTCCTCTGCTTGTAACAAAATACCTTATATGCCACCAGGCTTGATCTTTTGGGCTTAGACAACTTAGAACTACACTACCTTCAGTCTGACCTAAGCGTAGTACAGTACATAAAATTATCTGCTACAATATCCTATCTGTCAGTTACTACTTCAACTTCAACCACAACAATACATGAGCACATAATAAAATCAAACTTAAGATAAACAGCTCCAAACTTGATTGCAGAAAATACGACTCCAGCAACAGAGTGGTCAATGACTAGAATGCACTACCTGACTCTGTGGTTTCTTCCCCAAACCCCAAAAACTTTAACCTTAGACTGTCTACTGCTGACCTTACCTCATTCCTAAGAGGTCTATAAAATGTGTTTATTTGTATCGATTTCATGTATTCATAAACTTGTTTACACTTATAGTTTTGTTTTTCATTATTAAAATAAAATAAAAAACATGTTTACACTTATATCTTATCTAATACATGCCTGACAAAAATAATTAAATAAAACTAGTTTTTTCAGATCTTGTCCAAATTCTGGGGGCTACATCTAGTTTTTTTGCTGAGAATTTGGAAGTGGCTTCTCAATGCTATCTTCCAGAATATTTTTCAATGTACCATTGTAGTCTAAAGTCCTATTACAGGTAGTCTTCAGATTACAATGGAAAAATGGGACTAGAATTTCTGTTACTAAGCAATGCAGATCCATCCCTCTTAGTTTTTCCCATAATCAACCAAGGACTTTTAAGGAAAGGCTGTGAAGAAAGGCTGAAGTGGCCTATCTTTAAGAAATCATATGAATAATGATTTAGTTTGGAATTTCATATTTGATGAGCTCCCCTTTGTTTTTTCCTACAGTATTTCTTTCTACTCTCAACACAAGAATTGTTTGGCTTTTAAGTGCCAGAGACAAAATATCAGTGTTGTGAGACAATTTTCTCAGATCTTATCCCCAGCCTATTTTGGCTAAATTAAAGGCTGGGAAAGGTTTTTGCTTAAGCTTTGGGAAGCTATGTAAAGCAGAATAAACACTATTTGAACAAAGTGGGTTACCAATAGAGTGTACAGTCAACTAGAAAAGTTTTGTCTCATGCCTTGATGACATTAAGTATCTTTAGGAAACTAGAAACCAAGTCCAAGAGGAAGGGAGACAGAGAAAGATTGTATGGATATTCAGCTTTAAATAAATGTAACTGAATGTGGTAGCATTCTTTAATACCCAAATGTTCACTTCATTCCAGAATTCAGGATATGAAACAATTAAATTAACAAGTAACACAAATTCCATCTGAATGTTATTGAAACCTTCCTAGCAGTAAGAATAATTCTTCATTGGAACTAGTTTCTTCTAGCAATTCTAGCAGAGATCAGATAGATATTAATCCATGCTTTGGATTGTTGATCTGGGCAGATGACTATAATTGATGGACAAATTAACTAGCTATCTTCAATTGTATGACACTATCACTTTATTATTCCATGTATCCATTTAAATGCAATTAATGGGTTATCCCCCATAAATTTAATAGTATTCCTGTTATGTTACAAGTATTGAACAGTAATATAGAAGCACATTATGCTTCTATAGTGAAGAGTCAATATCTGCACTTTCCTGAACCGCCCTGTATTATGTTTCATGGATATGTAGGCTAAATTTGAATAAGCATGCAGCTAAATAGTAGAAATCAGTAATGTATTATTGAGACCATCCTACCCTTTGGATCAAGTGCACTCATAGAAATTTTTTAAATAAAAACTGCTTGCCATTTTCACATAACCAGCATTAATTTATCCAGTTGCTACTGGACCTATGACAATCTAGCTTACCATATTGCATCTTTCTGATAAACAGACTCCTTATAAAACTACTGTAAGCTTATCTAATTATTTTTAAGAATATTTCAGAAGCACATAGAAGGAGGACATACTCAGATGAATGGATTGTATTTGAATGAATCTTTTATACATTTTACAGAAATAGGGTTCTGGTTTATTGCATAAAATTATATCATAAATTTCATAGTATATGTACTGTACACTTCAGTAACTGTTGCCTACATTATTGTAAACTAGATTTCAAAATACTACAATGAAGTTGGCAAACAAACACATCATAAGGCACAGTGTAAAATTCAGAGACAACAGCAGTTAAAACATTTAAAGTGCTACTAGCAAATAATACAATTACAATCAAAAGACTCCAAAATAATTGATGTGACGTAACACATAGCATATAGCTAAATTTATCCAGATTACATAATCAAAAACATATTTATACATTCAGATACATGACACTGGCTATTGATACGCAGCTTTTCCAGGAGGATAATATTATTTATTATAGATAATAGCAGTTCAGCCTTTGTAAAAGCAAACTTGCACTGGATGTTGATGGTTAAAACTAAGTTGAGAAAGGAAATGAGATAATTCTCCAGTTTGCATAACATTAAGAAATGTATCTGAGTATTATTATTTTCCTCCTCCTCCTTATAGTATCCACTAAATAATTCATAATTGTTGTCCTTGTTTAACTTGGAATGTTGATTTTGTATATAATTTATCATTTAATCTGATTCTAATTATTATTATAGAACAGAAAACTTTAAAATATATTTGAATTTGGATTTCCAAAGCTGTAAAATCTAAAAAAGAAGTGAACAAAAATATTTTTTCTCTACTAGATATTTTTAATGTTTTTTTCCCACCTAGCATGGGGAAAATGAAAAGTAAAGGATTTATGTGAATTATGTATAAATATAATCTGTTAAGTAAGATACTATATAATGCAAAATGGATACATTCTGCTTCATCTTAGTTTGACCACATTCAGTTTTACCTATCATACTTTTTAAAGCAGTGATTCAAGCACATTTTTAACCAGTTGATTTGTTTCAAGTATTTTTCAGTAGTATTAATCTATAAAAGGAATACATACCATAAATGTCCAATTTAATGCATTAAATATTAGATCACTTCTACATCAGTTCCTTTATCCATCATCTAATGCTCATACATTTTGCTAACATTGTTTACTTAACAGTTAAAATGTAATTAGAACAATAAATTTGAAATCAGAAACATTTCTAAAAACATTTATGATGAAAAATTACCTAGTTGTCTAGATGTTGTCACAAAACTACATGGACAAACACTGTTCATTTTTGTATGCAAATCATGAATAAAAGCATGCTAACTTTCTAAATTTGGTCTGAAGATAACAATACTGTCCATTCTCTTCGAGATACAATGCTGTGTCAAAGGCTAAGAATGTGTAGTTCCATTCATAAAGAGCATATTCAAGGGCTGCATAAATATATTACCTGTGTCAGTATTCATGTATTGCACAAGGTTTCCCTCTATGCAATAGGATATTTATAGCCATGCCCATCACTGCTATTGTTCCTACGTCAGTATAGAATAATACACTGATATTAAACTAGCAAGATTAGAGATTTAAGACATGCTGGCACAAGTTTAGTTATTTCAAACTTTCATTGATGACTTGATCAAAAAATACTACAGACATCATCGTGAGAATATTGCTGAAGCTTGATTATCACTCAAATAGTTACCAGTACAATATTTGACAATACAATAGCAGTTTATTCACAAGTGCAAGTTAACTACGGAAAAAAGAACCTTCTTATTTGGAAAGATAGAATTTACTTTATCTTTCCAGATTATCAAGCATATTTAAAACTGTCCAGTTGTTCTCCATAAGGAAAACACAATATTGCACTATTTGGGAATTAAATAATATGGATTACTGTACTAATAAAATTTGAAAATCTAGCTATTCACTTGAAAAATACAGAATTTGCCAAAACGTTCTATATAAAGAAAACTTGTTGGTCATACATTATAATCAAAATGAATTAGAAGTATGCATTAATTAAGCTTTGCTACTAGCTGTATCATGTATTTTAACTGTCAGTGTTTGAAACTGTGGCATATATGGTATGAAGGTTTGAAGGGGCCTCTCAGAGTTACAGATAAAAGGATTTAGATCAGTTGTTACATTTTGAGAAATCCTCAAGCTTCTAATGAGAGTATTGGTATGGAAGTTATATGGTGCCACATTTGAATTTTCTGTTAAAAATATATCGTTTTCATTATTTTTGAATGGGCCCATGTCCAAGTAGAACAAACTTCTCTCTGAACTGTCACTTTCAGTGAACGTTTTATCCTGTTCTGAAGATTCGGAGAAACCTTCAGAGGAAACCACAGAGAGAGGGTGAGTTTTTCTGGGAGGATCTTGAAAATATTCAGGTAATATCAAAAATGCATGATTCCCTACTGCCCAAGAAATGCTAGAGAACGAAGCTGGAACTGAAGACTTAAGGTTCGCAAAATTTCTGTCAAAAGGACTACTTGAATCCTTTGGAGGCTCATAAAGCCCACTTGACATGGAGCCACTTATAATGGTTGCATATTTTATATTACATTGTTCCGACATGCCTCTTTTATTTTCAGCATCACGGACATTCTCAGAGAGACTGTTGCTATTGAAGTGACCACTAGAGCAAGTTGAGTTATGCTCAAAGTCCTGAATGGTTGAAAACAGTGAGTCAACTGCTAGTAACTCTTGTTTATCTTCATGTTTCATTGCTTTATCAATACTGATATCTTCCAATACTATTTCTGATTCCAGAAGTAGCGGACCAAATGACAATGCTTCAGGATGCTTGAGAAAGAGATGCTCAAAGGTTTCAGGCTAAAAAAACAAGACACATTGTAAAGCTCATTTATCAGTTAATTATTCGTACTGAAAAGAATACAAGAATAAGAAAAAATAAGGAAATGAATATTTTATTATAGTATTTGAATCTGGTTCTTCATTTTCAAAACCAGGTGAATTACATTTTTGAAACAATTTATTTTTTGGGGGGGGGGAACCAAATTATGGTATTGAATCTAGATGTCATCACTTATAATCTAGTTCAGATTAAATAAAGTGTACCAACATAAGGCAGACACGTTAAAGTAAAGAAAGATATTTCTACAAGTTTGAAAATATACCATTTTAGATATTTAATTTTTATATGGTATGAAGTAA
Organism: Erythrolamprus reginae; assembly: GCF_031021105.1. NCBI lineage: Eukaryota > Metazoa > Chordata > Lepidosauria > Squamata > Dipsadidae > Erythrolamprus > Erythrolamprus reginae. The sequence continues at coordinate 85,389,726 of NC_091952.1, read as the reverse complement.
TTATTTAAACCTTAGTTTTCCATCTTCTCAATTAGAATTATGGATATAATGCATCTTCCTTTTAATAAAGAGGAAATTAAGAATGTAATGGCTCTAAAAATAATTGATAAATAAAATGAGTCATAATCAAAATAACTAGAAAGCAAACCTGCAATTCTATGCATACTTACCTGTCAATAAAACCACTGAAAATATTTTATTCTGGCCAGTGTTTATATTCTGTGGTACAACTGTGTCTCCAGAAACAGTCACTCATTAATATGCAATTCAAGCATTTATCAGGTTTTGCTATTTCTGTCCAACATCAAGAATGAAGCTAGGAATATTTCTCATCTAGACTACATCAACAATATATGGTGATATTCTCTAAGTTCAAAGTTACTCTTTACTGTCATGCTAAATTCCTGTTCAGATCAACTACTGGCAAAAAAAAATTGTCTCCTTTCTGAGTGTTTAGGATTACAGTGATCCCTCGATTATTGCGAGGGTTCCGTTCCAAGACCCCTCGCGATAATCGATTTTTCGCAATGTAGGGTTGCGGAAGAAAAAACACCATCTGCGCATGCGCGCCCTTTTTCCATGGCCGTGCATGCGCAGATGGTGGAGTTTGCGTGGGCGGCGGGGAAACCCCGATCTTCGTCTGCTCGCTGCTGCTGCGGCAGCCCAGCAGCTGATCTGCTCGGCGGCAGCAGCGAGGAGCCGAATTGGGCTTTCCCCTTTGCGTGGGCGGCGGGGAAACCCCGATCTTCGTCTGCTCGCTGCTGCTGCGGCAGCCCAGCAGCTGATCTGCTCGGCGGCAGCAGCGAGGAGCCGAATTGGGCTTTCCCCTTTGCGTGGGCGGCGGGGAAACCCCGATCTTCGTCTGTTCGCTGCTGCTGCAGCAGCAGCGAGCAGACAAAGATCGGGGTTTCCCTACCGCCCACGCAAAGGGGAAACCCCGGCTCCTCGCTGATGCCCCCGCTCGCCCGCTCGCCCGCCCGCCCACCGCCCGCCGCCCACTGCCCGCCAGCAAGAGGGGGAGAGATAGAGAAAGAGAGAGAAGGAAAGAAAGAGATGAGAGAGGGAGGAAGAGAGTGTGAGAAAGGAAGAAGCAACATAGAGAAAGAAAGAGAGAAAGAAAGATGAGAAAGGAAGGAAGAGAGTGACGTCATTGGCTGGGAAAAATCGCGATATAGCGTTTCGTGAAGATCGAGATCGCGAAAATCGAGGGATCACTGTATCTCCAAAAGTGTGGGAGGTGTTTTGCTTCTGTTGCCATTACCAAGAAAACATTTTTCTGGGTAATTTCTTAGCTTAGCTTTATTAAACTTTATTAAAATGTATTATGGAGGTGACCTTTCATATATATTTTTGTTGCTGGAAAGTTAGTGCCCAGTGGCTTAATTCTAGTCAGGATCAGCATGCATTGAGTTGGAGAAGGCCTATGAGAATTTGATGCATCTTCTGTAGTGGCAATGCACATCTTGGTTTCCAAGTTACTTTAGTGTATAATCAAGAGAATCATTGCAATTTAAATTGAGTTCTAGAATGCTTCCCTGTGTGAGGAAATTAATATGGGGAAAATGGTTTGCAGGCTGGATATTGATTTCTCTTTTCCTTTACTAGAAAGAGTCCAGCCTATAGTTGGCAAAAGCTTCAATGAATACTCATAGATCTTTGAAAAAATGGTGTTGCGCTAACAGCAGGGAATTTGCATACCACCCACATGGAGTGCTTTTAATATTCTGTTTGTCACAACCCCGCACAGATATGCCACTAAAATATGTGGTGCACAATGAAAGAAAGAAAGAGAAGACAAGGATTAACAAACAGCTGAAATGGGTGAAGAAAGCCTACAATGTAAGCCTTTCAGAAATACCTTGGACTCTGAGGTTTTTTGAGAGTAGCCAATAGCTAATGTGGCTGTGGTATAACATACAGTATTCTATTACAACATTGTAATGAAGAGGAATGTTTATATTTATTCATATCTAAGTCCCGTTCTGTGCTGTTTTCAGTTATCCTACTGACAGAAGGATGGTCAGACAGATGCAACAAAATAGGTTTAATTTAAGTATATCTGCTATTGATATTTGATTTTAAAATCATTTATGAAGTGATAACTGAAACATATTTTGCAAGAGGCAGTCGAAATAATCTGTAAGATTCTATTTTTATGTCTGAAATACACATACACACAAATTATAGAATGCGTGTTTATGTGTATGTGGAACATGCAAACATTCACAGGGCAACAAATACTAAGAAAATAGATAAACTTTTTTTTCTTACATAAAATAAATTCAGAACTTTGTGTCTGTCAACAGGATAATTATCTGTAAATGGAACAGAATGAGGCCAAATGTGCACCAGGAAAACGCACACTTTCGATGTGTTATGAACAGATAGAGAAAGTAAGTAAAACTCACTCTTGGTATATAGATACCCTACCCTGAATACTGTGTCATGTCTGGGCTCCACAGGTTAGAGAGGGCAATGACAAATTAAATTTATAGAGAGGCTAAGATAGTGAGGAATCTAAAATAAAGCTTTATGGGAAAATGCTAGAGAACCTGGGTATGTTTGACCTGTACACAGCTGATGAGTGAATATTAAAGCAGTCTTCAATTGCTGGAGAGACGGAGTAACGACACGGACACCAGAGCTGGATTTAAAATTGGGTCATTTTTATTAACATAAATTTGCATAATTTATTCAAATACTTTGCATAAATTAGCATAAACAACTATGACCCGGAACTGGACCTGCAGGGTCAAACAAATACTTCCGGGGCGGAAATGACGTTATGCCAGTAAACATTCCTGGGCAACACATGGGCGTATCTCGATGCAAGGTCCAGGTGAGGGCCAGGCCGTCACCTGTGACCTTTTCTGCCATGCTGTGCATGAGGGGGGTCCCACCGGCTAACCCGAATCGGGGAATTAAAGGTGCAGGACCCAAAGACAGGTTCCCCCCAGCTGCTCAGGCAGAAACTCCCTCCATGAGCTTGCAGAGAACCTGTCAATCATCCCCAAAGATGCCCAAGGGAGAACGCGCGGTTGCTAAACCACCCAATTTTCCGCCCCTAACCTGCCTACCCAAATGACCAAAGGTAAGCCAATTAACCTAATTAATGCAAGCGCCCCCTAACCGCACAGCCATCACCTCAGTGTGGAATGGGCGAAAAAACAGCTCAGCTAAGAGGCAGAACTGCAAAAAATTCCCATTCGGCCCCCTAAGGGCGACCCCTAAGCACACTGCAAAATAGTGGAGGGCGGGCGGGTGTCTGCTTTGTAGCTTGGTCCGGGCGAAAAGGAAGAGCCCCGGGCCTGCTCGCCCTTATATAGGGCAAGCAGGCCCCGCCCGGACCAATCAGGGGCCTGACCAATCAGGCCCCGATCTCCCGAGCGAAGTCTCGCATCGCGAGACTTCGCCCGGGATCCAAGATGGCGGCCGCCATGAGGGACCGTGTCTCCCGGTCCCTCCAGCAAAGCCTGCCTGCCGGGTAAGTCCGGCGCTGTCATTGCTGGAGAGACGGAGTAACGACACGGACACCAGAGCTGGATTTAAAATTGGGTCATTTTTATTAACATAAATTTGCATAATTTATTCAAATACTTTGCATAAATTAGCATAAACAACTATGACCCGGAACTGGACCTGCAGGGTCAAACAAATACTTCCGGGGCGGAAATGACGTTATGCCAGTAAACATTCCTGGGCAACACATGGGCGTATCTCGATGCAAGGTCCAGGTGAGGGCCAGGCCGTCACCTGTGACCTTTTCTGCCATGCTGTGCATGAGGGGGGTCCCACCGGCTAACCCGAATCGGGGAATTAAAGGTGCAGGACCCAAAGACAGGTTCCCCCCAGCTGCTCAGGCAGAAACTCCCTCCATGAGCTTGCAGAGAACCTGTCAATCATCCCCAAAGATGCCCAAGGGAGAACGCGCGGTTGCTAAACCACCCAATTTTCCGCCCCTAACCTGCCACAGGAGCGGGGGTCAGATCTCTATCTTGGCCCCCCGACTCCCCCCTCTATCTGCGCCAGCTCACGCAGAGACCGCTGCAGGTCCTGTAAGAAGATGGCGTTCCCCTGGTCAGACAGGTGAACGCCATCATCACGGTAGAGCCATGGCTGGTCTATTGATATAAGGGGATGAGGTATTACTACTCCACCCAACCCTCTAACTGTTTTACCCATAGCCCTATTCACCCGTCGCCTAGCCCGGTGAATGGCCCTAAGGGGAGAGGCGTCCCTCCAAACAAGCCTAGGTAATAGTTCTGACCACACCACTTGCGTGGTGAGCCAGACCTCACGAAGCCTTCGCAGGTCTTCGCGTGCCTGGATGATCAGCGCCAGGCCTCCCAGTATGCACAGGTCATTGCCACCTAAGTGCAATACCAGCCACCTGGGTGCGGCCACAGGACACTGCCCACCCAACCCCACTTGGGAACGACTCCAGGAGCCGCCCCCCATATTGCCGGGCGCAGCCACCAAAAGCTGACCGCCCAGCCACACCGGTAGGAGACCCTCCCACCGCATACCTCTCCGGCCCAACCAGGCAACCCTGACCCACCGCCCCAGGGACGGCTGGGTCCCGACAGCGCTCCTGGCCGCCAGGCGGCCGGCCCAGCAAATCATGCTGTGGCCACACAGCAGCGCCGTCGGTGTCACGTCAGCCTGGGGACCCGCAAGAGGAAACACACGCAGAGAGGTCACCTAGCCTAAGCCCTGCCTAGGATCCTCAGCGGGCCTAACATAACCCAAATATGCCGCTGACCGCCAGCGGCCGATCACCCGAATCCAGTGGGCCGGGAAACCAGAAAGTGCCGTGCTAGTGGCGGCGCCGATACGGAACGAACGCGTTCCATAACCGGCGGGATCCGTGCCCACCTGGCCATTGCCCTGGGTACTAACGCACAAAAGTATAAACGGGTCAGAAGGGGTACCGTCCCAAATGCCTAGACGGGTATCCCAGACCTGATCCCCGCAGAAAACCGAAGCTGTAGGGCGGCCACCGTACACACCGATTGGTCGGCGGCCGCACTAAGGTAGATGGTAACCCCTCTGCGTAACTGATCTGACCCAGACCGCCTTACCACAAGGGACCCCCCCCTTGTCTAACGGCCAGATCAGCGTGCTGGAAGGCACGGAGCGAATTGCCAGCCTGAGATGAGGCCAGGCCTCGCTGGCCCCAAGGGCCCCAAGCATGACACCAGTCAATGCCCCAAAAAGACGGGCCTCTTACAATGAGGAACACAGACTGCCAAAAACCACGTTGATTAAAGCGCAGCTGCTCCACCGTCGGGCCTGACGAGTGTCACCAGGGGCCCCCGCTCGCTCCCTCGTACGGCCTCCCAGCACCTACCGGGTGCAAAGTCACCCGAAAAAACTGCAAACCTCCCCGCCTTGTACAGAAAGGCGAGGCCGGCTAACCAGGACCGGATCATCCTAACTGACAGGCCACGCCGCCCAAGCTGGACGCAGAACCCGGCCAGGCGCTATACAGGGCCGGGCCAGCTAAGCTGGTAACCCCAGCCCTGCCTGAAATCCCCAAACTCCTTGCCCGCACGCTGGTGTGCCCCCAGGTGCCGGGCGCCACAGACAAGGGGATTGCCCGGGATGCCTAGCCTCTCCACCACTCTGGATCCCTCCCAGACTCCAGAGGTGGCCGGGAAACTCCTCTGGCAACTCTCGGGCCCACGGGGCCAGGGTCCGAAACTTGGACAACTGACCACGGGACAAGGCATCAGCGACCCCGTTATCCAACCCGGGGACATGCTTAGCCAAAAACAATGCGTTTAGAGCCAAGGACCGGTGCACAAAATGGCGGACAAGCCGCATGACCCTGTCGCTCTTTGAGGACAGGGCATTTACCACATGGACAACCGCTAGGTTGTCACACCAAAAGTGCACCGTCTTGTCCCTAAACTGCTCCCCCCAAAGCTCTAAGGCCACTATTAAGGGGAAGAGCTCCAGGAACGTAAGGTCCTTAACCAACGAAGAGGCACTCCATTCCGGAGGCCATGCCGACCAGCACCACTGGTCACCTAACACTACCCCGAAACCACAAGTCCCCGCGGCGTCAGAGCAGAGCTGCAACTCAGCTTCCAACAGAAGCTCGTGCCTCCAGAAAGACAACCCGTTAAATCTATCCAAAAAGTCCCGCCACACGCCGAGGTCAGCCCTGACCCCAGCGCGAATGCGGGTACGATGATGGGGCAAACGGAGCCCCTGCATCGCATCATACAACCTCCTGGAAAAAGCCCTTCCAGGAACAACTACCCGACAGGCAAAATTAAGGATGCCTGCCAGTTCCTGAAGCTGCCGTAGGGTCACCTTCCGGCAGCCCAGAACCTCATCAAGCTTCCGCTTAATCTTTACCAACTTCTCTAGGGGCAATCTGGAAGATTGCTCCTCTGAGTCCAATTCAATACCCAGAAAGGTAATCCTGGTGGCGGGGCCTTCGGTCTTCTCAGAGGCTAAAGGCACCCCTAATTGAGCACAAAGGGCTTCGAAGTCCCGCATCAAAGCAAAACATTGCTCCGAATGCGCAGGCCCCGCCAAAAGGAAATCATCAAGGTAGTGAACGACCGTACCCAGGCCACTTTGCCTCCTGAGCGCCCACTCCAAGCAGGTGCTAAAACTCTCAAAAAGAGAGCACGAGACAGAGCACCCCATGGGCAAAGCTCTGTCCACGTAATAGCCCCCCTCGAAATGAAAGCCCAACAGCTCAAAGTCGTCTGGGTGTATGGGGAGGAGCCGGAATGCCGACTTAATGTCGCATTTACCCATAAGGGCTCCCACCCCACACTTCCTAACCATAGTCACGGCTGCATCAAAGGACGCATACCGGACTGAACACAGCTCGTCAGGAATGAAATCATTCACTGACTCCCCTTTTGGAAAAGACAAATGGTGAATCAACCTAAATTCACCACTCGCCTTTTTGGGGACCACACCTAAGGGAGACACACGAAGATTCGGGAAGGGCGGCTCCGCAAAGGGCCCCAGGACCCTGCCTTCGGCAACCTCCTTCCCAATCTTCTCCCTAACAACGTCCTCATGACCAACAACCGACCTAAGGTTGTCAGACATGAAGGCCCTCCTAACACCCTGATAAGGGATCCTGAATCCCTCTGCGAAGCCTAGCAAGAGAGCGGCCGCTCTCGAGCGAGGGTGGTAGTCTCCCAACCAACCCTCGAGAACCCCCAACTTAATTGGGCTGGGCCCCTTTTTCCCCAGCAGGCGGGGGAGGCTTTGGGGGACCCGAGCCTTTCTTTTCAATCCCCTTCTTGGGGCGGGGGCACACGGCTGCGGAATGGTTTCCCCCACAACTTCCGCAGGCGTGACGAAACCTGCAAAAGGGGCGAAAACACGCCCCCTTTGCAGCGAACTCGTGACAAATTAAAGAGGCACCCTTACTAACGGCACCCGCCACTGCCTTTGCCGGCGCGGGCGTCGCAGGCTCCTCCTCCATAAAATGACCGCTATCGGTCCTATCACAGCCCTCCTTCCCTGACATATGAGTGGCCTGGAACCACAGGTCCGGAACCACCATATTCCAAGGCAAGTAGGGTTCATGGGCAATGCGCATACGGAAGCCCTTGTCATAGTGCCTCCATATGGTCCCCCCATACTCGAAATGGGCCCTCGCTATCAGGTCGATGTACTTCAACAAGGCAGCGGCCCTCTCCGGCTGTCTCTGAATGACCACCGACGCAAAGGTCAGAAATGCATACAGCCACGAGCTGAAGCATTTCGTGACCTTTGTCTTTTTCACTTTCTCCCCAGGGACAATCTCCTTATCTTGTTTAGGGACCTCCCTATTCAGGAGGGAGAACAAATCAACGTATTCCCCCCGCCAGATTGCCTCCTTAACTGAGGGGTGCAGATGGTACCCTAAAGGAGTGGCGGGCAACCCACAAGGGATGGCCCCAGGCTTGATGCTGGCGAACGGGTCCCACACCGTGGTGGCCCCCGAGCCCAGCACCCCAAGCCCTGGCGGGTACATGAATGGGACCGGTGGCATAATGGCCGGTGGAGGAGGAATCCAACCCCCCACCCCCGCCCCAGGCGGGACAGGCACCCCCAGCGCCCCCGCTGGCGGAGCCGGCGGGGACCAAACCTGACCGCAGGTGCCTGCAGCAGCCCCCGTGAAACTGTTGCCACCCCCCATAGCTGGCGGGATGAACCCGGGACCCTGTATGGGCAGGAGCGGGGATGTGCCTGTATGTGGTGCAACCTCACCTGCCCCGTAAGGGGTAGAAGACATCCACGGTGGGCCCATCCTGGATGGGCCCGGGAAGGATGGCCATTGCCCCGTCTGGGCCATCTGTCCAGCGTGGCCCGTCTGACCGATGCTGCCCGCCTGTCCGGTGCCCGCCATCTGTGCGTCTTGGGCCACTTGCCCTGCTGGGGCCGACTCCTCTTCGGGGTCTGCGCCCCATGCTGCGGTGGCAGCCGAGGAAAGCCCCTCCGGGCCTGCCCCCGACCGCCACCTCTCCAACTCGTCGAGCCGCTCCAGTACCCTGGCCCAGGAGAGAGAAGGGGACACCGCGGGTTGAGGGACTGTGGGTGCAAACCCAACCACCCCTCCCACCGGGATCCCCCCCGGGGGCCCCTCAGCCGCCGCCCGAGCCCGGGCAGACGGCCTGGCAGCCCTCCTAGGCCGCACCACAGGTTGGGCCGGGAGAGCCTTAGCTGGCCGCTTCTTAGGGGCCATTACAGACAATTAAATCTATTTTTTACCAAAGGGGAAAGTAGAGAAAACCCAACAATTAACCCTGGCCTGCGTTGGCAAAAGCCTGCCTGGAGCCGCAGGCCTCCGCAGGAAAGACCCCTACAGGAGGCTAATCCCACCTCCCCCTGGGCACAAGGCCCGACCCTAGGCCTTTATCCCAGGCCTCGAACCAAAAAGGGGAAGGCGAGTATCTTTTTTGTGCCCAGAAGGCAGCACCCCCACCACCCCCCAAAGGGCAATGAGGCTCCAAACCGGAGCGGAGTCCAGCCGATGCTGGCTCCGCTATACGCAAGATGAGGCTCTTCGCAAGACCGCAGGCCATAAAATGGCGCCTCGCACGAGGTCGCCACTCAAAATGGCCGCCGGCGCAGACAACCGAATGTCTGCTTTGTAGCTTGGTCCGGGCGAAAAGGAAGAGCCCCGGGCCTGCTCGCCCTTATATAGGGCAAGCAGGCCCCGCCCGGACCAATCAGGGGCCTGACCAATCAGGCCCCGATCTCCCGAGCGAAGTCTCGCATCGCGAGACTTCGCCCGGGATCCAAGATGGCGGCCGCCATGAGGGACCGTGTCTCCCGGTCCCTCCAGCAAAGCCTGCCTGCCGGGTAAGTCCGGCGCTGTCAATATCTGAAGTGTTGTCATATAGAGGAAGGAAGAGAGTTCAGCCAGACAATAGGAGGAACTTCCTAATTTTATAAAGTCAACCCATGAAACAGACAGCTACATAAACTCTTTGCTGTAGGGCTAAATAGCCTCCAGGCATGATCAATCAGAGATACTTTGGTGCAGGATTTTCAAACCTTTTCACGGAACCTGTAATTTCTTTCTAAAGAAATTCCTGCAGTCTCTAATCAATAAGCAAAGATCATGATAGAAAATTCATTGTATTTGAATGATTTATTTTCCCTTTTCACTTAGTTTTTCATGGAATCCCATCAAATTGTTCCAGAGCTTAGGGTTCCATAGAAAATAATTTGTAAAAATGTCATCATCCAATCCCTTGTTCCATACATAGCACAGGGGAGTGCACATACCCTGATTAGTTTCTTGGAGGAAAGTGCACCTACACAAACACACACACACAATACTTTATTATGCAGAACATATACAAATACTTATGGCCACTATTGCTAAAGGGGTTGAGAAAATTACAGAAACTATCCCCCTGAGCTTGTCAAATATACAGTATATCAAGGAATAATTTCTGTTGTTCTTGTTTATACTGCACTTTTAATTGTTTGGAATTATAATATCCAGACTAGGTTTTTCTTTCTTTGTAGCAGAAGGGCATGGAGACCACTTGCCTATAAAATCATCAAGAATTGAATATGACTGACTGCTTAAAACAAGTAGAAAGGCACCAGCAAACAGCACCAGCAAACAGAGATTAATTTTTTCTCCTAAAAATAGAGATAGATTTCCTACTCCCTATGTTTTGTTGGTGGTCTGCCTGCTTATGTTTGTCAAGTCTGTTGAAAAGTGAGAGTGCACAAAAGACTGTATTGAGTTACTAGCATTCATCTGGTAATAAATATTGTGTCCAAATATACTTGTCTTTTGATAAATACTTTATTAATTTTTCTTTTATAGCTTTAGGAAGTTACTTCAAGATATACATCTTTTTCAAGTGCCCTGAACAAATTAGAAATCAGGACAAGAAAAATACTGCCCATTTATAAGTCTTTCTGTTCATTGTCAACACTTCCTTTTTATATGATAGCATTCTAATAAAGTAGACAAGCTAAAATAGATGATAAAATTACCACTGGAATTAGACTAAATATAAGCTAAAATGTTCAAAAATAAAGCTTTCAGGATGTTCATAATTGTCATTTCAAGAATAATTTGAATATGACATGAAATATAGTAAAATAGTCTCAGCAAAAGCTACATGTCCCTTGAAGATATTGTGTTTAGCATGAAATTGGACAGAGTAAGTTTTTACCTTCTAAATAAGCTTTTAAATATTTCTGAGTTTTCAAACTTTATGTTATATTAAGATTGAAAATTCATAGAATATAAAAGAGGTCATTAGCATATGAAACTTGAGTGCATTTTTATAGAATTTTATGTAGGAGTTCTATTCTATTGAATTTCCTGTTTCCCATTCTCTGACTGTAATCTCAGGGACAGTTTCTACTAACTAGAGCAGATAACTCAGTCTTTTGGACTCTATTCTTTTACCTAATCTTTTAAGGGGGAAGCCATTTTATAATGGACACCAAAGTGTAATTCATAACATTTTGTGGTAGCTTCCACCAACAGTAACCTGAAATGATGCAAAGTTCATGACCTGAAAACACCAAAAGATATCATGCTGCATAAAGCAGGGATCCCCAAACCCCAGGCCACAACTCAATGCTGGCCCACAATGCATTAGGAATCAGGCTGTGGATGTGGTGGACGAACGTATATGTACACCGCTGGATTTATGAAAGCAATGTACCTACAGAAACCATCTCTCCCCCCACTGCAGCCTCCACTGCCTCTGCTTGTCCAATGAGCTGGAAAGGTTGGAGACCACTGGCATAGAGCCACCCACATTATTATACAATTTCACTTTTATTGGAAAAGCTGATAAAATGATTCTCCCACTGATTGCAACTATAGGAGGAATTTCAGAAGGATACTTACACACACTTTAAAATAAACTAAATTGGGGTTGTTTTCCCTGATAATAATTTTCATTGTCTCTTCTGTCTAAAACGTTTACTCTACTCTTCTTTGCTTCTTGGCACAATTCAACTAAAGGCACATCAAAGTCATGCTGTTCTCACTTCCAAAGTCCCCTGAAGCAATTTGTAGGCCTAGCTGTCTTTCCTTCTGCTAATATGAAACACAAGTATTACCCAGGCCAAGCTACTCCAATCCTCCAATGCTTTGCAGGCATTTTCCATCTGGGCTGGAGAGGAAATCTTATTAATCTCTTGTCAATGTCATCTTTATTTATTTGCTGCAAAACATTAAGCCAGGATTCCCTTTGTAACTAATTTCTGTCAAGAATCAGAAGGCAGGATGAAGTAAATGTTTCCTCTCACAAGAAAATAGTAAGTTAAATTCTCCAATCCTGTGGACACAGTGAAAATATGAAGATCCAGAGCAGCTTTTAAACTGGTGCGGCAAATGTATAAATTGGGAACTTAAATTACAGGTAGTCCTTGATTTACAACCACAATTAATCCCAGAATTTATGTTGCTAACTTAAAAGAGTTTTGCTGATTTCTAGCCACATTTATTAAGTGAATTACTCCAATTGTTAAATTAGTAACACAATCTGACTTCCCCATTGACCTTGCTTGTCCGAAGATTGCAAAAGATGGCCACATGACCCTGTGACACTGCAGCCATCATAAATGTCAACCAATTGTCAAGCATTTGAATGTAAATGGTGTGACCTTGGGGATATTGCAACAATATGTGTGAAAAATTGTTATAAGTCACTTTTTTCATTGCCGTTATAACTGAATTATTGTTAAGTCAAGGACTACCTATAATCAGGAAAAGCACCTACACTGAGTGTGTCTTAGGTACATATATGAAATGATTGCTTATAAGGTTTCAGCATATGATGCTCCAAGTAAGAAACATGCTTCATAATAAGCACCTGCTTATTTACAAAACAAAATAGTTTTAGGAAAATGTGTAAATTAAAAACACCTTGATAACACTGAATTCAAGGAAATGATGCTTTATATCTATAGTTGTCTTTCTATACCAGGTGCTGGGAACATTCCCTAGCTACCACATAATCCCAGCTTTATTCATTCAACCCAGTCATAAAGATAGTTTGCCCAGACTATTCTTTGAGCTTAGGTTACTTAATCAGAGTTTTCTAGGAGAACTTAATGTATTAAGGAATATAACATAGTATCCACTGTCCTTGAATCCTCAAGTGTTCCTCTTACACATCAAAACCTGTCCTTGCTGAAAAATAGTATTCTTAGAATGATATACCATTAATATAACCTTTGTACAAAATTATTTCCAACACTATTATGTACGAACAAAGTCAACAGACAAATGAAATGAAATGATAGGAAAGTAATTCTGTCTTCTGAATTCAAATAGATAATTCTTCTAACAACTTGTAAAGGAAGTCTGGGAGCTGGAACAATGGTTCAGCGGGCAGTGACCAAGATTAGACTTCAAAGAATGTCCATTCTCTGTTTAAATGAAATGAAATAAAATTAACAATAAAGATGAGAAAGTAAAGTTTAATGGAAATGAAAACTGAAAATAATATATTAATTTTTAAAAAATCATATCCCCAAATGTTTTCTTTCTGCCTATTGATTCAACTTTTATAGTTTCATTCACAAAGTATTTAATGGTAAACTTAATAAAACTGCCATCTGCACATGTAAGAATCAAGAAATATACAGAAAGATGTATAGAGAGTGATGAGATGGATATAAGTGGATTAGATACATCCATAATGCTTGGTAGATGTTATGACCTGCTCTGCCAGAATGACAATGCTCTAACGATTGAAGATCCATGGTTCCAATAGAAACATTGAATGCCTGTGGCATATTTTCCTAGCAGAGCATGGAATCTCTATATTTTATTTTGAGCACTGGAGCTTGTATAATAATAATAGTATTCTATCATGGTAATTATAATTTTTTTAAAAACTGGAAGGATTTTTTTTTTTGCCTACAATCTTCTTTTATCTAACTCTTCTTTTTTTTTGCTACATATAACATCTCAAGCTAATTAATAGCAATCTTATGGTACCAACTCTTCTAGAACAGTTAAGATTATATACACATTTGAGAGGGGTCGGGGTGTATGTGATAGGGATATTAACCAACAGAATATTACAAAGTATTATTTGTATTATTTATATAATATTATGGAAGGATATTTTTAGAATATACATCTCTGAAGGGATACCTATTTGGGTGGATTTATTTTTGTCAGTGTATCTGAAAACATATTAGCAATTTAATAATCAGACTCAGTTTCGAAGTAACACATAACAATGAAATGCATTAAAATAGAGTTCCATACCTTTTGGAAATTAACTCCTTGTGCCCAGGAACAATTCTTCGGGTTTGGGACATCAACCCACAATAATTTCTTAATTCTGAAAAAAAAAATGCAGATAATGAATTGATTTGGTTGAAAGGATAAGTTGAAAGCAAATTTGTCGTAGTGTCTATGGCTGTGAACCCGGGCTTATTATTCCTGCAAAGAATAATACTATAATGCAAACTCTAATAATTGGGCAATATTTCATAATTTTAATTTTAAAATTTAATTTATTCTCTAGTCATCCATTCAAATGGATGATCATATAGATTATTGTAAGTAATATTTTCCTACTGCGAATGTGTTCAGCAAGCCATTATGAAGTAAAACTTTACCTATGCTGCAAAATCAACAATGCTCCAAGCAGCAGAAATGAGCATGAACTCATTAAGGGTAGAATCACATAGAAGTTCACATCGTGCTGCCTTTCAATCGCATCTGGAAAAATAATAATTTATTTTTAAAAGTCATTACCATTGCATTCCAAATGCACTTGCCAGATATTACTTCAGTGACATTAAACTGAATGGGTGAAGAGTGTTGTAGACAGTATGCCTAATGAAGTCTCCTAAGATCAAAAGTGAATCTCTCACAGGATTCCAAATAGCATCCAAAACTGAATCAGAGTCCGAGGGAAAGTATTCCTCAAAAGTTCCAATGCATTGGCAGAGCCATGTTGGCATATCTGAGAGAATCTGAATCTGAAGTCCCGTTTCTCCACCCACTTGAAAGTTCAAGCCCTTGCCCTCACACCCCCTTGCCCCTTGCCCAAGCCCTTGCCCTCACGTTGACCAACTTGGCAGAAACCCCATCTCATTCTATGCAGATGCAGGAGTGCAAAGAAAAAGGATGACCTTGACAATCCAGAAATAATTTGTTATGGCTGCATGCAAACAGCCCTCATGTGATCACCCCTCCCAAATTCCCACAGCAAGGAATACATTTTAAAATAGCATAAAGTGTGGCAGGCCAAAGACCCCAACTAAAATAGATTCGGCCTGACAATATCTTTGTAGATACTCTAGATCAGTGTTTCCCAACCTTGGCAACTTGAAGATATCTGGACTTCAACTCCCATTCGCTGGCTGGGGAATTCTGGGAGTTGCCGAAGTCCAAATATCTTCAAGTTGCCAAGGTTGGGAAACACTGCTCTAGATTATATTTTTCAGGTCAGATCCTATGTACAATGTAGGAAAGTCCCATTAAATTTACCAGGTCTCCAGGTTAATTAATGCAGAATAAGATTAAAAGGTTTTAAAACTTAAATCCTTATTTTCTCAACGTTAAATTTTGATCGGTTTGAATTAATCAGTGTTTTAGTAAGTTTGAATACATAGTTAAAAATACCTTGATTGGTTAAATTAGCCATGCATTCTAATTCCCTGTATGAGTACTCAAAAAGAAGCAGCATTAAACAGCATTAATAGGCAGGAAATACTGCTACAGAAGTATAACAATGGCTGTGTAATTTCAAAACAAGTCTTTTTCTAAGTAAGGCATACTTAATAGGGCTAAACATTGAAAAGTGCTTCAAACATATATAGACAGAAATGAAATGCTTCCTAACCCTATATAAAAGTATTAATAATGTATATTATACAAAATTATATTATATGAAGTAAAAACAAGATTTAAGGCAGATAAAATATCCTGCTCTACTGTTGTAAGTAGCAATCACATCCCACTATACTTGGCAAAATGATATATGAAATAAAAATATTCTATACTTAAATGTAAACTATTACTATGCTGCTGTCTGTTATGAAGGTTTGGTTGTGTCCAGAAATCCTTCTCAAATGTTGTAGCGGATTTTTTCTTTTGTTTTGTTTTGCATTTTCAATATAAATAATTGAACCAAAAAAAGGGGAAAAAAGAAAAATTATGGCTGAAGCTGTATTTCATGGCAGGACTATAAAAGTTAATAACTTGTACAAACGTACATACCCATTACACCAGTGTTTTTCAACCAGTGTGCCGTGGCACACTAGTGTGCCGCGAGACATGGTCAGGTGTGCCGCGAAGCTCAGAGAGATAGAAACCAAGAGAGAGAGAAAGCAAGAGAGAGAGAAAGAAAGCAAGAGAGAGAGAAAGAAAGCAAGAGAGAGAGAAAGAAAGCAAGAGAGAGAGAAAGAAAGCAAGAGAGAGAAAGAACAAGAGAGAAAGAAAGCAAGAGAGAGAGAAAGAGAAAAAGAGAGAGAGAAAGAAAGCAAGAGAGGGAGGGAAGGAGGGAAGGAGAGAGAGAGAAAGACATAGAGGGACGTAGGGAGGGAGAGAGAAAGAGAGCAAAAAAAAGAGGAAGGAAGGAAGAGAAAGAAAGAAAGAGGGATGGAGAGAGAGAGAAAGAAAGAGGAAGGAAGGGAGAGAGGAAGGAAGGGAGAGAATGAGGGAGGGAGAGAATGAGGGAGGGAGAAAGAAATAGAGTGAAGGGGAGGAAGAGAGAGAGATAATTTTTTTGTCCAAACTTTTTTTAGCCAACCCCCCACCCACCCCGCTCAATGTGCCCCAGGGTTTCGTAAATGTAAAAAATGTGCCGCGGCTCAAAAAAGGTTGAAAATTACTGCATTACACTGTTCAGATGAGAGCCTCTGTCAATCAATCAATCAGTCAATCAATCAACCAAACAAGCTAAGCAAATAAGCACAGAACATGAATAAAAAAATAAAATGCCAAAATGCATGATATAAGGGAAAAAGTTAGTTAAATCTAGTTTCCATCAAAATCTGTCACTGTTTTTCATTCAATTCATACAATTCTACCCTCATTCTTGCTTCTACATACAATTTCCATATATCACTTCATACATTGCCTGCTGTTCTTTCAACTTAATCTCTCTTATTTTGAGTACAGGTAATCCTTGATTTGCAACCATTCATTTAGTGCATATTCAAAATTACAATGGCACTTGAAAAATCGACTCATTACTGTTTTTCACACTTATGATCGTTGCAGCATCTTCATCGTTGCAGTGACAAAAATTCAGACATTTGGCAAGTGGTTCACATTTAGGAACATATCCCCAGGTCATATTATCATCTTTTATGACCTTCTAATCATCCACTAAATGTAGAAGCTAAATCATTTAATAACTGTGGCAAGGAAGGATGTAAAATGGGGCAAAACTCACTTAACAACTGTCTTTGCTTAGCAAACATTTTGAGTTCAATTTTTGAAATTGTGGCTGCAAGTAGAGGTTACCTGTATCAATGGCTTCTTGACCTCTCAGCAGTGTTCAATACCATTGACTTTTTGATACCATATTTCTTTTTTTTACTAATTATTCATTACTATCTTTAAAATTTTTAACATACTTCTTACTCTTGTATTCAACATTCAGTTTCTTTTCACCTACCAAACTCTCGCCTCCATATAAATAGAGCAGAAGTATTTTATATATAACTGTTTTACTCTGACAAATAATCACTACTCAAAATAACCACACGCCACATTTATACCACAGTGGTGAAAACTAAAAAGTTTTGCCACTGGTTCAGTGGACGTGGCTTGGTGGAAGGGTCATATGACTGGGTGGGTGAGGCCAACTTTTAAAAACTTTTAAAAGCATTTTTAACTAGTAAAAAATGGCCTTCTGAACAACAGGAACCCCACCTCCAGTGCAGATTGGAGCTTGGAATCCCTGAGATTTCACACTTTGCCAGTGACATGGCATGCATCTTATCCAAAGACGCAACTAGACCTTCTTGTTTTTTATTTATTTGTTTGTTTGTTTGTTTGTTTATTTGTTTGTTGTTTGTTTGTTCAATTTCTAGATTGCCCTTCTCTTGAGACTCACCCTAGGTAGGTTGGGGTGCCGAGGCATGGCTGGAGTTGAATAATAATAATAATAATAATAATAATAATAATAATAATAATAATAATAATATATTAGATTTGTATGCCGCCCCTCTCTGAGAACTCGGGACAGCTCACAACAATAACAATGTACAAATCCAATATTTAAAAACACAATTTAAAAACCCTTATTAATAAAATAATCACACAACCTAATCAAACCATACATAAAGCAGTAGTTAGCGGAGGTGTCAATTTCCCCATGCCTGGCGGCAAAAGTGAGTTTTCAACAACTTACGAAAGGCAAGGAGAGTGGGGGCAGTTCTGATCTCTGGGGGGAGTTGGTTCCAGAGGGCCGGGGCCACCACAGAGAAGGCCTCTTCCCCTGGGGCCTGCCAGACGACATTGCTTAGTCGATGGGACCTGGAGAAGGCCCACTCTGTGGGACCTAATCGGCCGATGGGATTCATGTGGCAGAAGACGGTCCTGGAGGTATCCTGGTCTGATGCCATGTAGGGCTTTATAGGTCATAACCAACACTTTGAATTGTGACCAGAAACTGATCAGCAGCCATTGCAGGCAGCGGAGTGTTGATGAGACATGGGCATACCTAGGGAGGCCCATGATTGCTCTCGTGGCCGCATTCTGCATGATCTGAAGTTTCCGAACACTTTTCAAAGGTAGCCCTATGTAGAGAGCATTGCAATATTTATTTATTTATTTATTACTTAGATTTGTATGCCGCCCCTCTCCGAAGATTCGAACTATAGTCGAACCTTGAGGTGATGAGGGCATGAGTGACTATGAGCAGAGGCTCCCTGTCCAAATAGGGACGCAACTGGTGCGAAAAACCCCATGGCACACCAGGAGGCTGAAGTGGGAATTTCAATCTGTCCCCCTCTGCTCCAACCTGTGCATAACTTGGCATCCCATTTATTTCTCTCCACCCCCTTTTCCTGTTTATCTTTCAGGATCACTGCTGGGGGGAGAAGAATCTAGCTTTGTTACTGCCCACTGTAGCTAAGAATCTCAAAGCATGTGTGACTCGGCTCTTAGATCAGCCCAACCAAAGTTTTGCTGAGGCACCAGAAAGACAGAGGAAGGACTGCCTGAAAGACCCCATCTTGTCATCAGGACTCCTGGCTGAGGCACGAGTGAAACTTCAGCTGGGCACCTAGGAAGGCAGGAAGTAACCCTGCCTATCTAGCACCTGGATTGCATACAAATACAAACGTTCATTCTTTGCTTTATTTGAGATTCCTAGCTGCAGTGGGAATAGGACTAACCCCGGCTGCGGCTTCCAGCTCTGAGCTGAAGCGGAGGGAATTGAGAGCTGTACTGACAAGCTGCAGAGCAGACACTGGATGGGACAAGACAGGACAAGTGAGCAGCAACTGGGGGATTGGTTCAGTGGCATGGCTAGCCATCTGTCACTATGGGTTTGGGCAACCAGGACACATGTCCACTAATGGTTTTCCCAAACCGGTAGCATTTCACCTGTTATCATGTTTTTAAATGTTCTCAGTTTTTCAATTTTTAGCACAGATTCTCTCAAGTATACAGTGGTACCTCTACCTACTAATGCCTCTACCTATGAACTTTTCTAAATAAAAACTGGCTGTTCAAGATTTGTTTTGCCTCTTCTCAAGAACCATTTTCCACTTACAAACCTGAGCCTCTGAAACTGTAATCGGAAAAGGCAGGGAGAGGGTGGAGGCCCTGAGAGGAAACGGCCTCCACCCTCCCTGTGGTTTCCCCAATAGCACGCATTATTTGCTTTTACATTGATTCCTATGGAAAAAATTGCTTCTTCTTACAAACTTTTCTACTTAAGAAATGAATTAAGTTTACAAGTAGAGGAACCACTGTATAAACATATGAACATATTCTAGCTTTTTCTGTGTATATAACTATCAATTATTTAATTGATTTTTCTGTTAAATACGACTTGTCTCCAGATTACTGAGATTCTGAATAAAACACACCCTGGAAAAATATATTCCCAACTATATGAATTGAGACTGGTGAGGGAGAACTGTTTTCTCTGCCAATAAAGAGAACTGTTATATAAACATCCTTCAGCTACCTCCCAAGGCCCTCACAAGACTGCCAAGAATCCATTAACTGTGAAGGATGAAAAAATTAGAATGTAAACCCTGCAGCACAGATATGTATTAAAAGCTTCTGATTTCATTGTGTTTAACTGGTTAATCAACTGTTGTGTTTAAGGCTTTATCCCTGTCATTTTTTAGTGTTTTCTGCCAAACAGGAACCAAATAGGGAATTAAGTGACTGGATAGCTATAATTAACTTCCAAGTCCTGAGGTTTAGTGTGAAAACAACCAATATACTTCTAATGTCACAAACATTCCATTTATTGTCATCCATTTAGTTCCATCATTCCTCCCACCAACTTTACATTATATTGTGATGGAATGCCTCCTCAAAAGGTTCCATGAAATGGATGCATGAAATACATTATCTCAAGGAGATTCTACCCAGTAGCTAAATGATCTAGATATCTCAATTGTGGATTAAACCACCCCAATAACTATTCATACATACTTTAATTTTATTTGTAATTTAATCATCACTTATAAATACACAATACATCAGTGTATTTTTTAATGGTTCATTGTTCTGATATTTTATATTTACACATTTTGTGAGTTTTTTCTGCTTATGGCTTTTATTCTATTATGTCACATGAAATAATAATAGCTTCATCCTACAGTGTTCTTAACATACTCATCAACAGCTAGCTCCATATTCACATGAAACATTTCATTACCAAAGCCAATTCACTTTCTCATGTGGTTCTTCTAAATCAGCAAATGTAAAAATAAATTATCTCACATTCATACATTTTTCAATGACCTGCTGAATGAACCTCAGATCTACAGATTCCCCTGCACAGTGCAAAGGTACACTGTACTTTCCATATTTTGTTCATTATCACGCCATCACTCTTTCAAAATCACAATTCAGTTAAATGCTTTCTCAGGAGCATTTAACAGATTAGTAGACTCTAAATAGACTCTAGGTACCTTGCCTTTTCTATAGGAGAGCCATAGTAGAATCTTGCAATTGTTATGCACACATATTAAAGTCTTCACACATATTAAATAAGTCACATGGCCCTTTCATAAGCAAACCATATCTGTATTTTTACTTTCCTTAATAGTCTAACATTTCTTCATCTTATTTGACAATATTTTCACTGAAATTTTATTTCATCCTCTACCTACAACCCCAATTTCAATTGTAAGTCATCACAATAAGTCAAGGGACCATGTGACCAATTTGATTTTATGATCATTTTAACATCAAAAATTTGATTTACAATGTTTTTTCCTGAAAAATGGCAAAAAAAATAACCACTGGCAATCATTGTCACATGACCATGGGATACAGCAACCAGTTATAAATGTGAACTGGTTCGGTTGCCAATGTCCCAATTATAATCACATGACCATGAGGAAGAAATTGCAGCTGTCATAATTTCAGCAACAATTCATAAGTAGCTTTTTTGAAGTTTGTTTTAACCAACAAGTCATAAATTGAGGAGTACCTGTACATTTGTACAATTTGTTTTCATTTCACTTTTGATACCTACTTATCATTCTTATGTAGATCTCTAGAGTATTTCTAGCATTCTCTCACTTTATTTTCATTCCAAAACATTTAATCACTTTTAATTCCATTAGCTCCACTAGAGACTCTTTTAACAATTTCCAATTCCAAGATAGTTTTTAAATTGCCACCAATTTAAATATTTTGCTTTTCTCTGTACCTTTTAAATGTAACCATTGCTTGCTCTATTATTCATTCATTCATTCATTCATTCATTCATTCATTCATTTAATTAATTTGACTTCTATCCCAAAGGACACAGGGCAGCTTACAATAATATAAAAATACAAATACAATAAAAAGGAGTCAAATATAAAAGTCTAAAACTATAAAACCCCAGTTAAAACCCACAGTTCAACTATCCAATCAACATACATGCATACCATTCAATACAATTTGGCCATGATAGATGTCAATTCATGGTCCCTAGGCCTGCCGGCAAAGCCAGGTCTTTGCAGCCTTGCAGAAGGCCAGTAGGGTGGGAGTAATATGGATGTGGGGGGGAGTTGGTTTCATAGAGCCAGGGCAGCAACAGAGAATGCCCTCTCCTGCAGCCCCGTCAACCTGCATTGCTTAGTTGATGGGACCTGGAGGAGGCCAACTCTATCTACTCTTATTGGTTTCTGGGAAGTGTGCAGCAGATCCTGTAAATAGTCTGGCCCTGAGCCATATAGGGCTTTACAAGTAATAACCAACACCTTGAATTGTGACTAGAGACCGGAAGCCAGTGCAGCTCGCAGAACATAGGTGTTATATGGGTGCACCGAGGTACACCCATAACAGCTCGTGCAGCTGCATTCTAGACAATTTGCAGTCTCCGAACACTCTTCAAGGATAGCCTCATGTACAACATATAAAAAATAATCAAGACAGAAGGTGATATGGGTCTGAGTGACTGTGCATAGAGCCCCCTGGTCCAAATAGGGCCGCAACTGGTAAACCAGAGGAACCTGGGCAAAGGTCCCCCTGGTCAAAGTCGAGAGAGTTTGTTTGTTTGTTTGTTTGTTTATTTATTTGTTGATTGATTGATTGATTGATTGATTGATTGATTGATTGGACTTATATGCCGCCCCTCTCCATGGACTCAGGGTGGCTCACAACATTTCGATCAAAAGATACAATATAAAACATTTCTAAGCCAATTAATAGAATAATTACTTTAAAGATGGTGGTCAAGGTTCAGCTGGGGATCCAGGAGGAGACCCAAATTGCAGACCTTGTCTGAGTGGGTCAATGTTTCTCCCCACAGAACAATGGATGGATAGATAGAATAGTACTTAGGAGGAAATGCCCACAGCCACTTGGTCTTGTCTGGGTTGAACTTGACTCCCATCCAGATCTTTACAGCTTTCAGGCACCGGCACATCACACCCACCACTTCACTGAATAGTTATGGGGTGGAGATTTATAACTGGTATTATCAGTACACTAATGATACTAGTTATATCATCAGTACCTCATCCAATGCCGTTGGATGATCTCACTCAGCGACTTTGTGTAAATGTTAAATAGTAACATTTAGTTAACTATATTCTTCACTAATCTTTTTTCTGTATATTATTTCTATCATTCTCATTTGGGGGAGGGGAATATCCAGGCATTCTCTCATACAAACTTTTTTTCATCCACAGCCTCTTCTTTCATTTTATCATGTTTCTAAGCACACTTTTTACACTCCCCATAAACATTGTACAATTGATGAAGCACAAACATCCTTCCAATTACTTTTTTTGTGATCGCATTAACATGAAATATCCACATTGCCACAGAAATTCAGTGCAAAGAATTTGGTTGTGGTACTGAAATATAAGGGCAATTAATGGAAAAAGTTATTTTGAAAGCCTACAACAAACAAACTGGATAATATTAATCATAAGTGAAGTTTTCATATACATAAAGTTTTTCAATTTTTGAGTCTTCAAAGAGAGAAGGAATAACTGATGGACACTTTATTGTACAGACATCTGTTGTGGGGGAAAATAATCATTCCAAGACACCCAGGAATCAGTTTGGGGGGCAATATTTTTCTTCAGAGAAGGGAGAATTAGCATTTGTTGTCTTGTTTCTAACTAACATGTAACTAATAATTCAGTATGTAACCTAAACAAAAGTAAGAATATTGGGCTAAGGGCAGAAAATATAATGTATTGAAATACATGTTTAAGACTTCAAGAAATCCAATTGTAAAAACTTTTAATGATTATATATAGGACTCCACAGTAATATGAGAAAAATGGAAAAAGTACGCACAGATTAATGGAAATTCCTGAAAACTGAGATTCTAAAAAGAACATTTGGAAATAATTAAAACGTGGAAACAAAAAATAAAAGGAAAGAAGAAACCAATGGGATTGCTCATAACGTTTAGTGAAAAAATTGAAAATCCAAAAAGGCACATATAAGAGGTAGAATGGGAGACATATTACCAAGAAACAGTACATGTATACCTAGATTGGTAGAGAGATGTCAGGAAAACTAAGAGCAGAATGTACTGAGATTAGCAAAAAGGCTTATTTAGAGATGCTCAAAGTAACAAAGAAAACAATCGATATAGCAGCTGCTCATTGAGAAAGGCAGAACAGATAACAAAGAAAAGGCAGTACGTACTACTTAAATCCTATTTTGGTCCCATCTTCTTAGAGAAGATATGCATTCAACTAGGCAATTTTGAAGAACAGATTGAAGGAGCAGTATTTTCGCTTCAGTTTAATCAAAAGAATCAGGAGAACCTATTGCCCCTAAAAAAGTTCACATTTTCATATGTATTGTTTCCTTTTTGGTTCTGTATTTAATCAGCCAATATTAGGCTTACCACATTTTTTGATGATATTTCAAATATAAAATACAATTAGCCACCCTCTTTTTAATTTAAAAGAAATGCTTCCACAGAAGTATTTTCCTATGAAGATTAAGCCATGAATCATACACATGGATGATATCTATTGCTTTATTGCTCCCTGTAGATCTTTTTTTCAGGTGGGACGAGGTGGTGAATTCAGTCCAGTCCAGTAGATTTACTGCTATGTTTTTGGCTGTTTTAACACCCAACAAAATTAGCTGTGTCTATAGTGCTGTCTTGTGAGTTTAACTGGAGGACATATGTCAGATATAACAGATAAGTAATTTGCATGATAAATACTTGACATGTGTCACTTGCATGATCCTCTGTAGCCTAAGTGGCAGCAGCCATTAACAACAAAATCCCTTTCAAAACATTTATATTTTGCAAGCATGTTTTATATTCTATCTACTGACTGGAATATAAATAAAATAAATATATTCTGTTAAACTCTGCTAAAACACACTTGTTTATGTTATGAAGTTTGTCCTAGTATTATTTGCTAGTATAATTACTATTTAAGAAGTTCTAAGATAACAATTCACTAATATCACCTTTGGGGAATCCTTCTGTTATCGCAGGTTTTGTGACTCCTTCATTAATGACGGGATATAAACTAAATCTGTATTTCTCAATGAGTACGAAGTTATCTGGAACGAAACAATATGTTTAATGTACAAGTGCTAGCAACTCACAATCGGTCAGATTCATAGAAAAAACTCGCAGCTACATAAACTCTCAGAGCTAAAGGAAGTCAAGCACCAGTTTGAGACTTACAAGTTTGGAAAACTGGTACTTTCCCATACTGTATTCCATTGTTTTGACATTTGAGAGCTACAAATAGCTTCTCAAAATCACAAATAAAATGTTACTACATATAACAATAATACTCTTCTTGTTCATCTACCATAATTTAAGTTGGGGCAATCTGCAGTTGCTTAGGTTCTCCAATATTGCAAATTTTTAAATTAAAAAAAAATCAATGCAATTATATTAAATATTACTTAACATGACTTTTTCAGGAATTTTTATTTTTAATTGGTTTTCAATAAATCAATATACATACAACATTCCTTATCTTTCTATGTTTTATCTCATGTCCAGGTAATTTTTTTTCTTCCAACGTAAGTATTGTTTTAACAACAACAATAACAAAAACACAGATGCCTATGTTTTCATATTCAAACTCACCAAATATATGATACCTCCTAATATTAGAAGGAGCTGTTATCCATTTAATTTGTTCTTCTCCATTTAGATTGGTCCATTCAATTACAAAGGATATAACCACATAATCCATAGGTAAAAGTGTCCAAGACATTATTACACAACTGCTGTTCATTGGGTAGATATTCAGGGACTGCACAATGTTTACTAACTCAAGCCAATCAAGAAATAAAAAAAGAATTGGTAATCGGATAGAAAATAAGAAAAAAATCTTTTAAAAAATAAAATACAAAATCACTTCATTTTACTTTGGAAATATTGTAAACTTCATAAGTAAAGAAAAGAATAATATTACTAGATTTCCAACTAGAAGAAACAAGTTTAATTTGCATGTACAATACAAGTAAATTTATTTGGATAAAAAAATATCAAACTTAGTTCAGCAAAACCAACTTTAATCTCTATGGCCATATGTCCACATTATTTTTTGTAATTAAATGGGTCTTAAAACATAATTAGAAACTAGAGTCAACAATATTTAATATTTATTAAATATAAATATAGTTTTGTTGAGCATCAGTGGAGAGAGAGGAATCAAACATGTCAAAATGATGGGTATAATTGGATGATCAAAGAAAGTGCCTGATATCTGCATTGCTTCATACAAAGGAGCATGACTTTATCACCCAACTGCATCCATTGTTTTAATGTATGATGACCCCATTGATCCTTTTCATCCAATTTTGGACTGTGGCCTCTATATGCCATCCAAAAGTGACATATGGTCCTTGGCTGAAGATAATACAGATCACTGTGTAATTTTAATAAGAATACTGTCTATATATTTTGACTATTTTATACACAGTACACATATCAGCCTTCTAGGACGAGAGTAATAAAATTGAATGTATTCAAGATTTTGGTTGGAAATCCTACTTTCTTTATTTGAAGAGAGGACCTTCCAAAAGATCAATAGTTTCTAAATATCTTCTTTATTAAAAGTATGAAAAAGGCTGTATAAGAGCAAGAATCCAAAATGGTTGTTCTTACCTGTGCTTATTTGTTGTGAAAGAGTTAAAATAAAGTTCACAGAGGAAGGTCCAATTGAGTTGATTGCTAGAATTTTAACAGAATGTATATCTTCTGACCATGAAAAAGTGTAAGTAGTGTCATTTTCTATATAGTCAGACCAAGCAATATTTTCTGAGGTATTATGCTCTACTACATAGTCTAGAACACTACATAAAGAAAGATTCTTCATTAGTGGCTGTAAAAAAAATACATATAAATTAGCTATTTTATATTGCAGTTGTTTAGATTTTTTTAAATAATACATATTTGAATCATTTCCTACAAATGTTAACTTTCACAGTCTTATGTAGCCAATTGAGTCAGAAATTAAGTTTCTAAATTTTAAACTGATTATTTCAAAGTGCACTGGAAGTTTTTAAAGTGTGAAAGCAATTAGATGGATTTCTAGTTTAGTAAACTATCTGTACTAGTTCCATATTTCTAAGAATTCTGATTGGAAACACTTGTTAGTTTAGACAGACAGACTGTTTTTGGTTTAAGGCATTGAGCAGAATCCAGTGGCATGGGAACAGGCTTCAATTCATACAAGAGAGTATATTCTCTCCTTCGTGCAATAGCCCATGTATCCTCGGAATCTAATCTTTAGACCTGGGAATCCTTTGGAGCAAATTTTGAAATTATGTAGAATATTGTAAGGAGAAATAACTGTTGGGCTTTAGGTTTTATTTGCATTTACTGCAGGTACCATTGTATCTGTTCAACTTATTAAAAGGTTGTAGGATTTTAAAGAACCATGCTATAAATTTGCTGATGCTCTGATTTTGCTAATACATTTGTTTGGATCATGCATTCTGAAAGGCAATACAAACCTGGTTATTATTTAATCAAGTTTCATTGATAATTATTTGCATTATTAATGTAATTATGCCTGTCACAAATAGAAATGCAAAATATTCTACCTTTAATTCCTTTAAAAACAAATTTAGAAATTCTATTCCAAAGCAACTTTTAACATTAAAGCCTACTAGGATTTATTTTTTCCTGAATCAAAGCTTAATACAAAAGTAGTCCTGAGAAAAAGATACTTCTGAAAGTTGCATGTAAACAATTATTACATTCTGGAACTTCAATTTAAAAAAAAAAAAAAAACTTTCCCTTTTCTATTTTTTATTTTATTTCTATTTATTATTTTATTTATTTATTTATTTCTATTTATCATTTCTATTTTTTTTAATGGTTAATATATGTTAAGAATTGTGTAAATCAGGACAATATATAAAACGTCTTCTTTATATTTTTAACTAATTGAAAGAGAAAACCAAATTGATTATTATCCCACCAACATTAATAATAAAGGAACTGCAGTTTTAGCTAGTTTCATACATCTAATTGTAAGGAATAATAGAGCATTACAAAAAATTAGATGTTGAGCATCTTATTATTTTTCTCAGAATTACCTTCCAAAGTAAAGTGACATTTTTCTGGTTCATAATGCGATCTTCATTAATAACTCTCCAGAATTCAGGTCCTCGCAAAGGAGCTAAAAAAATAACACATATTTCAAATTATTTATATACAATTTGTTCTAAATGAAAAGCATATAGGTAATACACTGACCTTTGATATCCTTAACAACTGTATAAGCAGATCTGCTCCAATCACTCCAATAGCCACTTCCTTCAGTCATCCTGCAGCGCACCTGAATAATGTAAACTACACAGGGATCTTGTACAGCAATACTCAGGGAGGTAACCGAGACAGTAGGTACTTCCTGAACCTATAAAAAAGTAAAGAAACCTAACCAATAATAATAAAATAATTTCTGAGTGTCCAAAGCCAAGATTGGGTATTTGTTACATAATCTAGAGAAAAGAAACACATCAAAATTGTTCTTTTTATTTTTTATTTGTCAAACATGTATAGGATAGTAGTAGTCTATGTAAACATAACATCAGTAAAAAACAAACGTATGATAAACGAGGACAATAGAATAGGAATGATTGGCACAGTGGTGCGCTTATGCACGCCCCTTTTTATTTATATTTATTTATTTATTCAATTTTTATGCCGCCCTTCTCCTTAGACTCAGGGTGGCTTACAACAATGTTAGCAATAGCACTTTTTAACAGAGCCAGCCTATTGCCCCCACAATCCTGGTCCTCATTTTACCCACCTCGGAAGGATGGAAGGCTGAGTCAACCTTGAGCCGGTGGTGAGATTTGAACCGCTGACTTACAGATCTACAGTCAGCTTCAGTGGCCTGCGGTACAGCACTCTACCTGCTGCGCCACCCCGGCTCCCACAATGAACCAGACACTAATAAAACTACCAGAAGTATCCTCAGTAAAGCTTCAGTTAGTTTGCATTAAATCAGAATATACCTTCCAATTAATGTCTTCTCCACTAGGCGCATATCGAACTTGAAACTGAAGATCATTCTTTGGAAGTTTTGGTTTCTTCCAACTCACATTCAGTTGCCCAGTGTCCTCTGTAATCTCAGCTTTGACACTGAAGGGAGAGAATGGCTTCACTAGAAAGGTAAACAAAAGAAATTTGGCTGACTTACTTAATATCTCCATTGGATACCTATGCGTTGGTTCCTCCCTATTGCATTCCAATAAAGCAATGTATCCTGAAATTTATAAAAATGTGTCTTTGTCATATTTTAATTGTAAAGCAATTGCAGTACTGTAATGCCTTTTTTTAAAAAATCATTTTCATGAAAAACTCCATCTGCATGTTTTTCTCACCCAATCTAGAGTCAAATCATGACCAATGTATTAAACTTGTCCTGAAATCAAGAGGACAACATTTCTCCTCCATGGTTTCCTGGTGTTTTTATATTTTTGGAAGAAATATAATCTCTAGTTTCTCAATAATCTGGTAAACATTGCTGGCTGAAAAATACTGAATTGCCTATCCGTTAGATTTCTGATGTTATACTCCAAAACCAGCAATTACGCATTGCACAGTACTATATAAAGAAGAGTGGTTACTGAACTACTGTACTGTATTAACATATAGGCAGGACAAGAAGCAATGGATGGAAACTAATCAAGGAGAGAAGCAATCTAGAAATGTTCTTTCGGAGCAATTAATCAGTGGAACAACTTGCCTCCAGAAGTTGTGAATGCTCCAACCCTGGAAGTTTTAAAGAAAAGATTGGATAATCATTTGTCTGAAATGGTATAGGGTTTCCTGCCTAAGCAGTGTTCTGGTTTCTGGTAGAAATTTAGCAATTACAAATAACTCTTATTAAATGCATTATTTCATAAACAAATAAACTCCATTTTATTCTCTTCTCTTCCAGATGCAAAGATATTTCATACTGGCACATATCTCTTGGCCCGTTATCTTCCTTAATTGCATTTCTCACATTCCTTCTCCTTCTCCACTTAACAAGATTTATTTCCTAACAGCATGATCTCTAAAACAGCAGAACTGAATACTTTTGCTTACTTGGGAGCTGCACGGAAAACCTCCACATTTCTCTTCGGCAATGCTGAAACTCCACCCTTCTTCCCCACTGACCCCCTGTCATGCCAAATACATCACTACAGTATTTAACCCATTCCTCCCCTTAATATCTTCTTCCAGACACCTCTATGTTTTAAGGCCCTCCTGAATTTAGGGTTTACCCAGCGAGCGTATGATTCTTCCTCGCTAGATCCTGAACTCATAGCCCCATCCTGTGGCTGGCCTCCCACCTTTTCTACTACCTGTAACCCCGGCCCCCCCACTAATTCATAAACACTATCTCTATCAGAGTCCTCAATTTCTTCATCCATCATCCTCTAACTGACCAGGAGTATGCAAAACAAGCAGGGAGTTGGATTAGAAAACCTCCAAACTCCCTTCCAGGACAGTTATTCTATTCCTATTCCTATTCTACTCTATTCCATATGATGCAGATGAAAGCTCTAATTATTTTTTAAAATTATTTATTTTTAATTTTCATACTTTTCACCCTTAACCCTAATTAGATATCATTTTGTTTTCAAATTAACTTTAAAAGTAAATTTTACAATGGTTTGATAAAGAGGCCAATTCTTTTTTAGAAAGGCAACATGTTTAAATCTGTTGAGTAAAGATAATTGGTTCAAAATGCCCAGGAAATCATAGCAACCGTTGCTGATCTTCAGCAATGCTATAAAGCAGTGATGGTGAACCTTTTTTGGCTCACGTGCCAAAAGGGTGTGCTTGATAGCAAGTGCACGTGTGCCCACACCCATAATACAATGCCCTTCCACACACACATGCGCACAACTCCCTGATTGTTCCCATGCATGCATGCACACAACCCCCCCCCCCATGCTGCCCATCCCCAGTGCATGTGCACAGGACTCACTGAAGCCTCCGGACTTCAGGTAGGACCATTGGGCTGTTTTTCGCTCTTCCCAGGGTTCAGGGAAGCTTCCTGAAGCCAAGGGAGAATGAAAAACGGCCCAATGAACCAACTGGAAGTTTGTTTCCGAACTTCTGATTGGATGGTTGGGCGGTTTTTTGCCATCCCAGGCTTCAGGAGGCTTTTCTGAAGCCTAGGGAGAGCAAAAACAGCAGAAAAAAAGGCCGAAAATCAGCTGGCCAGCACACACATATGTGCAGGAACTGACATGGAGCAAAGCCTCACGTGTCCTCAGATGTGGCTCCGCATGCCACCTGTGGCACATGTGCCATAGGTTCACCATCACTGCTATAAAGTATCCATAATCTCAGGCCCGTTGAGGGAAATGGGATGGATTTATAAAATAAATATGTATTCTGTTTTCCCCCTTATAACATGTCATTGTCCCATTTTCTAATTCTTCACCACCTTCCTGGCAGGCTGACTCATGCAGAGTACTGGAGATCCGTAAGAAGGAAATGCTCAGAACAAAGGACTGTAGGCAGGTAAAGCTGGGGACAAAGAGAAATTTAACTACTCCTGTACACACACACACACCCTTTTTGACGTCAAAATGAGCCATATTTCATGTGCTGCTTTAAAGGTGGAAGAAGCAAGACCTTCCCTTCCCCCTAGGCTTATAAAATTTACGCATGGTATATCAGTATGTATGATTGGTTTCTTAAATTGGGGTTTTTTAAATTAACTTAAATATTAGATTTGTTTACATTGTATTATTATTGTTGTTAGCCGCCCCGAGTCTACAGAGAGGGACGGCATACAAATCTGATTAATAAATAAATAAATAAGCAAACAACAAACACTGCAGCCTTTGTCGTATCTGTAGCTGCAACAGAACTAAATCTCCAAAACCAACCTTTAAATGACTATACAAGGTTTTATGATCTTTTTATTGAATCCTGTAATGTGATTATTGAGCCAGAATAATCTGTTCTGTACACCACCTCCCTATCTATCAACATGGAATAAAGACATGTTAGAAATGAAAACTTATTTTAAATGTTTATAGCAAAGCGTGATAAATTCATTGCCATTCCATATGCATTTAATTTTCTTCCAGTTTTAATAAAAACAGCTATTTTTATCTTCCACACAGACTGACCAAATAATTAAAATGGCCAATTGAAAGGAATATTTTAGAGGTGGAACATGAAAAAATAGGGAAAAAATTCAACCCAATATTATATATTTTAAGCAGCAGCAATTACATTTTTATAATTACAGATTGAAATACAGGATACATCTTAAAAGGAATGTTGTATTGCAGCTTGCATTAGCTGTATTACATACATCTTAAAAGGGAGTTGAAAACCTAGAGTTCTATTTCCCTTTCATCATACATTTAAAAAGCTGTTTTGCAAACTATCTTTCCTTGGAAATGAAATTTGTTGCAAGCCCTTAAAGAGTTATATTTGAACATGTATGGTATAACATGCAGATTCAACAATAGCAACCATCATTTCAAAGTTGACTCAGGCTCTGAGTTTTATCAGTATGTTATAGTATGTGAAGTAGTCTTTATCACGAGAAAGTCAGTTTGGTGTAGTGGTTAAGATATGGAGATAGAAATTGAGAGAGAGAAAGCACAGAGAGCTGGATGACATTGGCCAGTCATTCTCTCTCAACCCTAAGAAGTAGGCACTGGCAAACCATTTCCGAAAACCTTGACAAAAATACTACTGGAATTTGTTCAAGCACAAGTCAAAGTCTTCAAGACCACCTTCTCTACCTCATAGTTCCCAGCGACCGGTTAGATCCCACAGAGCTGGTCTTCTCCAGTTCCCATCAGCTAAACAGTGTAGGCTGGCGAGCCTGCGGGGAAAGGCCTTCTCTGTGGATGCCCCAGCTCTCTGGAACCAACTACCCCCTAAGACCCCCTGGACTGTCCCCACTCTATTGGCCTCCGAGTTTGCGGAGAGGGGCGGCATATAAATCCAATAAATCTAATCTAATCTTCTGTAAAGCATTGAAGACCTGGCTTTTCTGGCAGGCTTGGGGCCGTTGAATTCGCAATTGCGAGGTCTGGCCTGAATGATATGTATGTATTTTTTAAACTGTTTTTAAACCTTTTATGATGTTTTTAAATGTATTTTCTATATCCTGTTGTAAGCCACCCAGAGACCTTCAGGAGTTGGGCAGAATAAATTAAATTAAATAATTAAATTAAATTAAATTAAATTAAATTAAATTAAATTAAATTAAATTAAATTAAATTAAATTAAATTAAATTAAATTAAATTAAATTAAATTAAATTAAATTAAATTAAATTAAATTAAATTAAATTAAATTAAATTAAATTAAATTAAATTAAATTAAATTAAATTAAATTAAATTAAATTAAATTAAATTAAATTAAATTAAATTAAATTAAATTAAATTAAATTAAATTAAATTAAATTAAATTAAATTAAATTAAATTAAATTAAATTAAATTAAATTAAATTAAATTAAATTAAATTAAATTAAATTAAATTAAATTAAATTAAATTAAATTAAATTAAGTCAACTGTGACTTGGAAGCACCTCCCCCACCAAAAGATGGGGTTTATGATGTGAAATCACAAGCCCATGTCAATCTTCCCTTCCCCTGTCCTCCCTTCTGTTTGGTGCTTGTACTGTGAAGATAACAAAAAAGAAGAAAAAGAAAAAAGAGGAGGAGGAGTTGCAGAGGAGACCCATAATATCTTCAAATCAATTTAGGCCATAATCCAATGTTGGAAATCTCTTTCACTTACCTACTTCTTTTGGAAGGATACATACTGGCCTTGATGTAACTGTTCCCAGTGAGTGCTTAATTTCTATCCACATAGTATATCCAGACAGAAGGTAAAAGGGCTGAAAGATGCACTCATAAACATTATTCCGCAGTAAATTGCATTCTTTCACCTCTGAAGCTGAATGCATGCTAGGAGATTCTGAACAGTATATATCGTTCCTTAAAATAACAAAAAACAATAATAATACAGTTAGATAAACCTAGCACTTGAGATCACATAAATACTGTAATATAACTTCTTTGTATAAAAAGAACAAAATGATAAAAAGTAGTCTTCACATAACCTGCAGTTTTTAAAAAAAAATTAGTTACAAAATTTGTAATTACAGTAATTACTTCAGTTTACTCAGCTAAAATGAAGAATTTTATTTATGTATTCATTTATTTGTAAAATGTATATGTCATTAAATGTTAGTTCAGCATATCACCCTGAAATGAAGCTATATTTTATAGTATATTATGATATAAACAACATCCTTAGGCCTGGAAAATCTGTTTGTATCTCAGAATTTCTCATTTTACATCATCAGCACCATTGTCTCAAGTGTAATGAACTAACAAGCCTGAAGCTCATTCTAACTATACACATTTTGCTATAATGTCTGAGGCTACTGGCATCATCATTACATTTCAGCCTGAGTTTCTCCATACTGCCATTTCAGTCAGATGGGAAGTCAATTATGTGAAGTACTGGAAGACATTTGGCATGTGTCATCTTACCAGAACCTGAGTACACACAGCTGGTGTACTCATGATTGATTACTTGATTGTTGTTATTAGTCATGAACAATATTGCCACTTTAACCAAGCCACAGATTTTGAGTCTCTTTGAAAATAGGTAGGTCATCCAGTTTTATATTTACTTTTTGACAATTCACTAGGGGGAAAAAGAAGCCTCACCCTTTGATTTAAAGCCTGCTAAAATCAGTGGGAATGCTGATGCTGATAATGAATAGGTTCTGTGCGGAAATGAATACATGCCTCTACAAGATACCACATTAAAGAAAGGAACTGCCCTTATCAATCTAGTTTCTCTCCGTGTTGATGAAAAACTAAAAGTGACAGGTACATAATATGTTTACTTTCATTCATGTTTTCTCTTTCTTTTGCAGACTTCGGGGCTGGAGGGATGGGAAATTGAATTATTGGTTCCACAGCACGGATTGGTGACATAATCTCTATGTGAAAGTGTACCCATTAACAAAGATTATTAAGGAATATGTGCCATATTGCAATTGGAAAAGAGAAACAGAGACGGAGATCATTTCTCGCACACAAGGGACTTTGTAAAACTTATTCTTGTTCCATCTTCACAATGACTCTAAGAAACAGGTCAATATTAATTTCATTTTGAGAATGGGAAACAGAGGTTGAGGAAAGGAAGGTGATTTGAACAGCACTTTGCAAAAGCTAATATCCAATGCTGCCACAATACTGAGCCAAGGAGCCTTAAGCCAAATGTAATACACACTCCTTTCCCTGGCAAAAGACCTCAGACTAAATTTATTGATTTGAAATGAAACTCATTTTTTTCCTTCTAAGATGCTCAGAACTGTATTTGCAGCTTAACAATAAAACTATGAGTATATTAGGCTGCAAGTACAATGACTAAAACAAGATAGTTCAGCGGGCTTCACAGTTAAGCCAGATTTGAATCCGCAATACCTTAGTTACCACCAGAAATATCCACAGGGAGGTCAAGGGAAAGCAAATTATGAAAGCAGCTTTTAAAATTTTCAAGAAAGTATTAGAACCTGTGGATGCTTCTGGTCACCATGTTATATGACTTATTTGTAAAAATGTCAGTTTGCTCCAGAACATACTACAGTACCTAGGAGCTCTGGACAGCAACCGCTGTTTAGACCTAAAAGGTAGCAGATGAGATGAGGTAGTATGCCACTGGATTGATTCACATTGGAATTAAAAATTAAGATACCCTGATGATAGGTTGGTTGGTTGGTTGGTTGGTTGGTTGGTTGGTTATCTATCTATCTATCTATCTATCTATTATTTATTTAGAAATTTATTTAGAAATTTATTTAGAAATTTATTTAGAAATTTATTTAGAAATTCATTTAGAAATTCATTTAGAAATTCATTTAGAAATTCATTTAGAAATTCATTTAGAAATTCATTTAGAAATTCATTTAGAAATTCATTTAGAAATTCATTTAGAAATTCATTTAGAAATTCATTTAGAAATTTATTTAGAAATTTATTTGCCGCCCATCTTGTGTTCAACGATTCTGGGTAGATTACAACATAAAGACGTTAAAAAATAAACACATTTCATAAAAAATAAATACAAATTAACACTTTTCAGAAAGGACAGGTTTTGTTGTATAAGAGGAACATTTGAGGATTTAAGGACATTGGGTATATAATTAAATGTTATATAATTAAATACATTAAGTTTCACTAGAAAACTCAGATTGAGTAACTGAAGCTCAAAGAATAATCTTAGCAAACGATCTTCAAGACTGAGTTGAATTAATAAAGCTGGGGTTATCAAATCTGCAAGTAACACAAAATTTGGTACCTTAATTCATAGCCCTGACAATCAAACTGGTTACCAAAACTGGTAAATCAGTTACTTTAAAAAGGGATAGTTCTTTAAACTGTCATCTATACATTACATTTACATACAAGTCATATATCTGCACAATGACCTGTGGAGAACTTTCAAAAGTTTACAGATTCATATTCATTACACACAACATGGCCATGCAATGCTTTCATTAGAACCAATAGGTGGCTCCAAAGGAACAAAGAGGACTGCAAATGGATAGAAAAATGAGTTCTGTAAGATTAAGTATAGTTGATCACCACAAGAATGTTCATTCTGCATCATCTCAGGAAGCTCAAAGTGCCCAAAGAGCTGCTGATACAGTTCTACAGAGGAATCATTGAGTCTGTCATCTGTACCTCTATAACTGTCTGGTTTGGTTCTACAACTCAACAAGCAGACAGAGACTTCAGAGGATAATCAGAACTGCAGAAAAACCAATTGCTGAGAGCCTGCCTTCCATTGAGGACCTGTATACTGCACAAGTCAAAAAGAGACACTGAGAGCATATGCACCAAGACAAATTCCTTGTGTCTCCAATAGGCCAATAATTCTATTCTATTCTATTCTATTCTGTTCTGTTCTGTTCTGTTCTGCTCTGCTCTGCTCTGTACTACTCTACTCTACTCTATTCTATTCATTTGATGGTCAATATGGTCAATATGAAGCTTGTAATAATTTTATAACATTTTGATGAAAAACTCAAAATATTAGCACATTCATTTGTGCCATGTTGGTTGTCCCTAAGCAAAGTACTGTCTCAGCAAGTGGCAGCACCTAGTTGACCTGCTGTTGAATCAATACCTATGTAAGATTGGGTCTGATTTGACTGAATATCAGTGGTACAGCAAGATTGGTATATTTTTAAAAAATTACAGAGGAGGTAAAGGCAAAATACATCTTTAATTGCATGGAAACTACATGGACATGTGTCAAGTTATAGTGAATTATCTTTATAGGAGGAACACCTCAGCAATGGATGGTTCAAATCCAGCTATATATATTTAGTAATTTATTAAATTGAATACTTTTTAATATCTTTTAAGATCAGCACTATTACAGTAAGGATTATGGCCAGACTGCAAGAAGCAGGGTCATGAATAGAGATTGTATTGCATGTTGCTATTTATAGGGCTGGTTTTCAAAATCAAAAGAGTCGCAAAATATCTCTACTTCTGCTATTTAAAAATCAAAATTTGAAACTTTAATAGTGCACATCAGATATTTGGTCTCAAAACTGCTATTAAGGTCTAATACTGTAAGTGGTGAGGGAATATAATAAAGAATGCCGGTCAAAACTGCAATTTATAGTTCAAGCTCCCATTAGAATTAGTGATACTGCAATTCCCAGAGTATCGAGTCTGCGGAGAGGGGCGGCATACAAATCTAAATAATAAATAAATAAATAAATAAAATCTAAATTATGTTTAACCATGCTCTCTGAAATTTTGAGAGTTGTACTCACGTTTGAGACTATCAGATTTGAAAAGGCTATTTTAAAGGGCACAGAATTCAGTTTTCCCATTTAAATAAACGTCCAACTTTTCTTTTAATGAAAAGTTCCAAATCACTGTATAGGATTTTCAACAATCCTGTACTAAGTTGAACTCTGAAAGAAACAACTTTTCAAAAACACTATATTGAAATGAATGTATACCTGTAGTATCTTAACAGCAAAGTACTTTCCAAAAGTATTGGATCTGGGTTGATGGACCAGGAACAGGTCATTTTTTGTAAGTTGCCATAAGTTTCACATGTGATATTGATATTAGCATCTATTTAAAAGACAGCATTAGTAAATATGCAAATGAAGAATAAAGGTTCATCAACATTTATAATTGTAAAAGCAATCTGATACATTACCTATTATGTATAGTTCAGCATAACGATGATTACATTCCTTATTTTCATTACAACAGTATAAAGCATTAAAAAGAAATTTTCCTCCAGGCTTCATTGCAGGCAAGTTGGTAAGTGTAACTTTGCTAGTGTAGTCATTCACAAAAGTGTACTGGCTACTTGGGATTTCTTTTGCTAAATTCAACCACCAGGCTATCTTCTTTGATGAAACAGTTTTGTCTTTGTTTTTATAAACACAATAAAAAGAAACGTTTGTTCCAACACTTGCAAGGAGTTTGGAAGGGAAATATGTGACATCTATTGCAAACAAAAGGAACAGGCATTATAATATTTATAACATTATACTTTATAAAAACGACCACAAATGTTGGGATTTTTAACAGTTCATTTCCCATGTTATTTTGTATTACTTTGTAATATACTTTATAATTCTTTCCTTATTAATCAGGCTTCCAATTTCAACAAAAAAGGCAATCCTCCCTCTGAATAGATCATGAACATCCAAGCTTTTGGCTTGTCTGGGCTGGAGGATTTGTCTTGGGCCACATATAAAATATGGGTCATTCTTTGTCAAGTGGACCGGGTGAAATTGAAGCCTCATTTGAAAAGAAACAATCACAAGAACAACGTATATATTTTAAAATCCCTTGCTCTTTCTAATGAAATAAAAATGAAGATGATTGAAGGTGAGAAAAAAGAGCTCTTTGTTTTCTCACCTTCAATCGTCTTCATTTTTATTTCATTAGAAAGAGCATATTGTTCTCTATCATATATGTTGTCTTTGTGATGGTTCTTTTCAAATAAGGCTGCAAAAATCAGTCAAGTTGACGCCTGGTCCACTTGACAAAGAATGACCCATATATAATATAGTTGATGTATATAGAAATCACATAATAATGTTAAAATTTGTGGGGTCATGTTACTAGCTATCCAGGGCCACATGAAGGCCATGGGTTGGACATCCCTTAATTACATAATATGCTCTTCTTCCTTAGTTATGAGAGACAATATCCCAAACTTTAGAATTCATTGATTGATGATGTACATTTTAACTTCCTCCTTTCAATCATTCTATAAAATGACAAAACAGCCATTAGTCCACCATTCCTTTAGCTTTAATTCATTATTGTGAACATTCAGGATGCATTTGATACATTTGGAACCTGCTCTGTGTACCATCTTGTATGCCACTCAGGATCTTTACATTGGGATATATTATAGATATTGTAAAAATAAACATTTTTTAATTCCTCACGGGCCATGATGCGGTGTATCAAATCTATTTTAAATATTTCAACTATTTAGAATAAATTCTCCATTTATCCAGATTAAGACTACATTGAAATTTCATTTGAATCATAGTTCATTATATTCTTACAAGAAAGATACTCTAATTTCGAATACTATAGACCAGTGTTTCCCAACCTTGGCAACTTGAAGATATCTGGACTTCAACTCCCAGAATTCCCCAGCCAGCTTGCTGGCTGGGGAATTCTGGGAATTGAAGTCCAAATATCTTCAAGTTGCCAAGGTTGGGAAACACTGCTATAGACTATTCCATGCATAAATTGCATGTATCATGGCAAACTTGAACCTACTCAAAAGTTTTTGGTTTTACCCTAAGTGCTTCAAATTGTATAACACAACAACACATACATAAGTGGCTTTATATTTTTCAAAGCACTCAAATAAAATGACCTAATATTCTGGATTAATAACATTTTTATGTGAATGTACCTTGTAGATCCATGTTAAAAGGTGAGCTCCAATCACTCCAAAGACCTAATTCCTGATGGTTCCTGCACCGAACCTGAATTATATACGAAGATGCCAGCAATTCATTATTTATGATCAGTGATGTTCCCATGGTAATTTCAGCCACCTATTAATATATTTTTTTTAAAAAATAAGAATACCGTCATTGCACTGAATTAACTTTAAAAAAAATAACATCAGAGGTGATAAAATGAAGCTAATAAAAACAAAAGAGGGATTATTTCTTGATTTTAACCTGTGTCCAGACTGCAAGAATGCAGAATACGTGCACTTCATGGGGACATTGCCTCCTTCCAATTTGGTTCATAGAAAATTCATTCAGTGATGCATTTATGATTAATGAAAATGAATGAAAATAGGGAGGATTGTGCAACCTCTCACATATGCACACAAAACTTGTTTCGTAGACAATTCCATGCCAAACCTCAAACAGATTTAGGGAGTAGTATTTTTGTGTGTGCAGGAAACTGGGAGAGTAGATTGTAATCCCCCTGCATCTCACTTAAAAGTATGTTTTAGTGCTTGCATTGTGAGCTATTGAAATACTGGTAGTCCTCAACTTATGACCCACAATGTAGCCCAACATTTATGTTGTTAAGTGAGAAATTTGTTAAGTGAGGTTTGCTCCATTTTATGACTTGACTTGTCACATTAGTTAAGTGAACCACTGAAGTTGTTAAATTAGTAACATGATTGTTAAGTGAACCTGGCTTCCCCGTTTTCTTTGCTTGTCAGAAGGTTGTAAAAGGTGATTGCATGACTCCGGGACATTGCAGCCATCATAAATATGAACCAGTTGGCAATCTTCCAAATGTAAATCATATGACCTTAGGGGTACTGTAATGCTCATAAGTATGAAAAAATGGTCATAAGTTGCTTTTTTTCAGTGCTATTATAACTTTGAACTGTCACTAAATGAACTGTTGTAAGTCAAGACTACCTGTATAATCCAATGAAAGTGAAACATAATTAAATCCCTTTTATTTTGAGGTATTAGGTTTATTAGAGTGATTTTAATCATTTCAATGCACAGGTGTTTAGTACAAACCGTTATAATAAAAACATTTTGGGAGACTGGCTACAAATATCTAAAACGCATGGTTTACACATTGATCTGACAACATGCATTCCCTCATTCTTTGATCTTGTTGCTCCCAAATGTAAACTCATAAATTACAATAAATCTATGTGTTAATCTCCATGTACTGAATTTTTATTGCATGGTTCATTTTTCAGTTCTTCAGAAATGTCAGACTTCTTTGTCTTATTGATTCTATTTCCCTTATTCTTTTTTCCCTTTCCATCCCCCAACTTTTTCTGATATAAGACTCCATACTAATTAGATTACCCCTAATAACTGCCTTCTTCGTGTCCCAGATAACTGATTGTCTCATCCCATCATTTTGATTTATTTCATAAAATTAAGCTTGCCAAATTTACAGTGACTCGTTAGGCTATTTTATAAGAGGCTCAGAATAAGGAATTTGTCTCACCTGTTGAAAACTTTTAGTTGAGTTTGTAAAACATTTCACTTCGTATAGAAATAAATTGGATTTAGATGCTGGTTGAGACCAAGAAATTTTTATTTGTCCTGTATCTGTCATTTCAACTTGCAGATATAACGGTGGGTCAGGTTTTACTGAAAAATAGTATGATAAATGATATGCCACATTGATTTACAGTAATATTTTAAGCTTGCTAAAATGTTTGTTTTAATATCTCCGAGACCGCCTTCTGCCGCACGAATCCCAGCGACCGATTAGGTCCCACAGAGTGGGCCTCCTCCGTCAACTAAACAATGTCGGTTGGCGGGCCCCAGGGGGAGAGCCTTCTCTGTGGCGGCACCGACTCTCTGGAACCAACTCCCCCCGGAGATCAGAACTGCCCCTACTCTTCCTGCCTTCCGTAAACTCCTCAAAACCCACCTTTGCCGTCAGGCATGGGGGAACTAAACATCTCCCCCTGGGCACATTTAATTTATACATGGTATGCCTGTGTGTGTGTCTGTTAGTATATGGGGTTTTTTAAATCTTTAAATATTTTAATTAATTGAATTATTTATGATTTGTTTTACACTTGTTGTGAGCCGCCCCGAGTCTTTGGAGAGGGGCGGCATACAAATCCAAATAATAAATAATAATAATAAATAAATAATTTGATCACTCTATTTATGTATACAAACATTTTATTTACATAGGTTCAAATATTTCTAAATTACAGTTAATATCTAGAGCATCTTTTTCAATCAACTTCACTTTAAACAAGAAAGAATACCCCATTGTTCCAGTTAAATAAAATCACTTCAACATACAATATGCCATGCATAAATGCCTTGAACTGTGGTTATGGTCTGAAACAGTTGTGGCTGGAGTCTGAGCATCCAAAACAAGCAACTTGGTAATAATTATAGCTTTGACAGAAAAAGAACAAAAATAAGGTATTTTTTTTTAAAAAAAAGTTATATAATACAAATAAATATCTATGTTTTTCTAATTCATGGGATGGAAAGTTTAACAACATGTCCTTATATTAATGCTAACTCTAAAACTGCCACCTGGCTAGGTTGAAATCTGAATACAGTAATTTAAGATCAAGTATCAAACAATATACAAATTATTTTATAAGTAATTATAGAATTTGATAGCATTTGTTTAAGCAGCTACAATATTAAATACTGTATGATACATGTCATTGTACCTTTACTTGGCCTGTATATTATAATACTTTCATTTATTTTCCATAAATTATATTCATATAATATATATTTGGTCTGAATCACTATTAGGAGAAAACAGCATATAATCCTGTACTACTGACTTGAATATTTAATTTTTATTGCTATTCTTGAATTTTATAATTTTATCTACAACTACATTTCTAAGTTTATTTGAAGACTCACTGCTTTGCAAATAAGCATGCTAAAGCAATATAATTCAAACAATGTGACAATATTTAAGGGTGACATAATTGGAAAATTATTCATTTTATTATACTATTTAAACATTTACAATTGATTCAAAGTATCTGTAAAATGAGTGAAATGATTTACAATAATTAAAACAATATATCAGTAAACCAACAAGAATGATTAAAATATAAAAAGGCAATAAAATAAATATTTGCAATAGAGCTTACAGTAGATCATAAACCTTTGATAAAAATTATTACTTATTCTTATGAATGTATAGAAGATTGCATTTCTAGTAATTCAGCATACATTGATTTATATTATGAACATTCCTGGGGCTGCTGTTTGAGAAAAGTGTGCACAAGGACAAATCTTCAGCTTGTATTTAAGAAATAATCTCACTCCATGTGACTTATTTTTAAAAATTCACTCCCTCTTAGAAACTCTGTGCTTTGGAAGAGTAAGTTTAAAAGTGGAAGCTAACATCACAAAGCTCACTTTTGTAATTCCATTCCACAACAAAAATATCTTAATCCGTATTTTTAAAAATAGATCCAAACCTTGCATCATTTGAAGTGATGTAACTGAATTATAACAAACGTTGTTTTAATTCTTCTAACTAGAAGATTTAAAATATCTGACTATTGGATAACATGATTTACAGAAACGTTGTGTAATTCCTGTCAGTGATCCCCCGGTTATTGCGTTCCCGACCATTGCGAACAGGCTAATTTGCGATTTTTCAACCCGGAAGTCAAAACACCATCCCTTTTTTTCTATGGCCACGCATGCATAGATGGCGCCGGGCAGATCAGCTGCTGGGCGGCTTCCCTGGGTCTTCCCCCTCTTGCTGGCGGGAGGGCGAGAAGCCCCCCCCCAGCACCCGCTCGCCCGCCGTTCGCCGCTCGCCCGCCCTTCGCCCGGCCACCCGCCATTCGCTCGCTGCTCGCCAGGCCACCCGGGTTCGTTTGGCTTGAGGGCTCAGTTGGGAAGGCGCGCGGGTGTTTTAAAACGTCGCCGCCGACATGGGGGGCTTGCTAGCACCCCCCCAAACCCGGGTTGGGGGTTCGGGGGGGTGCTAGCAAGCCCCCCATGTCGGCGGCGACGTTTTAAAACACCCGCGCGCCTTCCCAACTGAGCCCTCAAGCCAAGCGCAGAAGTTCGCCTTTGGCGCTTGGCTTGAGGGCTCAGTTGGGAAGGCGCGCGGGTGTTTTAAAATGTCGCCGCCGACATGGGGGGCTCGCTAGCACCCCCCCAAACCCGGGTTGGGGGTTCAGGGGGGTGCTAGTGAGCCCCCCATGTCGGCGGCGACGTTTTAAAACACCTGCGCGGCTTTCCAATGAGTCCCGAAGACAAACACGGAAGTTTGACGTTTGTCTTCGGGACTCATTGGAAAGCCGCGCGTGTGTTTTAAAACGTCGCCGCCGATATGGGGGGCTCGCTAGCACCCCCCCAAACCCAGGTTGGGGGTTCGGCGGGGTGCTAGCAAGCCCCCCATGTCGTCGGCGACATTTTAAAACACCCGCGCGCCTTCCCAACTGAGCCCTCAAGCCAAGCGCAGAAGTTCGCCTTTGGCTCTTGGCTTGAGGGCTCAGTTGGGAAGGCACGCGGGTGTTTTAAAACGTCGCCGCCGACATGGGGGGCTCGCTAGCACACCCCCAAATCTGGGTTGGGGGTTCGGGGGGGTGCTAGCGAGCCCCCCATGTCGGCGGCGACGTTTTAAAACACCCGCGTGCCTTCCCAACTGAGCCCTCAAGCCAAGCGCAGAAATTCGCCTTTGGCGCTTGGCTTGAGGGCTCAGTTGGGAAGGCGCGCGGGTGTTTTAAAACGTCCCCGCCGACATGGGGGGCTCGCTAGCACCCCCCCAAACCCGGGTTGCGGGTTCGGGGGGGTTCTAGCGAGCCCCCCATGTCGGCGCCGACGTTTTAAAACACCCGCGCGGCTTTCCAATGAGTCCCGAAGACAAACGCGGAAGTTTGACATTTGTCTTCGGGACTCATTGGAAAGCCGCGCGGCTGTTTTAAAACGTCGCCGCCGGCATGGGCGGCTTCCTAGCAGCCCCCCAAACCTGGGTTGGGGGTCCGGGGGGTACTGGCAAGCCCCCCATGCCGGCGGCGACGTTTTAAAACAGCCGCGCCGCCCCCAATCTTCGGCTCCTCGCTAGCGCTGCGGAAGTAAAAACACCATCTACACATGCGCAGATGGTGTTTTTACTTCCGCAGCGCTACTTCGCGAAAACCCGCTCGTTGCGGGGGTTCCTGGAACGGAACCCTTGCAATGATCGGGGGATCACTGTAATTCCATCATGTTTCCCAAACATTAAACTATAACTAATATAAAACACTCATTCTAAAACATTTATAATAATTTACTAAATGAATATAATCAAGAAACATTATCTATTTTTGATTATAATAAAATACAAAATAGATCAGACAATGAGTAA
Source organism: Erythrolamprus reginae (assembly GCF_031021105.1). Classification (NCBI taxonomy): domain Eukaryota; kingdom Metazoa; phylum Chordata; class Lepidosauria; order Squamata; family Dipsadidae; genus Erythrolamprus; species Erythrolamprus reginae. The sequence goes on along the minus strand of NC_091952.1, from coordinate 85,344,772 downwards.
TTTTGAAGCAGCTACTTATTAGGCCAGAAAGTATCAAAAGATTAAATGCAATCATCATCTGATTATATAAAACTCTGATTTAATTATATAGAAGTAAAAAAACAACAACTAAATTACATTTTGATGAAACAAGCATTTCATTAATGTAGCTACTCAAATGTAGGTGCAATGGGGGTAGTAAGTTTATGCACTATTTATTGAATATTTAATAGTTTTTTTATTGTCCTTCCTTTTCTAGTACCTTAGTATGATCCTTAATTACTTTTAAAATAGGGGGGGAAATAATATATTTTTCCCATAAATGTTATGATTTATTTTAATCATTATCTAGAACTGAACTTTTATAGCAATTAAAGATAATTGAGCTACTTGCCCAATCTGTTATCATATTGAACCTTGCGGGTTTAGTATAAAACCTTAAAATATTACTGTGCTCCTCAACAAATAATGCTGTCTATCATTTGTCCTTTTTGTGGCTATTCAAATAATGTGACTTAATCAACTAAAAAAGAGTCCAAGCACCTATTTGAAAACTTATCTTGGTCAGTAAGCCACTCCCACCCAGTCATATGACCTTGAAGTCACTCCAGTCACATGATTGTCAAGCCACTCCCACCTGGTCACATAGCCGGCAAGCCACTCCTACCCTGTTATATGATCATCAAGACACACCCACCCACACTATAAGCCACGCCCACAGCATGGTAGTAAAATACTTGATGTTTTTGCTAATAGATCAAAACTTACCAATATCTATAGGCTTGACTGACATCAATGGTGTCTGCAGTAATATATTTCCATCAGTGATCTTTAGCCACATAATGTAAATATGATTCAGTTTTATTGAAGATATCTGACATTCATATTTTTCGGCTTTTAAAGTATTACAATGAATGGCTGTAGAATTTTCCTTCAGTAAATTTGTAGAAGCACTTTCCAGCGATGCATCTGTTCTGAAAAGAAAAGAAAACCAGCCATTTTCTTGTTATTTCTTTTACTAGATCATGCAAAGAACTTTATTAGAAATTCTGTAAATTGTTTGCATTATTTTTGTTACTTAAGAAGAGAAAAAACAAACTGTGTTGTAAATGCCACAAAGCACTTTTACTTATACAAAGGCATGATAAAAAATATAGAGCCATTTTATATAATTATAGCAATCCATTCCAAGCATATTATTTTAAAAAAACATTTCTACATCAATATCTATAAGCACTATCAACCCATTCCTGTGGCAGATGGAAAAAAACAAACATTTGAGTGATGGCGTGTCTGCACCATTACAACTATCCCATTTTTATCCATTTCATATATTTTATTTAAAATAGAAAAAAAAAAGTTTAAAAATATGAAATCTTCACTGATCCCAAACTGATCGGTCTATGGAACTCCCTGTCTTGTCCTGTAAGTAGTAATATGCTTGCTAGCTATTCATTTGCAATGAAACTCCTTTTGGAAAAAGATTTAGAAACAAGAATGGAGGCAGTGTGCCCAGGAAATTCACTCCACAGAGTGGGGAAAATAAATCTTAGTGGCTTCTTCTCTCCACTAAAATTTCCACCAAGCATCCAAAGGCAACACAAGTGCTCTATAATTATAAAACTTTACTGGGGGAAAGGAAACCTAACTCAGTGTTTTACATCCGATTTTCAAACGTCCCCGTTTAACAAAGGGAAAAAAATTTGAGGATGACCAGAAGTTCAATTATTTTACAAGGAAAAACTATAAGACAGAAAGTATGAAGGCAGAAACCTCAACTATAGAGCAGGCATGGTTGAAAGGTGACATATTGTGTTGTTGTGTAAATGTGTCCAACAGTGCTATTACCCATGTGTAGAAATTTTCAAAAGCATCCCAAAATTAGCACCACTGTCTGGCAATTATTTGGCCAAACTTTGGACAAGCAAAATATTATTGTGTATTTAAAGGACAATTTCATATGGTTGCATTTTCAGGGTGAATTCCCCCATTATGTAGCCAAAGTTTGAAAACTTCAAAATTTTATATTATATTTTTTTAAATCCTATAGGGAAGGATAAATTATTTTTCTGCAAAAAATAAAAAATAAAGTGCCTGTTTGATGCTTTAAAGCAGGGGTTTCCAACCAGCTTTGCTGACTGAGGAATTCTGGGAGTTGAAGTCCACAACTCTTAAAGTTGCCAAGATTGGAGACCCCTGCTTTAAAGAACCAAATCGTCAGGGAGTGAAATACTTTTTAAATAGTTTTGAAATCATAAAATCATGCTTTTGGGGCAGGCATAATCACTTACATTATAATCTTGGTTTTTTAAATGTATATACTGTATATATCAAACACGTTTATACTGTTTAGAAAAAGAATTCCTAAAAAAGGATAAAGAATGGAAGAAATAAATAGAAGGAGCTGAAAAGCACTCACAGTTGCCTTTGTATAATATTTTGTTATAATATTAGATCCATTCACCCTGGAATACTATTGAAATGTTTTTTAGAATATAAAGGTATAGGTAATTTTCTTGTTGTTATAATCTAGTTTTTTTTCTTTTTGTTTAGTCTGTACAGACATACTACCAACAGAATGTTAACAGAATATACCACAAGGCAAGGAAATGGCTTGCAAATAGAAATATAAAATTGCATCTGTTGCTCTCTAAAAGGGGACCAGATTGTAACTTTGGTAAAGCGGGACACCATTGATCGGAGGGGCGGGGGAGGGAATGTACAAGTGAAAATTTCCTACATAATTTTACCTCAGCATTTGTTTTCCCACTTAATAGTGTTAGGGTGGGGCTTCACCTCAAAGAAAGCGGTTTCCCTACTCTTTTCCCCCCAATGACGGAAAGGTGCATGCTCAGTCTCTTCTCTAACCCACTGATCTCTCTCTTTCTTTTTCTTGCTGTTGGGCATGTGCAAAGCAACCCGTAACCGATAGCGCCAAAGTTTCCAACCACCGCTTCATTTTTTTCTTTCCCCCTCTCCCCACTTTGCATTGGCAGATTTCAGGCCGCGTGGAAGCTGAGCTGCTTGCCGGGAGATCCTTTCAAGCCATGTCATCGCCCGGCATCAAAGGATGAAGAGCCAGTCCTTCCAGCTCCATGCAATCTCCCCAAAATCGGGACTTTTTAAAAACCATGCCGGACAAATTGCTCAAAAGTGGGATGTCTAGTCACCTTATTTAAAAGCCTATACGTCTTTTCATTTTTTTCTTCAAAATTATATCTATCAAAATATAAAATTACATTAAAAACATCAGCATTAATCTCTCTCATATATTCATGTTATCTTCATGATGTTAAATCCAACAGTGTAGTTTATTAAGTAATTATACAATATGCTTTTCTCATTTCAAACTCTTTTGAATCAATGTGTATGACATCTATGTGTATGATTTTTTATGCACATCTATTTTTTTATCTTGTCTAGTTTTCCTTTATTTTTGTATTTCTTTCCTTTGGGGAAAGAATAAAATAATTTATGTTCTTAATAAAATTAAAAAATATTGACAAAAAAAGAATTCAAACTCTTCTGAGTTCATTATTTGGACTGGGTTATGGAAATTCTGGGTTTTTTTTTTAATTCGACAGTATTAAATTTTGTTTCGACAGTATTGTATTTTGTTTCCTTCCTCTAAAAAAATCAGTTCAAAATATCTTCTTTGGCTGACTTCTCCAAATAATTTTGTTTTTTTACAAACCATTCAGATGAAACAAACATATTTTTAATATATATTAACTTGTGACATCCAAAATGGAAGGTACTAGATGAAGTGCAATAAAAAGATCAAAATTAGCCCTTGGCAACAACAGTGTCAGTGTGAACAGAAGCAGTAACTAACAAAACACCTCAACCCTTATGGCAGATTGTCAAAGTAATAAACTAAGCACACACATAAATTAAGCAGTGAGTGAGTTTAGCAACCGGACAAGGGCAAAAGGCAGTTGATCATTTCCTTGCCTGCAACAATGAATAATTCAACAAATAATTTTAAAAATACTATGTAGGAGAATTGTCATCTGGCATGAATGATCTCTATGTTTACTATCTTTTCTTAGTTTTTAGACAATGGTTCTATTCTTGATAGGAAAGAATATATGTAAGTCAGGGTAGACTACACCAAGGGGTGCAGTCAGCTGGTTGGTTTCTTGAAGATGTTTCATTGCTAAACTATGGTTGAAAAGATGGTGTTACTTACTTTGGTAATAAAATGTCAGCAAAAAAACATTCAGGCTCAGAGAGCACCAAGAACCCCACTGTTCAATTCTTCTTAATATAGGGACAATCAATCTTTAGATAGGGCTGCCCAAATGATACGGATAATAATAATTGGGTTTTTGTTCATTAAGTTAGTTTGTTGTAGAAATAACTACATGTTTCCACAGAGTCGGCCTTCTCCAGGTTCCTTCAGCCAAGAAATGTCACCTGGCGGGGCCTAGGGGAAGGGACTTCTCTGTGGCAGCTCTGGACCTTTGGAACTAACTCCTCCCCCCCTTCCCCCGGAGATTTGGACTGCTCCCATTCTTCTGGCCTTTCAAAATGTTTTAAAAACATACTTTTGTCAGCAGGCCTGGGGCCATCAAGCGTGAACATTCAGCTCTGGCTGATATATGATTGCGGCTGGATGATTTACGATTTTTTAGGATTTGGGGTTTTATGGTTGTAATTATAATTTTTGTATTGACTTTTATCTTGTAAGCTGCCCTGAGTCGCCTAGAGAAGGGCGGCCTAAAATGATAAAAGAAAGAAAGAAAGAAAGAAAGAAAGAAAGAAAGAAAGACTTGCTAAATTGGTAAATTAAAAGTACAATTCTATTTTATACAGTATTTTACTGTGTTGGAAGAATTTGGAAACCAATGTTTTCTTTTTTCTTTCTTTCCCCTTTTACCTTACACTTCTCTTTCCTGTCATTTTCCTTTCCCATTTTTATACTATCTTTATTTTCATTTGTATTTTATGATAACTTTTAAGACAAATAGAAGGACCGTTGAACTTATCTGAATGGTCTTCTCGATGCACTGCAAGGAGAGTCCAGGATGGGTTATTCTCAGCCTGATTGGCTGGGACTGAGTTTAATTTAAATATTTAAATATTAGTCAGGCACCGCCCCCTTAGCCCTCCAGTCTAATAAGTACGAAGGAGCAGTAATGAAAAAAAAGAACGATTTATTAAACCATGAACAACTCCCAAGTTCCAACGAGAACAACAACGAAACTGCGAACCTGGTCCCAAAGAACCGGGCGGGTCTGGACTCTCCTTGCAGTGCATCGAGAAGACCGTTCAGGTAAGTTCAACGGTCCTTCTCCAATGCACTTGCAAGGAGAGTCCAGGATGGGATATACCCAAGTTATAGTCAGAGGGAGGGAGAAGGTTGGACCAGGGGTGCTGAAAATGAACAAACCCCTTGCAAAACCCTCCTTCCAAAAGCTGCCTCCGAGGAAGCAAAAGAGTCAATCTTGTAATGTCTTATAAAGGTGGACGGAGCTGCCCATGTGGCTGCTCGACAAATGTCCTCGAGTGAGGCCTGAGTCCTCCAGGCCGATGACGTGGCCGCACTCCGGGTAGAGTGAGCTGTTATCCCTTGTGGAACTATAGTGTTCTTAGCGGTGTAAGCCTCAGAAATACAATCCCTCAACCACCGACTGATTGTCTGAGGCGACACTTTCTTCCCCATCGTTCTAGTGGAGAAAGAGACGAAGAGACCCTCGGAAGACCAGAACCCCTGAGTCCGACGTATATAAATTTTTAAAGCACATCTAACATCCAGTTTGTGCCACCTCAGTTCAGACGGGTGGCTGCCGTGGGTGCAGAAGTCCGGCACCACAATGTCCTGTGACCTATGAAAGGAGGTGTTCACCTTTGGGATAAAAGCCGGGTCCAATCTCAGCACAACTCTGTCCGGATAAAATTTACAAAGGTCCTGCCGTATTGACAATGCTGAGATTTCTGAGACTCTCCTGGCGGATGTAATAGCCACCAGGAAGGCAGTTTTAATGGATAGAAACCTCAGGGAGATGAGCCTTAAAGGTTCAAAAGGCGGACCTGTCAAAGCATGAAGAACCAAGGACAAGTCCCAGGAAGGAAATCTATGAACCGCAGAGGGCTTCACGTTGGTTGCTCCTTGCAGAAAGTCTCTGATCCACGGGTGCCTTGAGAGGGGCCGACAGTGGTCTCTGACGAGGACCGTTGATAAGGCCGTGACATGGCGTCGAAGAGTATTTGGGACGAGACCCCTGTCCATGCCCGCTTGCAAGAAAGAGAGCACCATCAAAGGAGTGGCTCCCTGCGGATCCACCTGCCTCTGCTTGCAGAAATCGGAGAACGCCGCCCAAGTCGCCTGGTAGATCCGCCTTGTAGACTGTCTGCGAGCCGCCTGCATGGTGTCTATGACCGCGTCTGGCACGAACTGGCTCTTCAGATGTTCCCGCTCAAGTGCCAGACGGTCAGCTGCCACCAATGAGGCTCCGGGTGACTCATTGCCCCCTGCGTGAGGAGAATTCGATGGTCCGGAATTCTCCAGTAGGCCGAAATTGATAGTTCCACCAGATCGGCAAACCAGATGCGCCTCGGCCAATAGGGAGCTAGTAGGAGAATCTCTGCCCGTTCCTCCAGTAGTTTTCGGATCACCTGCGGTATCAGTGGGATCGGTGGAAAGGCATAAAGTAGGCCCGACTGCCACTGTTGGTGTAATGCGTTCACTGCCTCCGCTCCGGGAGAGGGAAAGCGGGAGAAGAAATGGGGAATCTGGGTGTTGTGGACTGTCGCAAACAGGTCCAATATAGGCACGCCGAACCTCCTGACCAGCTCCTGGAAGATCCTGGGGTCCAGGCGCCACTCCCCGGGATCCAGAGTCTCCCGACTCAGCCAGTCCGCGTATACATTGTCCACCCCCGAGATATGTTCCGCTGAAATAGAGGCTAAATTGGCCTCTGCCCACCGTAATAGGGACTCTGACTCCTCCATTAGGCGACGAGATCGTGTTCCGCCCTGCCTGTTGATATGGGCTCGGGTAGACACATTGTCAGTGAGGACCAGGATGTGACGCCCTTGAACCCAGGGGGCGAAACTCCGGAGGGCCAACGAGACTGCCTTCAACTCCAGGAAGTTGATGTTGAACTCCTGTAAGTCCCGATGGTCCCACAAGCCCTGGGCCAACTGGGAGGCAAGGTGGGCCCCCCATCCCGATAAACTTGCGGTCTGTCGTCAGCATGAGATGGTGTTTTGGCAGGTAGGAGGAGCCCTTGTCCAATGCTGGAGAAGTCCACCCGGAAGCAAAATCCTCCTGTGTAGGTGGCTTGACTTTGTCCTTTGGAAAGGCAGCAGGAACCACTGCAACGGTCTCAAGTGATGCCTGGCCCACGGGACGACGTCTATACAGGATACCAGGGTCCCCAAGACCTTTGACAGGAACGAGAGTCTCGGGAACCTCTGACTGTCCAGATCTCGTACGAGCCTCCTGATGGAGGACCTCCTCTCTGGGGAGAGGAACACCATACCCAGGGTGGTATCGATGGTGGTCCCCACGTGAGCCAGCCTCGTCGTGGGCGTCAAGTGGCTCTTGTCCCAGTTCACCGTGAAGCCATGGCGTTCGAGAGTACTGATGGTCAAGTGTAGATCCCGATATGCCTGGTCCCTTGTCTTTGCCAGTATAACAATGTCGTCTATGTACGCCATGAGGCGTACCGACTGCTGCCTCAGAGAAGATGTGAGAACGTCTAAGAGCTTCGTAAAAGTTCTTGGAGCGGACGAAAGCCCAAAAGGCATTGACTTGTATTGAAAGTGGGTTCCACCGAGACAGAACCGGAGAAACCGTCTGTGCGGTGGAAAGATGGGGACGTGTAAGTAAGCCTCTTTGAGGTCGATTGACGTTAAGAAGTCCTTGTGCCTGATAGAGGCGAGGATGGTTCTCAGTGAGTGCATTTTGAAGCGTCTGTACTTCACGTAGATGTTCAATTGACGCAGGTTCAGAATCAGTCTTACCCCGCCGGAGGTTTTGGGGACAAGGAAAACTAGGGAATAGAACCCTTTGCCCCGTTCCTCCAGAGGAACCTCTTCTATGGCCCCTATCTCCAGGAGATGAGAGACCTCTTGACAAAGGAGGTCCCTCTTTTGAGCATCCAAGGGGACCTGACATGTGACAAACCGCTGAGGGGGAAGGCGAAAAAACTCTATCCTCAGACCTTCGGCCACCGTAGCCACCGCCCAAGCGTCCGAAGATAATACGGCCCATTGTTCCGCGAAGTGGGTGAGCCTGCCCCCCAATGGAATGGAGATGAAGGAGTCATTTGTTTTTCCTAAATCCCCTTCCAGCTCCTCTGAAGGGTCTGCGTCCCTGATAGGACTTGCCACGGTCTTGAGTAGCTGACCTATCCGATCGAAAAGACCCTTGGTTGAAGGAGCCCTGGAAGTAAGGCCTCGATGCCTGGGCGGTGCTCGAGGAGGGCTCTGAGCAAAAGGGCTGGCGCCTTTGGTAGGGGGTGAATCGTCTTTCCGGCTTTTTGGACCTTGGCATGACTTTCTTTTTGTCCTTATCCTCGACCAACACGTCATCGAGAACCACCCCAAAGAGTTTGCCGGCCGTAAATGGTGCTGAGGCCAAGCTCCATTTGGACTTGACGTCCATCTGCCAGCTGCGTAACCATATGAGCCGGCAAGAGGACATCGACGAAGCCATGGCCCTGGCCGCGAACTTGGCCGCATTAGCCGTTGCATCTGCCGAGAATTCGGTGGCTGCTAGGATTTTATTCAGATCCTACCGAAGGCGACTGTCTTCAGGATCCACCCTTGATTGGAGCTCCTTAATTCAAAGGAGAGTTGCCCTGTTAAAAAAACGAGGCCGCAGATGAGGCCTGAATGGCCCAGGCCGCCATCTGGTGGGTCTTGCGCGCGATATTTTGGGTCCTCTTGTCCTCAGCTCTGAGACCCTCCTGAGACTCAGAGGGGACCAGGGCATTGGAAACTAGGCTGGTGACCGGTTTGTCCACCACTGGGAACGTTAACAGGTCCTCCTTGTGCTGGTCAAAGGTGTATAATTTTCGGTCCAGGTTGGATGGGCCCTGTGCAGCTGCCGGATTTTCCCAGGGCCTCTGGACAGTCTCCAAGAACAGATGCGAGGAGGGGATGTCCACTGTCTCCTGCTTCGGCAGTATGAAAAGGCCCGCCTTAGGTTGGGACGAATTGGGGGCATCCGGCTGTCCACCCTCTCCTGCCTGCTCAATAGTGAGTTTGGCCTTATTGAGTAAGACCCTAAACAGTGATGACTTAAAGAGACCTGTGAAGGCAGGTTGTTCTGGGGGGTGTTCATCCCCAGACAGGTCATCCTCACGATCACTGTAGTCACCCCGAACGGAGTCCTCCTCTTCCATAGACCCAGTCATGGAATGTGAGGCTGGCGCAGTCCAGGGATCTCTGGATCTCGGCGGGGGATGACCCGCCACAGCCTGCTGTTGAAGTGCCCCGGTCTCGACGCCTTGGGAAAACACATTTGTGATCAAATCCTGCAGAGCCGGTGGCATGCTCTGCCAGGAGTCTTGGGCGTTGCGCAGCCCCGCTGCTGTCGGTGTAAACGTGGAGGACTGCGCTGGGGCATGCTGAGAAGGAATATAAGATTGATGTCCCAGGTTGCTAGACCACATGGCTGCTTGTCTTCCCCAAGGAAATCCCTCTGTGGGGGTAGGCAGTGCAGGCCTCTCAGGGGACCAGTCCCGTTCCGAAGCCGAGCCTGCTACCCCTGGTGGAATCACGGGTGTGGGGCCAAATCCTTTAGGAGGCAGAGAGGTTTGCTTCTGGGTGGCCTCCAACTGCCGTTCCAGGGCCCTTATCCGTTTTTCTGCCTCCCTGAGAGAGTTGCCCTGAGAGGATTTGGCCTTTTGGCTTTTTTCCTTAGGGATACTGGGCCTAGCAATGGTGGTGGCCTCCTCCCCTGCGTGGACAGGTGTTTCAGACATAACTGGACTGGAGGTAAACTCACGGTCAGCAGAAAGGGTGGAAGAAAAGCGAGCAAAAAAATTTCTATCGTTGTACTTGAAGCAATGATGAAGTACAGATAGAATACTGAGATCCAACTGTGGCTGCGCTATCACCAGGGCAGGGAAGAGTCTGAGGGAGAGCTCGTTATAGGCCTGGTCCGGCCCCTGCGGCTCTCTTATTGGCCAGATGTCAATGTAAACTGACATTGCCATGGCAACCCTCCAGCCTCTCGACAGCAGCCACGGTCCCCAGTAGGAAAAACGGGCCGGGCGCCAATAGGGAAACAGAAGGCGGGCGGGGACTGCTCCTCCGCCCTTGCCTGTTGCAGGAGGGTTGGCCCGTCGTCGCCATGACGACCGCCCTAGCGGCCTCAATGGAAAAGAAAGAGGGCCGTTTAATCGGGTGGGAACTCTTCTCTCCGTTCCCGTCTTTATGGCCCCCCCCCCAAGATGGCGACGCTCGGAGCCGGTGAGTCAGATATGAGGGGCTCCTCCGACTAGCTTCTTGCCGTCGCGACACGTAGAGCGGGAGGGCCTCCTTGGGGCTTTCCAGGCTTCCTCGATCTTCTAGCAGCATATCCGTCATGGGGAGCAGGCCCCCCATGGCGTCAGCTGACCGCCTTTCCTCCGGGTGCTACCGCGGAGGTAAGCAACCCGGGCGCTCCTCTAAGGTCCCTCAATGAGCCTCCAGGCCTGAGGACCAGTCAGGAGAGGAGCTGCAGCATAGGGGGTTAAGCCCACTGAGGGAATTAACCCACGCTGCCAACATGAAGCCGCCCCTTGGTGCCTGAAAGAAAAGAACAAGAAAAAAGCATTATAACCTTCTAAACAAATACATATAACGTTTATTAAAACCAGAAATTTACCCTATTAAACCAAGTTTAACAGGAACAACAAACTCAAAGGCCCATTACTGCGACTGAGTTTTTTAGACTGGAGGGCTAAGGGGGCGGTGCCTGACTAATATTTAAATATTTAAATTAAACTCAGTCCCAGCCAATCAGGCTGAGAATAACCCATCCTGGACTCTCCTTGCAAGTGGATTGGAGAACAAACAAATACTCAGTGACAATGATATTTTATTTTGCCTTTTCAAGCATCGTCACAATTACTAAACCAATTCACAAGAGAAGTCATAGCAATTAAGAATGCATTGATAATCAGTGCAAGAAAAAGTATAATTGGGAACTTTAAAAAATAAAGTTATAAATTCATATTTTTGGACCACACTTCTGATAGTGTGTGTGTGTGTGTGTTGGGGGGGGGATTCTCTAGTTTAAGTTTGTATTCTACGAATTGCAAGTGTTCATTATTCCACTGGCTGCTATTTTTCTCTAAATTCCTAAGAGAATTCAGATGCAATTCTCTCTCAAAAAAATTAACTAAACATATTACATTAGGATCAATTTCTTTTAGAAATCTGGAAAAAGCAATATTTCGGGGGTGAATAAAAATGATTATAAAATCTGGAGGGGAGAGAGAGAGACTTTCAAAGGGAATCAATTCTCATATGAATCAATATTCACTCATTATAATAAGAATTTTGGATTCTCAAATCTGTCTATTCCTTAAAAGTTAACAGATTTTCATATCTGAGGGAATCCTTATAATTGGTTCCTGAATATTTATGCTCGTTTCTTTTATCTTACAAGGGCTTACAAGGTAAATTAAGACCAACTAGCTAGCCATGATATATTCCTAGGTTCCCTTGGAGAATCTGAAGAAGCACAAGAATGAAAGCTCATTCTATTTAAATGAGAGAATTTAAATGAGAGCCAATAAAACCACAAATATTGCATTCTCCAGTATTGCAAGTTTTCAATTTTTTTTATTTTAATAGCCAACTCAACATTCCAGAATAAGTCTTCTGAGTTCAGCATGCCTGGACTCTTGGCTATGATTAAAACCAATCATGGCTTTGTTTGATACATAAACACTGCAAAAATGCAAAAAATGATACATGCATGTGCCTTTCCCTCCCGTGGATTTTAAAGCAGAAAGCTTTTTGATATAGCGTTTCTAATGAAAACACACATATTCCCAACAGGGAACACAATATTCAGGCCAGATCACATAAAATAAGCATTTCTGTATTCCATTCAGTAAAACTAAGAACTATGTCAACAAAATATTTCGCTATTCAGAAGACTGGAATACAAAATAACATTTTTAAAGATTTCAAAGGGGCTGCATGATAATACAACTACAATTTTAACAGAAGTATCTGATGACAATACAAAGCACTCTACAATATTGATTGTTATTCCAATTGCTATTCCTGTTTTAAGCCTTAAAAAGATATTGCTGAAGAAGTGTGTTCTTTCACTTGCCAAAAAATAAACATGCCATCTTACAAAATAACAGAGTAAAGAGGATGGAATGTTAACAGTTTACTTTTCATGTTTGGAATATAGGTCTGGTTCCAAAGGTCTTAAATGCCACTACTGTATACTATAATCTCATAACATAATACTGTACAATGAATTTTTGTAATATATCATATCCAAATAAAATGATAATTTTATCGGGTTAAGGTTGGGCTATAAACTTTAATCTATTAAATAAAACAATATAATTTTATAAAATAGAACTGTTCCAAGGACAATATCCCTGAAATGCAATAACACATTTTAACAGGGAGAATAGGCTTGCTTACTGATTAATTACTAATATACTTAAATTTATTCTAAAGACAGCAAGTTCTCATATCCCCTCCCACAACATCTAATATGAAACAAATCTGATAGAAAGACTTAAAACAAAATATAAAACTGGAGCTACCCTTATCAGAAATCAAAATATTAGAGTGGAGTAAGATCCTGGAAGTAAAAACCTCACAAATTTTAACTTGGATTTGGATTATACTTACAATGCATGCAATAGATTAACTGTAAAGGCTTCATTGTAATATGGTGATTTAGTAGATAATTTCACAATACAAATCAATTCTTCTGTGGTTTCATTAGTCCAAAACTGCAGATTCCAAATTGAATCTAAATAGAAAGTTAAACATTTTTTAAAAAAAATAAAAAACATCCTTGTAACCTGAACTCTTGAAAATCATTTATCATGCCCTCTCCTATAAATGTAAAAGTTAAATTATATTACAGTATATCAAAACATTTTTGCAAATACAAAAATGGAGATTGTGTCATGAAATCATATTTTACCATCCCCCATCTCATGGACAACTCCATACAACTACTATTGGTATTATGCATATTTGTCTATCCCTTCAATAATACCTATAGGCAAGACTGAGCTATCCAAGTTCTCAATTTATTTATTTATTTATTTATTTAACTTCTATGCATCCCAATCCCAAAGGAGCCAGAAGGACTTAAAGTCAATTGACACTGACTTTAACTCCATTCAAGCAGCAATCAAAATTCTGTTGCTAGAAATATTTTTTTAAAAAAATCTATTGTAATTTGTTTTAATTTGGTCACTGTTTTATTCATGATTGTTTTACTGCATACAGCTTGGTTCATCTACATTCTTTGCTTCTATTTTCATTGTACAGCAGCTGTAACCATTTAAAATAATCTCAGTAATAATTAAAATCACATTTTCCAAGCACACCTATCTGCTGAAGTGTTGAACCAACAATTCTTGAAGAAATAAGTGCTTTGGCTTCCATTTCTGCAGTGTACCCAAAACAATTCATATATGTATCACTCCAGTGGCAACATAAGAAATTATCTCCAGTCACCAATACAGTAGCATTGTCTCCAATTGTACCATGCACATCCTTCCAAGTGGGCCCATCCTTTACCATTCTGGCTGGTATGCAGGGCATTTCAAAACCCTGTGGAGGAATCTGATATACCATGCAATGAGAAATAACCATTTGAAAGAAATCTAAAGAAAAAAAAGAAGAAGAATAGTTTGAATATTTTAAATAAGGAAGACCTAAATCTCTATTGTTAGTAAAGGAAAGCTTAGACATAATCATAAGTTTATGTATCTTTAATTGATATACATACTGTATGTTACATTAATCAATAGAATTTGAATGCAACAATTTTTAATATCAATAGTGTTTTAAAAGACAAACCTATATACAAATAGCCAAATATTTATTATTATTAATTTATTATTATTAATTTAATTTAAATGTTGCCCAACTCCCCGAGGACTATGGGCAGCTTACAACAAAGAAGCAACATCTAAAAAGAACAATTTAAAAAGACAGTTTAAAACCCATTAATAAAATCATGCATATCTTTTGTGGCTGGATCTAGATGATGTAACATTTGATCAATGGCCCCAAGCCTGCCGGGAAACCAGGTCTTTACAGTTTTCCAGGGTGGAGGCAGTATGGATCTAAAGAGGTAGCTGGTTCCAGAGAGCCGGTGCTGCCACAGAGAAGGCCCTCCCATGTGGCCCCACCAACCGGCAACGCTTAACCAACAGGACCCAGAGAAGGCAATCCTGTGGGCCCTTAATGGTCATTGGGAGCTGTATGGTAGAAGGCAGTCCTGAAGACAGTCTGGCCCTAAGCCATGTAGGGCTTTATAGGTGATAATTGAATTTGGAGACTGACCATTGGTGTGATGTGTGTGTATCCAGCATCAATTGTCACACAGTTTCTTATCCATTGCAATTCTTAAACTATGTTTTGTGCCTTAAATAAACTGAAATATGTGAACCAAATCTATAATTATATTAGTAAAATGAGCTGGTATAATCCTAATTATTCAGAATGGCTTAATGTGTCATTCTAACCTTTTTTTAATATTGTACAGGGTGTAGATCCTGCCCAGTTTACCTAAAATCTCTGGGTTAAGAGTGGGGTCCATTTCTGTCTGCCCTTAACTCAAAATTATGTATATGAATTGATTGCCTGTTACTAAAAATGGTGGATAGTGTTTTTCCTTTCATGAATTACTGAAAATAGGCTGTGTATTAAAAAATTGCCGCTTTAGCAGTTCATGAAAATATTGTGCTTCATTGGTTTGTCAGCTGGAGGAAGGAGTTCTCCATTGTTTTCTGCCTAAGGTGGAATTAGAACTGATAATCTCCCGACTCTCTGTTTAAAATTACTCCTACTCCTAAAACTGTTCTGGAGAATTGAGGAACTTGGAGCAAGAAAAATTAGCAGAATTATGTCTTTACCATTATATTATATTATACTCAGGAATGAATCCAGTTGATAAAGAAGAAGCTGGATGTAACCCACAATATTTATACACAAAATTAGCTATAACAAGCAATCATATATTATACTGTAATTAGAGGATGGAATTACACTACAAATGTGTCAAACACATCTTCTGATGACACCGTTTCTGCAGTGGAATAGGAATAAAAACTCTGGCAATAAGTATGATTGATTTGTTTTAGCTGTTAGTGCAATTATAAACTCATAAAATATATTTGAACTTAATCACTAGTTTTAACATTTGCACAGATTCTGGCATCTGCAATTTAAAAAGGAATCCACCCTACAAATGAGAAGCAAAGACAAGATATTTCAACTTACTTAACTGTAGAAATCCAGTCAAAATCTTGTTCCAGTTCATCTTGTTCTAGTCAAAAGATCTTGGAGGAAAATAGGGGAAAAGATCATTTACATTTATCCAATCCAAAGGATGTTTCACAAGCTAATTAATTTTTTTCCAATGAATTGCAAATGGGGAGTGAGTGGGATTTTTATTAGACCGATTACAGAATAACTGAGTTGGAAGGGATCTTGTAAATCATCTAGTTCAATCACCCGCCCAAGAAAGACACCCTACACCCTTTGTGAAAAATGGTAGTCCAATCTCTTCTTGAAAGTCTCAAGTAATGAAGTTTCCCCAGCTTCCAAAGGCTGTTCCATTGGTTGAGTTTTCACTGTCAGAAAATGTCTCCCTATTTCCAGGTTAAATCTCTCCTTGTTCAGTTTCCATCCATTATTCCTTGTCTGGCCTTCAGGTGCTTTGAAAAATAGCTTGACCCCTTCCTCAGGTGGCATCCCCTCAATTATTGGAACACTGCTATCATGTCTCACCTGGTCCTTCTCTTCACTAGACTAGCCATGCCCAGTTTCTATAACCATTCTTCATATGTTTTAGTCTCTAGTCCCCTAATCATCCTGGTTGCTCTTTTCTGCACTTTTTCTAGAGTCGCAACTAGTGATGGGTTCTAAATCTCATCCCTACCAGTTCACGCGCACCCTTGCATGTGCGAGATACTTTTGTGCATGCAAAGAAGCATCCAGAATCAGTGGGCGGAGCCTCCTGCCACCGTTACTGGGTCATAGAATCAGACCAGACTGGTATCAAACCACCGCTCAACATCTTTTTTATAGTGTGGTGACCAAAACTAGACGCAGTGCTCTAGTTTTGGTCATCACACTATAAAAATATGTAGTGTGGTCTTGCTAAGGCTTTATAAAGTGGTACTAGTACAGTGGTACCTCTACCTAAGAACGCTTCTACTTATGAACTTTTCTAGATAAGGACTGGGTGTTTTAGATTTTTTTGCCTCTTCTTAAGAACCGTTTTCCACTTACAACCTGAGCCTCCGAAACTGTAACCGGAAAAGGCAGGGAGAAGCCTCAATGGGGCCTCTCTAGGAATCTCCTGGGAGGAACCAGGGCCGGAAAAGGTGGGGAGAAGCCTCCGTGGGACCTCTCTAGGAATCTCCTGGGAGGAAACAGGGCCTCCACCCTCCCTGTGGTTTCCCCAATCGCATGCATCATTTGCTTTTACATTGATTCCTATGGGAAAAATTGCTTCTTCTTACAAACATTTCTACATAAGAACCTGGTCAGGAATGAATTAAGTTCGTAAGTAGAGGTACCACTGTCCCTCACTTGATCTTGATTGTATCCTTCTGTTAATTTGTGAGCCGCTCCGAGTCTTCGGAGAGGGGTGGCATACAAATCTAATTAATAAATAAATAAATAAATAATGCAATTTAGGCCTGCATTGGCTTTTTGGGCTGCCACTACACACTGCTAGCTCATATTTAGCTGGTTGTCCACTAAGACTTCAAAATCCCTCTCACAGTTACTGCTATTAAGCCTGGTTTCACCAGTCTATAGGTGTACTATTGGTTTTTCTTGTCTTAGTTGCAGAACTTTACTTTTCTCTACATTGAATTTCATTTTGTTAGATAGGACCCAGTGTTCAAGTTTGTCAACATCCATCTGGATCTTGAGCCTATCTTCTAGGGCAGGGGTCTCCAATCTTGGCAATTTTAAGAATTGAGGACTTGGCAGATTCTGGCTATCTGCTGGTATGCTGCCTTAGCTGTGTCTCCCTCTTCCCATTTTTTGTACTTGTCCTTTTTCCCTTTCAATTTGTCAAAGAGATCTTAGTGCAGCCATGCTATTTCTTATTTGATTTCTTATTTTTCTTTGTCAGTGGTATTGCCCTAGTCTGGGCTTTTATGATCAGATTTTTCCCAGGATTCTTGAGTTGTTTTCCCCTTTAGGATTTTCATCCAAGGAACCTTTCCCAAGTTCTCTCTGAGTTTATTAAAATAAGCTCTTTTAAAATCTAAGACTCTGGTGTCATTATGTTCTATATGTTTGCGTTACATTGAATTTTAGTATGACATGGTCACTCTCACCCAAAGTTCCTGCAGTTTCCACTCCCTGTATCACTTGTTCTCTGTTTGTAAGAATTAAGTCCAGTATGGCTGTCCCTCGAGTTCCCTCCTTTACCTTTTGGACAACAAAGTTGTCAACTAGGTTGGTTAAGAACCTATTTGATTTGGTGCTGAATTAGTTTTTCAATTAATATCAGGATAATTAAAGTGTGTTTCCTACATATATTTGTTAGTTGGATGATAAAAAGGACATCTATTTTTTCTGCTTGATTGAGTGGCCTATAATATGTTTATACTATAGGACAGCCAATCAAGCAAAAAAAATAGGTGTCATTTTTATCATCCAACTAACAAATATATGACCATGTCATTCTTTTTTTCCTTTATATTGACTAAACAAATAATTCCCTCAACACTGTCAAACTATTTACTAAGTCTGCACTACTATTACTACAATTTTTTCTCATCATTTCTCATCATTTCTATCACCCATTTCCTCCCACTTATGACTGTATGACTGTAACTTGTTGCTTGTATCCTTAAATTTTTTAATTAATATTGCTTGTTTCTTCATTGCTTATTTGACCCTTATGACAATCATTCAGTGTTGTACCTCATGATTTGTGACAAATTTATATTTTCTTTTATGTACACTGAGAGCACATGCACTAAAGACAAATTCCGTGTGTATCCAACCAATTTACTTGGCCAATAAAATAATTCTATTCTATTCTATATACATTCTAGGAGGTTTTTGGCTTTGGCTTCATGCATTTCTGTAGTAATATAGTGGTCCTTTACATACAGTGCAACTCTACCTCTTTTATGAGGTCTGGGGGGTTTTGAACAGTTTGTATCCTTCTATCAGTATGTTCCAGTCATGGGTTTCATCCCCACAAGTTTCTGTTATTCTAACTATGGCATATCCGCCTTCCTGTATTAGTAGTTCTAGTTCACTCTATTTGTTCCCCAGACAAATGCAATAATGAGGCAAATACATGTCTTAGAGAGACTGGACATTTTAGGTATCCAATGCATGGCTTGCATTGCTTGACCGTCACCACTTGAATGTGCAAACACCTCCACACAGCCATTTTAAAAACCTTCCTTGCTGATGACCATATGCCGTTGGTGCACAAATAAAGTGAGCTATGGTTGATGCTGAACAGATTCTCAGAAGCTGCTATGCTTTTCAGCCTGACTATCAAATTGAACAAAGCTGATGTTCTTTACCAGCCAGTGCCAAATACAAACCCTGTAGAACCACTGTTTATACCACCCAGCTAACAAATCTAAACAACTTCAAATACATGGGAAGTATCATTAGGAGTCTTTGGACAGCAAAATTTATTCCAGGTGCAGTAAAGCCAACCGGGCATAGGGATGGCTATGCACTAGAGCAGTGTTTCCCAACCGTGGCAACTTGAAGATATCTGGATTTCAACTCCCAGAATTCCCCAGCCAGCATTCGCTGGCTGGGGAATTCTGGGAGTTGAAGTCCAAATATCTTCAAGTTATTTGAAGTCCAAATATCTTCAAGTTGCCAAGGTTGGGAAACACTGTACTAGAGTGATTAATCAACACAACACATATCACAATAAGTCTAAAATCCACTGAACTGTGAGTATCACTTCCTTTCTATATTGATGCGAGTTCTCAACTCTACATCAAACAACAAATACATTTTCACATGTGTACTCTGTTCCATCTTTGGAATCTGTTGGCAAGACTGTGTCCCCGACCGGGAGGTTCTGGCTTGTGTGGAGTCCACCAGCATGTAGTCCCTGATTATCAAAGCCCTGATGAGATGGCTGAGACATGTCATCAGAATGGACGTCTGCCATATGCCTTGCCAATTGTTCCACAGTAGACGGGACTTTGAGGTTGATCATGCAAGCTCTAAAAAGACACTCAGAAAGAGATCCTGTGCTGCTGTAACATACAGAGAAGAAATTAGAAGCTGTGCTGCTGACAGAACCTGCTGGTAAGCATGTATGGGTGCCATCAAAAACTGATATAAAACCATGAGTGGTGTCACAAAATAATATCCACACTTAGTACAGAACAATGGGTTTCCATTGCCCCCGTTGTGCTAGACTCTGTTCTTTCAGACAGGGACTCTGTCTCCCTGCTAACAGATAAACAGCACAACAGAATGTTATCTTTGAACCCAAGGGATATAATAACATCCTATCTATCATCAGACCATAATATAGAATGGTCATTTCTGAAAAGGGTACTCTTTTGATAGATTTAGCATAAAGATAAAAATACAGGTATATATTATATAATAACATGTCAAATAGAATGAAGGAAAATTCCAAAAGATGTGCAGTGGATGGGATTTGAAGAGGAAAAAGATGATCTGGGCAGATATGCAGCATCTGTGGGCATCATCCTAAACCAAATACAGTGGTACCTCAAGATACGAACCCCTCATCTTACGAACAACTCGTGATACGAACCCGGGGTTCAGAAAAATTTTGCCTCTTCTTACGAACTTTTTTCGAGTTACGAACCGGCGTTCGGAGACTGCTGGGAAGCCGCGCGGCTGTTTTAAAAGGTGACAGCCGGGCGGCGGGGCTTCCCAGAAGCCTCCCGAACGCCGGTTCATAACTCGAACAAAGTTCGTAAGAAGAGGCAAAATTTTTCTGAACCCCGGGTTCGGTTCGGGAGGTTGCTGGGAAGCCCCCCAGCCCGGCTGTCACCTTTTAAAACAGCCGCGCCGCTTCCCAGCTGTCTCCCGAAGCCGAACGCGGAAGTTCGGCTTTGCCGTTCGGCTTCAGGAGACAGCTGGGAAGCGGCGCGGCTGTTTTAAAAGGTCGCAGCCGGCCTGGGGGGCTTCCCAGCACCCCCCCGTTCGGGGGGGTGCTGGGAAGCCCCCCAGGCCGGCTGTCACCTTTTAAAACAGCCGCGCGGCTTCCCAGCAGTCGCCAAAAGCCGTTTTTTTGCATTGCACGGATTAATTGACTTTACATTGTTTCCTATGGGAAACAATGTTTCGTCTTACGAACCTTTCGTCTTACGAACCTCCTCCTTGCACCAATTAAGTTCGTATCATGAGGTATTACTGTACAGGAAAATATGCGGTTTCCTTAAAATGTTGCCAACAGTTGCAATGGGGGGTGTCCTCACATCCTCCCATTGATTTTTCTTTTCTTTCGGATTGCTGAATAGCCAAACAAACAAGGTTTCCAATGATATGTTTTACAGTTCAGTATCAAAACTTTTAAAATTTGTATTCCCACAACATATAATTAATAGAATGTATTGCTCAGATTTATGTTCACAACCCTTTTGTTACTTTGCTTTAAAAAGAAATTTAAAAAGTGTAGACAAGGACACAATCCGTGACTACTAATATAGTGGTACCTCGTCTTACAAACCCCTCGTCATAAAAAACTTTTTGAGATACAAACCCAGGATTTAAGATTTTTTTACCTCTTCTTCCAAACTATTTTCATCTTATAAACCCTAGCCGCCGGCACTGGGATGCCCCGCCTCCAGACTTCTGTTGCCAGTGAAGCGCCCGTTTTTGTGCTGCTGGGATTCCCCTGAGGCTCCCCTCCATGGGAAACCCCAGCTCCGGACTTCCGATTCCCAGCAGGGGAATCCCAGCAGTGCAAAAATGGGTGCTTTGCTGGCAACGGAAGTCCAGAGATGGGGTTTCCCAGCAAGGGGAGCCTCAGCAAAATTGCAGCACCGCAAAACAGGGAAGTCCAGAGGTGGGGTTTTGAGGACTTCCATGTTTTTGCAATGCTGCAATTTCACTGAGGCTCCCCTCGCTGGGAAACCCCACCTCCGCTTCGGCTGGCAAAAGGGGTAAGTTTTGGGCTTGCACGCATTAATCGCTTTTCCATTGATTCCTACGGGAAACATTGTTTCATCTTACAAACTTTTCACCTTACAAACCTCATCCTGGAACCAATTAAGTTCGCAAGACGAGGTATCACTGTATAATAATAAATAAGCATACATGTGCAATCAAAACCAGTGGCAACACCAGCATGCACAGGGACTGAGGCAGCAGTGAAATCTACTTACCTTCTCCACTGGTTCAGAAGCACTTGTGCGTGCTTTTTCACCTCCTCTGCATGCACCTAAGTTTTTGCGCATGTGCAGAGGGTTAAAAAAAGAAAATTGTGGTGTCTGGGTGGGTGGAGCCTCGCACTGGCGCTGCTACCAGATTTCCAAACTGCCAGCCCCCGCTGCTAGGCCCGAATCAGGCCAAATCAGGCTGAACCAGTAGCATTTCAACTCTGGACTGAGGGTCAAAAAAGTTATTTGCAGCAGTGTGATGGAAGCATCATTCTTTTCTATGAGCATGCAATATGATCCACAAGGGAAATGATTGGTTCCTTGATTGTACTTTGACATCCATCATCTTGCCTTTCTTAACTTCCTCTCCCTAGAGAGGAAAATGAGCATTTAGGGAGATTGCTCAATTTCTTTTTAATTTCCCTAAACTTTGATGGTTTCCACAGATTCCCAACGTTTATAAAATTACCGGTGGAGGTATCAGCACCCTAGCTCTAAAGCTAATAAATTGTAAAGTCTTGAACCATCCACTTGTGTATAGTTAATCCTAATATAAAAAGGAAATGACAAGATCACAGTATTTATATGTGCACACACACATACAGAAAATGCTTTTAATACACCTAATTCAAGAGATTGCAGCTGAAGAGCTTTCAAAGTTGTGTTATTTTGTGAATAGTTGTCAAAAGCTATCTGCCTTCCATTAAAAATAAAGTAAATTCTTCTCTGGAGAGATTTTGGAGGGGAATACCACTAATAGTTTGGGTTTTAAATTGTGGTTATGATTTTACGTATAATTATTATTTATGCTTATTTGTGGGAGTCACTGACCACCTCAGTGATTGTGGCAGAATATAAATGTGTTTAATAAATAAATAAAAGTTATATTGGAAATATTTCTGAAAATAGGGAGTTTGACTACTGCTACACGTAGAGTAACAGAAATGGAAGAGAAGCCTAGATTACAAAAAGAAAGAATAAAAAGGGGGAAATGAGTAAATCACATCCATCAACTGTGACATAAAGTGACAGCAAATTTATTTTACTCAAATAGGCAACATATCCTTTTAAGGCCTATATGACATCATCTGATCCAAAGGGCATTTAATCAGCATTGCTTGAGTTTCAGAATATTCACAAAATGTTTCTTGTTTCATTTCAACTACCTTGGAGATGTCAGATAATTTAAAGTTCAAGTTATTTAAAGAACACATTTCCTCCTACTTAACTTTGGTTTATATTCATTGTCAACTTTAGATTGCAAGTTCCTTGAGCTTCTTGCATAATTTTAATGCTCATACCAAATGGGCCGTATGCATTATGACTATGTAAAAATAATGCATATGTTCAAAAACTAGAATTCTTAAAATCGACAAAATCATTTTCTGAAAACTCAAATAATGCATTTGCTGACATTTTAGCTTTCAGGAAGCTATTATTTCCCTTAGTCTTTCAGCCAAACCTTTGTCATGTTAGGGACAAATATAAGAATTATGCTGGTGTTTGTCAGTGGGGTTTCCACAGATTCTGAGGCGATGATTATTAAAAAGCTACATGTGATCATGTGCACTTTAATTAAATAAGTGATTAAAATTGGAGTTCTTAAGGTCTTAACAATAAGAATATCAAGACATCACAAAAATGAGATCACCACCAAAAACTTTCATTTTTAACACCATCTCAATTTGCAAATGATATTTGTCATACCTGGTCATAAGTCGTAATGGTTATAAAGTGGATCACCAAATGGAGTCCTTGCAAATGTTACACCACTAGCCATTGCAGGCTCTAGGCAGGGCAATGCTTATCTCCATTTCAATGCCATTGAGCCAGCGCTGTCCAAAGATATTTCTATGGTCATGTGACCAGCATGTCATGGAGTGCCATTACCTGCTCACCGAATGGTACCTATTTATCTACCCTTATTTGCATGCTTTCAACCTGCTAGATTGACAGGAGCTGAGGGAAGGATGAGAGCTCAGCCCATCACCTGGAACTCAGTTCTCAAACATGGGCTGCTGACTTTTAACACTGGCTTGGTCACAGGGGTGAAATGCTGGTTTGCTCATGCCTGTTGGTCATCCGAGAGCCAGTTTCAAAGGCAACATGAGGCTCCACTCACCTACCCGGATGCTTCTATTGGGTTCTTTTACCCTCTGCGCATGCATAAAGTGTTCCTTAGTCAGGCATCTGAGCACATGGACAGAGCCTCATGCTGCCTTCACAACCGGCTCTCCAATGACCGACAGGCACGAGCAAACTGGGAGCATTTAGCCTCTGCTTGGTTATGGTATGATTAATCCAATTTTATGAGCTTTTTCATTAAACAAATCACTATGGTCATTATACCAATCCATGGTACTTAAGCAAACCCATTCTTCACTATGAGGTGTATAAGTCCAAGTGCTATTGCTAAAAACATCTTAAATCATGCACATATGATTGCACGATGGAGCATATGGCTTTGTTTGTTTGTTTGTTTGTATTTGTATGCCGCCCAACTCCCAAGGGACTCTGGGAAGCTCACAACCAAAGAATAAAACATATAACGTAACATTAAAAACCCTTAAAACTATTGTTTTGTTTTGCTTTGCTTTGCTTTGCTTTGCTTTGCTTTGCTTTGCTTTGCTTTGCTTTGCTTTGCTTTGCTTTGCTTTGCTTTGCTTTGCTTTGCTTTGCTTTGCTTTGCTTTGCTTTGCTTTGCTTTGCTTTGCTGTATTGTATTGTATTGTATTGTGTTGTTTATGTATCTATTTATCCATACATACATACATACATACATACATACATACATCCCAAGGACTCTGACCGGCTCACAACCAAAGAATAAAACATACAGTGGAACATTAAAACCCCTTAAAAGCAATTTAAAACTATTTAAAACCAACAATTATAAACAATTAAAACAGTTAAAAAACATACATGTCATTAATAGCTGGATCCCAATGGCATACCATCAGATCAACGGCCCCAGGCCTGCTAGAAAAGCCAGGTCTTTACAGCTTTCCAGAAGGCCAGTAGGGTGGGGGTAGTCTGGATCTTAGGAGGTAGCTGGTTCCAAAGAGTTGGAGCAGCCACAGAAAAGCCCCCCCCCCATGGGACCGCCATCCGACACTGTTTAGCTGACAGGACTCATGGGCCCTTATCGGTCGCTGGGAGCTATGTGGTAGAAGGCCACAGAAATCAGCATTATTTATCATATGCCCCAAATGCAGTCATATAGCTGCAGCAGGCCTCTTGCCATCAGAACTTTTGAGCCATCTCATAAGTAGATTTGGGGAGAATCCATGGTAAGTCCAGGACTACCTATATCTGCAATTGGCATAAATATAATAGGAAATACATAGCATCTAAACCTGAATCCAAATTGACAAAATGTTCTTTGTTTAACAGGAAGTTTTTCATTGTAATTTCAGAAAAAAAATTGATGTTGTTATAAATGTTTTTAGACTCCTTGATATAAGACTGTGTGTGTGTGTGTGTGTGTGTGCGTGTGTGTGTAGGTGTGTATTCATTTGTTTTTATAATTGAAGTAACTTTTTCTCTCTTCAGAGAAATCTGATCTTATGAAAGGCATTTTATTTGTTTCCCCCAACAGAGCCATAAGGCTTTTTAATTTACAATTCAGTTATTGAGACTTGAAACAAAAGGATATCAACATTTTAAACCTTTAAAAAATTAAATTCAGAACAAAGCTATAAAATGTCACCAAATAAATATTACAAAATGAAAAAGACTTTGATGATTTGAATGAATTTTTAACAGGTTGCTGTGGTTTAATGTGTCATGAGTTATCGTTGTCTTGAATCCCTAATACTTTGAGAAAAGCAAAAATAAAATTTACTTCCAAGTA